>NW_027256884.1:120850333-121504493 GCF_029215685.1 Pituophis catenifer annectens
AGAAAAAAATGTCGCAATACCTCACGTGACAGCAACTTGACGCCACGAGTTTGACACCCGTAGTGCAGAGAAGAGCAATCAGGATGATTAGGGGTCTGGAGACTGAAGCGTATGAAGAACAGTTACAGGAACTGGGCATGGCTAGTCTAGTGAAGAAAAGGACCTGGGGAGACATGATAGCAGGGTTCCAATATTTGAGGGGCTGCCACAGAGAGGAAGGGTCAAATTCAAAATTCAAATTCAAACCTTTATTGTCAATGCACGACATGTGTACAATGAGATTGGCTGAGCCTCTCCCAGTGCACCCTCCCAAACACAAAATACATCTCAAGCTATTTTCCAAGGCACCCGAAAACCAGACAAGGAATAATGGATGGAAACTGACCAAGGAGAGATTCAACCTAGAAATAAGGAGAAATTTTCTGACCATGAAAGCAATCAACCCATGGAACAGAAGTTGCCTTCGGAAGTTGTGGGAGCTTCATCACTGGAGGCTTTCAAGTGTCAAGTTTCCGAAAGATGCCCTAATTAATTTATGAGCCATGATCCAAACTTCAAAGGAAATATAGTCATTTATTAGGAGCAACGTTCCGGCAATACTGGGATGCAGATAAGACTGATCCTGCATAGATTTACGTTCCCCTATGACCCTGTCTCTCCCCTCGTCTCTGGCCATGTCATAAATCACATTCTCCAATTAACCACTTTGGCTGGCTGTGAAATCCAACACCCTCCTTCTGATTGTGGTCAGAAAGAATGTATGGAATTCACTTCAGTTCTCCCTCCCTCCTGCTCATGGCAACTTGAAAGCTTTGCAAGTTGACGTAAAGTAGAGACTGGACTGCCATTTGTCAGAAATGGTGTAGCATCTCCCAAGCAGGAGATGCTACACCATTTCTGCCAAATGGCAGTCCAGTCTCTACTGGACTGCCTACAAGGTCCCTTCCAACTCTGTCAGTCTGTAAATCTGTAGAATTATGGACAAAGCAAATTGTTCCAGTTGCCTGAAAGCCACCAATTTCTGGACTCCAACCACTCCCTCTCATTTTAAGAGTGCAGTGCACACAAGAGGCAATGGGATGTCATGTAGCTTAGTGGCTGGCTTAGCCAGGCACAGGTGTCTTTGAGATATTCTGAATGATGAACACTTTAAACTTTTCACCATGAAATACAGCAGATGTGGCGCTGTAATTGAGAGGCCTTGGGGAAATCCTCTTTCCCCAGATCTGGCATCTCCAGTGGATGGATGCTAGACAGCGGGGGTCTGGTTTTAATGCTGGACTAGCTTGAAGGGTATGGAATTGTTCACTGATTCCCAGCCAGCTGACTTAATAAGTCTTTTCTTCACTGGATTAGTTCCATGGTCAGGAATGAAGCTTAGAAAGACTCGAGGTTTTCCAAGTCAAAGGAAATTAAGGCTCACTTTAATCATTTCAAAAAAGAGGGGCATCTCTACAATGTCAAGTGATTACCTTGGTCATTTCAAGTCAGCAGCAAAATGGGTGATCTACCTCCCACTTTCAGGAAAATATTGTGTGGATCATCTCAAAGTTTTGGTTTTTTTTAAACAAGAGGTTGGTCTTTTCTAAACTCCAAGATGGCAACTTGTATAATTGTATAATACACAGGGGTAGGCTTCAAAATTTTTAGCAAGGGTTAGCCCGGTTGCTGGGTGGGCGTGGCCATGGTGGGCGTGGTCTAGTTGGTCTCCTGCACCACAGCAGGGAGCGTTTTTGGCCTCCCTGGGCTCTGGAGTCTTTCTTCGAGTCTCCGAGAGGGTGAAAACAGCCTCCCCAGGCTCTGGAGGCCCTCTGGAGGCCATTTCCAGCCCATTTTTTTGCCCTCCCCGAGCCTCTGCATGCACCCTGCACTTACCTGCATCCAAAATGGGCCATGTGGGGACTCCTGGGAGGGGTGGGGTGGGGTGGGGTGGGCAGGGCCAGCCAGGAGTGGGATTTGGGGGTTCTCTGAACTGCACAGAATCTTAGCTAGAGGTTCTCTTGAAGCCCTGAGAACCCCCAGCAGTTCATCCCTGATAATACAGTGTTTGTCAACCTCAGCAAGTTTAAGATGGGTGGACTTCAACTCCCAGAATTCCCCAGCCATCAACGGGAATTCTGGGAGTTGAAGTCCACCCATCTTAAACTTGCTGAGGTCAACAAACACTGGTATAATAAATACCCAGGCATGTTCAAGGTGCTTCCTGTACTCTGGGCATGTCTTCCTTGTGTCTTCCAAATGAATCGTTGAGTTTATGGCAATGATACATTTCCTATTTCCAGAATGCTTTTTTAAATTTATTTTCCAAATGAGCCTACAGTCCTGGGATTTCTTGCTGGTCTCCCATCCAAATACTAACTATGTCTGACCCTGCTTAGCTTTTTTTTAAAGAGCCAAGGTTGTCAATTAACCCTCATTTATTTAACTGTCCAACATCTTATTCGTTGATCTAATGATGGAACTTTATAAACTACTACAGAAGTCATTTGTTGCTTGTGTCAGTTATGAATATTAAATAGACATCATAAGAATCCCATTAGTGTTCAGCACTAACATTACTTATTTATCGTCAGCAAAAAACCCAAAGTTATTTATCCCTGCCAGCTCAGCTGCTGTTGCTACAACTTGGAAGAACCCTGAGTAAATCAGCTGGCTTATGCTGCAGAGCCTGTCCACCACTAATGAACTCCACCAGGAATTTGTTTTACTTAAAAGAATTATATAGAATTTTATTCTCCATTGTCTCTGTGATTTATATCCCATTTATCGATGTAAGGGATGAGAAATGCAGACTAGCCGCTACATTCGTGTAATGGGCTGTCTTGTTAAATCAGTCTCCTCGCTCGCCGTTTAACCAGAGTCATTCCTAAGAGGATGGGGAGAGAATTATAGTATTAGTCAAGGAAGGATGATGGGAGGAAGCACAGCAAAAGGAAAAGGACACATTTATTTCATGCATTTGTAACTATGAGGTTGAAACGTATGAAGAGCGGTTGCTGGAATTGGGTATGTCTAGTTTAATGAAAAGAAGGACTAGGGATGACATGATAGCAGTCTTCCAACATCTAAGGGGTTGCCACAAAGAAGAGGGGGTCAACCTATTCTCCAAAGCAGTGGTCACCAATGGGTGGTCCGTAGACCACTGGTGGCCCGTGAGAAAATTTTGGTGGTCCGCGGAAAAATTATTTGCATTTTTTATATTGCACTAAATCAGGGGTCCTCAAACTACGGCCGCTGGGCTGGATACATGCAATGAATGTTTGTGTTGCTGCAGAGTCTCCCCCTTTGGGGTCATTTTGTGTGGGTCGGAGGGGGGCAGAAATTCTGACTTGGGGTCTGCTTCAGCCTCCTGGTGCGGCGCTTTGGGCGAAGGCTGGAGGGAAGCGCCGCTGATGGCAAAGAGCCAGAGGGCCTTGTTCCAGTGGGACTGCATCATGGCCTGGAACTGGCTGATCATCTCAGCCCGCTGAGCCTCCAGGCGCTTGTACCTGGCCTTGCACTCCCACAGGTCTTCCCTTTGCTTGGAAAACCTATGCTCGTAGTCCTCAGTGAGGAGCTTCTGTTGAGCCTCGGTCAGATCCAATTTGAACTGAGCCAGCTGTTTTGCCAACTCTTTCTTATAGTGGCTGCTTAGCTCCAACAACTGCTTTCTGTTGGGGCCCTAAAAAGCCTGGGCGGGCAGGCAAGAAGTGGCTGGGAGGGGAGGGGTGAGTAGAGGCCGGCAAGGTGCCCCTCGATGTGAGTGACATTGAGTTGGCCACGCCCACTCAGTTACATGACCACCTAGCCACGTCCATACAGCCAGTCATTAGGCAGATCGTATTAGTGGTCCGCAGGATTTAAAATTATGAATGTAGTGGTCCCTGAGGTCCGAAAGGTTGGTGACCCCTGCTCCAAAGCACCTCAAAGCAAGACAAGAAGCAATGGGTGGGCCTTAATCAAGGAGAGAAGCAACCTAGAACTAAGGAGAAATTTCAGGACAGTTAGAACAATTAATCAGTGGAACAACTTGTGGGTGTTCCGTCATTGGCGGGTCTTAAGAAAAGATTGGACAACCATTTGTCTGAAATGGTATAGGGCAGCGGTCTACAATATTTCTGGCTTTGCATACCAGCGGGTGAGGGGAGAGGGATAGTTCCACACAAGCAGTGTGCGCGCACATGCAGCTCCATTTGTGGAAGCAGCAGACACACGTTTGAAACACTCATGCAAATGGAGCTCTGGGCGCACGTCAGCCTGGCACTTTTGTGGCCTGGTTCCGAATGGGCCGTGGCCTGTGGGGTTGGGGACCCCTGGTATAGGGTCTTCTGCTTGAGCCAGGGGTTGGAGTAGAAGACCGCCAATGTCCCTTCCAACTCTGTTATTCTGGACTCCTGCAACTGTCTTCTATAGCTGCTATGCAATCTTGGGAAAATCTTGGGGGCAGTGAATTATATCAGCTAGGCGGCGTTTTCTTGTGCTGGAGTCTTCGGCGGTTGGAGCAGCGGCGGCGAGCGGCTCGCTGATGGCGGTTACGACGTCTGTGGTTCGGCGGTGTTTCCTGAGCCCCGAGGTTTTTTATTCTGGGTGTCTGGGGTTTTTGGGTAGCCAATTCGATTTAATTCTGCTTTTAAATTATTTTAAATTTTATACTGTATGTATTTTAATTTTGGCTGTTCACCGCCCTGAGTCCTTCGGGAGAAGGACGGTATACAAATTTAAATAATAAAATAAATTAAATAAATAAATAAATAAAAGACTTCTCCAGCATAAGGAGTTGCCAGTACATACTATATGTGTGTCCCCTCATGTGCTCTGAATCGCATCTTTCCCTTCAGATCCAAAGTGCTAATTACTAATTAAAAGCAGAGCTCTGAAAATGCCAGCAAATCAGTGCAGAGTCCTTTTGCTCCGAACTTGCCAGCCGCTGAGCTTACAACTCCTCTCTCTTAACCTGGACATTTGATGATCTCATCATCTCCTGACCAAGTTACTGCAGTGGTGGGTTGCCCCCGGTTTGGACCGGTTTGCAAGAACCGATAGTAAAACCAACGGGAGGCCCCGCCCACCGCCCCAGATGTCATCATTGGCGATCTGTGCATGCGCAGAAGCAAGGCACGTGCGCAAACAAAGCAAACACATGCGCGCAATCCCGTTTCAAACCAGTAGTAAAGGTAAGTAGAACCCACCCCCGAGTTACTGCAATGAGCTTCATTGGGAGTTGTTCTTGAAGCTTATTCAGAAGTTGCTGCTAGCTCAAAATGTAGTAGATTGCTGTTGAACAGCCTAAGTTGAGTTCAACGATGCCCATTTGAGTCATCCATAAATTTCCAAGGTTCTCGGTTGTTTAAAATCACAAAACCGCATCTCGCTTATGTCATGCAGGGAAATTCTCTGGAGAAAGCAATTACGTTTGGAAGAGTAGGCGGTAAAAGGAAACCAGGCCACCAAAGGACACCATCAAAGCTGGCTCCAGTCGTTAAGCAAATCACTGCAGTTCTTAAATTAGTAACATGGTTCTTAAATTAATCTGGCTTCCCCATTGATGTTGTTTGTGAATAGGCCGTAGACCGGTAGTGGGCTGCGGCCCACAGGTTGGGGACCCCTGCATTAGAGCCAAGAATGCAGGGGTTGCAAAATGTGATAACATGACCCCAGTAGAGGTGGTATTCAGCCGGTTCATACCGGTTTGAGCGAACAGCTAGCGGAGATTACGGGTGGACCTGCCCCCCCGCCCCGGTGCTATGCCATCCTATTTAGCCATGTTTTCGAGGTTGGGCGCATGCATGGAAGGCATGAACGTGAGCAAAGCACATGCGCAAAAGGCTGGGTGCATGCACAGAAGGTGAGCACATGTGTGAAGCGAGCATGCACGCTCAGGGCGAACCGGTGGTAACAATATCTGAAACTCATCTCTGGACCCCAGGAAACTGCAACGTTCATAAATAAGAACCCGTTACCAATCATCCGAATTTTGATCATGTGATCATGGGGATGCTGCAACAGTCCTAAGTGTGAAAAACAGCCATAACTCTCTTTTTTCCAGCGCCGTTGTAACTTTCAGCGGTCACTAAATGAAGTGTTGTAAGTCGAGGACTACCTGTATAGCCTTTTCTGTGGCAGCCTCGGTCCTGTGAAACACACCCTTCCACCTAGGATCCAGCAAGTTTCCACATTAATATCAGAAAGCTGCAAAGGGTTAACTCCCAAACCACCACTTCCCAGGCCCTGGGACAGTCAAATTGGAATTCAGGGATGGCATAGATAAATGGACATGATGGGGTAGGAGCATATTTTTCTCCCTTTTTAAAAAAGTTTCATTATTGTTGTTGTCAGCTGCCTAAAGGTATGTTTTATGAGATGGGTACCGCATAAATCTTTTAAACAAACCAATAAACCAATAAGATAATTATCTTCTGCTTAAAAGCAGGAGAAAAGACCACATTATGAAGGCATAGTGTGCTGCCGGAAAAGGAGATGTGGTACCTTTAGCTTTTAACTTTTGGGTTTGGGCAATTTTGCTGCATTTGCAACTCTTCTCTCACCCCGCACTGGCTGCCGTTCCATGATTTACATCCACTTCTTTATGTTTGGCATTAGAGCAGAGTTCCCCAAACTTTCTGGGTTGGTGGCCCAGTGAGTGGGGAGGGGGGAAAGTGGGGATGGTTTTGTGGGAGGGACAGGTGTATGTGTATGTGCATGCACTTTCCGGATGTGCGAGCACCCATTGCTAGCATGAGTGGAGGTGGGGTGGGTTCTAAAATTTTTTACTACCGGTTCTGTGAGCGTGGCTTATTTTGTGGGCATGGCTTGATGGTCATGTGACAATTCTTTAGGATTTAGCACAGGTACTGGTCTACCAGGCTTTTAACTGCTTGCAGAGCTGTACCGGTCTACTCATTTGTTATTTGCAGGCACTGATCTACTCGTGTATTTTTGCAGGCACTGATCTACTCATGTATTTTTGCAGGCACTGATCTACTCATTTGTTTTCTTTTAACACTGATCAGCTGTAGGACGGCCCTTTGAAGCCCAGCGGCAAGAGTTTAAACAGGTTTTTTTCCCTCTAGTCATCAGCTGGGACTCAGGAGGCAGCAATAGATTGGGGGTGGGACCAAATAAAAGGTAAGAATAATGCGGGGGTGGGTAGGTGGGTGCGGTGGGTGGGTGGGAGGGCACGGGGGGCAGAACCGGTTCGGTGACATCATATCATCACCACTACCGGCTTGGGAGAATCGGGCCGAACCGGGAGGAACCCACCACTGGAGTGGAGCCATGAGCACTCACCTGAGTGGGGTCACTAGAGCCTGCAACACTTGCACGAGCAGGGCCACAAGCTCCCGCAATGCTCACCTGAGTAAGTCCCCAAGCACCTGCGACACTCGTGCAAGTGGAGCCGTGAGTCCCTGTGATACTCGTGCGAGCGGGGCTGTGTGTGCGCATGCAGGAGAGTGCACACCAGAGAACCACTCACACGGCCCAGTTGCTAATAGGCCACAGATCGGTAGTGGGGCACCCCTGCATTAGAGCCAAGAAAAAACAAAGCAAAAATCACCAACAGTAGTTTTAAACAATAAAGAGAAAAGAGAGGGATGGATATTTTGAATGTGGATGATTTTGCAATCAGCGTTATTACATGATGGCAACGTCTATTGGTTTGCCTCTGTTCCCATCCTTGCTGCTTTATTGGTTTGTCACTTGGGCACCCATTGGCTGTCTGTATTGGTGTCAGAAGCAGCTACAAAGCTAACCAAAGGGAGCTTCTGGATTTTTTGGATTTGCCGTGACAACCCGCTTTGCCCAATTGCCAAAAGTAATGCAATCTTCAGGGATGATCTTTCATGTTCCCCATCCATTGGCTCTAGACCCTTGACTTGGTTCAAGGTCCAGCCTTAGTTGCATCACTGGGATGAAGGCTAATTCAGATGGAGTGGATGAAGTCTCCATCAACTAGCTCACCCAATTAGTGCATAGCCCCTAACTATTTGCAGAATCCTTAGGGACAGCTTCTGACATGTAGATGCCATTAATTGTATTAATTGTGTTTTGCCTGTATGAATTTCCTCTTCCATCTGCAAGCACAATACTTTTGTGGGATGTTTTTCTGCCTCACCATTTTTCCCCAAACGGGACAAAATCCAGACAAGAAACTTCACAACAATCCGCAATCTTGCTCAGTTGTCTTCACTGACTGAAGACAGTTCTCCAAAATGTCAGTCTGGAGAGTTTTGTTGTTGTTGTTGTTGTTGTTGTTGTTGTTGTTGTTGTTGTTGTTGTTGTTGTTCCCCCCACCAATACAACTTGAAGAAGCTGTTGATTGAACGTGGGGCTTTGTTGCATGCAAGGTAAGTGATCTATTAGTGGTAGACAAGACATTCCCCTATGCTTCATAACTTAACCTGTAAAGTGAAGGTAGCTGTGTCTTAAGAAATAACCAGTGGTGGAATTCAGCTGGTTCTGTCCAGTTCGGGAGAACCGATAGTGCCGACTGTGGTAGACTCCGCCCATCTGCCTGGGCATAATGATGTCCTATGTAGCCACATTTTGGAGGCCGTGCACATGCGTGGAAGGTGCGCATGTGAGCAAAGAGCATGCGTGGAAGGTGGCACGTGCTAGCGAAGCAAGCGTGTGTGCACGCGTGCTCACATTTGCAAACCGGTAGGGAAGGTAAGTGAATCCCACCTCTGGAAATAACATTCATTGGATAACGATGTAATGACACAATCAATTTTGGCAGCACATCTGAAGACCGTGGGGTAATTCCTTGGGACGATGGTGCTTTAAGTCATGTGTGTCCGAGGATACACGTTTCAGACAGAATATGGAGCCAAATTGTTTCCAATTCAAATCTTACCTTCTCCCTGCACACACACACACACACACACACACACACACACACTCATTCATGAATTTAATCCTCGGTCCTGGAATGTTTTCCTGATGAGCGTGAACAACTGGCTCCCACTGCAGAATTTGCTGACAGCATTCAGTTGTTCTCCGTTTTCCCTGCATCGGTCAGACACTTTGTCTGCTACCGTCCTGATATCTCAACTGACACTCTTCCCAATCCTCAGCTGTTCTTCCATTTCACGCCCGTGGATTGCGCTCTGCATTAGATTTAAACTCCTCTTAACAGACCTGAAAATGAAATAAAAATGTCAATGGGGCTGATCTGTTACCACAGCAACTGATGAAATGAGAGAAATTAGATCCTAAAGCTGCCAAGAACTTTGATGGAAAAGTTTTTCTTTTGGGCGGGAGAGGGGTTCCTATTTTTTTTTTTTATCACGCGCTTAAATTTGCATCTAGGATGGGATCACAACTGCAGCTGAAGAGGACTTTTTTATTTTTTTATTTTTTGTTGGTTAAAAATACAAAACAAACATACAAACAACAACAAAACATACAAAACAAATAAACATAAATCAAATCTTTACATCTTCTTTTTAGATTTATCGCATTGATAATCTATATGTATATTTATATCTTTTTTCTAACTTTTTCTAATATATCTCTTGCAACTCTACTCCTAATACATCATCTCTTCGGGTTTTCTTCATCTACATCTTTAATTTACTATATTCCTTAACTGGTACTTAATTTATTATCTGTAATTTTTCTCTTCTCGTTTGTACCCCTATCTTTGTTTTCCTTTCTTCTTCTCCAACCAGTTATACCATTTCTGCCATACTAAATAATAATCCGTTTCTTCCTTTTCCTGCATTTCCTTTGTAAGTTTGTCCATTTCTGCACATTCCATAATTTTACTAATTATTTTATCTTCTATTGGTATATCCTCATTCTTCCAATTCTGGGCAAAAACTGAAGAGGACTTTTGAACATCGAAACTTTGAAGGGGAAATATAAGAATAAGAGAGACTGAACATGGCATTTTACTTCAAGGAACGAGGGATGGAAGGGGTGGAAAAAGGAAAAAATAAAAATAAAAATAACAGCATTCTCTGTTTACCCTCCCTTCCCTTCCCTTTCCATTTCATGCTTGCTTCTTTCCTGGGGACAAATTCACTTTTGGTGTTGCAGTGAGAGCATCCATGAAATCACTAGGCGTCAGGCTTCATTTGAAAGACACTTTATCTTTTAACAGGATCACACAGCGCAGGGTTTATCCGTAGGGTTATTACATATGTTTCCATGTCACTGTAAGATCACTGGAGCATTCATCCAGTAATTACCGAAGTTCCTAAGCATGTGGGGAGGATCCTATGTAGGATGTTACCCCAAAAGTGTTTTTTTTTTTTTCCATGAGGCAACTGGACTTTCTGGTTTTTTCTTTGAAGATGTTTCGCTTCTCATCCAAGAAGCTTCTTAAACTCTCTGAGAAGCTTCTTGGATGAGAAGCGAAACGTCTTCAAAGAAAAAAAAAAAGAGAGAAAGTCCAGTTGCCTCTTGTTCTGTCCTCACTACAGCAGGGGTGGGTTCTAAAATTTTTTACTACCAGTTCTATGGGCGTGGCTTATTTTGTGGGCGTGGCTTGATGGTCATATGACAATTCTTTAGGATTTAGCAGTGGTACTGGTCTACCAGGTTTTTAACTGCTTGCAGAGCTGTACCGATCTACCCATTTATTTTTGCAGGCTCTGGTCTACCCATTTATTTTTGCAGGCACCCGTCTACCCATGTATTTTTGCAGGCACCGGTCTACTCATTTGTTTACTTTTAACACTGATCAGCTGTAGGGCAACCCTTTGAAGCCCCGCGGCAAGAGTTTAAACAGTTTTTTTCCTTCTAGCCGATCAGCTGGAACTCAGGAGGCAGCAATAGATTGGGGGTGGGGCCAAATAAAAGGTAAGAATAATGCAGGGGGTGGAGTGGGGGCCCCAGAACCGGTTCGGTGATGTCATATCGTCACCGCTACTGGCTCAGCGGAACCAGGCCGAACTGGGAGGAATCCACCACTGCACTACAGGTTAGTCTGTGTGCAGCTCGACATGTAGCTAAACCTCCAATAAAACCGACCATGTGCGTAGATCTGAATGCTTTATTGAAAGAACAGGATATGGTGAAACTGGGGAAAATAGGAATACAGACAATGAGAACCAAATACAAGATAAACAGTATTGAGTTACTGCTGGACATAACAATTAATAAATATAAGTAATTTAAATCTCACCAGTGATGCTCTGTGTGTGGGATGTGGGTTTGTCCTTGGATGACCACGTGCCACAGATTAAAATGGATTCTTCTTTGTGCTTCTGCCTTCTCCAAACCCTAAAGGAAATGGAGTCTGGCTTCCCAGCATGCACTTGTTTTGAGAGTGCAGGCTGATGGATAATGGTGTGGATCAGCTTCAAACAATATACTTGGTATTTGTCTCTCCGGCCACTAGATGGGGCTAGAGAGCAACAACAGTATATAAAAGTTATATGCTGGGGCACGACACCTCTTGAAAAAGCACCTTTGGGACAACCATGACCTGGATGACTGAGAATCTCCATAGACACATGAAAGATGTTCTTTATACAGTACAGGTAGTCCTCGACTTACAACAGTTCGTTTCGTGACCATTCAAAGTTACAATGGCACTGAAAAATATGACTTATGATTATGTTTTCCCACAGTTACAACCTTAGCAGCATCCCCATAATCGTGTGATCAAAACTCAGTTGCTTGACAACTGGTTCATATTTATAACCGTTGCTGTGTCCCAAAGTCATGTGATTCCCTCTTGCGACCTTCTGACAAGCGAAGTCAATGGGGAAGCTAGATTCACTTAACAACCGGTATACTAACTTATCAACTGCAGTGATTCACTTAACAACTCTGGCAAAAGAAAGGTCGTCCAATGGGGCAAAGCTCATTTAACAAATGTCTCACTTAACATCAGAAATTTTGGGCTCATTTGGAAAGCAAAAAAAAAAAAAAATCCCTATAGAGGGATTAAGAAAATATTGGAATGTGCAGAAACGAATAGACTAACATTGGCAATTAAGGGAAAGGAAGAATCGGAGTATTACAGGATATGGGGGCAATTCTATCAATGGATAGAGATGAGATATAATAAAAATTAATATAAATGCAAGAAATTTGGAAAAAAATGTTGTCATAAATGAAATTAAAATGTAAAAAGTAAGACAGAAATGTAGCAAGAAAAGGATGGTAAAGGAGGAATATGATGACACAAAAATCTGTACTCAGATGACACACTGAATAATTAATGATGTATTGTTTGTTTAAATATAAAAATAAAAAACATTTTTTTTTTAAAAAAAAGAAATTTTGGGCTCAGTTGTGGTCGTAATTCGAAGACTACCTGCATTTATTCCTTTTTGAAGAGATCAACAGTAATTGCTACATTTTTTTTTTTTTGCTTTAATTTATATGCCGCCCTTCTCCGGAGACTCAGGGCGACTTACAATGCGTTAAGCAATAGCCTTCATCCTTTTGTATATTTATTTATACAAAGTCAGCTTATTGCCCCCACAATCTGGGTCCTCATTTCACCTACCTTTGAAAGGATGGAAGGCTGAGTCAACCTTGAGCCTGGTGAGATTTGAACTTGCAGTAATTGCAAGCAGCAGATGTTAATAACAGTGCTTTAGTCCACTGTACTACAGGCTCTGTAGTACAGTGGACTGTACAGTGGACTAATTGATTTTGCTAATCGATGGTTTGTTGAATAAACTGCAGTGGCCTAAGTTGCATATAATGTTAGCCTATAAACGGGTCAGTTCAGACATTGTGTTATCACTCAAAGAAGCCACATTATGACTTAGAACAATATGCGAACCAGGCCAATGGCAACTTCTGAAACTTTCAATGGGATATCTTAGCCAGTTTGGTTAGTGGTGAAGTCATCAGGCTAGTAGCGAGGAGACTGTGAGTTCAAGTCCTGCCTTAGCCATGAAAGCCAGTAGAGTGACTTTGCTCCCCCTCCCTCCCTCCCTCCCTCTTTCTCTCCCTTTCCCTCCCTCCTCTCCCATCCTCTCCCACCCTCTCTTTCCCCCTCCCTTTCCCTCCCTCCCTCTCCCTTCCTCTCTCTCCCTCCCTCTCTCTCCCCCTCCCTTTCCCTCCCTCCCTCTCCCCCTCCCTTTCCCTCCCTCCCTCTCCCATCCTCTCCCACCCTCTCCCCCACTCCCTTTCCCTCCCTCCCTCTCCCCCTCCCTTTCCCTCCCTCCCTCTCCCTCTCTCCCTCTTCCCAACCCACCTCACAGGGTTGTTGTGGAAAAAATAATAGGAGGAAGATGTATGGGATATGCTTGCTGCCTTTGAGTTATTTGTGAAAATAATAGAGGTGGGACATTAATAAATAAATATCTAACTTAGAATGTTGCTTCGAAATGGAAAATTGGAACATATGTTCTGTTTAAAAAATTACATATGTTCTTGTTATGATTATTGACTACGGCTGAATTTAGAAATTGCACTGAACTGAGGAGTTCTTGGTGCTCTCTGAAATTGTTTGCCGACATTTCATTACCCGGCTTGGTAACATCCTCAGTGATAGTGAGTGCAGGATTTGATTCTGGTTTTTTTTTAACAGTAGCTTTCCCCTGCCAATGCTGTTGAGGATGTGGGGTTTTTTCTTTAGTAATTAGGATATTGTTTTCTGCTGATTGTTTGCCTGGTGTTAATCTCTGTTTATCTGGGTGTAAAGCAGGGGTGGGTTCTAATTTTTTTTACTACCGGTTCTGTGGGCGTGGCTTATTTTGTGGGCATGGCTTGATGGTCATGTGACAATTATTTAGGATTTAGCAGAGTACTGGTCTACCAGGCTTTTAATTGCTTGCAGAGCTGTACCGGTCAACCCATTTATTTTTGCAGGCACTGGTCTACTCATGTATTTCTGCAGGCACTGGTCTACCCATTTATTGTTGCAGGCACTGGTCTACTCTTGTATTTCTGCAGGCACCGGTCTTCTCATGTATTTTTGCAGGCACTGGTCTACCCATTTATTGTTGCAGGCACTGGTCTACTCATGTATTTCTGCAGGCACCGGTCTACCCATTTATTTTTGCAGGCATCGGTCTACCACCAAACTGCCTTTTACCACTGATCAGCTGTAGGGAGGCCCTTTGAAGCCCCACCGCAAGAGTTTAAACAGTTTTTTTCCTTATAGCCCATAGCTGGGACTCAGGAGGCAGCAATAGATGGTGGGTGGGGCCAAATAAAAGGTAAGAATAACGCGGGGGTGTGGGGGAGGCAGAACTGGTTCGGTGACATCATATCGTCACCGCTACTGGCTCGGGGGAACCGGGCCGAACCGGGAGGAATCCACCATTGGTGCAAAGGATGCATTTTGATCTTTTGGTTTCCTTCTTAGCATTTTTATCATCTCTTTTAAATTGTATGTAAATGTGATTTATTCCTATGCATCGATCAAACAGAAAACAACACACGCTCCCATTTTTTTTCCAAACCTCTCCTGCAAACCATGTGCTCAGAACAATAAAAAAACAACGTTCCAAAATTCAAATCCTTTATTTTAATGTGTTATATGTCACTAGAAGTTAACATCAAATTCATGTAAATAAAGATATATTTGAACTTTGGGATAGTCAAGGTTGTCTTTCAGGATCTGAATTACCCAGAGGGTGGAAAATGAGTGATGAACTTTGAACAAAATTCTTCCTTTGTAAACTGAACAAACTTTTTTTTTTTTTTTAAAAAAAAAAAGGGGAAAAAAATCCCTTGATGAAGACTGAGCATTGAGCTCAATCAGCACATGATCCCACTCAAGGCAAAAGAGAGAGAAGCCAAAAGTGAACTGCAAACATTTTGGTTGCTGCCTCTTATCTGTTCTTTTTATATAGATATAAAATTCATTTCATATCCTTAATGGATATGTGTCTTCCCCAGCCATGGTGGTACAGTGGTTAGTATGCAGTATTGCAGGCTAACTCTGCTCGCTGCCAGGAGTTCGATTCTGACTGGCTCCAGGTTGACTCAGCCTTCCATTCTTGTGAGCAGAGGTGGTATTCAGCCGATTTGGATCGGTTAGCCCGAACCGGTAGCGGAAATCACGGGTGGGCCCGCCCAACCCATCCACCCGCCCCGGCTCTAGGCCATCCTATTTAGGCACGTTTTTGAGGCCAGCACATGCACAGAAGGCAGGCGCACACGCAAATTGGGCATGCACGCGAAGCGTGTGCACGCGGGGCAAACAGATAGTAACATAATGTGAAACCCACTGCTGCTTGCAAAATTGGTAAAATAAAGACCCAGATTGTGGAGGGCAAGCTTTCTATTTCTCAGTAGCTGCCTCTTGCCTGTTCTTATAGTAGATGATTTCTTGCCCAAGAGAGCTGTAGTATGAATTTTTAAACTTTCCCTATGGCTGTAATTACTATAATAATAGTACAGTAGTACAGGTAATCTAATCATAATCATAAGTTTATTTTGTCAAGCATATATAAGATAACAGGCAAAAGTATAAACATAATTTGAATACATGAAAAGAGTAAGTAAAAAGGAATATTAGGACAGGGACGGTAGGCACTCTGGTGCACTTATGCACGCCCCTTACAGACCTCTTAGGAATGGGGTGAGGTCCACGGTAGAGAATCTAAGGTTAAAGATTTGGGGGTTTGGGGAAGAAACTACAGAGTCAGGTAGTGCATTCCAGGCATTGACCACTCTGTTACTGAAGTCATATTTTCTGCAATCGAGTTTGGAGCAGTTTACCTTGAGTTTGTGTCTATTAGTTGCTCGTGTATCATTGTGGTTGAAGCTGAATTAGTCATTGACAGGAAGGACATTGTGGCAGATAATTTTATGTACTATGCTTAGGTCAGACTGAAGTCGGCATAGTTCTAAGTTGTCTATGCCCAAAATTTGAAGTCTGGTGGCATAAGGTATTTTATTGCGGTTAGAGGAATGGAGGACTTTTCTTGTAAAATATCTCTGGACTCTCTCAATTGTATTTATGTTCAAAATGCAGTGCGGGTTCTGTGGAATTGCTGAGAAATACAGATCAGGGTTTCCTCACAAGATCATGCCAGATTATTAGAGAATGGGAAAATATCCCAAAGATGCTTTTTTCAAGAGGCAACTGGACTTTCTTGCTTTTCTTTGAAGACATTTGAAAAAAAACAACTTTGGGACTGCCATGACCTGGGTGAATGAGAATCTCCATAGACAATGGGAAAATAAATTTCTAGGACAGATGGCCTAATGCCCTCTCTGATTCTTTGGTTGGACTGTAGGCTGTAGCTCTTTCAGCTTTTTACAGCTGTGGTCTTGATGACAGAAATGATAGTAAATAGCTCAGGGATAGAAATCATGCATTGCCTGCAAAATGTAAGAAACAGGAAGTTGCTCTGTACTGAATCAGATGAATGGAATGGAAGAGAAGGGAAGGGAAGGGAAGGGAAAGGAAGGGAAGGGAAGGGAAGGGAAGGGAGTAGAGTAGAGTAGAGTAGAGTAGAATAGAATAGAATAGAATAGAATAGAATAGAATAGAATAGAATAGAATAGAATTCTTTATTGGCCAAGTGTGATTTGACACACAAGGAATTTGTCTTTGGTGCATATGCTCTCAGTGTACACAAAGAAAAAAAATAAAATATATTTATCAAGAATCATAAGATACAACACTTAGGGACAGTCATAGGATACTAATAAGCAATCAAATCATACTAGGAAACAATAAAAAATATAAGTTGTAAAGATACAAGCAACATGGATATAGCCATATGTGGGAAGAGATAGGTACTAGTAAGGTTGAGAAGAAGAATAGTAATACAGTCTTAGTGGTTAATTTGACAGTGTTGTGGGAATTAGTTGTTTAGCAGAGTGATAGCATTCAGGAAAAAACTGTCCTTGTGTCTTGTTGTTCTGGTTTGTCGAGCCAATCAATTGTTGTTCTGGTGTGCAGAACAATTAACGTTGGCATGTTGCAGGGGTGGCTGCATTAGAAAGAATAGGATAGGATAGGATAGGATAGGATAGGATAGGATAGGATAGGATAGAATAGAATAGAATAGAATAGAATAGAATAGAATAGAATAGAATAGAATTTTTATTGGCCAAGTGTGATAGGACACACAAGGAATTTGTCTTGGTGCATATGCTCTCAGTGAACATAAAATAAAAGATACATTCATCAAGAATCATAAGGTACAACACTTAATGATAGTCATAGGTTACAAATAAGCAATCAGGAAACAATATCAATATAAATCGTAAGGATACCAATAACAAGGTTACAGTCATACAGTCATAAGTGGAAGGAGATGGGTGATGGGAACGATGAGAAGATGAAAAGATTAATAGTAGTGCAGACTTAGCGAATAGTAAATTACTGGCAGTCGTTCTCCAATCTTTCCCAATCTTTGTGTAAAAAAGGGGGGCAGGGTTTCAACTGTGTGTTTGTAATACCATCTTGACTTTTTCTTACATTCTGGGAGATGTTTTCCCTTCCTCTCTACATGTAGTGCAATACAATCTCAACAATTCCTTGAGAAATGTTTACAATACAGGTTGGCCCACCTTTTCAACCTCTGTTGATTTTTCAACCCACAACCAGAAGTTGTGGGTGCTCCAACATTGGAGGTTTTTAAGAAGAAATTGGACAACCATTTGTCTGAAGTGGTATAGGGCTGTGAGGGCAAACATATGGCATGCGTGCCAGAGGTGGCATGCAGAGCCCTTTCTGTGGGCACACGCACTGTCGCCAGCTGCTCTTCTGGTTTCCAGCATGTGCATGCATGCTGGCCAGTTGGTTTTCATGCGCACTGGAGTGCTGGAAAACCAAAGACCAGCTGGCTAGTACGTGTGCGTGTGTGTTGTGGTCCGCCAGCGGCCTTCATGGATCGTGGCTGATCCTGACGACGAGGAGGCTGGTGTGGTTCGCGCCAGCAGCCTGCGCAGCTGGCACTTGTGTTGGACAGCGAGGAGGCTGAAGAGGATGTGGTGCCAGAGGCAGAGACTCAGCCAGGGCCTTCAAAACCTCCAGAGGCTCCTTCAAGTGGAGAGAGCGAAGTGGAGGAGCCTCTCCTCAATGCTCGAGCACGCAGGGCTGCCAAAAGGCAGGAGTGGCTACTCAGGAGGAAGAGGTCTCCTCGAGAGTAAGGTTTGAGGATAATTGGCCACTCCCTTAGCCTATTTAAGTCACATGCCGTTAGTAAGTTTCTTGCTGGAAACAACTTGTAATTATCATCAGAGCATTTTTGGAAAAGTCTTATCATATCTTGTTTTCTGGGCTGGTTGCCAACATTTGCCAGATTTTGGTTTATTCTTGCTACTTAATAAATTTGATAAGGACTGTTGGTGTGTGTCAATATCCTCGGGAATCCGGAGCTGGGGCAGAACAGCGTGCCAGCTATCTGGTTTTTGGATTTCCGGTGCTCCGGCACATGCACGCATGTTCTGGTTTGAGCACCTGGTGCCGAAAAGGTTCGCCATCACTGGTATAAGGGTATAGGGTTTCTTGCCTAAGCAGGGAATTGGACTAAAAGACCTCCAAGGTCCCTTCCAATTCTGTAATTATGTTATTTTCTCCAATGTTCAAAGCTGGTTTGTACACTCAGACTATGCCATATAGTTGTTCTTCCTTCCTTCCTTCCTTCCTTCCTTCCTTCCTTCCTTCCTTCCTTCCTTCCTTCCCTCCTTCCTTCCTCCCTCCCTCCCTCCCTCCCTTCCCAACCATCCTTTCCCCCCGACCATCATCTTCTTTTATCTCCCCAGAACTAACCTCTATTGAGTTTAAGCATCAAGAACTTGTTTTTCCCACTCTCCCACACCAAAGGATTTGTGTCACTGAGTGTGTCACTGAGTTCAGTGGGTCCTACACTGATCCCATTTCCATGTTCTAACAACATCCTTCTTTCTAAGCTTACAACTAGGATGATAGGAGTGTTGTGGCCAGCCAGTGGCAGGCGGATCTGGTGGTGGATTCGGGCAGTGGAGAGATTGGGGAGGAACGTGGGCTGGTCCTGGAGTCTGGTGGGGGCTCTGGTGGGGGCTCTGCATCGGGGGCGGGGAGGGGGCCAGGGCCGTGTGCCAGTTGTCTGCTGCCTTTGGAGTCAGACATCGGTGAGGCAGGCAAGCAGCTGGACCCTGTTCCCAATGTGCATGTGTGCAGAGTTGCCAGATAGGGGGAACAGCTGGGGAACGGGGGTCAGTTTGGGAGTGGGGCCACAGGTGGACGATGGATGGCCCCTCCCAGAGGGAGTGAAAGAGGAGCAAAAGGGGAGTGGAGTTTGCAGGAGACAATTAGTTCTTTCCTGCATTCTTGCCAAGTATTGCGGCATCTGAAAGATATCGGCCTGGCCACTCTCCAAGCCTGATAAAGGTTGGTAATTGTGAACTATCTTGAAAGACTGTGGGAGAGGAAAGACTTTGCTGGAGAGGAATTCACTGTAAATGAAATAAAAGGGGTTTATTGGGACGAGGACTCGGCTTCATGCTGCTGGGGAAGCCTAGGTCAGAACAGGGATCCCATTACCTACAAGACAGTCAGTGCTGTATTGATAGGAAAAGAACCTTAAAAAAAACCCTTTATTAGTAAGGTTTTTTAAAATGCCATTTTAATGCAATGTAATGCTTCTCTTATGCTTTTATGGCTTTCAGTTTATTCTGTTTGGTTTATTTAGATTTGGGTTGTTTCATTCTTTTTTGCACACTGTCCTGGGAATATAACTGAAGGGCACATACCGATACATCACATTATGGAATAAACCTATTGTTGAGCTACAGCCTTTCCTTGAAAAATTTTAATAACACCAAGGGGGAAATTCAATTTGAACCAGGGACTCTTTTCATCTACAGTCAAAGATTTTACAATGGAGCAATGTCACCCCCTCTAAGATCCCTGGGCTCTCTTAAAGTATCTCCAGTTAAAAGGATCATGGATTATGATAATAATCCAGAAAACTGTCATGATATAAGGTGAGAATTCAGTATAAGAAAGTTCCTCTACAATGCAGGGAACCTACAGAATAACAGAGTTGGAAGGTACCTTGTAGGTCATCTAGTCCAACCCCCTGCTCAAGCAAGAAAACCTATACTATTTCTGAGAGATGACAGTCTGTTCTTGAAAGCTTCCAATGACGTTGTTGTTGTTACTTGTGAAGTCGTGTCCGACCCATCACAACCCCATGGAAAACCTGTAGATGTGATGACAGAGCATCAAAATAAATTGCTCCTATGAGATAGGATTACCTGGCCTGGGCTACAAGAATTTGGAAAACTAAATAATAGCAAATAGATATAGGAAATTCTATTTTGCTTTCATCTAGTATATACTCTATTTCTGCAGCTTAGATTTGATAGTGTTTGATTTTTTTGTTGTTACTAGTATGTTGACATCCTGGATGATTTTGTGTCTGAATATGGACATGATAACCCAATTTAGTAAGAAGAGTATCTACAGCATTACAAGATAATGAATCATAGATTAACCAAAGTCATCTCTGTTGACACAAGACACATAATAATCATAATCATAAAAGCTGTAGTGGCACGGTGGTTAGAATGAAATACTGCAGGCTAATTCTGCCGACTGTCAGCAATTCAATCCTGACCGGCTCAAGGTTGACTCAGCCTTCCATCCTTCTGAGGTGGGTAAAATGAGGACCCAGATTGTTGGGGGCAATAGGCTGATTTTGTAAACTGCTTAGAGAGGGCTGTAAAACATTATGAAGTGATATATAAGTCTAAGTGCTACTGCTATCAGGCCAATGAAACATCGAGTATATGTAAAGCTAGGTGAAGGTTAATATTGGTTAGATTTTGTTTTGTGTCTTGTACCCTAGAGGCAGGGATGGGCTGCTGGGGGTTCACAAGGGTTCACAGGGGTTCACAGGGGTTCTGGAGAACCTCTAGCTAAGATTCTGTGCAGTTCAGAGAACCCCCAAATCCCACTCCTGCTGGCACTGCCCACCGCCCACCCTTCCCAGGAGTCTCCACGCGGCCTATTTGGGTTATGGTTAGGGTTAGGGTAGCAGAGGCTTGGGGAAGGTGAAAAACGGGTCTACAGGAAGTTCGGGAAGGCCAGAAACAGGCCTGTTTCTGGCCTCCAGAGGGCCTCTGGAGCCTAGGGAGCCTAGGGAGGCTGTTTTTGCCCTCCCAGAGGCTCGAGGAAAGCTCCCGGAGCCTGGGGAGGGCAAAAACACCCCCCACAATATCAGCATTCCAGAAAACCCCAATTCCGAGTAAAGACGCGGAAGCAAGCATTTTCCAAAGTTCTCTTTACTAGAATAGGTAAACTGGCACATCTGGGAAAACCCGAATCTGAAAGGTCCAGGTTTTCCCTCAGTAAATCAAAACCCCCAAAATCACCCCCTCACTCTTCAGTTGATCACATGCTCCAATCAATGTCCGTCCCATCTTGACTCAGCACTCCGACCACTCCTTCTCCAGATACCGGATTGCCCTGACCTTGACCGACAGGAAGAATGCTCTTATGTCTACCAACAACCCCCCTACTAAATCCCCCCTCCTACTTTCCCCACACATGAGAAGGTGCAGCATGGAAGCTTCCAGCTTAATATGGCTTCCAAAGCTGAGTTGCCAGGTGTCCACTATTTGAGCGGACAGTCCACTTTTTTCACATTATGTTCACTATTTTTTTTCACAAAATAGTGGACATTTTTTTATTCAAAAGCTTTATGATGAAATGGTACGTAATCTAAAGCTGTACAGTCTAAGAGAATAAGGATAGGAGAATCGCGTTTTGTCTTTTTTTTCATAAGTTAGAATGAGACAAAGATCGAATATCCATTGAACTCGATTCTCCGAAAAAATTAATGATGAGATTAAAATAAAAATATATTATAAAATTATGTACAGTTCACATTTTTAAAATGTATTGTAGCTTGTGTCGACTGACCTAAAATGGCGGGTTAAAATGTTTGTAAGAAAATATATAATTTAATTGTAAATTTTTTTTTATTTTTTTACTACTTAAACCCCCTCCCCCCACTTGTCCGCTATTTTTTGGAAGCAGACCTGGCAACCCTAAAGCTGACACCCACCATGGTGCAGGAGGCCGACTAGGCCACACCCACCATGGCCACGCCCACCCAACAACTTGGCAGAGAGCCCCTTGCTAAAATTTCTGAAGCCCACCCCTGCCTAGAGGTTGTGTAAACCCAGCCTGTTTAGTTAGTTTATGTTTCAGTATTGGAGGAATCCAGAAAATGAGTTAGTTCACCGTCCAAATTTAATGTGGAAAGTCAAAAGTTGTTTCATCCATCCTGAAGGCCTTCTCGAAACCCCTCAGG
Organism: Pituophis catenifer annectens; assembly: GCF_029215685.1. Lineage (NCBI taxonomy): Eukaryota > Metazoa > Chordata > Lepidosauria > Squamata > Colubridae > Pituophis > Pituophis catenifer. The sequence continues at coordinate 120,872,497 of NW_027256884.1, forward strand.
AGAAACGTAAAAAAGTACGCTGCTGAAATTCAGCCATTTTGCCACCCGCTTTAAGCAGCCATTTTCCAGCTTGATTCGAGTGTGTGTGTGTAGGTGTGTTTAAAGTCGGAGGGCTTAAGGGTGAAAATGGGAATGGCTTATTTCCCAGTGCCACCATTTTACTCTCATCCTGATCGGAGATGGGAAGGAAATGAAACTCCTGCTGTGAAAAATTGCTCCTAATTTCAGCAATGCAATATTGGAATGCTTGGGATGGGGGATGGGGGTGGGATGGGGGGGGGAACAATGACAAACAGACTGCTGGGGGTGCATACAACCACCTCCGTTGTGTGCCCTAGCAGATTTGCAAAAGACCCCCACAGCTGTCGTTGCCTGAAAGTCATTTCCTATAGAAACCTAAATAATACACAACACCAATTAATATTAATGAGAGCTTCAGTCACCCCATGCTGAGAAGCGAATATATAGCACGAGATCCGCGAGTCCGTGGAGGAAAATACATTGAAGCAAAGCTGAATGTACAGAAGCATAAAGGGTGGCATTTCTCAGCTCTGCAAACAAATAGAGAAAGTAACGTAAAAGTCTTCTGTGGTTGGGGAGAGAATGCAGGAGCACAAAGTTTCATTTGGAAAGCAGACTTTTGATCTGACAGAATAGAATAGAATTCTTTATTGGCCAAGTGTGATTGGACACACAAGGAATTTGTCCAGTGGTGAAATCTAAAATTTGTTACTACCGGTTCTGTGGGAGTGGCTTGGTGGGGGGGGGGTAATGTGACTGGGTAGGCGTGGCCATTTTTATTTATTTTTTTACTTTTAAAACCAATTTTTCTACAACCTCTTCTGCAAAGAGGTTGTTAAAAAATGCTTTCAAAAGGCTCTGACAATCCGAGCCTCTGCCGTTCAGGCAACTCAGCTTAGATTGTCAGAGGCATTTAAAAGGAAAAAAAAAAGGGTTTAATAGATTTTCTCCAGGGGGATCTGTCCCCAACTTGACTTTTCAGGTCTTCAGGTGTACCTGTTGCTGCTAGTCATCCTCTTCTTCCCTTCCTCTTCTCTTCTTCCCTTCTCTTCTTTCTCTTTCCTGACTGTTAGAACAATTAACCAGTGGAACAGCTTGCCTCCAGAAGTTGTGGGTGCTCCATCACTGGAGGTTTTTAAGAAAAGTTTGGACAACCATTTGTCTGAAATGGAGTAGGGTTTCCTACCTGAGCAGGGGGTTGGACTAGAAGACCTCTGAGGTTCCCTTCCAACTCTGTTATTTTGCTCTGGTTACCAAGCACCCTTGATCACATGACCCTGTTGTGACAGTTGTAAGTGTGGGAGCCAGTTGTAAAATAACTTTTCTGAATGGTGGTGTAACTTTGAATGATCGCTAAATAAACGATCGTTTAGTGAAAGAGTACTTGTATTCATTTTGTCTATTTAGTCTAGTTATTCTTATATTATTTATAATAAAATGGCATTTTAAATATACTGTAATATCTAAGTCTACCCTTTCTAAATGGCAAAGCACAGAAAATCAGTAATTGTTATTTATAAAGCTTTGGGATGGTAACTGCTTTCTTCTTTAACTTATAGTTATACATTAGATTACTGTATGTGTAGGTATTATTTCTTCTTACATATAATTTATCTCTGTATCTTTCTATCTATCATCTATCAATCATGTATGTATGTATGTATGTATGTATGTATGTATGTATGTATGTAAGTATGTACAGTATGTACTATATGTATTTGTCTGTCTATTTATCTATCCATCTATCCATCATCTATCTATCTATCTATCTATCTATCTATCGTCTATCTATCTATCTATCTATCTATCTATCTATCTATCTATCTATCTATCGCTATCCATCCATCCATCTCTCCCTCCCTCCCTCCCTCCCTCCCTCCCTCCCTCCCTCCCTCCCCCCCTCTCTTTCATCTATCTATCTATCTGTCTATCTAGTCCATCCATCATCTACGGAATGGAAACTTTAGCACCCTAATGAGTGGTTTGCCGAAAGAAAAACATTTAGAAGAAAATCGGCAGCAAAATTCTCTTTACTGCATCCCCAGCAATATTTTTTAAGGTACCTGCTTGGTGGAATGGGCAATACACCTTATCTATCTTCGATAAATGTAGAAGCAATTCATTCAATAGACTCTAAAATAACAGTAATCTTAGATGGATTTCTGTGCCTCTTCTCATATTGCTGTTTTCATCTGCTCTTTTATTTCTGTAGCTACCGTGATGCCTTAACATCAAATTGCTTTTTACTAGTAGTCATTGCCAAGTGTTTGAGAACATGTTATAGAGATCGGCAAAATGACTCGGTGCATTACACACACATACCCACAGGTCCCCTTTTGACACCTTTCATAATCTTGGACTATTATTTTTCAACATACCCCCGTAGTCATCGTGCTAGTTGTTTTCAAGGTCAGCAACATTATGCAGAGTGCAAAGAAGGAGTGTGACATAGCCAGAGAAAGAGATTCAAGGTGGAAGATGAGAAAAAGAAAAGATATCCGGTCTGCATCAAAACCGCATCTATGTATCAATTCATCCATTCCTTTTGTTCTTTAAACTTCACCTCCTTTTTTTAAGGAACTTTAGCCAAGTGTTCTGTCCCTGTCCCACACACGCACCCCCACAGACGGCCTGGAGTTAATAAGCCACATGACAAAATCTTTGAAGATAAAGCTGGCAGCAACCCAGTGGCTAGCTGCCAATTCAGACTTTACTCACACAAAACAAAGATTAGACTGCAAGCATTCCGATAAAGCAGGCAAAGTTTCCGCAATACAAGGATTAGTCCAAATGCAGTCCGACAAGGCAGGCAGAAGTCCAGTAACGCAGAGATCATGGATTATTTCTAGTTTTTGCTCGTCACAAACTGAACCGGCCACCACACCCACATTTATACCCTGTGGGGTGTGGTCCAGTGACTCAGCTAATCTCTGGCACGCCTTCCCCTCTGCTGCGCACGCTTCTCCCTGCACCTCTGCTGAGGGTCCAGCCAGCACTTATCTCCTTTGTCACTGTCCACCTGTGGCTGCAGGGACATGCTTGGCTCTGGGCCTATCTTTTGGCCTTCGGTGTCCTCCGGAGGCATTGCCAGAGAGGAGGGTCCTGGAGAAGGAGGCCTTGCCAACTCCTCTCCCTCACTCTCAGAGTCTGCATCTGTCGATAGCCCAGGCTCAGGCAACGGAGCCACAACACCAAGTAAGATCTTCTCACTCTTTCCATTCTTTTCAATCTATCCATTCTTTCTTTATATAGTATCTCTTGGGCAATTTTTCCTTATTCTGCCTATAGGACCAGACCAATGCACTAAAATAACCAAGTAACAGAATAACAGAGTTGGAAGGGACTTAGGAGATCTTTTAGTTCAATCTCTTGCCCAAGCAGGGGCCCCTATACCATTTCAGAGAAATGGCTGTCCAATTTCTTCTTAAAAATCTCCAGTGATGGAGCACCCACAACTTCTGAAGGCAAGCTGTTCCACTGATTAATAGTTCTCACTGTCAGGATATTTAATTCTATATTGGATCTCTCTCTGTAATTCTTTTGTACTGATTTTTCACTTCTGTATGTAATTCATGTTTATTCTAATAGCCCTTCTTATCTAAGGGCTATTAGTTGAAGTTGCAGTGTTTCATTAGAGTGGCATTAGCAAACCCCCAATACCAGTTCCAAGGGAACAATTATGAAATAATAGCAATAGTAATTAGACTTATATACTGCTTCTTAGTGCTTTACAGTCGTCTCTAACCAGTTTACATAGTCAGCATACTGCCCCCAACAATCTGGGCCCTCATTTTATTGACCTTGGAAAGCTGAGTCAACCTTGAGCTGGTCAGAATCGAACTGCTGGCATTGGCAGAATTAGCTGGCAATACTGCATTGTAACCACTATGCCACCATGGCTCAGAATGATGGAAGGTCATGCCTCAATCTCCTGCTCATGAACATCCCAAAATTATCTGGTTGATCACTGTGAAAATAAAATCCAGTATCCCTTTCTATGTTTTTTTTAACCAAAATACTATAAAAATACACTACAATTAAATTGTTTGAATGTCTTGGAATATTTTGGTACAGATTTTGCATGTATTCTCTCTAATATATATATATATATATTGCTAACACATACATTACATGCATTTAGAGAAGGTCAATTGGAGCCTCCATTATGGTCATTTATTTACAAATTGCCAACCATTTATAAAACATTTTAATATTTTTCGGATCATCCCAGTTTTATGGGTTCTTTTATTATTCTGATTTTTATGCTGTCGATGTTGCTAGTCTTATTGCTGCAATTATTTTTATCTTGCTTATGGTGCTGTTTTTCTATTGCGCTGCCTTCTTTATAATACATATTAATGGATTTGTATATCATTAAGAGGACTGCCATTATGGAAATAGAATAATTAACCAAAAATATGAATACATGTTTTGAGCAAAATGTTGCATTGCAAAATCATTCCAGGAAGGGACTGTTTCCCATCCATAAATTAGTTTACAATGCAAAGAATGAGGAAGGTGTGGTTAAGAAAATTCTCCAACATTCTAGTATCTTGATGATTTATCTTGGTTAAATATGAGCTTCTACACCTGAAGTATTTGAGCTAAATGTTCTGGCAATGCCTTTCACTGCATTCTTTGAGAAGAAGAGAATTTAAAAGAGATTTTTTTGTAAGATGATGTATTGTTGGTACTTAACACTAGATAAACTACCTAAGATGTATAAATGGATGTCAAATGAATGTTGGAAGTGTAAAAATAAAGACGAGACTTCTTATCATCCATGGTGGACATGTGAAAAAGCAAAAACATTTTGGAGCATGATTCACACTCCAGTACAGAAAATTTTGAAAATGGAGATAGAAATGAAATTAGATTTTTTCCCCCTTTTTGGGACTAAGGGGAAAAGAATTGGAGAAAATATTTGAAACTTTGTTACTACATATGTTGACAGCAGCAAGGTTATTGTAGATGCAAAAGTGGAAAGTCACCTTCATACCTACCAGGGGTGAAATGCTACCAGTTCACACCGGTTCAGGTGAACCGGTAGTTAAAAAGCTACCAGTTTGGGCGAACCGGTAGTGTTGTGGTCCGCCAGCAGCCTGCGGAGCTGGCAGCGGAGTCAGACAGCGATGAGGCTGAGGAAGAACATGGGCCAGTCCTGGAGGCTGCGGAAGGCCAAGGCTCTGCATCAGAGGCAGAAATGGGGCCAGGGCCATCGGGGAGTGAGGTGCGGACTCGAGAGCCTCCTGAGACTGATAGGAGTGAGGCAGAGGAACAGGAGGAGCCTGTTCCTAATGCACGCATGAGAAGAGCTGCCAGAAGGGAAGAGCAGCTCAAGCAAAGAGGACAACTCAGGAGTAGGGCCAAGAGATGATTGGCCCCTCCCATAAGGCTTAAAGCGGCTTTTGATACCATCGACCATGGTATCATGCTGCACCAGTTGGAAGAGTTGGGGATGGGGGGCACCATGTTGCGGTGGTTCTCCTCCTTTCTCTCCGACCGGTTGCAGTCTGTGTTGGCAGGGGGGCAGGCCCCTCATATGTGGGGTGCCACAAGGGTCGGTCCTCTCGCCCCTTTTGTTCAACATTTATGTAAAGCCACTGGGCGAGATCATCCGTGGTTTCGGGGTGAAGTACCACCAGTACGCTGACGACACTCCGCTGTATATCTCCACCCCAAACCACCCCAACGATGCCCTTGAAGTGATGTCCTGGTGCCTGGAGGCTGAGCAGATCTGGATGGGGAAAAACAGGCTCAGGCTCAACCCATCCAAGACCTAGTGGCTGTGGTTTCCGATGTCCCGATATAGTCAGTTGGCGCCATCACTGACTATTGGGGGTGAATCATTGGCTCCCACGGAGAGGGCTCGAAACTTGGGCATCCTCCTGGATTCACGGCTGTCTTTAGAAGAGCATTTGACAGCCGTGACTGGGAGGATTTTTCATCAGATTTGCCTGATACGCCAGTTGCGTCCCTTTCTGGATCGGGACTCCTTACTCATGGTCACTCATGCCCTCGTCACTTCCCGCCTGGACTATTGCAACGCTCTCTACATGGGGCTCCCCTTGAGGAGCACCCGGAGGCTCCAACTGGCGCAGAGTGCGGCTGCGCGGGTGCTTATGGGAGTGACACGGCGCTCCCATGTAACACCTCTCCTGTGTGAGCTGCACTGGCTCTCGGTGGTCTTCCGGGTGCGCTTCAAGGTTTTGGTTTAGAGCGCTCCATGGCTTAGGACCTGGTTACCTATGGGACCGCCTGCTGCCACCAATAGCCTCCCACTGGCCGGTACGCTCTCATAAAGAGGGGCTCCTCTGGGTGCCATCAGCCAAACAATGTCGACTGGCGGCCCCCAGGGGGAGAGCCTTCTCTGTGGGGGCATGTACTATCTGGAATGAGCTCCCCCTGGAGATACGGAGGATCCCAGATCGGTGCACCTTCCGCCGTGCTCTTAAGACCTTTTTATTCCATCAGGCTGGCCTGGCCTAATCTTTTCCCTTTTTTCCCTTTTTAAAATGTAAATTTTAATCTGTTTTAAATTATTGGGGTGTTTTAAATCTGTCTTGGGCCAAATTGTTTAATTCGGTTTTACTTTGCTTTTAAATTTTGTATTTATGTGTTTTATCTTGTGGCTGTTCACCGCCCTGAGTCCTTCAGGAGTAGGGCAGTATATAAATCAAATAAAATGAAAAAAAATGAAAATAATGAAAATAAAACAGACCAGCAACGGCATTTGGGCTTTGCCGGAAAACAACATTGGTAACTTCGTCTTCTTCTTCGTCTATGTCTTGTATTTATTTTTGTATCTGGGACTTCTGAACGTTTGCCAAGAAAGGCCTTTGACAGTTTGCCTAATTGGACCAAGGTTTGCGATAGGACTGAGGAATTTGTGTTGGGCGGAATTTGCTTTAATTTAGTTGAACAACGCTGGGAATGAAGTAATTCTCAGCTGTTCGAATAAAGTTTGTTTGTTTTTTCACTGACTGATTTTTCCTACTACTTACTTGGGCCTGGGTCACAACAGGTAGTTTAAAAAAGCTACCGGTTCGTTCAAACTTAAGTTATATGGGTTGTCTTTGTCTTAATTGAAATGAGCCAAATTATTTAATTCCCTTTAAACTGTTTTAAATTTTATATGTGTTCGTTTTTATTTTTGGCTATGCACCGCCCTGAGTCCTTCGGGAGAAGGGCGGTATAAAAATTAAATAAATAAATAAATAAATAAATAAATAAATAAATAAATAAATAAATAAATAAATAAATAAAAATAAAACCAGTATTTATGATGATCAACTGTGCTGCGCTGTGGAAATTCTGCTTTCTAGCAAGCTAAATCGCGCAGCACAGCTGCCCCCCCTCGCTGTTCTACTTACCTTCCCAAGCCTCCTTTTTTCACATGAAGTGCATGTTTGGTATGCATTGGGCATGCATGTAGCATGCTTTTGGCAAGCATTGTGCATGCGCGGGCAGCTAACCGGTGGCAATCCACAGAAGATGTCACCACTGATACCTACCACGGAAGAATGGATGCAGAAGTTGATGGAGTTGGCTGAAATGGCAATCGCTCCTGAATTTCGTGCTTGTTGTGGAAAAGAATGCAACTTGGACTTGGAGTTTTCTAGATTAGATTGATAGATCTTAATAGAAATGACCCTGTGACTTGACGTTAATGCCCTTTTCTACTGCAACGGAAAGTGTCGGAAGTCAATGTCTCTTTTTCTTTTCTTTTCCCTGCCTTTCCTCACTTCTCTCTCCCCTTTCCCCCACCTCATTTACTTTTTTGCATTTTATATTACTTTATAACCTAATAAAAATGTATTATGAAAAAAGAGAAGACGTCAAAGAGCCCAGAAGGCGTAAATCACTCGAAATCAATTTTGCTTCTAGTGCTTCTAATATGGCTGGAAATTTTCCATACTATACAAACTTTTCACAATTTTCTTTAACACATGTGGTCCTCATATTTATAGAGGTTGCTTCCAGTCTAACAAGTGCAGATAACAAAACTGGATACTGAGACTTTGAAAAGAGTAACTGTACTCATATGCTAAAAGCCCATCTGCCATTTTTCACATGTGTGAAATAAATACACACAATCCTTTCAAAAGTCTTCCTCAAGAAAGAATGGTGTGGCCCAAAATGCAAATATGTGAAAAGCTTTACTGCAGATAACAAAGTCTACTTTACATTTTATCAATATGCAAAACTGAGGTTAATGGAAAAGTATAGTCATCGGCATCAAGAACTACAACTCTCCATAATCAATAACCCAGAACACATTAGTTCCCCAAATATATATAATGTATCGTGGATATATCGACCTAAAATAGATGCTTCTTGCATGCGTTTCTGAGCAGAGAATGATAGATGCTAGATTCAACTTGATAAATGAAGACTCAATTTGCTAGTTGTTTATGCTATAACTGAATCCATTTGAATGAATTGTGCTATTCAGATTCCTTTTTTAAACCCATGGCAGATATCTTTTAGAGCAATATTTGCATACACCAGAATGCCAGAGACAGTTTGGTCTAGTGCAGGGCCCGCAGGTCAGATGCATCATGCACTAGCTATGCCCATTGTTCTGACCGAGGCTTCCTTAGAAATTAAACAGCACAAACGTAGTCCCGGCAAACTTCTTTAATTCATACGGCTGTAAATTACTTTCATTTACAGACCACAAGGCTTGATAAACAGTCTTTCAGAGGAGTGTTTACAAACACTCACCTTATCTTCCTTGGAATGCTGCCAGAGAACTAATTGCCACACACAGGGCAAGGCCAAACTTAGCACAGAGTCAAACAGAGCTTTTCCAGAGCTTTTACTGACCAGATGAACTAATTGCTTCCTGCAAAAGCTCATGTCCTGTTCGCTTTTCTATTATGTCTTATGGGAGGGGCCAATCATCTCCAAGCCTTGCTCCCAAGTTGACCCTGTTTCCTTAATTGTTCCTGTCTCCTGGAAGTTCTGCGCATGCGCACACTGGAAACAGGCTCACGCTGTTCTTCTGCCTTGCTGATGTCAGACTCCAGAGACTCCGAGGGCAGCAAAGAGCTACCAGATGGCTTGGCCCCCTCTCTGCCTCTGACTCAGAGCCATCATCCGAGCCTTCCCCAGGCTCCAGGATTGGCCCACGTTCCTCCCCAACATCCACACTGTCCGAATCAGCTGCCAGCTCTGCTGGCCCCTAGGGGGCCACAACACCCATACCTGGTTTAGCAAAGGGGGGGCGGAAGTCCCAATACGTCACGTGACGCTGCTGTGACGATGTGAGTTTAGCACCCCTGGTCTAGTGGTTAGGGCACCAGGCTAGAAAACAGGAGGCTATATGTTTAAGTCTTTTCCCTAACCATGAAAGCCTGCTGGGTGACTTTGAGCCAGTCACTCTCTCTCAGCCCAATCCACCTCACAGGGTTGTTGTTGTGGGGAAAATAGAGGGAGGCAGATGTGTGGGAATTATTGAGTTACTTTAAAGTAAAGGCAGGATACAAACAAACAAATAACTCCTGCAATTCTGTATATGAGCATTGTTCTCCCACCCTCCCAATTAACAATGGTAGAGTTTTTGCAAAATCACTAAATCTTATTATTTTATTTTTCCAGAGATCTCACCTCCATAATTTTACATGGTTCTTCAAACTTTTATGAGCTTGTGGTATTCTTATCCGAATATGTCATGAGGTTGCATGCAAGAATGATGAGATTGTTGTTCAAGACCCCAACATTTTTTTAAAATTTTATTTGGGTGGCCTGGTTTTCAAGTTGCTCACCCCTGTTTTAAACACATAGGGTTCAATTGTCTATTCATGGATCCAATCATCAGAATTTTTCACTTTGAAGTTCGGAGAGAAGAAGAAACTAAAGCAGAGTAAATATGCCTATTTATTATTTGCTCAAAACTGCATGATGCTGTGGAGGGACACAGCCTGATTTTATACAGTTCATCAAAAAGATGCATTTTTATGAGATTGTGGTATTCTTATCCAAAACGTCATGAGACTGTCTGTAAGAATAATGTGATCTTGCCAGCATTTTGTATTGTATTGTATTATTTTATTTTATTTTATTTTATTTTATTTTATTTTATTTTATTTTATTTTATTTTATTTTATTTTATTTTATTTTATTTTATTTTATTTTATTTTATTTTATTTTATTTTATTTTATTTTAGGTTGCCTGAATATGTCAAGAGCCTGGTGGCGCAGTGGACTAAGTGCTGTTAAAGTAGCACTTAGTTGCCAGCTGCCTGCTATTACTGCAAGTTCAAATCTCACCAGGCTCAAGGTTGACTCAGCCTTCCATCCTTTCGAGGTAGGTAAAATGAGGACCCGGATTGTGGGGGCAATAAGTTGACTTTGTATAAAAAAGAACACCGCTTGGGGGGCCCGAAAGCCCTACTAAGCAGGTATATACAAAAGTATGAAGGCTATTGCTTAACGCACTATAAGCCGCCCCGAGTCTCCAGAGAAGGGTGGCATATAAATCGAACTAATAAATAAATAAATAAATAAATAAATAAATAAATAAATAAATAAATAAATAAATAAATAAATAATGACAAAGCTTTGAGTAAAACAGCCTTTCAAAGCAAAACACCCAACTACAATAGTGGCCAAAATTGTGGAAACCATTGGGGAAAAGTTTATTTTTGAGGTTTGATGGCGAATAACACCACTTTTTTTTTGGACTTTCAAAATAATCCTATTCCCCTGCTGGAATGGCTTGGGAATAGCCCAGACCCTAACCCAATTGAAAATCTATGGAGCTGCCGACTAAAGAAAGTTGTTAGTCAGAAGCGACCCAGCAATAAAACCCAGTTAATAGAAGCAATCATTCCATCTTGGTTTCACATTATAACAGCTGCAGAACTAAAAGACTTCATTCACTACATGGGAAGACGTTGTAAGACCGTAATTCATGCTAAAGGTTACCCAACTAAGTATTAACTGACATAGTGATAATTTTTGTATATCTCGTTTTTTCTATGTATTTCACTTTTCTTCTTTATACTGTAACTGCTATTCTAATAGCAAATCCTTCATAAAAGTCATTGCATTACATTCTTGATTAAATTATCTTTCCATTGATATATAATTTTCTGGTACTACTCCAAAAAAAAATGGTGTTATTAGCTAGTTTTAGAATATACTTTTCCCAAAAGATTTCCACAATTTGGGCCACTACTGTATAGTGACACTTTCCTTCAAAGCATCAGAGCAACCAGGTTGTTTTCATCTGAGTGAAAGGAGCTTCTGGATAAATGGTGTGCTTGTATGTCACAAGATCACATAAAATACAGCACCATGTGTGAAGCATTCCGATTTTTTCCTCTTCATTTTTAGTGTAACAAGGCTAAAAAAGACAACACTTTAGCTGACTAATCAGATAATCTAAACAAAGAAATTGACCAGAGAAGTTACCTCTTCTCCTCCACACTTCCCACATCACTACTTGCAAAGAAGTTTGGAATGTAGCAAATTACTTAACTACTCTACAGTTCAGAATTAACCCTCCCTCTACCAGCAATGGCATTCATCATCATATTCTTTTAATGACCCCATAATCCCTTGCGGGTGGAGTCTGGGCAACTGAATGGAGCTGAGTGTTTACTGACCAGATGCCCTTCCTGTCACCAATGTGGAGTTTGTTTCAGCAGATATATTCTCATTGTGCCCAGAGAGAGAAATATTTGCCTCTACCTAGGATCAAACTCACAGCCTGGTTTTTTTTTTTTTTTTGAAAAATTTTTCTATTTATTTTTAAAACATAAAACATAAAACAACATCTTTTTGGAGCAAGAGTTTGGCCCGGTATAACATAGGTATAAATTCCCAATTTCATCGATTAACATCTTAAAACAAACAAAAAATAATAACAAAAAAAACAAACAAAAAACAAATCTAAACCCAATTTTTATCATCCAATCTAACATCTTATTCTAACATTTAAGTTTTTATTATGTAGTCACCCTAATTCTTAAACTTCAAATCAAAACAGCACTTTATAGTATTCATTTATCATTATCATTAAGCTAACTAAGCTGCAATCCAGCTAAAAATAAACCTAGGAGGAATGAAGGAGATATTTTTGAAGAATGGATATTGACTTTAAAATGTTTTTTTCAGAGAGGAATGAAATATTTTATATTGGTTATTAGATGTGTTCTAAAAGAAACATTGATTTGATTTGGGTCTTTAAAGTACAGAAAATACATGAAATACTGATTGTTTCAAACTCACAGCCTGTTGAGCTCCACCTCTAGGCCACCACACCACTCTCTACCAACAATGGTATTGCCTCTGCTAAAATGACAGTGTGCTAATTCTAAAGTGTCATTGTTACTAATTTCCCCAAAGAGTTAATCAAGGATTTCAGCTAACCTTAGCTGGCAACCTGTTCAGAATAGCAACATCTGGATCGTCTTCCTTCCTTCCTTCCTTCCTTCCTTCCTTCCTTCCTTCCTTCCTTCCTTCCTTCCTTCCTTCCTCCCCCCCTCTCTCTTTGATTTCTCTTCTTTTTCTAGATATTGGTGCAGATTAGGCAGATCCTATGCCATGTCATCATCCTTGCATAATGATTCTTATTTGAAATCCTGAGTTGTCTTGAATCACTCTGACATCTGCATCTCCTTGGCAGCTTGAAAATGCCCAATTCCATATTTTCTTGCTAGCCACTTTTTTCTCCTTTGTTCTCTCTCTATCTTTATTTTATTTTATTTTTATTTTTTATTTTATTTTGAATTTGTATACCGCCCTTCTCCCTGAGGACTCAGGGCGGTGAACAGCCAAGTAAAAACATCAAGTACAAATATTAAAATACAGTTAAAATATACATATATAAATTTGGCCCCATTAATTAAAAACAATAAACAAAACACTTAAAAACACTTAAAAAAATTAGGCCAGCCCGGCTTGCTGGAAAAGGAAGGTTTTAAGGGCACGGCGGAAGGCACCGAGGTCTTGGATTCTCCTTATCTCTGGAGGCAATTGATTCCAGAGGGTAGGTGCCCCCACAGAGAAGGCCCTCCCCCTGGGGGTCACCAGCCTGCACTGTTTGGCTGATGGCACCCCGAGGAGGCCCTCTCTGTGGGAGCGCACGGGTCGATGGGAGATTGTCGGTGGCAGCAGGCGGTCTCGAAGATAGCTAGGCCCTATGCCATGGAGCGCTTTAAAGGTGATAACCAACACCTTGAAGCGCACCCGGAAGACCACTGGGAGCCAGTGCAGCTCGCGCAGGAGCGGTGTTACATGGGAGCGCCAGGCTGCTCCCGTCACTACCCGCGCTGCTGCATTCTGGACCAGTTGGAGCCTCCGGGTGCTCCTCAAGGGGAGCCCCATGTAGATAGCGTTGCAGTAGTCAAGGCGAGAGGTGACGAGGGCATGAGTGACTGTGCACAGGGAATCCCGATCAAGAAAGGGCCGCAACTGGCGGATCAGGCGAACCTGACAAAAGGTCCCCCTGGTTACAGCCGTCAGATGTTCCTCCAAAGACAGCTGCGTATCCAGGAAGACTCCCAGATTGCGAGCCCTCTCTGTGGGGGCCAACGACTCGCCCCCAATAGTCAGTGATGGAGTCAACTGACTATATCGGGATGCCGGGAGCCACAGCCACTCAGTCTTGGAAGGGTTGAGCCTGAGCCTGTTCCTCCCCATCCAGATCCGCACAGCCTCCAGGCACTGGGACATCACTTCAAGGGCATCGTTGGGGTGGCCTGGGGTGGAGATGTACAGCTGGGTGTCATCAGTGTACTGGTGGTATCTCACCCCAAAGCCACGGATGATCTCGCCCAGCGGCTTCACATAAATGTTGAACAGGAGGGGCGAGAGGACCGACCCCTGAGGCACTCCACATATAAGAGGCCTTGAGGTCGACCTCTGCCCACCTGCCAACACGAACTGCGACCGGTCGGAGAGAAAGGAGGAGAACCACCGTAATACGGTGCCCCCCATCCCCAACTCTTCCAGCCGGTGCAGCATGATACCATGGTCGATGGTATCAAAAGCCGCTGAGAGGTCTAACAGGACCAGAACAGAGGAACAACCCCTGTCCCGAGCCCTCCAGAGATCATCAACCAACGCGACCAATGCCGTTTCCGTGCTGTGTCCAGGCCTGAAACCCGACTGGAACGGATCTAGATAGGATGTTTCCTCCAAGAATTGTGGAAACTGTCGCGCGACCACACTCTCAACAACCTTCGCCAGGAAGCGAAGGTTGGAGACAGGACGATAGTTGGCCAATATTGCCGGATCCAGGGACGGCTTCTTGAGGAGAGGCCTCACCACCGCTTCTTTCAAAGCGGCGGGGAAGTGACCCTCACTCAACGAAGCGTTCTCTATCTCCCTCCTTCCCTCTCTCTCTTTCTCTCTCCTCTCTCCCCTCCTCCCCCAGGCCAAGGTTATAAACTACAAAGAGTGTTGTGGGAAGCCCCACCCCCATCCCAGAAGAATGAACTATTTTGGGAAATTTTTTTTTAAAAGGCAGAATATTGTATTTCCCCAAAGGGATAAATGGAAAAACATGTTTTTAGAGGCAGAAAGCAGCCCCCGGTCTTTCTTAATAGCCCACAGCAGATGCCAGCACTTAAGAGCTTATTGAAAGAGGAAGACAAGTATCTAGATAGCTCTATTCGTAAGCAAAGCAAACACTGCAGGCAGAAATCCATTCAAGATGGGATATTTCAAAACTCCTCGCAGCAAAGTTTGAAGCTAACAAAGGCAGAATGGTAGGATTAGAAGAAGCAGCCCCTCACCCAACACAGGACAAAAGCCATTAGCCACAATAGGAATTGCCCAACACCCTTTCAGAAAGGGGGAAGGGAGGAAAGAGAGAAGGAAAGAAGCTGAGAGGGAGGGAGAAAGGAGCCCCTTCATTGCACCACCCCCAGAACAGTCCAAACGTCAAAGTCACAGAAACCTATAAAGATCCATCCACTCACTCAACCATTTGTTCAGCTGACCCAGAATTGAATGCTGTGGTTCTACTCATCAATGAATGAAATCTTTCTTTCCAATCAGCCTCCATGTTGTTTCCAGCGTCTTTCTCCTTGCTTGGATTTTCCTTCCAACAGTGTGATTGGCCCAAGGTCACCCAACTGGCTTTCATAGCTATGGTGGGACTTGACGTCATGCTCTTTTGAAAGCAAAAGTCTGGTGCCATAATCACTAGACCAAACTGGTTCTCCTGAGATTGAGACTGAGGCAATTCTTCAAGGATGAGCAAAGTTACTCAGCAGAAGCTTCCTTCTCACTATATTTGGGTCTTCCTTCAAGGTTTTTCTTTTTGCAAACTCTGAATCAGGAGACAGAAGACATCTAACTACTGTAGGTGGGAGCATCTCTTGATGTATGCCTTGACAGAATCACTTCATGTTTACCTTCTTCATAGCCCCACCGACTTGTCAAGTTTTATATATTTGCTGATCTTGCTGAAATATGAAATTTATAACTTTCCTTTTGGAAGAAAACTTTCAGAGGAGGGGGGGAAATGGCTCTCTGCTTTGAAAATAAGAAATAAACTGTGATTGTGGGTTTTACCGATTAGATAGATTTGTTGTTATAGAAATGGCTACCCTGTTTCCCCGAAAATAAGACCCAACTGGGAAATAAGTCATAGCATGATTTTTCAGGATGCTCGTAATATTTATTTATTTATTTATTTATTTATTTATTAGATTTCTATACCGCCCTACTCCCGAAGGACTCAGGGCGGTGCACAGCCAGACAATAAAAACACATACAATACAAAATTTAAAAAATAGAATAAAATCAAATTAAATAATTTTGGCCCCGACAAATTTAAAACCCCAAACTTTTAAAACCAATTTAAAATTGAATATATAAATACTAAAAGATATTTAAAATTTTAAAAATCTTTTATAAAAGAGGGGGAAAAATTAGGCCAGGCCGGCCTGATGGAATAGTAAGGTCTTTAAGGCGCGGCGGAAGGTGCGCAGATCCGGGATCCTCCGTATCTCTGGGGGGAGCTCGTTCCAGATAGTAGGTGCCCCCACAGAGAAGGCTCTCCCCCTGGGGGCCGCCAGTCGGCATTGTTTGGCTGACGGCACCCGGAGGAGCCCCTCTCTACGGGAGCGTACCGGCCGGTGGGAGGCTATTGGTGGTAGTAGGCGGTCCCGCAAGTACCCGGGTCCTAAGCCATGGAGCGCTTTAAAGGTGGTAACCAAAACCTTGAAGCGCACCCGGAAGATCACCGGGAGCCAGTGCAGCTCGCGCAGGAGAGGTGTTACATGGGAACGCCATGTCGCTCCCATTACCACCCGCGCGGCCGCACTCTGCGCCAGTTGGAGCCTCCGGGTGCTCCTCAAGGGGAGCCCCATGTAGAGAGCGTTGCAATAGTCCAGGCGGGAGGTGACAAGGGCATGAGTGACCGTGTGTAAAGAGTCCCGATCCAGAAAGTAATATAAGCCATACCCCCAAAATAAGCCCCAGTTAAGATTGTCAGCCAGATGCATTTAGTACCATATTTTCCCCAAAATAAGACCTAATCAGAAAATAAGCCCTAATGCATCTTTAGGAGCAAAAATTAATATAAGACCTGGTCTTATTTTTTGGGAAAACATGGTAGTTTCTATTATTATGAAAAAGTAAAAAGTTAAGGCTAGATTTTAATTCCTTATTTTACTGCACCAAAGGAGTCAGAAGTCAATGCCTTTTTTTCCTCTTTTTCCCTTGCTTTCCCCCACTATCCACTTCCCTTTTTCCTTTCCTAATTTCCCTAATATGTGCTTTTGTATTCTTTTTGTCATATTATAAATGAATAAAACTAGAAAAAAAATTACAAAAATAAGAAACATTCAGAGGTCACTTTGTTGTTTTTTTACCATTATACCTGATATTTGGAGATGTGAAGCACAGGTTCGAGTCCATCTTCAGCACAATGGAAGCTCAGGGCATGACGTTAGGATGATCACTTTTCAGAGTGAAATTTTATAAAATTTTATTATCAAATTTATTATCAAATTTTATAAAAATTTAATAAATAAATGATCAGCCTGCCCACCTCACAAATTTCTTGTGAAAAAAAAATGAACGGTTATATACCTTCCTTTCAGTTCTTGATGGTAAGGTGTATACAAAGATAAAAACATGGGAGAGCATGTGATACTGATATGTACAGATAGTCCTCGACTTACAACTATTTCTTTAGTGGCCATTCAAAGTTAATGCTAGGTGGGCTAGGACAAGTGATGGGAGTTCATCCTGTCACACAGTGCTCGGGTCTCAAATTGCTAAGCTATTACACGCCCAAGGATGAGTTAGGCAGCCATATAAATTGATTTAATAAAATATATAAGTCAACTACAAAAGTCAATCATGCAGGGAGTGACCAGCAGAGAACGGAGAAGGGGCTACCCTAGTACCCGTTGACTGGACACTATAAAACAAGGGTGGATTTCTTCAAGCTTTGTATCAGCATTGTAGTTCTCCTGGGGGGTGGGCAGCAGGGAGTGGGGGAGGGAGACGGGACGGATGCCTCCTGCAGTACCCTCCTGGCTGAAACAGGGTGCTGGCCACACGCTGGCCACACGCACACACATACACACACCCGTGCCTCATTTTCGTCCTCCATGGCCTCCTGCAGCACTCTGTCAGATGGATATGGGCTGAAAACCGGCCAAAAATGGGCCCAAAAATGGCAAAAAATGGGCTGCACAACCTGGTTTTGCCCCCACCCCCACCCCCGGCCTCCAGCAGCACTCTGCCAGCAAAAAACCGGCAAAGGCACCATAGGCCGGTCCTTTGATATTTCCATGCTGGTCTCGCAGGCCGGATTTAAGCATCCCGCAGGCCAGATCCGGCCTTGAGTTTGACACCTCTGCTATAAAGGATGATACTGGAATGACCATGATGGATCTGAAGGAGGCAGTGTGAGACAGAGGGGCATGGAGAATGGTAATCCATAGAGTTGTTGAGGGTTGGACACAGCTGATAATGACATTGAATAAGTAACTAAATAAATTAAATGATGTAAAAAAGATGTTAAGACGTAAAGATGAAAGAGTGCAGAGAAGAGCAACAAAGATGATTAGGGGACTGGAGGCTAAA
Source organism: Pituophis catenifer annectens (assembly GCF_029215685.1). Lineage (NCBI taxonomy): Eukaryota > Metazoa > Chordata > Lepidosauria > Squamata > Colubridae > Pituophis > Pituophis catenifer. Next base: position 120,890,581 of record NW_027256884.1, read on the forward strand.
ACATATGAAGAACGGTTGCAGGAACTGGGTATGTCTAGTTTAATGAAAAGAAGGACTAGGGGAGACATGATAGCAGTCTTCAAATATCTCAGGGGCTGCCACAAAGAAGAGGGAGTCAAGCTATTCTCCAAAGCACCTGAGGGTAGAATAAGAAGCAATGGGTGGAAACTAAACAAGAGGGGAATCAACCTAGAACTAAGGAGAAATTTCCTGACAGAACAATTAATCAGTGGAACAACTTGCCTGCAGCAGTTGTGAATGCTCCAACACTGGAAGTTTTTAAGAAGATGTTGGATAACCATTTGTCTGAAGTGGTGTAGGGTTTCCTGCCTGGGCAGGAGGTTGGACTAGAAGACCTCCAAGGTCCCTTCCAACCCTGTTATTCTATTCTATTCTACATAAATATGCAGGTGCGATAAAATCACAAAAAATCTGGACACTGAGGGACAAACACTCACCATTATCCAACTTGCAGTTCATTTTCAAAAGTATACCTCAGAAGCATCTTATTATATACAATCCTCAACTGCTGTAAAAAAACTGTTAAGAGGAGATTAATTTTTCCAGAGCTTTTCTTCCCATTTGAATGCACCATGAAAAAAGATCAAAAGATGTATATTCTACTTTCATATCAAATCCTTTTTTCCTTTAAACATCCTTCCATTTGCAAGCTGGACTCGTGACAGAAGTGCACAGGCGTGCAAGGACACACACACACACTAACAGCGATGCCACATTCAGGGATATCAACTTCCCGCGGAATAGTACATCATTGTACAATTGGACTTAGATGTTGCAAGCGATAATTAACTATCATCTGTCACAATACGCCGCTTGAAATGTTATAGTTTTGCTAAAATTGGACTGTCACTTCAGCCTCCCGCAATATGCCAGCAGCTGTCTCAGTTACTAAAGTGTTTTGAAGGTCTTCTCACCGTCCCTGCTGTGACGAGGTGATCTTGGAGATAACCTCGCCTCAGTATTTATGGTTACATCGTGAAGGTTGTATCAGATAAGTTTTCACTGAAATATTAATAACAGCTTTGTATCTGACTGCCTCATTAAAGTGAGTTCTCTTAAGAGCTGTAATTACACATTCTTTTTTGGCATTTTCCCCCGTGCCTCAAAATATAAGCTCGCTTTCTTGAGGTGAGTAAGTAAGAAGGAGTGAAACACATTTTTTTGGGTAAGTTTTTGCTTTGCCTTAAAATAGGCGTATTAATATTAATATACACACAGAGGGAGAAGTTTGGGGTTGTCTGGAATTTTGAGGGGAGCTTTGACCTCAGGAATTTCCCTTTAGAAGAAAAACCATGAAGCCAAACGGATATTTCTAAAAAGGCCTCAGAGCATGTGCAACGTTCATTTCTTTAAAGAGATGAAACATGATTCAAAGCAGTTTTTTTCCAAGGCTGGGGAAATGCATACCAAAGCAAAACAATTGTTTTGCTTCACAGACCCTCCCCTGTGTCTGTGAAGCCAGGCAGCTCCACGTCCAGTCAACCACCTTCTCCAATGCTCAAGGGGCCTGGGACAGCATCGTTCTCAGCCCCTGGACTCTCCAGATATTCCAGAGGACATGTGCATCCCTGTCAGATGGTCCCAATTTCAACTCCTCCTCCTCTTCTTCTTCTTTTTCTCCTCCTCCTCCTCTTCCTCCTCCTCCTCCTCCTCCTCCTCCTCCTCCTCCTCCTCCTCCTCCTCCTCCTCCTCTTCTTCCTTCTCTTCCTCTTTTTTCTTTTCTCCTTCTCCTCCTCCTCCTCCTCCTCCTCCTCCTCCTCCTCCTCCTCCTCCTCCTCCTCCTCTTCTTTTTCTTTTTCTTCTTTTTCTCCTCCTCCTCCTCTGAACTAGGTTCCAATGGGGCCATGACACATCTCTAAGATGCTTTGCTTTGCAACCCATGTTGTATCACCATGTTCCTTAAAGAGGGGGCTACCTTTGTTTGCCATTGATCTCATCTGCATTCCAATTAGTAGTTAAGTAATCTCGGTAGACCATTTACAATTCTCCTGTGCCTTCTAGTCACTAGCATATATTTAGCTTCTAATGGATTATTGATCCAGCAGACCATAATAGCTTCCATGCCCACGTGTTAATCTAGCTCCAGAGCAAATCTGCTTCTAGTTTACCTTGTTGCGTGTAGCGCTTATTAACAATAATGGGAAGAACGTGCTCACACTAAGAATGGCTGTTCCTATATTGTATGTCACAAATTCTCAATCCCCTAACTCCAGTGATTAAAGAAAAGTTGAATATTTATGACCATGGCTGGTATTGACAGCTCACTAAATTACGTGCCATTTCCTCATGAGGAAAAGTGAAAACAAATTTATGAAGATTTCATTGGTTTTAATCAAAAGCTCTGCTTGTTGCTATTTTTCCCTCTTGCCTTCATCCTCCTTTTATTTTTTGGCACCCTTTCAATAGATGTAAGATTCCTACTAGATCCTTGGATGTTTATAAGACAAGAAACAAAAGCAAAATAAATATGTGCATCAGAATTTCATTTTCAACGTGCGCCAGTGTGTACACAGGAAAAAGTGATAATAAATACAGAATATAGAATAACAGAGTTGGAAGAGACTTTGGAGGTCTTCTGGTCCATGGGTGTAAAACTCGCCACGTCATGTTGCCATCATGTGACGTATCACAATGTTTTTTCCCTTCACGGAGCTGAGGTGGGCGTGGCCTGCACATGATGCATTTGGCCTGCAGGCTGCCAGTTTGACACCCCTGTTCTAGTCCAACCCCCGTCTCAGGCCTACACCATATCAGACAAATGGTTGTCCAATCTCTTCTTAAAAACTTCCAGTGTTGGAGTATTCACAACTTCTGGAGGCAAGTTGTTCCACTGATTAATTGTTCCCATGGTCAGGAAATTTTTTCTTAGTTCTAGGGCTGCCCCAAAGAAGAGGGAGTCAAACTATTCTCCAATGCACCAGCGGGCAGGACAAGAAGCAATGGGTGGAAACTAATCAAGGATAGAAGCAATGTAGAACTAAGGAGAAATTTCCTGACAGTTAGAACAATTAATCAATGGAACAACTTGCCTCCAGAAGTTGTGAATGCTCCAACACTGGAAGTTTTTAAGAAGATGTTGGATAACCATTTGTCTGAAGTGGTGTAGGGTTTCCTGCCTGGGCAGGGGGTTGGACTAGAAGACCTCCAAGGTCCCTTCCAACTCTGTTATTCTATTCTATTCTATTCTATTCTATTCTATTCTATTCTATTCTATTCTATTCTATTCTATTCTATTCTATTCTATGTTGCTTCTCTCATTGATTAGTTTCCATCCATTGCTTCTTGTCCTGCCTTCAAGTCCTTTGGAGAATCTTTCATTGCCTTATCTTCTTATCTTTTTTTTTTTAATTTGATTTATATGCCGCCCTTCTCCGGAGACTCAGGGCGGCTTACAATGCGTTAAGCAATAGCCTTCATACTTTTCTATATTTATACAAAGTCAGCTTATTGCCCCCACAAACTGGGTCCTCATCTTACAGTGTATTTTCTTTTTTTTAAAAAAGTTAGTGGTCCCCTGTAGAGTGCTTTCTTCCATACCTTGATCTGAAAAGATACCATTTCAGATGGCTGAAAGCCCTCCCCGATATTTCTGCTTCCTAGAAATACCAACCACAAGACAGCGCGGCTATTTTCTCTGATACCTTAAATGCTGCTTTCATTTCTTCCTATTTAGAGCAATTTGCTAACTGCCAGGGCTTTACCAGTTGTCAAAGCTCTTAATTTACCAGCTCCCATAAATAGGAATACAGAAAAAAAAAACCAAACTCAATTAAGGGAACAGAACGTGGAAAGCTATTCATTCTCATACCTATTTGAGAATCAGAGGATTGAAAAGAGGCTGAACATAAGGAGATAGCATATCCCGTTTAGCAAACTGTGAGTAAGAGGTCTTTTTTTTTTCCTGAAGGGAGGTCAATCACCTCTTTCAGAAGCAGGGGCATCATTCTTATGCCATTTCTAGTCCATCACACAAAGTCTTGCACTGTTCAGTTACAATCCAAAATTGTGCCACATCATTTCAAACACACCATTCTGACTTAGTTAACAGTCACTGTATAGCTTGATAATCCTCCCCTTTCAGTTGACCATTGCCCTGTCCAGCCATTTCCTCTTGGGTTGCTCAGCTGTTGAGGTCTTTGTTCCCTTTTCTTTACATACACACACACACACACACACACACACACACACACACACACACACAGCAATAGGACTTAGAGTTATATACTGCTCCATACTGCTTTACAGTCCTCTCTAAGAGGTTTATAGAGCAGCATATGGTCCCCAACAATCTGGGTCTTCATTTTACCAACCTCAGAAGGATGGAAGGCTGAGTCAACCTTGAACCGGTCAGGATCAAACTGCCGGCAATGAGCAGAGTCAGCCTGCAATATTACATTCTAACCACAGCACCATCACTCCATCACACACAATTACAACTTACAACATATAGACTAAAAACCTCTAAAAATCTAGCCGTAGCTGCACAAGTAGCTCAGTGGTTGATGATTTCCCAGTCTCTGTTAAACTTTTTACGACACTCAATCCTCCTAATGTCCAGTAAGCAACCTAAAAGGCAGACGTAAAGGGGATCCATTTACATCAGAGCCATCCAACTTTTAACATCCTAGTATGTATGGGATGGACAACATACAAGGGAACAATCAATCCGGTTTGTGTTGGTTAAGACTGAGCGGCAGCCCAATCCAACTGCCAACCCAAATTGTAATCTAGGCTGAAATTTCTGAAGTTTTTATTTTTTAAAAATCAGGGCGCAGAATAGGAAACAAGCAGCTCCCTGTAAAAAGGCCCTAAGACAGCTTCAAAAAATTAGAAAGTACTCTCCATAATACTTTTTTGCAATATGGTGTCATGTAAGTTATAACAAATTCTTACTTATTAATAGTTGCAATGGCTAACAAAGTCATGGAGCTGGTACTGGGGGGGAGGAGGCTTAAAATTTTTAGGAAGATCTGATTGGATAAACCAGAATGTTCTGGGTTGTCAGGGTTTGACATTAGTCAAATTAGCTACTTTATTGTTCTCTGCCTATAGTACAGGAATTTCTCCCAGACTGGTAGCTTTTGCCTGGGAAAGAGCAGCTAAGGCTCGAAGGCATTCAAGACCTTCCTGTGTTTATGTAGTGAGTCTAGGCCAGGGGTCAGTAGTCTGTGGCTCTGGAGCCGCATGTGGCTCTTTCACCCCTGTGCTGCGGCTCCCTGTCACTCAAAATATGTGTCACAACCGCCAATGTACGACACTCACCTGCACGCGATTTATTGAGTTTTTCAACCCCCGGTAGGCCAACAATGGATAAATCCAAGAAAAGAAAAGTTTCAGAAGAAAACAGAATATTTAATTCAACTACATATGCTAGTTTTGTGGCCACTCAAGAAATAGTCAGGCACGGGAAGGGTTTTGTGGCTCCTGGTGTTTTCTTTTCTGTGGGAAATGGGTCCAAATGGCTCTTTGGGTGTTTAAGGTTGCAGACCCCTGGTCTAGACTGATTCCTTGCTTGAGCTCTGCTCCAATCTGGGATGGTTGCTCTCCAACAGCATCACTCTTCCAAATACAGTCTAGTTACCTAGAAAGGACTAGTTAAAAGTAATGGTCATATCTTGACCAGTTCTAAAATGCCTTCAAGTCAAATGGGAGTGGATAAAAACAGAAATGTTCCCTTTAGGGTACGATGTCGTCTCAAATAAATTGCATTTCCAAACAAATAGTCTTTGATGAAATCTTTCATTTATTGAGCATAACAATCTGTCCCCGAGTCCATCGTAGTCAGCACTGACCTTCTGACCCCAAACACTCCCTTTCCGTTCCCCAATTCTCTGCGTCTCATTGGCCATCTTCCAAGTCACTCTCCCCATATCTACTATTTCAGCTCACAGGAATGTCCCCCTCCCATCCCATCTCCTAGGGGATAATATCTTCAGGGAAAATAAGTAGGTGAAGAGTCAAGCGTCCTCTTCTCTTCCTTATGTCAGCACTGGAGTGCTGACACTCTTCCTATTTTTGAACAACTTTGCAACTGTTGACAGTTTTTCAGAAATGAGTATGCACAATTTACTCTGCCAGCATTTAATAAGAATCACTGTTGCGAGCATGGAAAAAAATCATGCTGGCTTTATTGACACATAGCAATTAAAAACAAAGAAACAAACTGGAAAAAAAGAGAAAGAAATGGCAAGAAATAGGATAGAACTGGACTTTTTGGAGTCAGGTATTCTGCCTTCCTTGATAAATTCCTCATCTTAATCTCAAATATCTTAGTATCAAACACCTGGATTGAACAAAATTCTTAACTTATCCTAAATGAATCATATGGGGTTCCACATTACAGGAATGGCATCACTGGGTCATCTGATCTGCATCCTTTCTTACTTATGGCTCACTTCTAAACTATATCCTATCACAAAACAGATTTGACTCTGGTTATTTAATTCACTATCATTACATGTGATTGTCATCTCTATTTTTTTCCGCTTCAAATGAAAGCTTAAAAACATTAATTGAAAATAAAGCACGCTTAACAATTAGCAGTGTTTTTAACTGTCAATTAATTTGTCAATGTTAAGTAGTTTAAACATTGGTTATTTGCCTTTAGAAGGCTACTGTGTACCTTTGATTTTTCCTGGTGTGCTTGTGAGTTCTCAAACATGTCAGTCTGACTGGTCTCAAGGTAGTAGTCCCAGGTTACTCAGGGCATTGGTGAGTAAACCTGTAATAATAAGCAAATACTTTTTACCAGGGGTGGTATTCAACTGGTTCAGACCGATTCAGGCGAACTGGTAGTTGTGACCTGCAGGTGGCTGCCCAGCAGATCAAATCTCACCGGCTCAAGGTTGACTCAGCCTTCCATCCTTCCGAGATGGGTAAAATGAGGACCCAGATTGTTAGGGGGCAATACACTATTTAGTATACTGTCTTTGGTGTAAGCCGCCCAGAGTCCTTGGAGAGTAAGCAGCATTGAAATATGACAAATCAATCAATCAATCAATCAATCAATCAATCAATCAATCCATAAATCATAACTTTGCTGAGTTTGGATACCTCTGGTGTAAACTTGAATGCTGAAATCAGGATCTGGTCAGATAGCCTTCAACTTTCCCTGACAACAATTCCATAAACACTTTTAACTAATTAGAACTCTCTCAAGCTTTTTCTAGAATGCAGCAACTTCCTTTGTGTTTGACAAACAGAGTACAATACAATTTACCCGACATAAGTAACTTCCGTAAGATACATAGTTTCTGCCTAATTATGTAAAATAACCCAAGGACCAGAAATAATAAAGCAATCGCTGATTCCAGAATATGGATCAAAAACATAATATTAGCCATGAATTAAATGTTCCTCTGTGGATTTCCTCCCTGTATTTCCTCTAATCAACAATACTAATGATAAAAAAAATGATGTTTGTTCCAATACTATATAAAGATGCCACTGGAGAATGAATTTGAACATGTGTTTTCCAAAAGCATTTGTGTTATTTGAGAGTTTTATGCATCTCTCAATTTACTAGAGAGAACTAATATCATATAATCTTTATTTTATGTAACTAGCCCAGGAGTCAAAACATGTCAGGAGCTGTTGGCCTATCATTATTGTCCTCTTTGGTGGAAATTGCTACTGATTACTCTGTTATTCCACAGTTGATAGAAAATGTTTTGTGACACCTATATCTGATGAGATAGATAGGAACCCAACCAGAACGTCTGACCTTACATGGACAGATAAACATTTCTCCATTTAGGACAGGTCTGGAATAAACACAGAAGATAGTTGGGATAAGAAAGAAGAATGGTCAATTTATCAGCTCCTGAGAAGACTTAGGAGCAATTCTTCTAGGAGTCTATGGAGAGTCTCAATCATCCAGGTCATGGTTGTCCCCAAAGTGCTTTTTCAAAAGTCAACTGGACTTTCAAAACTGAAGAAGTTTCTTGGATGAGAAGTGAAACATCTCTTCTGAAACATCTTCCAGCAAAAACAAAGAAAGTCCAGTTGCCTTTTGGAAAAGCACCTTTTGGGACAATTCTTCTAGGAAGATAGCAATGGCAATAGCACTCTAAGTGCTATTCTATACTACTTCACTGTGCTTTTACAGCCCTCTCTAAGCAGTTTACAGAGTCAGCATATTGCCCCCAACAATCTGGGTCCTCATTTTACCAACCTCAGAAGGATGGAAGCAGGGCTGCTATTCAGCAAGTTCTGACAGGTTCTGGAGAACTGGTAGTGGAAATTTTGAGTAGTTCAGAGAACTGTCAAATACCATCTCTGGCTGGCCCCAAAGTGAGGTGGGAATGGAGATTTTACAGTATCCTTCTCCTGCCACGCCCACCAAGCCACACCCACCAAGCCACACCACACCATGCCCACCAAGCCATGCCCACAGAACCAGTAGTAAAAAATTTTGAATTCCACCACTGGATGTAAGGCTGAGTCAACCTTGAGTCTGGTGAGATTCGATCTGCCAAATTGCAGACAGCTGGCAGGCAGCAAAAGTAGCCTGCAGTACTGCATTCTAGCCACTGTGCCACCAGAGCTCTCATAAGATATTTCCAGTAACGAAAAATGTGTAGCTATTTCAGAAGTTTTGTTGTTTGCTTCTATTCTGTTTCGTTATCCTTAAGGGGAAAGTGATAGTAGGTTACATAACAGAGTGGAGGTCTTGTTTATTTTAAGAAGGGAAGCTGAGGCAGATCTACCTTCACTTTCCCCTTGAGGATAACGAAACCAAATCAAAGCAAACAACAAAACTTCTGAACCAAATGACATTAGTTACCTTCTGTTCACAATTCTGAAACAGCTAAACATTCTTTGTTACTGGAAATAACTTCCTAGAAGAATTGTTCCAAAGGTGCTTTTTCGCTCAGAAGTTTGAACTACTGTAAACTCCCCTATTTTTGCACTCTAGGATGATTGTGGAACCAACAAAAGCAGTTACTCTTCTAGAAAAAAATAGAGACTTTAGAGTTAGATCAGACACTTAACTTTACCTTGAGTGAAATTTTAAGGTGACTTTAGATTAAGAATGTGAAAATAAAGCTTGAAAATTGGTGTCAGACTGTGAAGAAATTGCAGGATTTAAATAGACACCGAAGAAGACTTCAGAGGGTCAACAGTAGGGTACTTAAAGCCTCATTTCACTTACTTTACTACTTCCATAATTAGTACATGTCTCATGGGAAGATCTACAAATCTATAATTTCATCTCAGCAAGACTCAGAAAATTTAAAGATGCTCCGGAGGAAATTTGAGGGACGTACGTATTTCAATTAATTTAGCAAATTTTTGGCAGGATGTTTGAAGATCCACAATCAGCCTACTTGTCTTAGTTTGCTTGATTAGATACATATTCCCATGCAGGTAATTTCAGCACAAGGCTATAGCTGGGCTTATGAAGTCACAACTCTTAACTAAACCTGTGTAGGTGGCCTGGACCAAAAGCCCCTCTTCCATTCTTCTATTACAATTTTACATACATTATCCCAGAAGTAAGTCTAACTGTAGTCGGTAGGTGTTGTGAAAGATTGCAAACGAAATGTAATGTACCCTGTTGTTTTGCAACCTGTGGTTGTTGTTAGTTACAAAATCGTGTCCGAACCATCACGACCCCATGGACAACTTTCCTCCAGGCCTTCCTGTCCTCTACTATCCCTCGGAGACCATTTAAGATCACATCGACTGCTTCAGTGACTTCATCCAGCTACCTCGTTCTCTGTTGTCCCCTTCTTCTTTTGCCCTCAATCTTTCCCAGCATTAGATTCTCCTCCAGTGAGTCCTTCCTTCTCATTCGTTGGCCAAAGTATTTGAGTTTCATGTTCAGGATCCAGCCTTCTAAAGAGCAGTCAGGGTTGATCTCCTCTAGGACTGACCGGTTGGATCGCCTTGCAGTCCAAGGGACTCACAGGAGTCTTCTCCAGCACCAGAGTTCAAAGGCCTCAATTCTTTGACGCTCAACCTGCAACCTGTTACCTTCAACTAAACATGGCCTTTCTGAATGGGAATTATGGGACCTGTAGTCCAAAGCACCCATCCCTCCAGATGTTGTGGAATGTTTGGTTTAATGCAATGGAGATCAATTGTGAAATCTGGCTTAGATGAAACTTGAAAGCAACTTGAAGAACTGTAGAATCTTACAAGCAAATGTTTGCTGGTTATTTTTATTTAGTTTATGGTGATGTTACATTCACCGGGAGAGTACAACTACTAATTCAAAGTACTGTAATTGTTTGCTTGCTGACAATTGCTACTCCATTCAGTTCATGCCCATGTGCTATCCAGAGTGCACCACAGAGGACAAATTAATTCCATACTCATAAGACCCTGTCTTATATTTTTTTGAACCCAGAAATAAGCACTTGGCCTTATTTTTGGGAATGTCTTATTATTTTGGGGCAGGTGGAACAAGACGGGGCTCCTCTTACCTGATTTTAATTTACGGCCAGAATATTTAATTATTTTAATACTGTTTTTTAAATTTTGTATGCTTTGTTTTTACTTAGGCTGTGCACCGCCCTGAGTCCTATTTGGAGAAGGGCGGTATAGAAATTTAAACAAATAAATAAATAAATAAATTTCCAGCTTTGTCTCCCTAACCTAATCAGAGGAAATGGCGGGGACTGGCTGCACATGTGTTTAAATATTTTCAGGGAGGGCTTATTTTCAGGGAGGGCTTATTTTCAGGGGGGGCTTATTTTAGCGCATGTGCTCAAAAGCCCAATTGGGCTTATTATCAGGAGATGTCTTATTTTAGGGCAAACAGGGTACTGCCTCTCAAAGTGTTGTTTTTTTCCTCACTGAAATGGTACCTATTTATCTACTTGCATGTAACATGCTTTCGAACGGCTAGATTGGCAGAAACTGAGGCAAGTGGCAGATGCTCACTCCATCCTATGGTGGTAGGACTCAAATCGGAGCACAGACCTTCTTCAGCATAATTAAGACACTGGGCCACCACGCCTCTACTTTGCTAGAGAAATTGAAGCTTTGGGCGGGGTGGAGATTTCTGCTGATCCTCTTTGGCTTCTTGGTTTGAGCAGCAACCTCTCAAAACTGATGTCTGTGGAGATTCTCAGTCCTCCAGGTCATGGTTGTCCCAAAGGTGCTTTTTCAAAAGGCAACTGGAGTTTCTTTTGTCTTCCCTTGGAGACATTTTTGTTTCAGCGAACGGAAGAGTTTTCTTGGAGGAGAAGTGAAACATCTTCAAGGAAAAACAAAGAAAGTCCAGTTGCCTTTTGAAAAAGCACCTTTGGGACCTCTCAAAACTAATGTTGAATTTTGCTGATGGGTGAAGCTGCAGTAGCACAGGGAGTTCATAATCACAGTAAGTTCTGAAAAGAACCTTGACCCCATTCAGTCTGAAGGTTGATCCTATATTGTCCAATGAATATTATTTGTATGAAAACATCTGATTTGATTTAAGAAACTTCACGGAGCAGAATCCACTAAGGTCCATTCCACCAGCATGTAATAGTGCTTTCGTCAACATATTCTACTTAGCTTCCAACTTTTGGTTCCTCGTGGAATAATTAGCACTAGTGAGGAAAGATGCACATATATTCCGATTATTATGACTAATAGGGTGGTACAAATTTCTGTCTAAACGGAGCCTAGCAGCATTTCTTCACACGTAGGAAGCAGTTACATGTAATTTTATACAAATGAGCTTTTTCTTTTTTCTTCTTAATAAGACACTGGTCTCTGTCACCTGCTTTACAGAGCTGTTCCTTTAATTTTACTGGAAGGTTTTTAGGTTTCTGGGTCAATGGAAATGAATGCCTTTCCATCAAGATTGACAGGTAAAATTCCATCAGGGTTATTTTGAGCTGTCATTTTTGCAAACAAGCAGCCAATGCATTTCTACAAGGCTGCTCAAGTAATTACCAACATGGACTCTGATCAGAGTGGGTTTCAGCAGGTTCTGACTAGTTCTGGAGAACTGGTAGTGGAAATTTTGAGTAGTTCGGAGAACTGGTAGCGGAAATTCTGACTGGCCCCACCCACATCTATTCTCTGCCTCCCAAGTCCCAGCTGATCAGGAGGAAATGGGGATTTTGCAGTAACCTTCCCCTGGATTGGGGACGGAATGGAGATTTTACAGTATCCTCCCCCTGCCACGCCCACCAAGCCACGCTCACCAAGCCATGCCACGCCCACCAAGCCACGCTCACAGAACCGGTAGTAAAAACATTTGAAACCCACAACTGACTCTGATCCATCCTCTTTTTCTCAGATATTATGCAGTTAATATGTGAGCATCACCATCAAATGTAGAGATTATATCGAAAGGCACCGACGCTGCTTCCATCAGACTGAAGCCACAGCCTTTCTGTGCCTGATGTCACAATGCAACGCAAAGGAAGTGGAACTTGCAATGGTGATGCCCTCACTCTCCATTCTCCAGCCTCCCCGATGCTTCTGATTATATCGAAGGCAAACTTAAACATTGCCTTGCTTTAATTTTTGCACCAATGGTACAGACAGAAGGTTTCTGTCTCATGCTTGAAAGTTTATTTTATTCATGGATCAAATTTAGAAACTACCCATTTCACTCACACAGAGAGAGACACAAAGGTTTTCTGGGACTCTTTTCATTTAGGAGAGCTGGTTCGGTGAAGTAATTAAAGTATTAGCCTAGAAACCAGGAGGCTGTGAGTTATATCCTCACCTTTGGCATGAAAACTGGGTGGGTGATTTTGGGCCAGTCACTCTCTCCCAGTCCAGGTTAGCTCACAGGATGGTTGTTGTGAGGAAAATAGGAGGAGGAGGAGGAAATATATATTTTTGCTGCCTGGATTTATTTATAAAAATAATAAAGGTAGGATAAAAAATCCGATAAAAAAATAATAAAAAAGTCTTCCTCCTATTTTCCTCATAACAACTACTCTGTGAGGTGAGTTGGCTTGAGAGAATGACAGGCCCAAAGTCACCCAGCTGGCTTTCATGCTTAAGGTGGGACTTATGACCAGGGATGGGATTCAGCCGGTTTGCACTGGTTTGGGCAAACCAGTTGTTAAATTAACACCCCCCCCATCAAAGTGGATCCTGGGTGCTGTGCTGCAATGAAGAAGTGGGTAATGGAGCGGCCGGCACGATGGAAGGAGAAGGCCGCTTTCTCTCCTCCTTCCCTCATGTCAGCTGCTCCGTTGCCCATTTCTCCATTACAGTGCAGCACAGCACCCAGGATCCACTTTGATAGGGGGTGTAATTTAACAACCGATTCGCCTGAACCAGTGTGAACCGGCTGAATCCCATCTCTGGTCATAAGTCCCACCTTAAGCATGAATGCTGGCTAGGTGACTTTGTGCCAGTCATTCTCTCAAGCCAACTAACTTCAGAGGATGGTTGTTGTGGGGAAAATAGGAGGAAGATTTTTTTATTGTTTATTTATCAGATTTTTATCTTACCTTTGTTATTTTTATAAATAAATCCAGGCAGTGAATATTTCTTCCAGAGTCAGGTAGGCCATTGCGGGAGGCTCATCCCGCATATTCAGAGGAGCTGGAGGATGGGGATGGACCACGCCTCCCACAACAGCCAGCCTGACCCTAGGCAAACCCGTTGTTAAATTATTTGAATCCCACCACTGACTAGAACCCAGAGTCTCCTGATGATTGGCTCAAAGTCACCCACTCAGCTTTCATGCCAAGACAGGACTAGAACTCACCATCTCATCATAACTGGCTTTCATGTCAAAGGTGGGAGTAGAACTCACAATCTCCTGGTTTCTAGGGTAGTACTTTAACCACTACGCCAAACTGGCTCTCCTATATGAAAAAAAAGTTCTCCATGATGTCCCACAAAGCTGTCAACAATCCCATGCCAAAATCTTATTTCTCTGAATTCCTCACAGTGGTTATCCCAAAGATGCTTTTTTTCAGAAAACGACTGGATTTTCTGTTTTTTTCTTTTGAAGACGTTTCGCTTCTCATCCAAGAAGCTTCTTCAGCTTTGACAAGATAGTGGGGAATGGAAGGATTTATATTCCTTGCAGACAGCTGGTCATTTGCATCCTTTTAGAGGGTTGTTGAGGTCACTTAGAGATTTAACTGTGTCCTCAGGGTCACCTGAGTCTGCAATTTTTTCCCTCTGGAAATCCATTCCTACCCCCACACCATTCCAAGGGTGTTCATCCCAAATTGTATAGCTAAAAGTCTGTGGAGATTCTCAGTCATTCACATCCATTCCCCACTTGGGGTTTTAAATCGGCCAAATCTATTTAATTATTTTAATTTTTAATTATTGTTGTGTCTTGTGTTTTTAAATTGGCTGTACACCGCCCTGAGTCCTTCGGGAGAAGGGCGGTATAGAAATAAAATTATTATTATTATTATTATTATTATTATTATTATTATTACCCTGTCAGAGTTGAAGAAGCTTCTTGGTTTTCTTTCTCACCACTCTGAAATCTCCCTGCTTGATTGTTTCTAATTTGTAAAAGCTCTGAGGGAAGACCTTCCTCATAGTCTCTTCTCTTGAGAAAACTAAGGAGGTTACAGCTCACTGGAGCAATGATTGTGAAAGACAGGACATTCGTTACAAACTCCTTCTCTCTACCTTGTAACTAAGTCCGCCGAAGAACTTTCCAATCCACTCACAAAATTTCACTGGAACTCTCTTCTCCTTGAAGAGCAAATTCTCTTTCATTTAATTGAATGTAGTGGCAGGAAAAACCTGCATCATCATACTTGTTAAGGACTGGAAAAAAAACATGTTATGTGACTAATGAGTTACATTAGCACCAGCAGAAAGATCACAAGTTTTGTAGGTCAGGTTTCAGGCACAGCAAAGTGACTATGTTCTGCATAATTTTTCAGCTTCGGAGTTATCTTTTTTTGTGTGCCTCTTTCTCTTCTTCTTCCTCCTCTTTCCTTTTCCTCTTCATAGAACTGTAAAATGGGAATGATAAGGTGCTATTCTTGCTATGGAAGGAGGTGACCATTCTCTGCCCCTCCTTTTCTTAGAAAATTTCTTAAAGAGTATTCAGATTAATTCAGGAGGTCACTGAATTCTGGCAATGGCGTCTGGAGGTGAAGATATAAAAACTGGGGGGGGGGCAAAGCAGGGGTGAAATGCTCCCGGTTCGGACCGGCTCGGGCGAGTAGGTAGCGATGATGGCCGGTGGTTCAGAGAACCAGTAGCATTGGCAGCTGGAGGCTCCGCCCACCCGCCCACCCACCCCATTCCCCGGAGTCGGGGAATGCACCATTCCCAGACTCCTACTGCTCACCTTTCTCCCGCAGCTGGCTGTCAGGGAAGGCAAGCGCCCGAAAGGTCCCGGAGTCTCTCACTCTCCTTGAATGAACCACTTTGGTATATGCGCCGGCTGTGCAAGCGCACATCCAACCTGCCACTGAATTAAATAAACAGTGTGCGCTTGCACAGCCGGCACGTGGAGCAGAGCGGCTCATTCAAGAAGGAGAGTGAGTGACTCCGGTACCTTTCGGGCGCTTGTCTTCCCTAACAGCCAGCTGTGGGAGAAAGGTGAGCAGTCTGACTCCGGGAAATGGGGCGGGTGGGCGGAGCCGTGGGAGAAAGGTAAGGACATGTCAGCAGAATATAAATTTAAAAAGTTTTCCTACCGGGTTCTGTGGACAAGGCTTGGTGGGAGGGGGTCTTGTGACTGAGTGGGCGTGGCTGTGAGTGACATCGAGTTGGCCACACCCACTCAGTCACAGGACACCCCCACACACCAAGCCACACCCACAGAATGGGTAGGGGAAAATTTTAGATTTCACCCCTGGGACAAAGGTGCTTTTCTAAAAAGCAACTGGACTTTGTTTTTCCTTGAAGACGTTTCACTTCTCATCCAAGAAGCTTCTTCAGAACTGAAGAACCACTTCGTGGATGAGAAGTGAAACGTCTTCAAGGAAAAACAAAGTCCAGTTGCCTTTTGAAAAAGCACCTTCGGGACATCCATGACCTGGATGATTGAGAATCTCTAAAGACATAAAGTGGGGATGCGGTGATTCAGTGGCTAAGATGCTGAGCTTGTTGATCGAAAGGTCAGCAGTTCAGCGGTTCGAATCCCTAGTGCCGCATAACAGGGTGAGCTCATGTAAAAAAATGCAAGTAGAAAAATAGGGACCACCTTTGGTGGGAAGGTCACAGCATTCCGTGCACCTTTGACATTTAGTCATGCTGGCCACATGACCACGGAGACGTCTTCGGACAGCACTGGTTCTTCGGCTTTGAAACGGAGATGAGCACCGCCCCCTAGAGTCAGGAATGACTAGCACATATGTGCGAGGGGGACCTTTACCTTTACCTTATAGACATAAAGTGATGGGCCCATATAGGATTCATAGGCAGTGGGCTTCCTAGCTCAGCCCTAACAGAAACTCTATGGCAAATATATATTAATGAATTAAGGCGAACATACATGTCCCAGAATAATGTTGCAGGATCCAATTGGGTTGGTCATCAGGACCAGGGACTTCATCTTCTGAGCTTTCGGACATGTGCTGGAGCCCATCCTCAGGGAACTTCTCTCTAGCCAAATACTAGAGACTGGCTAGACAGAAATTCCCTGAAGATGGGATCCAGAATTAATCCAAAAGCTCAGAAGACAAAACTTCTGGTCCTGGTGACCGACCCAGACTGGATCCTGGGTCCTGGATATATCAATATATATTAAAAATAAATAAATCATTCCACAGAACCATATATAACCTTCCTTAATACAAATAGTCCTCGGCATACGACTGGCCACTTTCTAACTGAGCTCGGCGAACAAATATTGTTATTAAATATTGATCTTTTTAAATTACTGGCAGACTAAAGCACTGTTATTAACAGTTATTAACATCAGCTGCCTGCAATTACTGCAAGTTCAAATCTCAGCAGGCTCAAGGTTGACTCAGCCTTCCATCCTTTCTAAGGTAGGTAAAAATGAGGACCCATATTGTGGGGGCAATAAGCTGACTTTGTATAAAAATATACAAAAGTATGAAGGCTATTGTTTAATGCATTGTAAGCCGCCCTGAGTCTCCGGAGCATATAAATCAAATTAAAAAAAAAAAAAGGATACACTTAATGACAGCTATGTTCATTTAAAGATTTCAGTGATTCGCTTAATGAATGCAGCAGAAAAGTGCCTAAGATAAGGTGCAGTCACATGGTGACCCACTTTATGAACAGCGCGACTTACCATATTTTTCCGTCTATAAGACGTGCCCCCCCAACTTTTCTTACCCAAAATTCAACAACTGTGGGTTGGGCCCATCTCAGAAAGGATCATTTCACAGGCAGGTGATCTGACCTAGGCTTTCTGAGTCATTAAAACACACGAGTAGTCCCAAAAACCTCTGTTGTTGCAACAGCTGTGAATTCTGTTCATTCACAGATGAGTCCCAAATAGTTGTAAAGAGTCCTTCGAGATAAGGCTAATAATCACCCACCTTTATCTCCTTTGACACGCTGCCAAAAACCTAACTGGCAAAGCCACACAGAGTCCAGAATCAAACAGAGCTTCAGGCTTTAAGCTGAATCAAATGAACAAACGTTGCTTCCTGCAAAGGCCCACGTGCCTTTGTTACTCTTTTAAGTCTTATGGGAGGAGCCAATCATCTCCCAGCCCTACTCCTGAGTCGTCCCTTTTGTTTTAGCTGTTCTTGCCTTCTGGCAGCTCTGCACATGCACGCACTGGGAACAGGCTCCCCCTGTTCCTCTGCCTCGCTGAGGTCTGACTCTGGAGGCTCTGGAGGCAGCACCTACCTCCCAGATGGCCCTTTCTCTGCCTCCGATGCAGAGCCCGCGTCTGAGCCTTCCCCAGACTTCAGGACTGGCCCATGGTCCTCTCCAGCCTCCTCACTGTCCGACTCTGCTGCCAGCTCTGCAGGCTGCTGGTAGACCACAACAGCAGCCAGATCTTGTCTCCCCATCGAAGGAGCTGGGCCTTGCAAGAGAGTGACAAGGCAACAACAACAACAACAACAAAAAAATGCAATGGGGAAACGGAGCAGCCAGTTGGGGTTACTCCCATCCCTGCCCTCGGCTCCCTCTTGGAGTTGGGGCTGCTGTGCCCGGCACGAGGGAAGAGGAGGCTCCCTGCTCCTCCTTCCCTCATGCCAGCCACTCCATTTCCTGTTTCTCCATTGCAGTGCAGTGCCCAGGAGGACGGCGATGGGCCACCCCTTCTCTTTTCGCCCCCCCTTGTATAAGACGCCCTTCATTTTCAAGTAAATATTTTTTTTAAAAAAAAGTAGCATCTTATACACAGAAAGATATGGTAATTCTGGGCTAAATATGGTTGCAAGTCGAGAACTACCTGAAAATCTTTTAGGCCATAAGAGAACCTCATGTTGAATTCAGACTTCACTATTATAGCTACTGTGGCATGTTGTCTCCAAGAACTGAAACGAAGGAAGAGATCCTTTTTATGTCAGGTAGCAAAAAGATTTGTCGGCTGTTGTTATCCGCAAATTATGAGGAGTTTTGGGGGAGCAGCAGCAACAGCAAATGCTAAATTAGAACAACCCAAAGAAAATGGAAGCTCAAATCTGTCTACCAGCTCTAAGTTTTTGGGTGAGAGCTATAATCATTCAGATCAGGCAAAGCAAATGATTTCTACAACACGAAGGGTGATACACAGCTAGTAATTTAAAAAGATCAATATTTAATAACAATATTTGTTCGCCGAGCTCAGTTAGAAAGCCAATGGAGTAGCAAACGTATTGGCGCAGGCTGGGTGTCCCCCCCCCTCCTTCCACCAGGTATATTAACATTTTAGCACTATTGCAGATGAAGTGTGAAAAACTGGGATTTGAAAGTGTGGATGGCAATAGAATTAAAATTTAAGGATCTTTTCAAAGTGCATTTCTCATTCCCCTCTTTTTTAGGCTGTTAAGCAGAATGAAACTTTTGCTACTCCCTAAATTTAGCATTGCTGAGATGCCTCTCGTGACTCTGGAGAAGAACAACATTTAAATATTGGTTTCGGGGCTGAATGTCGATGCTGATCTACGGTTTTGATGAATTTATCAGAGGTGCACATATTGCTTTTTCTGCTAGACAAGAAAATCTTTTTATAAGAGAATGGGGCAAAAGCCACTTAGAAGCTTGGCTTCCCAGACATATCTCTGTGCTCTTGAAAAACAGTTTGAATAGCACTATCTTAGACTTTCAAAACAGAGCCATACGTCTGAATGTCAGTAAAGATATATTTCTATTTAATTCTCCTTAGCTCTCAAAACACTGAAATAGGCATTCTGCATGACTCACTTTCAACAATGAAATGGCTATAGCTTCACGAATAGAAATGCATTTCTGTTAGTGGTGTAAAATAAACATTTATCCTCACATTTAGAGGAAGAGGCTTAAACATTCATAATTTTATTTTTCAGGGGCAATCAAACATTTGGAAAAAGACGTATTGCATTTACATTGCTGTGTGTCGCCTTTTGTTAGGTGTGTCTCACACAAATTTTCTTCTTGCTTTGTTTTCCGTTGTTTTGCTCATTGATAGCTTTTGATGGCTTTCATATAACAACTGCCAGAGTCTTTCAGACATTTTGCAATGCAAATAGTTGTTTTCTTTCTGCTACAATAAAATGAAATAAATCTAGCACAGGAATTCAAGACCCTAATATGCTGTGCTGTATCTGATATTCAGAAATAAGAAAGTCGACAAATATGTACAAGAGAATAGAATTGCACTATATATAGTCTGCATATGCATATCCCTAGGATTAAGTTTATCAAACACAATAGGATTTATTTCCGAATAAATGTGCAATAAAATTGCTCTATAAAAGTAATCATTTTCTTCCCACTGTTCGTGTTTGCTGAATAAGCTGAATGGAGGCTAAAGTCTAGCAAAGAAAACATTAATTTCAGAACAATCCTTACCCTCAGGAACAAAAGAGAAGATAGAATGCAGTTTTCTTTACAAGATTGTTTTGTTTCTGTTAATTATCATCCCTCTCCCCATCTAATACAATTTTCAGTTGCATCTTAACCTTAGAGAGATATTTAACATCACCTGAAATTTGCTTCTTAGTTTCCAGGTACATAGAAATTTTCATGGACGTACCACTCCATAGCCAGATAAGTGACAAGAAGAGGAGAGGGTAGGACAAAATATGATGGCCCCCTTCTTTTTTGCATTTTGGGTTGGGTGGAATCAAAGGATAACAGAATAACAGATTTGGAAGGGAGCTTGGAGGTCTTCTAGTCGAACCCCCTGCTCAAGCAGGAAGCCCTATACCATTTCAGAAAAATGGTTGTCCAATCTCTTGGAGAAACTTGGATTAACTAAGAACTTGGATGAAATTCATCTGCACTTCCTTTGACTCCTTTCTGCTTCTAGCATCAATTATTACTAACATTGACCTTGGAAGTCCAAGAGAACATATGATAGATTATGGACAAAAAAATTGGACTGTAATAGATTATATTTAAGAAATCATTGTTGGAATACAATAAGTAACCATGATACTCATTTCTCAAAATGTACTTCCTCCTGCCTTGGAAAAGTTTTTTTTTTTTAAATTAGGGGGAGGGATGGTCCATTATGACCCCATCTGCCTCTGGACCTCTTAGAACAATAATATCTATCCTGCTTCAGACTTACGATACTGATTTACGACACTTTATGGCTATGGAAATTCACAGTTTACTCAAAGTCAAAGAGATAACAATAGGCAAAATATGCAATTCAAAACAGAATCTCTGACAGATGTTTGCCTCAATGATTAGTTTTTT
Source organism: Pituophis catenifer annectens (assembly GCF_029215685.1). Classification (NCBI taxonomy): domain Eukaryota; kingdom Metazoa; phylum Chordata; class Lepidosauria; order Squamata; family Colubridae; genus Pituophis; species Pituophis catenifer. The sequence continues at coordinate 120,911,311 of NW_027256884.1, forward strand.
AACAGGAGCATACAGAAAAATAGTCCTAAATCAGTCCAAGATTCCGAGAGCCAGGTTACGGTTGTTGGCCTGTTCCAAGGTCAGAATTTTATTGGCAGAATCCACACAAATTTTCATACAAGAGCTGACAATCAGATAGTTGTTTCTAGCAAAGGAAAATGGTCAAGGCTACTTTTTAAATCAGCCTGCAGCCAGCTTTTGCTAACCAAGAGATTTACTTGCTTGCATGGCAAGAACATCTTTGCTCTGCTCTTCTCTTGTCTCAACAGGTGTGGCAGCTGGGAGGTCTTACATCATCCTCAGATGTCTATGGAGGTTCTCAGTCATCCAGGGCAAGGTGGTCCCAAAGGTACTTTTTTTCAAGAGGCAACTAGACTTTCTGGTTTTTCTTTGAAGGCATTTTACTTCTCTTCAGAGCTGAAGAAGCTTCTTGGATGAGAAGTGAAACGTCTTCAAAGAAAAACCAGAAAGTCCAGTTGCCTCTTGAAAAAAAGCAAGGGGACATCATCCTCAGATGTTCAGATGGTTAGTTAGAAAGCTCCTCCAGCCACCCAGATGGTACCTGTTGTTGATCAGCCTCATGTTATTCCTGGCTCGGTGTCACCTGAAGCTGTCATTCCACAGATTCAACTTGAGCAGCTACTTCCTATCCAGAGTCTGAGTCCTGGACCATGACAACATCTAATGGAGGAATGTGATCTTATGGAACTTTTTATCATCTCTGAATAAAATTGTTTACATTTCATGGTTTCAAAATGGGGCCACATAATGGAAGAGAGACATTTTGGACCAATCTGGAATCACTTCAATTAGCTGAATAAATCCTACTTTTTTTTAAAAAAGTAACTATTTTTTACAAGTCACAGCCAATTCTAATTATCCAAAATAATTGGCCAGCACTGTCCGAAGATGTCTCCGTGGTCATGTAGCTGATATGACTAAACGCCAAAGGCACACAGAATGTTGTTACCTTCCCACCAAAGGTGGTCCCTATTTTTCTACTTGCATTTTTTACATGCTTTCAAACTGCTAGGTTGGCAGAAGCTGAGACAAGTAATGGGAGCTCACCCCGTTACGCGGCACTAGGGATTCGAACAGCTGAACTGCTGACCTTTTGATCGACAAGCTCAGCATCTTAGCCACTGAGCCATTGCATCCCTAATTAATATATACCTCAGCACAAAAAGTGCTACTGTGAAAAGGACATTTGTTTACAATAAGTTAAAGGAGTCCCTGCAGATTTTACTCTGTTAGTCATTGCTGACTTTAGGGAGTGATGCTCATCTCCATTTCAAGGCCATTGAGCCGGCGCCGTCCAAAGATATTTCTGCAGTCATGTGGTCAGCATGAGGAGTGGTGCAGTGGCCTAGAGGTGGAACGCTCATCTCACAATCAGAAGGCTGTGAGTTTGATCCTAGATAGAGGCAGATATTTCTCTCTCTGGGCACAATAAGAATATATCTGTTGAAAAAGAAACTCCGCATTGGTGACAGGAGGGGCATCTGGCCAGTAAACACTCAGCTCCGTTCAGTTTCCCAGACTCCACCCCGCAAGGGATTATGAGTCATTAAAAGAAGATGATGATGTGGCAGCATGATATCACAAAGCGCTGTTACCTTCCCAGGAAATTGGTACCTATTTCTCTATTTGCATTTGTATGCTTTTGAACTGCTAGGTTGGCAGGAGCTGGGTCAAGGATGGGAGCTCACCCGGTCATGTGCAGCTCAGCTCTCGAACCTGGGCTGCTGGCTTTCCAACTGACAAGTCCAGTGTCTTAACCACAGAGGCATTGTGCCACCTTATTTACAGTATGAGAGCCAAAGCAAGAAGGCAGAGTGTCATCTTGTTCAGCTGGAATGTGTGTATCAGATGGCTCAATTTTTTTGCCACTGAAAAAAATGTTCCATAAGTGACCATGAAAGCATTGATTTAAACCGGTTACAAATAAATGTTGCGAATAGGTGAATTTGCAGATACGGAATCTGTGAATAATGAGGATTGACTATATTTTTATTATTTGTCAGATTTATATCTCATTTTTTCCTGAGCTCAACTCTTTCAACATTTTATCTCCAAGAAAACCTTGTGAAGTAAATGAAATTGAGAGGCAGTAATTGGCCCATAGTCACCCAATGAGTTCTATTTGAAGGTGGACTAGATCATTGATATCTCATTCTAGTCCCAGAGGAAAAAAAAATAGATGAAAAATAAATTCAGTTGCCCATTTATCTGCAGAGAGTTATAAAGGTACCATATTTTTCAGAGTATAAGACGCATCGGAGTATAAGATGCACCTTAGTTTTTGGGGAGGAAAATAGGGGAAAAAAATCTGCCTACTGGCTAGCGTCATTAGCCTGGTCAGCTTCAGCACATTAGTTCACTCGCTGGTTTTGAGGTTGGGGCTGGTTGGGGCTAAAAAACAGCTTCTAAAGCACAGCTGATCATCAGAGGGAGCAGCAATTAGAAAAGCAGGCAAAGTACCGAAGATTGCTTTGCTCGCGATAGGGGCTGAAAAACAGCTTCAAAAGCACAGCTGATCATCAGAGGGAGCTCCAGTGACTAAAGCAGGCGAAGCGCGGAAGGGGTAAGAGAAGGCAGCAGCTGTTCCGGGTAGTCATTTTGGGCACCACACGTCGCGTTTTCAGCCTCCAAACGCATTGTGTTTTCAGGTGGCAATTGGCAGCGATATGCTTTGGCAATCCCTGCAGCCTTGAAAGGCTCTCAAATGAAGTGTTTGGAGGCTGAAAACGCAATGTGCAGAGCCCAAAAACACAAGCCATTGTCGGTGGCAATCTCTGCAGCCAGGAAGAGGATGCATGGAGGTGAAGGGTGGGGGCCGGCGGGTGGGCGGGATTACATTTGGAGTATAAAATGCACCCACATTTTCAGCCTCTTTTAGGAGGGAAAAAAGTGTGTCTTATACTCCGAAAAATACAGTAATTAAATAACAGGCCAGAAAGGCACTTCATAACTTTACAGTCATATCTTCATTATCATTGCCAACACCCATTTAAAAGGTGTTTTAGGTATCAAACATCAGTAACAAACTGGTGAAATCTTTTACGAACTGAGGGAAATGTTTGTTGTGAAGAGCTTAATCTATCTTTTGTTCACCATAATTTACTCTAAAATTGGGATTTTCCGCAGCTATTAGGAAATGGCATGCTTTCCTATATCAGGAATAAAACAGACCTTGCATGCAATTTTCTGGCCACGGTGAATTATGCAGTTTATATGAATTCCTCTGATAGAAATGGAAATTCTTATATAAGCTTTCAGGCCACTGACATAACTCTACAACAATTTTTCTTTAGTGTTTCTAAATAAATAATAATATATTCTATTTTTTTTTCACCCGTTGGCATTAACAAATGGGCCACTGCTACATATATTTAAAGGAAGTGTTATTAACTTCAGCTCATGCATAGCACCAGATTATTGAAAGATTGCCTTTGACAATTTGAATTTTTGTTCAAGGTTTTTGGAACTCATGGACTTTGGAAAGAATTTTATCACATGGGTGAAATTGATAATATACTTTGCAAGTGGCACAGTTATTTGTAAATGGCGAATTGATTAAATCATGTGAAATACAGAAAGGAACTAGACAAATATGCTTCACTGTTTATTATTCTTTCTGACTCTTGAAGATTTAAATAGAGATATAAGACAAGAGGGGGCATGATGGGTCAGCGGTTGAAGATGCTGAGCTTATCAGCGTGTCAACTGGAAAGCTGACAGTCTGGGTTCGAGATGCGAGCACTGAGTAATGGAGTAAGCTCTCATTTGGAGTAAGGCGTGGTGGCTTACTGGGCAATGGAGTAAGCTCTCACCAATGGGATAAGATGTGGTGGCGCAGTGGTTAGAATGCAGTATTGCAGGCTACTTCTGCTGACTGCCGGCTGCCAGCAGTTTGGCAGTTTGAGTGTCACCGTCTCAAGGTTGATTCAGCCTTCCATCCTTCCAAGGTTGGTTAAATGAGGATCCAGATTGTTGGGGGTAATATGCTGACTCTGTAAAGTGCTTTTGTTGTTGTTAGTTGCGAAGTCGTGTCCGACCCATCGTGACCCCATGGACAATGTTCCTCCAGGCCTTCCTGTCCTCTACCATCCTCTGGAGTCCATTTAAGCTCACGCCCACTGCTTCAGTGACTCCATCCAGCCACCTCGTTCTCTGCCGTCCCTTTCTTCTTTTGCTTTTGTTTTTTTCCTCCTTTAATTGCTTTAATACTTTTTTCTTTACACTTTTCTAATTCTTTCTTTATATTTTGCATTTCTCTTTTTAATGTTGTAAAAAAAAATCTTCAATACAGTGTAGTAAGAACAAAATGGGATCCAGTTACTACCTGCATTTTTAAATCGATGTTCATGCATTTCAGTGCATTTGCTGATATTTTTCTTGAGGTCCATTAGGTTCCTAGCATGTTTGATTTTAAAGATTCTTTTAATTAAAAAAGGAGGGGTAATCTAGCCTGTGATAATGAACAGCTTTGGCCTTAAGTATAACCTTTGTAACCTCAAAGGCATCCCATAACTCAAGGTGACTCCTATTAAGAAAATCCAAAGCGAAGTCAGGTATAAACCAGCAGAGAGTATTTTGGGAGAAGAGGAGGGATTCTGGGCAGATATGCAGTTCAGTAAACCAGATCATGAAATAAAAACTGCAGGAAAGCTAAAAGTACTTTTATTGAAATTGGCTATAATAACAGAAACTTGCAAGTCTGATTGTGGTCTATGGCTGACAATTTTTATATCCCAGTAAAGGAAGAAGATGTCTCTCTGAGCCACATCCAAATATGATCTTCTTTCTCAGGGCCGTGTATATTTCTGCAAAGGCCATCTTTCTTCCTCTATAAATGTGATGGCGATCCTATGGCATGTGTGCATGCAGGTGGCACACAGAATCCTCTCTGCGGGCACGCAAGCCATCACCCAGCTCAGCTCCATTGTTCATGCGTGCACGCCTCCCGCCAGCCAGCTGATTTTTGGGTATCTGCCACGCATGCATGGGGAATGGGGGTGCATGCAGGAGATGCGCACACATGCTTGGGGAATGGGGGAGAACAGGGGGCTTACGACTGTCCTCACATTTTACGTTTTTGCCCTATCTTGTCACCATGGTGAAGAGTAGCAGTTGTGAAATGAGTGACACGGTTGTTAAGAATGCTACAATGGGCATAAATGATGACCAGTCATAAGTGCGAAGACCGGTCAAAAGTGCGAGGACCTGTCAGAAATCACTTTTTTCAGCCCTCCGGGTAGTCCTTTTGTGCATATGGACTACTCAGAGAGCTGAAAAAGTTATTTTTGACTGGTCCTTGCACTTTTGACCAGTCCTCAAACTTACGACTGTCCTCACATTTTACGTTTTTTTGCCCTATCTTATCACCATGGTGAAGAGAAGCAGTTGTGAAATGAGTGACATGGTTGTTAAGAATGCTGCACGGGCATAAATGTGAGGATGGTCATAAGTGTGAGGACCTGTCAGAAATGACTTTTTTCAGCCCTCTGAGTAGTCCCTATACACATAGCCATGGCCACCCGGTCACATGGCCAGCTAGCCACGCCCACCCAGTCACATGACCTTTAAGCCACGCCCACAAAATAAACCATGCCCACAGAACGGGTAGTAAAAATTTTTAGAACCCACCCCTGTCACACATGCATGCGCAGGTGGTGGGGGGCGTGTGTGTGGGGGGTCACACACGTATTAAGTTATGGGTTATAAGTCCAGGGAGGCCCATTTTTGCTCCCAGGAGGCTGCAGGGAGGCCTACTAGGCCCAAAATAGAGCATGGGGGGGGAGGGGAGGTGTCACATGCGCATGCGCAGGGGGGCAGGGCCCATGTGTGTGTGTGTTGTGCACGCATTGCATTATGGGTGCGGGCACACACACACTTTTGGCACCCAACAACAAAAAGGTTAGCCATCACTGCTCTATAACATACTTCCATCGACAACCATTTTAGGGAATGTTCATAATGTGCTCTTAATTATGGTGTTCTGATTATTGATACACTAAAATGATTATTGCTCAGGGGCAGAAATACGTGATTAAACTTTCTGTTCAGATATGTCGGTTCTATTAATTACCATGCTTGAAGAGAGTTCTAAAACATATGTTGGATAAAGAAAAGGAAGTGGTACAGCTTTATTGGTTGTACAAGTGATATCTGCCCATCTTTAAAAATAGTCAGACTTCTGGGAAATATCAGAAGATTGGTACTGGAATGTGAGATAGAAATCAAATAAATATAGGGTTGAGCTGGATATATAAATAGCAATATTTATAAATAGTTTGCCTTCAGAAGTTGTGAGTGCTTCATCACAGGAGGTTTCTAAGAAGAGACTGAACAGTCACTTGTCTGAAATGGTATAGGATCTCCGGCTCAAGCAGAGGGCTGGACTAGAAGACCTCCAAGGTCCCTTCCAGCTCTATTCTGATTCTAATTTCAATAGCACTTAGACTTATATACCACTCCTTAGTGCGTTAAAGCACTCTCTGAGCAATTTATAGAGTCAGCCTATTTTCCTCAACAATCTGCGTTCTCATTTTACTGACCTTGGAAGGATGGAAGGCTGAGTCAACCTTGGGCCTGTCAGGTTGAACTGCAGACTGTGGACAGAATTATCCTGTAATATTGCATTGTAACCATGGGGCTGAGTGTAAAATAGATATATTTTCTAAAAAAAAAAAATAGTAAAGATAAATCAAATTCCAAATGTACTGTCTGATGAAAAGGGGTGGGAATACTTACTATATTGACTTGGGCCAAATTTATACTGATATGATTTAGCTGCAATGTTGAGGGTCAATTCTGGTTGAAAACTTGGAAACCATGAGTTTCAGTCTTGCTTTTGGAGCTTTTTGGGCCAGTTACTTTCTGTCAACCCTAGGAAGAAGGCAATGGCAAACCATTTCTGAAAATAATCTTGCGAAGAAAACTGTAGGGACTTGTCCAGGGGTGAAATCCAGCAGGTTCTGACAGGTTTTGGAGAACCGGTAGCGGAAATTTTGAGTAATTCAGAGAACCAGCAAATGCCACCTCTGGCTGGCCCCAGAGTAGGGAGGGAATGGAGATTTTGCAATATCCTCCCCCCAGGAGTGGGGAGAGAATGGAGATTTTGCAGTATCCTTCTCCTGCCACGCCCACCAAGCCATGCCCACCAAGCCACACCATACCCACCAAGCCACACCCACAGAAAAAAAAATTGGATTTCACCACTGGATTTGTCCAGGCAGTATCCAGGAAATGGATATGATTGAATGGAAGAAAACAAAAACAGTTTCAATGTTACGAAGAGCAACATAGAACAATGGCCTGTGAAGTATGAAGGTTGGTAGTCTCTGAGTAATTGAAAAAAGCATAGAATAACATGAAATTATACCATTCTTCAGTGTTTCGGAGTCAGCTCCAAACAGATGCTTTGGAATACACTGAATTACATGGTACCGGTCAGAGGTGGGATTGACTTACCTTCCCTACCGGTTTGCAAATTCTCTTCTGTTTTTCCTCCTAGACAGAACAAGAAGCTGAATAGACATCATATTAAATTCATCAACTCTCATGACAAAAGCCTTGAATAACAAAAGCCCAATTCACCAAGTATACAACTAAAAATAGGAACATTAAAAATCTGCTTTGTGAGCTGGATGCAGATTGAAAATTCTTGAAGTCAGACCTACAGAAATTTTGATCAGAGATTCCAGTGGGAATCTCTTCTGAACACCATTCATTCGGATTCCTGCCCAATTGAGTTCAGAACCACTGGTTTGTTTTTGTTTTTCAATTTTGTCCTTGAACTAAAGAAAATAATGGGGAATGAGCCACTGAATCTAATTTTTAAACTTTATATTTCAAGAATTTTGCATAACTAAAGAACAAGCAGGAAACAAAGTAGGGGCAAAAAGAAAAGAAACAAATTGGATATTGTTAGAGTTTGCAGCAATCCAATCAGCACACAAGTAAATAAGTCAGCAGGATTCATGTATAAAAGAAACTTCTTTATATACAGTAATATAAAGCATGATGCATGTATACAATACCCATGCAGCAGAAGCCAGAACCAGAACTCAGAATCCAGAAGCACAGAATCAATATAACCACAGAAGTACCAGGCTCTGAGCCATCTCCCATGGCTCACAACAGATCCTGTTTCTTAGTCACCAAACAGTTCCCATTGACTGACTTGTAGTTATGGCTATCCCAACTCATAATTACACTGACAGATATGAATCCAATGTTTCATTATTGCAGTCATTGCTTCAAACAGTAACCATAAAGAAGGGATTATCAACTTGAAACCAATAGGTCCTATATTCCCTGTTTCTTGGGGCATTCTTAAAAGGTAAAGGTTCCCCTCGCACATATTTGCTAGTCATTCCCGACTCTAGGGGGCAGTGCTCATCTCCGTTTTAAAGCCAAAGAGCCAATGCTGTCTGAAGATGTCTCCATGGTCATGTGGCCGGCATGACTAAACGCCAAATGTACACGGAATGCTGTTACCTTCCCACCAAAGGTGGCCCCTATTTTTTCTACCTGCATTTTTTACGTGCTTTCGAACTGCTAGGTTGGCAGAAGCTGGGACAAGTAACGGGAGCTCACCCTGTTACGCGGTGCTAGGGATTCGAACCGCTGAACTTCTGACCTTTCGATCGACAAGCTCAGCATCTTAGCCACTGAACTACCACATCCCTTTATTCTTCCCATTTTATTCTTCCCAATAAAATCATACCGTTGAAATTGCATACACACTGCCAAATTATGGCACTTTTAAATATAAAACCATCAACAAATAAGCCTACCAATACTCCATGACATTTAATAATCTTATTTCCTTGTAACCCAGAAAACCTAGATATTGTGGGTGAAGGAACAAAACAAAAACCACTTACCTAGATGCAATGGTGATGTCGCCATTTTACCACAACGTTTTCTGAAATCCTTGGATGTCTAAATTAATCCATCTATCTATCTGTCCGTCGATCAATTGGTCTTAAAATGTGGAGTCAGTAGGGGCAAAATGACTACTTAATTAAAAGAGAAATAAACCTAGTTTGGAGCAAATAAACTGAAAATCTATATATATAAAAGCCAAATCCACTCACTCATCATGAACTCTCTAGAACTGTAAAGCCTACAAACTTGAAATTTGACATGTATGTTCCCCTTGGCTTCTAGGTGCTTGCTAAGAAAGGATTTTTTGAAATGACCATCAGATCATTAGAATTTCATATACAGTTTATTCATATATGGTGTATTAACATGCTCTGATGCTAAGAAGTTAGACATTCTACTCCCTCTCCCTACCTGAAAAGTTCCAACTGCCAGTTGCCTCACATTCCATTACCTCAGTTCAAACTGGCAGACGTTCCACGCCGTCACTCAGGAGCGGTCTGGGGCTCCTTACGGTACTAAACGTCCCTACTTCACCAAAATGTCTATGCCTTTCACCTATGGAACTGCTTCTGGACTCAAGGTGGTGGGAGAGATATTCCCTTATGTGTTTCAATCACCGACCACCACTGAGCCAACGGATTGTGAACCGAATTTCTCCTGCATAGTGTCCCAGCCCCAACTCACTTCTTACATTGACCGCCTCAGTTCAGACAAATCTGTTCCTTCTATTGTAACACCAGTTAAAGGGGAAAGACTGTTTTTCTGTTGCCCAGAAGTACAATGGATGCTTCAAAATGACCTCTCTTGGAGCCAGAGAGGTGAAAGAGAGAAATTTTATGCCAACATTCAAAGTGCAGGGGCAGGTCTACCACAGGATAGGGAGTATCATGCAGCAGCCTTCATTTCTCCAGATATACTTTGTTGGTGATGATGACAATGAGAGTCTGTCGAGACCATGGGGATGCTAAAATGGTCGTAAGTGTGAAAAATGGTCATAAGTAGCGAAGCACGGGTAGCCAGCTAGTTATCTATAATGTTATTTGCTTTCAAAACAGAGGATGTCTAAAGGCCTTGATATCTTTCAGCCAAGCTATCTTCATTGCATTCTGCAGCGTCTTTGATGACCTCCAAGATGGTATTTTTATATCTTATGCTCTTTCTGTTCTTTCTATATTTTAAAATCACTTTTTTTTACTACTAAATCAAGTTCCTCTTTGATCCAGCGTTGCCCTCTTGTTCAACCCCTGGAAGATAAGTGTTTGGTATAAGAGTTTTCAATTTGCTCCTTTTACTCTGAAGCATCCTTTTGCTTTTGAATCTGAAGCAGTATATATCCTTGTACTTATTACAGACACTTGTGCTCCAGAAAGCTTTAAAAGATCAACATTTTTGGTGGGGAAATTAACAAGAAAAAAAAAGGCCTTCTTGAAATTATTTAAAGTCTCTAGAAATCCCTGCAGTCTGGGGTCCTTCACAATGGATTGTAGCCCTAAGCTACATTCTGTGCAACCAGTAAGATTCAGTTTCTTTAAATGGGAGCCACGTTCGTTTGTTGCATTTGTAAAATTTGCTGTTGACATAATCACACTGATGATATCGAATGTCTAATGCATTAGACATTAATCACATCGATGATATCTAATGCAGATGACTGATGTGCTCTGTGAGCTACACTGGCTATCAACATAGCAATAGTAATAGCACTTAGACTTATATACTACTTCACAGTGCTTTACAGCCCTCTCTAAGCGGTTTACAGAGTCAGCATATTGCCCCCCAACAATCTGGGTCCTCATTTTACCCACCTCAGAAGGATGGAAGGCTGAGTCAACCTTGAGCCTGGTGAGATTCGATCTGCCAAACTGCTGGCAGCCGGTGATCAGCAGAAGTAGCCTGCAGTACTGCACTCTAACCACTGCACCACCACGGCTCTTCTGTGTCTCATTCTAGGTGCTGGTAATGACCTAGAAAGCCATATCTTGTATGGGACCAGAATATTTGAAGGGCCACCTATCTGTAGTTACACTTCATCCAATCAGATTCAGCAGGAGAGGCATATTATGAGTCCTATTCACTAAGTAGTGTCACCTGATGGAATTGAGAAAGTGTGCCTTTTCTGCTGTGGTACCCACACTTTGGAAAATTTTCCCCTAAGATTGGTCTTGACCCAACTGGCCTTTTGAAAGGATCTGAAGATGTGGCTATGTTACTATTCTTGGAGGTCCACTATAAGGTCAATTCAACTGAATGTGATATAGGGATGGATGATGTTCTGTAGCTGGTTATGATTATGGCTTTGTGTATTTTGATACGGTTTTTATAATGGTTTTAGTATGCTTTTGTGTATTTGTTGTTTTTATTTGTATTTTGTTTATTGTTTTGGACTGTTGTGAGCTGCCCAGTGTTACATATGTGAGATGGGTAACTAGATCAATCTATCCATCCATCCATCCATCCATCCATCCATCCATCCATCCAACCAACAGTTAAGTTGACATTTCTGCTTATTTTTGGTTTGCTTAGTATGTCTGATTTTCTTTTTAGTAGAACTCTAGCCAATAACTGCAATAAATTCCATATTCTACTGTACTATACAATAAAATTGCATGGCTCAAAAATATATAGATTGGGAGAAACCACCTTTTTGATGGATCTAGAGTTGGCATTTGAAATATTAATGCTTGATGTCATAGATGTAGCATTGAAGTTGTCTAAAGTACTGTAGCTATTGTTTTAAGGTGCAGATCCTATACATCCAACTCAGTCTGTCTCACCTGTAATTGTGGGAGTAGTAGACCATGGTGCCCAGAGGATGCTAAATGGCTTGCTGTAGTTGTAGAGCAACGGTTAGGCTCCTCTGTTGAGAAAATGATCTTACAAAGAGGAGGAGGAGGAGGAGGAGGAGGAGGAGGAGGAGGAGGAGGAGGAGGAGGAGGAGGAGGAGGAGGAGACATTATAGATATTAGTTTCTAACTTTCCTTATATTATTTATATTTATATATTTATATAAATTTGTGTATATTTATAAACATTTTTTTTTAAAAAAAAATGTGTTTCTGATTTCAATTTTTAATCTGTTATGACCAAAAGAGGAACTTCTGAGATTTCATCGTGATCAACAGTGTGCAACATCATATCATTTTGAGAAGATCAAATTATGCTTATGGACATTTTCAGATACTGTGTATTATGGGCTGTGGTTAGTCAGTGGAGCATCTGGGTGTGACGGAACTGATTTTGAACTATACATCTCTGACATAATTTATAATGGCTCATACATCATTCCAAGGAAAAGGAAGTTATTTTAAACCTTATTACATGAATAATGGGAATATTAGCAGAGCAAAGATAAACTGAAACTGAGCATTGATTGAAAAAATCTATTGGGTCTTTCCCTGGAACAGAGGTCTGCAACCTTAAACACTCAAAGAGCCATTTGGACCAGTTTCCCACAGAAAAGAAAACACCAGGAGTCACAAAACCCTTCCCGTGCCTGACTATTTCTTGAGCAGCCACAAAACTAGCATATGTAGTTGAATTAAACGTTCTGTTTTCTTCTGAATTTTTTTCCCCTTGGATTTATCCATGGTTGGCCTACCGGGGGTTGAAAAGCTCAATAAATCGTGTGCCGGTGGATGTCACAGATTGGCAGTTGTGACGCGTATTTTGAGTGACAGGGAGCCACCGCAGAGAGGTGAAAGAGCCACATGTGGCTCCAGAGCCACAGGTTGCTGACCCCCACCCTGGAAGTTAAAAATGGCTCATACTGTATAAGATGAAAAGAAAGCTGTCAGAAAATAAATTGGAACAAAATGATCAGTTTAGGAGAACAGAGCTCATCATACTTGCATGAGAGAAGGTAATCTTTTTAATTGTTCGCTTGTCTTCAGCATCTGCTACTTCATCCCCCTGAAAGTAGACCTTAGGGAATGAAATGAGCTCTGTCCTTTGCAGTCAATTCCCCACACTGCATTTCAAATACCTGATGGTCTTTCTTCCTATTTGCCTGAGGAAAAACCAATCTAGGGATTAGGGTCACACCAGGGGTGAAATCTACTTACCTTCCTTACCAGTTTGGAAGTGCGTGCACACGTCACATGTGTGCACAGACCCTCTGAGCATGTGCAAAACTTTCTGCGCATGCACAGAGGGTAAAAAACACATTACTTCCTGGTTAAAACCAGGAAGTAACGACACCCGGCCGGGTGGGCGGAACCTCATGCTGCCATCGCTACCGGTTCTTTGAACCACCTGCCACAATCGCTACCGGATCGCCCGATCTGGTCCGAACCGGGAGCATTTCACTCCTGAGTCACACCCATAATACATCTGACTGAAGATCTCAGGTATTTTCAAGACTCAAAAGCATAGGATGAAGCAAGTCAGATTGCCAGCCAGCCAGAGGTGGTATTCAGCCGGTTTGGACAGGTTCACCTGAACTGATAGCGGAAATCGCTGGTGGACCTGCCCACCCACCCTGGCTCTATGCCATCCTATTTAGGCATGTTTTTGAGGCCAGGTGCATGCGTGGAAGGCATGTGTGCGAGCAAAGTGCATGCAGGAAGGCTGGGCGCATGCACGGGAGGTAGGTGCACATGAACTGGATGCATGTGCGCATAAAGGGAGCATGAGCAGATGTGGTGAATCGGTAGTAACATAATGAGAAACCCACCGCTGCAACCAGCCCCATCACAACACGAGGCCAATACTTAAAATCATAATGATCCATTCCTAGCCACAATATTTCAGACACAAATGGAAGATCTAAGACGTTGTAGTCATTCATGAAAAACTCCAAGGAATGCAACTGGAGTTAACTGGTAATTTAGCTTAGGTTGCTGGGCTGTGCAGTTCTTTAATATCAGGAAATCTGTGGCTTTCTAGCCTCTCATTCAAGAGTTCAGTTAACTGTTGGACCACATAGCTGTTTGTGTTCTCTCTTGTTAATCTTTGGTGTTATGGATTAGCATTGTGGTTTAGATCTCCTGTTTGTAAGTTTACAGAATAATAGAGTTGGAAGGGACCTTGGAGGATTTCAATATAGTTCTTAGTTTTATTGTGTTTTATTTTTTTTCTATGGTTATAGTCAGCAATTGCTTCAAGAAGGAAGATGGCAGTTCCAGTGATATGAATGAAACCTTGGCCCTTGAATAGGATCTTGACACATGCTAGCACTGATTTGATGTTCTCCAGTTGGATAAACGTCTGCAAGAAAACCAGGCTCACAGAGCATCAAGGACCCCAAAGTTCAACCCTGAGCTGCAAATATTCTCTTTTTTTGGTATCTTAACCAATGTAAAAAAAGGTCATGCTGTAATCATAATGCTGTGACCACCATTTTGTTCTGTTCTTCCTCCCCAAGTCAATGAAGTTAGGGGAACCATACTTAATATGCCTGTTAAGGAATCTTCAGATGTTTTCTTACAACTTTGTGTAATTATAATGATCTTCGCAAATGTTGGGCTAGGATCAGTGGTGGGATTCAAGTAATTTAACAACCGGTTCTGTGCCCTAATGATTTCTTCCAACAACCAGTTTGCCAAACTGCTCAGAAAGTTAACAACCGGTTCTCCCGAAGTGGTGCGAACTGGCTGAATCCCACCACTGGCTAGGATGTATGTTAAATCTGATGTTCTTGGACTTCTCTTATATTTCTTCCCCACAGAGCAGGGCTGGGCAATTATGGCCCTTTTATGAACTGTGGACTTCAATTCCCAGAATTCCTGAGCATGTTTGCTCAGGAATTCTGGGAGTTGAAGTCCATAGGTCATAAAGGGGCCATAGTTGCCCAGCCTTGCCATAGAGGGTGCATGTACTTGCCCTTAGTAGAGCTGGTCTTATTGTGCTTCTCTCTTATTTGCTCAAAGTATTTTTAGATGGGCTTAAATCAGGACCTCTCTAAGTGAATGGTTTAATCTCAGATGAACTGTTCTGTCAGGTGTGTTTGATTAACTCAACGTTGCAGATAAGAAATTGAAAGATAGGGACTTGCCAATGCTCACTAATTTGTCTGTAAAATTATATTCAAGCCATTGTCTGGGATCATAGTTTATTCTCTTAATTCGTAGGTAACACCATCTGTTGCTCCAGACGAAAAAGTTCACAATTTTCCTCGACTGAAAAATGTATATATTCCCAATGTGGGGAAACTGTGACCCTCCAGATGTTACTGAAGTATCGTCTAAGCAACATCCTTCAGTATTGGCTAGAACTTCTTGGATTGGTAGTGTGTCCACATCTGGAAGGACATCTGCTGTATCCCATAACTGTTGTAGGCTTTTCGTTATAATTTGAAACTGAAGCTTCTACTAAGCTACTGGTCCAAGAACAAAAAAGTTTTGTGGTCCTTATGGTGACTGAATGGAGTTCGAAAGTGGTCAGATCTGAAGTCAGAGCTGGCTCATCTCTTGATTTTTTTTTTCTTCTACAAAATTGTTTTAAGCAGCAGAACAAGCTTGGTTTTGGGAAGTGTTATACCTAAGTGTTGTAACCCCATCTTCTTCCTAAATTATACAAATATTTGAAAGCAAAAGGATGATTTGTTTTAAAATTATCCCACACAGGATTGGCATCTTCCTTTCAGCTGAGCTTGTCAGCTACACCGACTGCAATGGAATTTAGTTTCCTCACATTCAATCCTTAATTTATTTTATAAAATCACCAAACTTCCTATTCAGTTCTTTAGCATCTCTTTTTTTTTTTCTGCTTTATGGCTCAATTTACCTATGGCTGGAACTTTAGATACAGAAGCTATATTAAAATTTCTGGGAATTTTTTGCTTCTGACACTGCATTTTAGAGCAAATTATATTTTTACCTTTTCTTTTGTGCATTTAGGGTATGCTCCTGTAAGGATCGAGTGCCTAATTTTAAACTGTCACCTTAACAGGCTGCTTATCCTAGATTGCAATGGAGCTTTGGGTGTCCAGGGAGAAGAATAAAAAGAAACAGAGGACGAAACGTGCATCACAATATGGTGACAGAAATTGGAAACAGAAATTGGCAAGTGGTTTATGAATGACCAAAGAGGATAAATGTTTAATTTAGAATTTTATTAGGGAGTAATGCTGAAAAAGAAGGTATGGAAAGGATTTTAGTAACAAATGTGAAATGTGATAAGAGAATTTATAAAGGGGTGGTTGATGAATAATTTTTAAAAGAGGAGTTAAAAAGTGTGAGGGAGTTTTGAATCTTGTAGTAAATTAGCATATTTTAGCTTATGCTTGTTTAATGTTATACCCTGTTTTTGCTCTGGGAAGTCGGGGGGGGGGGCGTGGGGAGGGAGGGGTTTGAAAGTTGTGTGGGGATAAAATTGTTGTCTAATTTTTAATAAAATTAAAAGATAGATAAATGTATTAATAGAGAAGTAAGAAATGTGGGGGAAATGTTATAATAAAGGAAATGATAATATTAAGATATGATAAATACTGGAGGAGTAAAAAGAAGACACAAAAGATGTATTCAGAAGATACACTGAATGATTGATTATGTATTGTTTGTTTGTTTGTTTGTTTATAAAATAAAAAAACTTTTTAAATTAAAAAAAAACAATATGGTGATGCAAATTCAATCCATTTGGTACATGCGTTGTGACATTGCATATATGTATATGAAGGGCGGTGTTTGTATTGTGATGTCAGAATGCTCCAGATTTGTGGATGTCATTGTATGTGAGTCAGTGGTGGTATTCAGCTGGTTCTATCCGATTCGGGCGAACCGGTAGTGGCGACTATGGGAGGCTCTGCCCACCTGCCCGGATGTTATCACATCCCGTTTTTGACGCTCTGCACATGCGCGGAAGGCCCTGCACATGCGTGGAAGTGGTGTGTGTGCTCACATTTGCGAACTGGTAGCAAAGGTAAGTGACTAACACCCCTGATGTGAGTGCATAAATTGTTCTAACTGTCACAAAATTTCTCCTTACTTCTAGGTTGGATCTCCTTTTGAACAAGCTTCCATTCATTACTTTTTGTCCTACCCTCTGGTGCTTTGGAGAACAGGTTGGGCTGCTCTTCTCTGTGACAGCCCCTCAGGTATTAGAAGACAGTTATCATGTCCCCCCTAATCCTTCTCTTTGATATGCTAGACCAGAGGTTCCAAACTCAAGGATCACGGGCTGGATCCGGCCTGTGGGATGCTTAGATCTGGCCCGCAGAGCTGCCCTGGAAACAGGGAAGGACCGGCCCGTGGTGCCTCTGCCAGTGAAAACGGAGCTTGTGAGGGCCACATGGCCTTCCCAAGCTCCATTTTTGTTGGCAGAGAGTTGCAGAAGACCATCACAACCAAAAACGGAGCTCAGGAATCCATTTTCACTGACAGAGAACTTGGGCCACCACACATGCCCCTGACATAAGTGACATCGAGCTGGCCATGCCCACCCTGGCCATGCCTACCGCAGGCCCCCGAGGTCAAACACAACCCTGATGCGGCCCACAATGAAATAGAGTTTGACACCCTTGCGCTAGACATACCTCTGTCCCTCAACTTTTCATTATAAGATTTACTCTCAAGAACCTTTATTAAGAGCCGTAGTGGTGTAATGGTTATAATACAGTACGTACTGCAGGCTAACTCACTGCTCACTCCAGGAGTTTGATTCTGAGAGGCTCAAGGTTGACTCAGCTGTTCATCCTTCCGAGGTTGATAAAATGAGGACCCAGATTGTTGGAGGCAGTATGCTAACATTGTAAACTGCTTAGAGAGGGCCGTAAAGCACTACGAAGGGTATATAAGTCTAAGTGCTATTGCTATTATCTTTGTTGCTCTTCTCTGCACACTTTCTAAGATCTCAGCATCTTTTTTTGTGTGTGTGTTATCATGTGGCCTGACTATTGCCTTCTAAAGCAGCATTATCACTTCTCTGTTGATGCAGCCCAAGTTTGCATTGGCTTTTTTGGCTGCTGCAGCACATTGCTGGCTCATATTTAAGTGATGGTCCACTAGGACGCTTAAATCTCTGTGGGGCTGCAGATCAGAGGTGGGTTTCAGAAGGTTCTGACCAGTTCTGGAGAACCGGTAGTAGAAATTTTGTGTAGTTCGGAGAACTGGTAGTAAAAATTCTGACTGGCCCCGCCCCAATCTATTCTCTGCCTCCCGAGTCCCAGCTGATCAGGAAGAAATGGGGATTTTGCAGTAACCTTCCCCCGAAGTGGGGTGGGAATGGAGATTTTACAGTATCCTTCCCCTTCCATGCCCACCAAGCCATGCCACACCCAGCAAGCCACGCCCACAGAACCGACAGTAAAAAAATTTGAAACCCACCATTGCTGCAGATCCAGAATCCAAGACCCAATTGAGGTGCCGTTTCAGATTGGACCAGCTCTAAATATTGTAAGGACTGATTCGAAATGTCTCTGATTGCATCTATTGATGTAGACGTGCATGTATGGAAGACCAATTTAAAATCTAAGGCTTCAGTACTCAATCTGAAGCTTAGCTCCAGCATTCCAACTTAAACTCCTGCTTCCAACCAAAGATTGGAAAAATGTAAATTTGAACAAAATGATGTCTTATATTTGGTCATCTCATGGCCTGTGTGCCTCCCTAAGCTAACCTACCTGCTTCCGTTTAGCCAATCATGTAAATGTGTGAACTATGAAAGAAAGTATGGTTGACTCTTTCTTTCTTTCTAGCAACCATTCACTGCTTCTTCAGATCCCTTCAATCTGTGGTCTGCCTCCTCTCACCAAAACCCATACTGTAAACCTGGGATGTCCAACCTTGTCAACGTTAAGACGTGTGGACTTCAATTCACAGAATTCCATGCTAGCTGGGGAATTCTGGAAGTTTATTTATTTATTTATTTATTTATTTTTCATATTTGTATACCGCCCTACTCCCGAAGGACTCAGGGTGGTGAACAGCCATAATAAATACAAATACATATAGAAGTTAAAAACTATTTAACTTTAAGTTAAAGTCCACAGGTCTAAAAGTTCCCGGTTGAATACCCCTGCTGTAAATATTTGATTGAACATTCTTTCTTATACATATACATCGTTCCCACCACCCATCTCCTTCCACTTATGACTGTATGACTGTAATTTTGTTGCTTGTATCCTTATGATTTATATTGATTGTTTCCTGATTGCTTATTTGTAACCTATGACTATCATTAAGTGTTGTACCTTATGATTCTTGATTAATGTATTTTTTCTTTTATGTACACTGAGAGCATATGCAACAAGACAAATTCCTTGTGTGTCCAATCCACACTTGGCCAATAAAAAATTCTATTCTATTCTATTCTTCCCTTTTTGGTGAATGCAAGCTTGCGTCTTCATTATCTATTCTTAACCTGCATCACTGTAATGTAGATTAAATATATCTTTCTTCAGTTCAGCTCCTACCTATTTCATGGGACCTGTTTCCAGTCCTCAGATTTTCTAAAATAGCATTTATAGTTTTAGGACCAGGGTAAATATTTAAGCTCAGACAACTAGAATGCTCTATCTTTCTGCATGCTTAGCTGAACAGCAAAGATAATAATTTGAACATTCACTAAAACTATATGCTGCCACATGAATGCAGTTGGACAGTTTCAAGTATTTCTTTTATAAAGACAATAGAGTATTGATGGAGGTTTTGTTTGAGATTCCGTGGGTCAAGAGTTACCCTGGAAGGTAGTCTAAAATCCATATACAATCACCTGTGTAGATGAACTAAAATTCATATTGGATATTGAAGGATTGAGATGCGTACATTGCTATTTAGTCACATTTAAAATTTGACTAAAATTTAATAGAATACATTTTTCCTATAATGATCATATCTAATAAGAGAGTGCCTCTAATTTGCATGCCATTAGTGTAATATTTCAGTAATCACTGGTAATTATGAGCCTAAGCTATTACATTTGAAATACAATTCCATATTTAATATAAGAAATGTTCTCTCGTGAACGGTTTCTGACTTTAATTTTCTTTGT
The DNA here is from genome assembly GCF_029215685.1 of Pituophis catenifer annectens. NCBI lineage: Eukaryota > Metazoa > Chordata > Lepidosauria > Squamata > Colubridae > Pituophis > Pituophis catenifer. Next base: position 120,931,135 of record NW_027256884.1, read on the forward strand.
GTGTTTTATCCGTGTCATTCACGTCTCGGTTTTGGAAGAGATACTTTGTGTGTCAAAATGAGATTGAGTGGTCTTTTCTATAGATGCTTCCTTGATCATTGTCTCACCAAAGCTTTTGAAAAAAAATAATATCTTGGCTCTAAAAAGTTTTCAGTACTCAGCCTCTTCTTTGAAATTTCAGACTTTTTCTAATAATCTCCTATGTGATGAGGAAAAAGTATGTATATGTTAAGCTACTTCAGTTTAAAATTGGAAAACACTGATACTAAATTGATGGAAAACAAGGAAAAGGAGGAGAAGACATTACAGATATAGGTTGTCCTTGACTTATGACTGCAATTGAGCCCAACATTTATGTTGTTAAGTGAGAATTTGTTAAGTGAGGTGTCAGCATTCCAGAAAACGCCAACTCTGAGTAAAGACACGGAAGCAAGCATTTTCCAAAGTCCTCTTTACTAGAATAGATAAACTGGCACATCTGGGAAAACCCGAATCTGAAAGGTTCAGGTTTTCCCTCAGTAAATCAAAACCCCCCAAACCATCCCCTCACTCCTCAGTCGATCACATGCTCCAATCAACATCTGTCCCATCTTGACTCAGCACTCTGACCACTCCTTCTCCAGATACCGGATTGCCCTGACCTTGACCGACAGGAAGAATGCTCTTATGTCTACAGACAACCCCCCTACTAAATCCCCCCTCCTACTTTCCCCACACATGAGAAGGTGGCAGCATGGAAGCTTCTGGCCTAATATGGCTTCCAAAGCTGACATGAGGTGTGCTCTATTTGATGACATTTCTTGCCACCGTTGTTAAGTGAATAACTGAAGTTGATAAGTTAGTAATACGGTTGTTAAATAAACCTGTCTTCCCCACTGACTTTTCTTGTAAGAAGGTCTTAAAATGGGATGACATGACCCGGGGACACAGCAATGGTCATAAATATGAACCAGTTACCAAGCACTGACTTTTGATCACATGATCATGAGGATGCTGCAAAGGTTGTAACTGTGAAAAACAGTCATATGTCACTTTTTTCAGTGCCGTTCAGTGGTGGTATTCATCCGGTTCTATCTGGTTTGGGCGAACCAGTAGCGGCGGCTATGGGAGACTCCGCCCACCCACCTGGATGTCATCACATCCCATTTTTGATGCTATGCACATGCACGGAAGGCTCTGCGCATGCACGGAGGTGGCACATGTGCTCCCAGTAGCGAACCAGTAGCGAAGGTAAGTGAATACCACCCCTGGTGCCGTTGTAACTTTGAACGGTCACTAAATGAACTGTTGTAAGTCGAGGACAATCTGTATTAGTTTCTAACTTTCCCTATGTTATCTGACTAATGTACAATATTTATAAACTTTTTTTTAAATAGAATTCTTTATTGGCCAAGTGTGATTGGACACACAAGGAATTTGTCTTGGTGCATACGCTCTTGGTGTACATAAAAGAAAAGATACATTCATCAAGAATCATAAGGTATAACACTTAATGATAGTCATAGAGAAACAGTCAATATAAATCTTAAGGATACCAGCAACAAGGTTATAGTCATACAGTCATGAGTGGGAGGAGATGGGTGATAGGAATGATGAGAAGATTAATAGTAATGCATTCTTAGTAACTAGTTTGACAGTGTTGAGGGAATTATTTGTTTAGCAGAGTAATGGCTTTTGGGAAAAAACTGTCCTTGTGTCTAGTTGTTCTGGTGTGCAGTGCTCTATAGCATTGTTTTGGGGGTAGGAGTTGAAACAGTTTATGTCCAGGCTGCAAGGGGTTCGTAAATATTTTCACAGCCCTCTTTTTGACTCGTGCAGTATACAGGTCCTCAATGGAAGGCAGGTTGGAAGCCATTGTTTTTTCTTCTGCAGTTCTAATGATCCTCTGAAGTCGGTGTCTCTCTTGTTGGGTTGCAGAACCAAACCAGACAGTTATAGAGATGCAGATGACAGACTCAATAATTCCTCTGTAGAACTGGATCAGCAGCTCCTTGGGCAGTTTGAGCTTTCTGAGTTGGCGCAGAAAGAACATTCTTTGTTGTGCTTTTTTGATGACGTTTTTGATGTTAGGTGTCCATTTTAGGTCTTGAGATAAGGTAGAACCTAGAAATTTGAAGGTCTCTACTGTTGATACTGTGTTGTCTAGTATTGTAAGAGGTGGAAGTATGGGAGGATTTCTCCTAAAGTCCACCACCATTTCTACAGTTTTGAGTGTGTTCAGTTTCAGATTGTTCTGGTCGCACCACAAGGCCAGTTGTTCAACCTCCCATCTGTATGCAGATTCATCGTTGTCTCGAATGAGACCGATCATTGTTGTGTCATCTGAGAACTTCAGTAGTTTAACAGATGGATTGTTTGAGATGCAGTCATTGGTATAGAGAGAGAAGAGAAGTGGAGAGAGCATACAGCCTTGTGGGGCCCCTGTGCTAATTGTACAGATATCTGATGTGATTCTGCTTAGCTTCACCTGCTGCTTCCTGTCTGTTAGATGTTTTAAATTTTTTTTTTCTGGTTTCAACTTTTAAGCTGTTATTTTTTTCTTTTAAAAAACCATACTTTTCCTGCTTAAAAAAAATCATACTAATTTGCAGAAATCCTGATTCTGCCAATTTTTGAATCCGAGCGGGCACCTCTCTGACCTGCCTCAAAACAGCCACATAAATACTGTGAAGTAGTCACACTGTTGTTGGCAGGGTTGAAGTCTAGTAAATGCTGAAATACTATACTGCACTTATATAGTCTTAAACATCACAGAAGCCGTAATTATTATTGCTCATTCATGAAATATTTAACATTTCAATAAGTTCCTAATGAAGGAGAAATAACCTTTTCGGGGTCAGCATGTAGAATCTAGCTATGTATTTTAGTTCTTTGATTCCTATCAACTGGAAACTATTCTAAATGCAATAACATGGCAATGATGACAATTATATATTACTCCAACCATTTAATATAGCAGCCAATGCCACCCTATACTTGATTTAAGTGAAGCAATACTTTAATAACATTCTTTTTATTTTTCCCCCGTGGAAGCATTTTTTTTTAAAAGTAAGAGGAAGAAAACACCCAGGCAGAAACTGAGCAACGTGGTATATATGGTCCAATGCAGTGAGCCATGTGCAGATCTGTACATTGGGGAAACAAAACAACCACTTCATAAACACATGACACAACATAGGAGAACAAACATATCAGGACTAGATTCAGCATTTAAAAGACGCAGGCCACTCTTTTGAAGACAACAAAGTCCATATTTTGGACAGAGAGGATTGCTGGTTTGAAAGAGGGGTCCAAGAGGCCATCTATGTCAAAATTGAACAGCCCTCTCTCAACAGAGGGGTAGGGGTAGGACATCATCTATCTCAAATCTACAACACAGTCCTTTCAGCAGTTCCAAGAAGGCTCCACACCAATTTGCACCACTCAGGTGACCCTGATGACACAGATAAACCTCCAGGTGACCTTAGCAACCAGCTAAAAGAATGCAAATGATCATCTGTCTGCAAGGAATATAAATGCTTCCATTCCCCACCATCCAGTCAGAGCTTCTTGGATGAGAAGCGAAACGTCTTCAAAGAAAAACCAGAAAGTTCAGTTGCCTCTTGAAAAAAGCACATTTGGGACAACCATGACCTGGATGATGGAGAATCTCCATAGACATTAAGAGGAAGAAAATTAAACAAAATAAAAATTATTTGGGAATTAGTTTAGGGGTAATATGAAGCCTATCCCTGGAGAAGATGCTAAATAAAATGAGAAATGACCTGGGACTTTGAAATTGTTTACTGATCGATGGTTAGATAATAAAGAATATTTGTACTACATAATGGTCTTCTGACATAAGAGACTACAGTTCCTATTAGCCATGACCTATAGCCAATGATTGATAATAGGAGAAGTTGTGTGAAGAGAAATGGAGGGTACTGAACTGGAGAAAGCTGAGATAGAAAACAGCTTTTCAGAAGAAACATGAAACATTACAGTCACCAAATGTTATCTTAACTCTCATGGCCAAAGGTAAAAAATGACGGGAAATTTAGTTCCAATGCAGTGCCAGAAAGATTGCTATGAAACAGCCTTGTGATTCTATCCCAACCAAGGAGATGCTGTGATTGATTAAAAAGTATGTTCATCTTCATCCCAAATGTCTCACAAGCATTGGGGGAAAATAAATTCAAATCTGCCTTGTAACGTGAAGGAGACTATCTAATGTAAACACAATTATTATTTCTCTTAGCCACTCATGAGCACAATCAAGAAGCACGGTGGCTCAACTGGTTGGCATGCTGGGCAGGAGATTAGCAAGCCTGTGTTTGAGACCTGAGAGCTGTCATGAGACGGGGTTGAGCTCTGGTCCTTCACTCCAGCTCCTCCAGGGACATGAAATATGGTGATCTAGGACATGGCACAGAGATAACACAAGAGCTGACAGCTCAAACCACCCCTTTATAGTTCCAAATTTCTCCAAATGTTCCCACGTTTCTGGCAAATCCCAGAGCAAAGTGATGACACACACACACACCTCAGGCAGCCTCTAGCTGCAATTAATCCAGCCCAACGCTGTGAGCACCAGGGCTGCAAAGCAAGAAATCCAGAAAGAATGCAAGGAATCCAGGAAAGTTCAAATGTCGGCACTCAACACTCCAGGAATTCAGTGTTTGTTCCTGACAAATGCCCCCCCTCACAGCATCACCTTAAGGCTCAGTCCCCAGGTGTGCCTGTGAAGAAGGATGGGGCGCTCTCCTCCTGAGTAGTCAGGTCAGTCTGCTCTGTTCTTGCCTTCTCTCCACTCTCCATGCTTGAGGATCAGGAGGGTGTGGTCCTTTCTCATTGCCTGAGCTCTGTCTCTCATATTCACTGCTTAGGCTCTTCTGGTCATCCAGCCCCCCTTGCTCCCTGCCTACAAGCAGTCCCAATTCTGAAAGGCCCTGCCCTGACTGGGCTTGCTCCTCCCCATTTTCCTCCCAAGCCAACAAAGCCGCCCCCTCGATCTCTGTCTGCTCCAGCTCTGGCTCATCTTCTTCCACCAGTTCAGGCTCTGATGGGGGCATGACATGAAAGGAGCACTCAACTGGACATGCCCATGGCTGTGGTGATGTCACTGGTTAATCTTTTCAATCCAGAAGAGCTTCAATGCTTCTGACATGTGTGAAAGAAAAAAGTACACAGTCAAAAGCAGTGATGTGCCCAATTAAATATGGTTAAGTGTGACTAAATTATAGTCATACTTAACAGCTTCTGAAATAGAGTTTATGGCCTTTGAGAAACTTTGATAGAGAAGATGAAATTTGGAATTCAGCAGTCACAAAGAAGGCATTCAGACGTTTAGGGTGAATCATAAGAGGTTGGAGGGATAAGGAACTTGTGACACTTCTGATGTTGCTAAAATAAAGCTTCCAGCATCCTTCACCATTGGCCATGCTTTCTAGAGAAATTGGAACTCATTGTTCAGCAAAATCTACTTCTAGACTAGATTGCTTCTTCCAAACCCATGATCAATTTCATTATTGCTTTTGTTCTTTAAGCTTCTCTCTCATCAGTTCCATCCAATAAAAACTTCCTTGGTTTTTCTCCTCCTCTCAGTCCAAGGTACTCAAGGCACTATAATACTTTATTGATTAATCAGTTGAGCATATCAAACTATGAGTATGCTTTGAGATGGTCAGCTGTAAAACACAATAAAATGAGATTAACAAAATGAGGTAAAAGAGACTCTGGTGAGATAAAACGGAATAAAATGTAGAAAATGTAGTAAGGTGAGATAAAGTAAGGATAAATGAGTAAAATAAGATAGTATAAGATAAAATAAAATGCAGGAATGTATAATAGTGTGACAGGGCTGCGGTGGCTCAGTGGCTAAGATGCTTAGCTTGTTGATTGAAAGGTCGGCAGTTCAGCAGTTTGAACCCCGCATAACGGGAGGAGCTCCCGTGACTTGTCCCAGCTTCTGCCAACCTAGTAGTTCGAAAGCACGTAAAAAAAATGCAAGTAGAAAAATAGGGACCACCTTTGGTGGGAAGGTCACAGCGTTCTGTGCGCCTTTGGCATTTAGTCATGCCATCCACATGACCACAGAGACATCTTTGGACAGTGCTGGCTCTTCAGCTTTGAAACAGAGATGAGCACCGCCCCCTAGAGTCGGGAATGACTAGCACATATGTGCGAGGGGAACCTTTACCTTTTACCTATAATATTGTGAGCTGTCCAGAGTTACCTGTGTGAGAGTTGGTTGGCTATATAAATTTGCATAATAAATGATAAAATAAAATGTATATTAACATTCAAAGCCAGTGTGTTTTGGGTTGAATTCATTACCTTTACAGGCCATCCCAATGTGTTCTCTAAAATGTGTTCTCTGTTGGACACACATTGGAGTATAAACTTACCAATTCTAGTGACTACATATATTTTTGTGCCTTGAAAGAAATAAGATAATATTTGATCAGAGTCCCAGGGCATGATTCCCTCATGTACTGTCTATAAGTATTAGGCTCTTGCTGAGGCGTATAATTGACAATTGAATATTTTGATGTTTCACAAATACATGTTCTCTCAAAAGGTAGTACATGTTAGACCATAGAATCCAGTTGCTCGAATCTTGCTGTGATAAGGGCTCTCCTATGATATTGAGTCAAACCCATTGTCAAGTACTGTATTTTTTGGACTATAAGACGCACTGGAGTATAAGTGTATCAAGATTCTGAAGAGGAAAACAAGAAAAAAAAAGTTTTTGGCCTCTATGCATCCGGTTTTTGCCTTCCCCGGCCCTCAGGAGCACTCTGCAGGCCTCCCAAACCCTCTGTGCATCCTGTTTTTGTGAAAAACAGGTCCATTTTTCGCGCTTATACTCCAGTGCGTCTTATAGTCCAAAAAATACAGTACTTGACAATGTGTTTGACTCAATATCATTTTTCATGAAAATGGGCCTGTTTTTGGCCTCCCAAAACCCTTTTGTCCTCCCCAGCCCCCAGGAGCACTCTGCAGGCCACTCAAACCCTCAGTGCATCCCATTTTTGCGAAAAATGGGCCTGTTTTTTTGGCAAAAATGGGATGCATGGCATGGGGTTTTGGGAGGCCAAAAATGGCTGTATGCAGTGCATAAAACACACCAACATTTCCACCCTCTTTTTTTTGGGGGGGGAGTGTGTCTTATACTTCAAAAAGTATGGTCCTTAGTGCTCTCTGAACTTGGTTGTGCTAGTCTAGGACCCACTCATTTGAACACTGATCTACAAATATTTTCTTTTATTGGTATCACATATTGGTGTCAAATGCTTCAGAAAATGACTACCGGTACTACTGATGATGTTATCTAGTTTGGGTAATCTAAAGCAATCTCAGAGAGCACTAAGCAATCTTCATCCCAATGTTATTATTGTTATTGCACAGATGCCCTAATTAAATCATGAGCTTTGAGTCAAGCTTCAAAATAAATTCACTTATTTATTAGGAGCTTCATGTCTGCACGTTCCCAAGTGAAGCCAGCTTTGACCCCATGTAATTTATGGTCCCAATCATGCCTCTGTTTCCCCCCTTCCCCCAGGGTCATATCAATCACATTCGCCAACAGGGCAATTTCGCAGGTTGTAGAGATCACTCCCCTCCAGCCACTGTAAGTAACCCTGGGATACAGCCTTGAGAGAGATAAGTCTGGAATGTGCATCTGTCTTTGACTGCCATACCCTTTCATCAGTTTCCCATCCCCCTTTTCCAATGGCAACTTGAGAGCAGGCCAGGGATGCTTTGCGAGTTGACAATTAGGCCATTACATGTTGCTGGTCAAATGGCCAATTTAGACGACAATATCTAGCTCAATAAACTGTGGAGAAGACACATTAATATGCTCTTATCTTTTTCAGGAGGCTGGGATTACTATCTTTTCATTTTGGAGAAAACCCATGAGGTATTTTCTCCAGGAAATGGTCCCCGCGAGTATTACTTTATTATTAGTATTTTTTCCCTTTTTCCATTTTAAGATTGGCCTGTTAGAAGGATACCTGACTTCAATGAAATAAGAATTCATTTTTATCTAGCAATTTAGTTGAATGATCATAGATTTGAAATAAAACTCTGTCCCAAGTTCAGGGAATGATTCCTTGCCTTCTTGTGATAACATCATTACTAACTGTGAGATCATTTATTAGCCTGCTTGGTGTTCACAGGTGAAAGGATGATCTCACTTGTTAATGCTCTATATTGACTGAGCAGCATGGTGGCCTAGTGGTGAAGACACTTGCCTCCAACTCAGAAAATTGAGAGTTCAATCCAAGGTAGCGACAGATGTTTCTCTCTCAGAGCGCAAAGAGAAAATATCTGCTGCAAACTCTACATGGCATCAGGAAGGGCATCTGGCCAGTAAATGCTCAACTCCACCCAGTCACCCAAACTCTACCCAGAATTAAGGGATTTCAGGTTCATAAAAAGAAAAAAATATGTTATTGTCAAACTTCGGGGTTTGCCTTACCGAGGGGAAGGGATGGTCCCAGTGGTGGGGGTGAGTTCGTGATGTCAGTGGCTACAGCCATGTGCCAGAGCTACCCTGTTGGAGCACCAATCAGCTGTGTGCCTGGGCGGCAGCCAGACCAAACCAACCAGCCCAACATTCAGCTGTGCAACCGGAACGCCCGACGATCAGCTGTGCTGCTCGGGTGAGTGACTTCCGGGCAGGGCCTGTGCTGGCGGTAAGCGCGGCCTGCCAATTTAACTGCTTTGGGAGGCAAACTTTCTCAGTGCTGACTTTAATTCCGGATTGCACCTGTTTCAATACCAGTGCTTTTTGGAACTCAATAATCCCAGTTATCACCTGCCCACGCATCTGGGGTTGTTACTACTGGAGTAGGTCCGGAGCTCAGACCTTTTGAGAGTTATATATTGATTGAGATGGAGGAATAGTCATACTGTTTATAGTTTGCAACCCTGTATATACTTTCATTTTATTTTAGCCAAGTACTCTTTCCTAATCCAGAGTTTAGTGGATCAAACCTTTCTGTGTCTTACAGATTTTTTTAGGAGATGGTCAGTTCAGATCACATTATCCCGAAAGAACATTTTTGACCACTGGAGGGCTCCCATTTTTCTAATCTCTCTCTCTCTCTTTCTCTCTCTGGTAAAATAGCTAAGAATGAAAAGGAAGTGTTAATGAACAATTTCTTCTGTAACTGGCTAAAGAGTAAGAATGCCTAATTTATGGTAACTCTTGTTTATCCTTCAAAATGGAAGGGGGAATGCTGAAGGAGAAACGAAAGAGAAGAGGGAAAATTCCTTTCTGTATGTCTTCAGAGAACACATAGCAGAACATTTTAGAAGCTAATCTGCCCATGGCTGTAATATTTCATTAGAACTTTTATCATATGCATATTTTAAGGTAAAATACAACATGAAATCGAGTCATAGAATGCATATTTCGTGAAAGAAAGAGAGAGTAAAATGGATGTGATTTTAAAAGTGTGTATTGATTCAGAGATGTGGAGGGATAAATTCATGTGAGACAAATTGAAAATAAATGAGTTTGAGGACTGCGGATCAGTCAACATTTGCTTTGCATCATCAAATCAGTCTGAATTGTTGATACGATTTGACTGAGAATTTGAATAAATCTGATTCAATTCAATGCTTCAGTCTGAAAGGCTGAATTGGGTTAGTTCAGCTCTTTATCTGATTTTTCAAACTAGTTCAGGAAAGGAAAAAAAACACACACTTTCCCTCATTTGGCTCAGTTGAACTTTCTTATGGAGTTCAGTAAGCCAATTCGATCTGAAAATTTATTCAGATGTGCTCTGACTGGAATCTCTGAATCAATACTTTCCCCAGTCCCAATAAAAATCCTACCTTAATTACAACTCAGATACAGATTAACGGAGTTGGAAGGGACCTTGTAGGTCATCTAGTCCAACCCACTGCCGAAGCAGGAGACCCTACACCATTTCTGTCAGATGGCAGTCCAGTCTTTTCTTGAAAGCTTCCAGTGATGAAGCTCCCACAACTTCCGAAGGCAGCTTCTGTTCCATTGGTTGATTGCTCTCACTGTCAGAAAATTTATCCTTATTTCCAGGTTGAGTCTCTCTTTGTTCAGTTTCCATCCATTATTCTTTGTCTGGCCTTCAAGTGCTTTTGAGAATAGCTTGACCCCTTCCTCTCTGTGGCAGCCCCTCAAATATTGGAACACTGCCATCATGTCTCCCCTGGTTCTTCTCTTCACTAGACTAGCCATGCCCAGTTCTTGTGACCGTTCTTCATATGTTTTAGCCTCCAGTCCCCTAATCATCTTGGTTGCTCTTCTCTGCACTCTTTCTAGATTCTCCACATCTTTTTAACAGTGTGGTTACCAAAACTGGATGCAGTTTTAGGTAATCTTTAACATTTTTCTTGGTGAAAAATGTTAACTCAAGTAACCTATAACATTTTTCTTGGTGACTCAGAGTAACAACGATGGAAGAATGCAATACAAGTCATCCTCAACTTACAGCAGTTCATTTAGTGACCGTTTGAAGCTACAATTGCATTGAAAAAAGTGACTTTTGACCATTTTTCATGCTTATGACTATTGCAGCATCCTCAAATTTTGATCAAATTTTGGACATTTGGCAGGTATGACAGTTGCAGTACCCCAAGGTTACATGATCACCTTCTGTGACCTTCTGGCATGCAATGTCAATGGGGAAGAGAGATTCACTTAACAACTATGTTACCAACTGAACAATTGCAGTGATTTGCTTTATAACGGTGGCAAGGAAGGTTGTAAAATGGGACAAAACTCACTTAATAACTGTCTCGCCTAGCAACAGAAATGTTGGGCTCAATTGTGGTCATAAGTGGAGGACTACCTGTAATAGACACAGCTAGTATCTATGTGTTGTTTTATAGAGCTGTGTTTAGTTGGGAAGAGCAGAAGTCACTACTAGATTGTCTTGGGGAAATTCATTATTTATTTATTTATTGCATTGCATTGCATTGCATTGATAGAGCTGTCCTATCTTTCAGCCAACTCTGGGTGGCTCCCAGTCAATACTGAAGACAATGTAAAACCATCTTAAAAACTATAAAACACAACCAGTTAGAATATAAAGCATTAACATCACAAAAACTTGAGTGCCAGTCCATGTTAATGTCCCATCATCTAACTTTCTCCCAATGATTAGGGGAAAAGCTTTGCCTTTAAAACCTTACAGAGAGCTAGAAGCGTGGAGATCTGTTGAACCTCAGGGGACAAAGTCTTCCATAGTGTGATGCCAGTTCAGAAGAAGGTGGTTCCAGGAATGTCAGGGGGGTGGGGTGAGAAGGAGCACCAAGAAGCTGTCAAAGACTCCCAGCCAGGAGTGGAGGGTCAAAACACAATGGAGAGGATCATTGGAGGGACAATCGGACAAAGGGCTGGATGAGGAGAGACAAGAGAGGGGCAGCTGCTACTGGAGAGGTCTGAGGCATGGCTGGAAGTGCAGGGGGCAGAATAGCAATAGCACTTAGATTTGTACACCATTTCACAGTCCTTTATAGCCCTCTCTAAGCGGTTTACAGAGCCCCAACAATCTAGGTCCTCCTCATTTTACCAACCTTGGAAGGATGGAAGGCTGAGTCCACCTTGAGTCGGTGAGAATCGAACTGCCAAACTGCAGGCAGCCGGCAGTCAGCAGAATTAGCCTGCAATACTGCATTCAAACTACTGCACCACCACGGCTCATGGAGAAGATGAGAGGTGGGGAGTAATTGCCTTTTTTACTTGATCCATGGGCACGCAGGGCATTAACAGAAGGTAGATGCATATTATTTATTTAGTTTATTTATTGTGCAGTTTGAAGCGACTCTGAATGGCTTACAATAGAGTCTTTTATGTAGTTAATAAAGTTTGGTGGACAATAATGTTATAAATCAATATAATAATTGTCATTTATCGAAACTGGAGGCTCAGAAGGTGGAGTGGGCTTTCTCCTAATTTATCTCACTATAACAAACCTATTTATTTATTTATTGGTTCGATTTATATGCCGCCCTTCTCTGAAGACTCAGGGCGGCTTACAATGCGTTAAGCAATAGCCTTCATACTTTTGTATATACCTGCTTAGTAGGGCTTTCGGGCCCCCCAAGCGGTGTTCTTTTTTATACAAAGTCAGCTTATTGCCCCACAATCCGGGTCCTCATTTTACCTACCTCGAAAGGATGGAAGGCTGAGTCAACCTTGAGCCTGGTGAGATTTGAACTCACAGTAATTGCAGGCAGCTGGTGCTACTTAACAGCACTTTAGTCTGCTGCACCACCAAGGCTCATATGATAAATGTTGGGGTAATGTTGGGGCATGGCAAACCTAGCAACTTGAAAGAACAGTACAGAACAAAACAGACTAACAAACAGAGTAAAACAGAATAACAGAGCTGAAGGGACCGAAGAGGACTTTTATTCAAGTCCTCTGCTCAAGCAGGAAACTCTATATCATTTCAGACAAGTGGTTGTCCAATCTCTTCTTAAAAACCTCCACTTTTGGAGCACTCACAACTTCTGGAGGCAAGTTGTTCCACTGATTAATTGTTCTAACTGTCAGGAAATGTCTCCTTAGTTCTAGGTTGGTTCTCTCCTTGATTAGTTTCCACTTCGGTGGAAAAGTAACAGTGTTCTGTGTGCCTTGGTGTATAATCAAGCTCGTCACATAACCCGAGAAGCATCTTCAGACAATGCTTGCTCCCTCCTCTGGGAAATGGAGATGAGCATCATGATTTATTGTTGTTAGTTGCGAAGTCGTGTCCAACCCATCACGATCCCATGGACAACATTCCTTCAGGCCTTCCTGTCCTCTACCAACCCCCGGAGTCCATTTAAGCTCATGCCGACTGCTTCAGTGATTCCATCCAGCCACCTCATTCTCTGTTGTCCCCTTCTTCTTTTGCCCTCAAACTTTCCCAGCATTAGGCTCTTCTCCAGCGAGTCCTTCCTTCTGATTAGGTGGCCAAAGTATTTGAGTTTCATCTTCAGGATCTGGCCTTCTAAAGAGCAGTCAGGGTTGATCTCCTCTAGGACTGACTGGTTTTATCGCTTTGCAGTCCAAGGGACTTGCAGGAGTCTTCTCCAGCACCATAGTTCAAAGGCCTCATTTCTTTGGCGCTCAGCCTTTCTTATAGTCCAACTTTCACAGCCATACAATGCAACTGGGAAAACCATAGCCTTGACTGTACACACTTCTGTTGGCAGGGTGATGTCTCTGCTTTTTAGTAAGCTATCTAGATTTGCCTTAACTCTCCTCCCCAGGAGCAAGCGTCTTTTAATTTCTTGGGCATCATGATTAGACAGGGGAAAATTTTCCCTTTTCTTTTAAAGAAAGAAAGAAAGTCTCAAAATCAATCATTAAGTTCTAAGGTTGCTTAAGTCCTGAGCCAGGGTTTTCCTTGGTCCAAGGTTGACATCTTATTTACCACATCTATTGTTATTCCTACCTGTGGGAACTTACCATAGCAAAATAGAACGTTTAAAACAATATATTCTCTACGTTCTGTGTTGTCAAATGAAACAGGACCAGAACTCAGAATGCATTTGTTATTGTCACTAACAATTTTCTAATGCCAGCTTATCAGTGCCCCTTATTAATACTTGCTCTATCATAATTTAGCTCTAGGTGTTCATTTGTTCCTGAAAGCAGCTATTAAAGTATCTTTGTAGACATCTTTGTCTATCAGTCAGTGACAAAGCATAAATGCATTAACATTAGCAGAGTAACTGTGGAATTCAATTAACTTATTAATAAGACATCAAGGTATTTTAGAGCTTGCTGTGGGATATGATCTATTCAGATAAATCTTCTGGAGTATGTAAGTGGCAAGTAGGATAAATCTCCCTGTGACTGACATTGAAAATACAAAACATTGGCGTTGTTAATTAATTTGAGAAGTGATTGGTTTGAAAAGGTGGGAACCGGTGTAGTACACAAACCAAAACCTGTAAAACAGAACAACGCAATCAAATATAACAGACTTGTAGAAGGCTATGGAATACTACAGATAGCCAAGAAGAAAAATGGAGCATAGAACATATCAATTCAGAATTCTCATTCAAGGCACAAATGACCAGGTTCAAATTATCGTACTTTTTGGAGTATAAGACACACTTTCCCCCCCAAAAGAGGGTGAAAATTTGGGTGCGTCTTATACATTGAATGTAGCCCTGCCCACCCCACCCCACACCCTTTGGCCTCTGCCTCCCAGCAGTTTGCCTCCTTGCAGCAAACAGCAAACAGCCCATTTCAGTTTCAGCTTCAGCACAGCTTGATTAGCACAAGCAGCTGATTGTCGGTTGGATCGGCCTCCCAACCATCAGCTGTTTCAGGCTGCAGGGATTGCCATTGCCTATTGCTGCCTCCGCACACCCCATTTTCAGCCTCCGCTGCTTGTTGCAAAGAGGCAAATTGATGGGAGGCAGAGGCAGATTTTTTTTCTTGTGCTAATCAGGATGTGCTGAAAATAAAAATGAAACAGGCTGTTTGCTGTTTGCTGCAAGGAGGCAAATTGCTGGGCGGCAGAGGCTGAGCCGCTGAGAATCGAACTCCTGGCAATGAGCAGTGAGTTATCCTGCAGTACCGCATTCTTACTACTGCGCCACCATGGCTCTTATATACCTCTGTAATGCCTCAACACCAAACTTTCCCTTGCCTTGACATATGTTATACCTCTGATTTCAAATCAAGTTCAGGAAGATATTAAGGACAGTAAAACTGTATGAACTTTGTATATATTTTCAAGCCCCAACAATGACCCACAGATGAATTGCAAACTACTTCAAACTACTGAAGAATTTGAACCGGAAAAATATATTTTTTTGTTCTCATGACAATTCGGAATATTTAGTGCTAAAATCCTGCACTTTAGTTAAGGGTTGACATCTTGGAAAATTTCACTCAGTTCTGCTTTTAATTTCTTTAATGCAAGTTCATTGCTTTAAAGCAATTTATTTCTTATCATATTGAATATTAATAGTTAGAAAAATGCAGAAAAATAATTAACACAGCACTTTTACATACAGCAGTGGCCAAAATTGTGGAAACCTTTTGGGGAAAGTATATTTTTGAGGTTTGATGGCTAATAACACTTTTTTTTTTTTTTTGGAGTTTCAAGATAATCATATTCCACTGATGGAATGGCCTTGGAATATCACAGACCTTAACCCAATTGAAAATCTATGGAGCCAACTAAAGAAACTTGTTAGTCAGAAATGACCCAGCAATAAAACCCAGTTAACAGAAACCATCATTCAATCTTGGTTTCATGTTATAACAGCTGCAGAACTAAAAGATTTGGTTCGCTCCATGGGAAGATGTTGTAAGGCCGTAATTCATGTTAAAGGTTAAGTATTAACTGAAATGGTGATATATCTTATTTTTTCTACATGTTTCACTTTTCTTCTTTATACTGTAACCGCTATTATAATAGCATATCCTTCATAAAAGTTATTGCATTACATTCTTGGTTAAATTATCTTTCCATTGATATATAATTTTATGGTACTATTCCCCCCAAAAAGTGGTGTTATTAGCTAGTTTTAGAAAATACACTTTTCCCAAAAGGTTTCCACAATTTCGGCCACTACTATACACATGTTTGAGTACATACAAATCCACATGAAGACACACATTTCTAACTACAAGTCACTGGAAGATTTTAACCAGAGCTTAAGATTTCTTTTTTCTGTCAGTAAGAGAATGAGATTTATTGCCTCCTTATAGACATTTTCCATCTCTGATTCTGTTTTGCTACGTTACTTAAGCAATTTCCTCTAATAAATAGAATAATTAAGCAACAGCAATGACTATTTCCATGTTTCTGTAAAACAAAACACTACATAAGCAAATAGTAATAACACTGCTGTTGATTGTCACCGGATTTTTGGAACTGAATTACAGATATGAATAGGTCAACCCGAGAAAAACCAATCTTTTACTCACCGTACAATATAATCTTCTCAGCTGGTTTTCAAGATCTCATATTTTGCATCGTTATTACTTCCACTGTTGATACCAAGAGGAAGGATAAATTATTAATGACATTTTCAATGCTGATAGGAATTTGAATGATCTTAGATCCCCGACTGAGTTCTAAGAGTTCTTTCTACTGTGGATGACTTATTAATTACTATCATTATTGTAGAGTCACCCCCCTTTTTTAAAAAAGCATGAATTTTCAGCCGCACTAAAATTTTAAACACCCAAGTTTATTAATAAGGTACAGATCGAGAAGAGTTCAGGGGTGGGGATGGCAATGTATAAAGGGAAAGCATCTTTTATTTAAAGCAAAGGAAGTTATGTAATTTTAATTTCATTACAAATGCATGCATTTGACGAAAGACCACACTCAAATGTATCTCCAGGAGATCATCACATTTCAAATACTAATTCTCTCTCTCTCTCTCTCTTTTTTTTTTTTCTGGCACAATCTCAGCAATGAAATAATAATGATAACAAGAATAATAATGCCGCTTCTGTTAATAAAAGTTCCACTAAATAATGCTTTGTTTTGTTTTAAAGAGGAAAAATTAAACTTTAGTATATTCTAAGTACCTTTCTTTCCTTATACTCCTGTTTACTGCAAGTGCAATGTGACAGGGATATGAATACCGGTTCGTCCCGGTTCGGTCAAAACAGTAGTAGTGGCGGTGGGAGGCTTTGCCCACCTGCCCGGATGTCATCAAATACACTCTGCGCGAGTGAACTGGTAGCAAAGGTAAGTGAAACCCACCACTGATACAGATTTATATATTTATCATCTGGAAGAAAATAATTATGATAAAAGGATAAATGAAGGCCAGGAGCTGACAATTGTTTTACAAGCTGCACAGTGGCAAACAAGCTCTCTTCTCATGTAATGTCTTCAGCTGTGATAATGTGTTTCTTGTGGAGTTTTTGGTGCTCTCTGAGATTGGTAGTTTTCTTGCAGATGTTTCATTATGAGCGCACTGAGGATATTTCCTAGTTTGGTCATGAAATTGTGGGAAGCCAACACACCCCCTCCTAGAAGAATGAAATATTTTGAGAAACATTAAAAACACAGATTATTATATTCCCCTAAATGAGAAATGGAGAAACATGTTTTTTTAAAGGCAGAAAAGCAGCCCCCACTTTTTCTTAATAGTCCACCGCAGATATCAGCACTTAAGAGATAAAGAGCTTATTGAAAACTAGTTAGCTTTTAGAATAGAATAACAGAGTTAGAAGGGACCTTGGAGGTCTTGTAGTCCAACTCCCTGCTTAGGCAGGAAACCCTACACCATTTCAGACAAATGGTTATCCAGTCTCTTCTTTAAAACTTCCAGTGTTGGAGCATTCACAACTTCTGCAGGCAAGTTGTTCCACTGATTGTTCTAACCAGTGGTGGGATTCAAATTTTTTTACTACCGGTTCTGTGGGCATGGTTTGGTGGGCCTGGCAGGGGAAGGATACTGTAAAATCTCCATTCCCTCCCCACTCCAGGGGAAGGTTACTGCAAAATCCCCATTTCCTCCCGAACAGCTGGGACTCTGGAGGCAGAGAATAGATGGGGGCAGGGCCAGTCAGAGGTGGTATTTACCGGTTCTCTAAACTACTTAAAATTTCTAGTACCGGTTCTCCACAATTGGTCAGAACCTGCTGAATACCACCTCTGGTTCTAACTGTCAGGAAATTTCTCCTTAGTTGTAAGTTGCTTCTCAATGGGTGGATTAGTTTCCACCCATTGCTTCTTGTCCTGCCTTCATGTGCTTTGGAAAATAGCTTGACTCCCTCTTTTTTGTGGCAGCCCCTGAGACATTGGAACATTGCTATCGTGTCTCCCCTAGTCCTTCTTTTCATTAAACTAGACATACCCAGTTCTTGCAACCGTTCTTCATATGTTTTAGCCTCCAGTCCCCTAATCATCCTTGTTGCTCTTCTCTACACTCTTTCTAGAGTCTCCACATCTTTTTTACGTCGTGGCAACCAAAACTGAATGCAGTATTTCAAGTGTGGCCTTACCAAGGCGTTATAAAGTGGTATGGACACTTCACGTGTCTATTCATAGGCAAAGCAAATACTGCAGGCAGAAATCTGTTCAAGACAGGATAGTTTGAAGTTCCCTGCAGCAAAGTCTGAACAAAGGCAGAGTGATAGGATTAGCCCTCACTCAAGATCCAACACAGGGCAAAGTCATTAAGCCACAATAAAAATTGCATCACCTGCAGAGCAGTCCAAATTGCAACCAAACCTGGGAGCTCAGACAAACACCTAGGATTTGCATTTCCTCTTTCGCCTATAGTGTCAGCTATGACCCCCTACATAACCCCTACATGACCCCATAGGAATTGGACAACAACCAATAGAATACATGTTCTTGCACTGGAACAGGAAGCTTCCTGTTTCCAGTGTCTTTCTCCCAGCTTGAAACTGAACTAGATGGATATTTCTTCCCACAAAACGTTTGCAAAACTACCAAACTCAGAGACCACCCCCACAGTTCTACCCTGAGCTAAATATTCTCTTCTATCAGTAACACGTTTCTTTCCCATGTTGCTTGGATTAGAAGTAATCTGACAGTTCAGGTAACTACCGGACACAAATTAATGAGATAGGACAGAGTTAACATTAATTAGAATATCTTGAACATTTTTCTTTGTTTTCCAGGTTAATCACTTCTACCATTAATGTAATTATAATTATGAATAAACCTTGTTCTTGTAAAAGAATTCTACAAAGGTGGACCCTCATCCAAAGTTTTTTTTTTTAAAAAAAATCTTAATAATGATGATGATGATGAATGATTCAAATTGCTGACTGTGCAAAGAGGCAGGAAAAAAAATAGTAGACCGTGTACTCAGCTCATACAAAAAGATTGCACAAACGGATCATAAACAACACCCTAACACAATCACCAAAATGATTTATTGGAACATCGGTAAAATTTATTATGTGCCAGTAATGAAAAATTGGTGGGGACATAGAGATGAAAATCAACATTGCAGGATTTCTGAATACAAACTGATAAAGTTTGGCTCATAAAACACCAGATTAAAGTGTGGTTGAAAAGAAGACAGTCTGGATAATTAATGTAGCCATACAAGACAGAGTAGAAGACAAAGAACTGGCAAAAGATCACAAAACATCAGATTGCAGAATAGTAGAGTTGGAAGGGACCTTGGAGGTCTTCTAGTCCAACCCCTTGCTTAGGCAGGAGACTGTATACCATTCTAGGCAAACCGCTATCCAATCGCTTTTTAATTTATTGGTTATTTATTCCACCTGAAGGCAACGAACATTGCAATAAGGAAGTCTTCTTCCCCTCTCTTGGGATTATGGGAATAGCTTTCAAGGAAGTACATTTACCATATTTTTTGGAGTATAAGACACACCGGAGTATAAGACACAGCTTAGTTTTTGGGGAGGAAAATAGGAAAAAAAAAATAATCTGCCTACCAGGTATTCATCTGGCTAGCGTCCTTAGTCTGGTCAGCTTCAGCACATTAGTTTGCTGGTTTTTTATCCCCTGCTTGGGGATAAACAACAGCTTCTAAGGCACAGCTGAGAGGAAGCAGCCATGAGAAAAGCAGGCAAAGCACCGGGAGACCGCTTCACTCAGCTAGCGCCTAGTTAGGGCTGAAAAAAAGCTTCTAAAGAACAGCTGAGAGTTGGAGCAAAGCATGGAGATCGCTTCACTCGCTAATGCCTCGTTAAAGCACAGCGGAGAGTTGAGGGAGCAGCCAAAGCATGGAGATTGCTTTACTCGCTAGCGCCTCATTAGGGCTGAAAAAAATCTTCACAGCTGAGAGTCTGAGGGAGCAGGCAAAGCACGGAGATCGCTTCACTCGCTAGCGCCTCGTTAAAGCACAGCGGAGAGTTGAGGGAGCAGCCAAAGTACCGAGATCGCTTCACTCGCTAGCGCCTCGTTAGGGCTGAAAAAAAGTTTCACAGCTGAGAGTCTGAGGGAGCAGGCAAAGCACGGAGATCGCTTCACTCGTTAGTGCCTCATTAGGGCTAAAAAAAACTTCGAAAAAGCTACATTTGGCATATAAGACACACCCAAACTTTCAGCCTCTTTTAGGGGGGAAAAGGTGTGTCTTATACTCCAAAAAATATGGTAAATTGGCCAATAAATACTTCGGAAAACTTGGACAGGAAGTCTCCAGGTGATTCCTACAATACGAACAACTAGTCCTCAATTTACAATAGTTCATTTAGTGACTGTTTGAAGTTACAACAGCACTGAAAAAAGTGGATTAGACCGATTTTCACAATTAATGACTTTTGTAGCATCCCCATGATCATGCGATCAAAATTCAGAAGCTTGTCATTACTGCAGGCTACTTCAGCTGACTGCTAGCTGCAGTTCAGCAGTTCAAATCTCACTGGCTCAAGATCACCTCAGCCTTCCATCCTTCTGAGGTGGGTAAAATGAGGACCCAGATTGTTGGGGGCAATAGGCTGACTCTGTAAACCCCTTAGAGAGGGCCATAAAAGCACTGGAAAGCGGTATATAAGTGTTGTGACCCCAGCCCCGGAGGCTGATTTATCTTCGCATGCTGAGTCAGAGGATGATATGGAGGAGGAGGAAGCTGTCACAAGTATGTGCTGGAGGGGCCGTCTTCACTGGTGAGTCAGCAAGAACTGACAGTTGATGACATGCCTCTGGATCCCAGCCAAAGTGAGGAGGAAACAGAGGCTGGTAACAAGGAGGGGGAGCCCTTATTGGATGCAAGAGAGAGACGTAGAAGATGTTGTAGAGAACAGCTATTGCCACGTCCCAAGAGGTGTGATCAGGAGATGTAGGGCCACACCCTACAAAGTATAAAAGGGGTGTGACTGGGCTGGAAAGGCGTGGTGAACAATTTGTTGGCCTTTTGGATGTAGTGGATTTACAACTGTTAGTCTGGAGTTTTTTGACAAGAGTCTGCATTCCTGCAGTAGCCTGCTGGCCATCTGCCAAGACCTTTGGAAAATTGCCCGGTAACTATTGGACTGATAAATGCTTTGGAAGAGAACTATTTATTAAAGGGCCAGCTTCAGTCTATCTAGTCTGCATTTGTTACTGCCGAGCTATTTGAGTCTCTGCAAGGCCACTCGTGGGAGGGGACAGAACAATAAGTCTAAGTGCTATTGCTGTTGCTATCCCCTTTTGCAACCTTCTGACGAGCAAAGTCAATGGGGAAACCAGATTCACTTAACAACTGGGTTATTAATTTATCAACTGCAGTGATTCACTTAACAACTAAGGCAAGAAAGGTTGTCAAATGGGGCAAAACTCATTTAACAAATGTCTCACTTAACCACAGAAATTTGGGACTCAATTGTGGTTGTAAATTGAGGATGCTACATGCATTTAGCAATGGGCTAATTATGGGAAAATTGAGTTTGGCGTGTGCATTCCTGTAGATGTTGCTATTGCTAAATCTGGCTTTTGCTAAATATCCTTTGTTTAGAGAAATGGATTAATAAGCAAGAGTGCTAATTAGTGTCAGGTATGCTTCCTTCAAAATCCAGGAAAGAATGACCCAAACTCCATTAATTATAGAGATTAGTACTTTTACTGAAAATGAAGCGATCGCAACCCAGGTAAAGCTGGAACTAAGCAAAATGCGTGAAATTGCATCTAGAAAGCATCTTCCCCCCCTTGTCCATCATCCATCATCCAATCCAAAAGTCTCCCAAAGGTCAGGTGGAATCACATCTGGCAACGTCATCCATCAGGAATGTAATGACAGTTAGTCTGACGGCCCCTTTGGAGAATCGGTTTCGTTTCTTGGAAACGTTTCTTGGTTTCGTTTCTTGTAACGTCTCCTCTTGTGCCCTTCCCCCCCTTCGCCCCCCTAACTGTTTCCCACCCATTTCTTATGGCAGCTGAAGCAGTAAAAGCGGAGGCTGACAATTAGATTCACCCCATGAGGTGACCTGGTATATAAAGGAAGGGGTTTATCCCGTGACTCTTCCCCACTCAGTTTTTACAGATGCTGGGCTTGGCAGGGTGCCACTCATGTTCCCTAGCTAACAGATGAAAATTATGACCCTGGTTAGCACATCATGTAAAGGTAAAGGTAAAGGTTCCCCTTGCACATATGTGCTAGTCGTTCCCAACTCTAGGGGGTGGTGCTCATCTCTATTTCAAAGCCGAAGAGCCAGCGCTGTCCAAAGACATCTCCGTGGTCATGTGGCTGGCATGACTAAATGCCAAAGGTGCACGGAACGCTGTTACCTTCCCACCAAAGATGGGCCCTATTTTTCTACTTTCATTTTTTACGTGCTTTCGAACTGCTAGATTGTCAGAAGCTGGGACAAGTCACAGGAGCTCACCCTGTTACGCGGCACTAGGGATTCGAACCGCTGAACTGCCGACCTTTCAATCGACAAGCTCAGCGTCTTAGCCACTGAGCCACCACATCCCTCATCACATTATGAGAACCTAGCAAATGGTAATGTTGACAACACAACAATGGACTCACAACAGTATTTTCTAATTAAGAAAACTCTGACGCATTGGGCCAAAAGATGGAAACATGTCAAAGTTTCATGCCTGATAATATTCTAAGATCTGGATTTCAGAGTTATTTGAAAGGTCTAACTCGACGTTTGCTAAAGAATAACCTTGAATTTCTTTGTTCATTCTCTGGCTGGGACAGGTCATCTCCCCGAGCATGTCGGACAGTTTAGTACTTTCATGCCCATCTTCCTTTTGTTCTTCTTTTTTTTTTTTAAATTGAGTAGTCAACTATACTTATTCAGATCCCTTTTATTTTTTGACATCCCTGCCGCTTTTGGTTGGGCTACTTGTCAATATATCAACGGTATGGATTTTTTCCTACTTTGAAGTTCAAGAGGTGAAAACTGACATTCTTGAAGAACACTTTTGAAATGTCAAGCCTGTCTGGTCCTGAGTTTTACAGTAGCATTTTCCGTTGTTACTCCAAATGGATCTTTAAAACTAAGCTTTCATTAGTCCTGTGGTAGACCTAACCTTGATAAATTCCATAACTGGAGAACAAACATTTATAATGCTTCTGATCTGTGGTGAATCCTCACATCCTGGATATATATTATTTCAACTTCTACCCTCAAAACAACGCTATAGAGCATTGCACACCAGAACAACTGGACACAAGAACAGTTTTTTCCCCAATTGCCATCATTTTGCAAATAATGTACTAAGACTGTATTATTATCATTCTTCTCTTCCTTACTAGTATCCATCTCTTTCCACTTATTACTATAACCATGTTGCTTGTATCTTTCAATTTGTATTGTTTTTATTTATTTCCTAGTATGATTTGATAGCTTATTAGTAACTTTGACTATTGCTAAATGTTGTAGCTTTTTATTCTTGATGAATATCCAGAGCTGGATAGCTCAACAGACAGAGCACTGTAATTTAACACCAGCTGTCTGCAATTAAAGTAAGATCGAATCTCGCCAGGCTCAAGGTTGACTCAGCCTTCCATCCTTTCTAAGGTAGGTAAATTGAGAAGTCAGTTTGTGGGGGCAATAAGCTGACTTTGTATAAATATACAAAAGTATGAAGGCTATTGCTTAACGGACTGTAAGCCGCCCTGAGTCTCTGGAGAAGGGCGGCATATACATCAAATATATATATATATATTCTCAGGTTTTCGCGGGTGTTTGTATGTAGGTCTTTGGTTATTCGGGTCTTCTCCCACGTAAAATTGGAAGTGTCTTGGTGACGTTTCGACGAAGTCTCATTCGTCATCTTCAGGCTGGTGTTCTCGGCTTCGTGCTTCCAGGAGCAATTGCATGAAGCCGAGAACACCAGCCTGAAGATGACGAATGAGACTTCGTCGAAACGTCGCCAAGACACTTCCAATTTTACGTGGGATTCTCCTTATGTACTCTGAGAGCGTATACACCAAAGACAAATCCCTTGTGTGTCCAATCATACTTTATTCTATTCTATTCTATTCTATTCTATTCTATTCTATTCTATTCTATTCTATTCTATTCTATTCTATTCTATTCTATTCTATTCTATTCTATTCTATTCTACTCAGTGGTGGGATTCAAATAATTTAACAACCGGTTCTCTGACTTAATGACTACCTGGGTAGATGTGGCTTGGTGGTCATGTGACTGTGTGGGTGTGGCCAATTCAACGTCACTCACGTCGATGGGCACTTCGCCTTAGCTATTGCAATGTAATAAGGATTAAGCAGAGAGGCAGTTTCTGTAAGCACGGCAATAAAGATTAAGCTAGAAACAATACCAGAACGTTTCCTTCCTTCCTTCCTTACAGGATTAGCCCTGTAAAGTGGAAAAAAACAAAATAAGATTTCTTCCAACAACTGATTCTCCTGAATAGGTCCGAACTGGCTGAATTCCGCCATTGATTCTATTCTATTCTATTCTATTCTATTCTATTCTATTCTATTCTATTCTATTCTATTCTATTCTATTCTATTCTATTCTAATCTGTGGATAAAAGAAATGGGCAAAAACATTTGGACCTTTCTACTACACTTCCCCCCCGCCCCCCATAAAATAGTAGTTTTGGAAGGGACCTCTGCAGAGGAATATCTCACTTTTGGTTGAAATGGTTTGAAGCCTACTAACTCTTTGAGTAATGGTTCTATAGTAGAACTGCTCTGGTTGTTAGCCAGTTCTGTTTTATATTCAGTTGGAATCTGTCTTCCGTAACTGAGTGCAGAAAAGAACAACCAAGATGATTAGGGGATTGGAGGCTAAAACATATGAAGAGCAGTTGCAGGAACTGGGCATGGCTAGTCTAGTGAAAAGAGAATATCCAGAGTTGGCTTTGTTTTCATTCGTGCCAAAATGACATATTCAATAAAACAGTTCTTTGAGAAAGCCGCAAAGCATCGGATGCACTGCAAGCAAAACTCCACAGCAATGTGCAGGAAAACCATTTAAACCAGAGAGATAACTGTCCAGCTTTTCCTTACAAAATTCTTTAGAAATGGGGAACTCCTTAGGTCAGGGGTGGGCAACTGTGGCCCTTTTACAACCTGTGGACTTCAACTCCCAGAATTCCTGAGACAGCCAAGCTGGCTCAGGAATTCTGGGAGTTCAAGTCCACAGATTATAAAGGGGCCATATTTGTCCACCCCTGCCTTAAATCGATTGTTCCACCGTTATACAGATCTTACAGTCAGGATTTTTATCTTAACTTTTCTTTTAATCTAGGTACCCTTTATGCTCATTGTTTATATTGTTTCTGTGATCATAGTTCATGACTATTAGATTTATTTCATTTATAGGCTGACTTCATCCTGTCTCTACCTTGCCTGTAGCTTTTCTTTATGCGCCTAAACTTGTCATCAAATATTTACGTCTACTACATCTATGCATCCAATTCTTCTTTTCTGCAAAGGGAGTATCCCAAGTTTAAATGGCAGGTCCTTAAGTCGATATATCATCTTCGTTGCCTACTTTGAACCCTGTCTAATTTGTAAATATCATGCTGGCAGTGGGGTGCCAAGAAGTATACACAGTATGTAGGTATGGTCTCTGTACTCTGAAGTAGAAATGAATAATGACTTTTCATGTCTTGATAAATACTTTTAATGCAGCTTAAACTTGTCCTCTTTTTCAAATGTCATGCTCAGCACTGGACATAGTACTTTATCTGCTCAATATGTAATAAATAGTTTAACTATTTAACGTTTAAATTTTCACATACAGACAGTTTAAAGTATATGAAGGTATATAAAGGAAGGGGTTTACGCCGTGACTCTTCCCCACTCAGTTTTTACAGATACTGGGCTTGGCATGGGTGCCACTCATGTTCCCTAGCTAACAGATGAAAATTATGACCCTGGTTAGCACATCATGTAAAGGTAAAGGTAAAGGTAAAGGTTCCCCTTGCACATATGTGCTAGTCGTTCCCGACTCTAGGGGGTGGTGCTCATCTCCATTTCAAAGCTGAAGAGCTAGCGCTGTCCGAAGACGTCTCCGTGGTCATGTGGCCAGCATGACTCAACACCAAAGGAGAAATGTCCAAACAGTGAGAAAAATTAACCAGTTCCCTCAGAAGTTGGGGTGCTCCATCACTGGAGACCTTTAAGACAGCGGTCACCAACTGGTGGTCTGTGGACCACTGATGGTCCGTGAGAAAATTTTGGTGATCCGCAGAAAAATTATTTGCATTTTTTATATTGCACTAAATCAGGGGTCCTCAAACTACGCCCCCTGGGACAGATACGTGCAATGAACATTTGTGTTGCTGCAGAGAGTCTCCCCTTTGGGGGTCTTTTTGTGTGAGTCAGAGGGGGACAGAAATTCTAACTTGGGGTCTGCTTCGGCCTCCTGCTGCAAGGCTTTGGGCGAAGGATGGAGAGAACTGAAACTGGCTTGGAACTGGCTGCCCATCTCAGCCCGCTAAGCCTCCAGGCACCTGTACCCGCAGGTCTTCCCTCTGCTTGGAAAGCCTATGCTCGTAGTCAGTGGTGGGATTCAAGTCATTTAACAACCGTTCTCTGCCCTAATGATTTCTTCCAACAACCAGTTTGCCAAACTGTTCAGAAAGTTAACAACCGGTTCTCCTGAAGTGGTGCAAACCGGCTGAATCCCACCACTGCTCATAATCCTCAGTGAGGTGCTTCTGCTGAACCTCCTTCTCGGTCTGATCCAATTTGAACTGAGCTGTTTTGCCAACTCTTTCTCATGGTGGCTGCTTAGCTCCAACAACTGCTTCCTGTTGGGGCCCTAAGGAGCCTGGGCAGGGAGGGGAGGGGTGGCTGGGAGGGGAGGGGTGAATAGAGGCTGGAAAGATGCTCCCCGACATGAGTGACATCAAGTTGGCCATGCCCACCTAGTCACATGACCATCTTAGCTACACCCACCCAGACGGTCATTAGGCAGATCATATTATTGGTCCGCAGGATTTAAAATTATGAATTTTGTGGTCCCTGAGGTCTGAAAGGTTGGTGAGCCCTGCTTTAAAAGGAGAATGGAGAGCCACTTGTCTGGAATGGTATAGGGCCATGATGGCAAGCCTATGGCACGCGTGCCCAAAGTGGCACATGGAGCCATGTTGCCTGGCATGTGCAGCATCGCCCGGTCCTCTTACGGATTTCTGGCATGCATGCACGCGCAACTATCAGCTGGCTTTTTCGTGTGCAGCTGTGCCGGAAACTGGAAGAGCTGGTCTTCTGTTTTCCAACGTGAGCATGCGCACCAGCCAGCTGATCGTTGCATGTGCATGTGTGCCAGAAACCCGGAAGAGTAGCTGGCTGGTGCACATGCATGTCCCAGAAACCGGAAGTTCATTTTTAGGTGCACACATGCGCCCCGGGCAGCTCCTCTTCCAGATTTTGGCCCAGACAAGCACACATGTGCACCATCACTGGTGTAGGGCAGTGGTGAAATCCAAATTTTTTTACTACCGGTTTTGTGAGCGTGGTTTGGTGGGCGTGGTGTGGTGCAGCTTGGGCATGGCTTGGTGGGCATGGCAGGGGAAGGATACTGCAAAATCTCCATTCCCACTCCAGGGGGAAGGATATTGCAAAATCTTCATTCCCATCCCACTCCTGGGGGAAGGATACTGCAAAATCCCCATTCCCTCCCCACTCCAGGGGGGTGGGTATTGCAAAATCTCCATTCCAACCCCAGTCCTGGGGGAAGGATATTGCAAAATCTTCATTCCCTCCCCACTCCTGGGGGAAGGATATTGCAAAATCCCCATTCCCTCCGCACTCCAGGGGGAAGGATATTGCAAAATCTCCATTCCCATCTCACTCCTGGAGGAAGGATATTGCAAAATCTCCATTCCCACCCCACTCAAGGGGGAAGGATATTGCAAAATCTCCATTCCCATCCCACTCCAGGGGGAAGGTTATTGCAAAATCTCCATTCCCACCCCACTCTGGGGCCAGCCAGAGGTTGTATTTGCCGGTTCTCCGAACTACTCAAAATTTCCACTACCGGTTCTCCGAACTGCTTGAAATTTCCGCTACCGGTTCTCCAGAACCTGTCAGAACCTGCTGGATTTCACCCCTGGTATAGGGTCTCCTGTGATAAGAAGACCTCTAAGGTCCCTTCTAACTCTGTTATTCTGTTTTTCTGTCTCCCTCACACACCCCACAGTGTTATATACTTGTGTTCTTGGCTCAGTAGAACTCCTAGGTCAAGACAAGTTAAAAAGAATTTGATCTCCAACTCATCTTAATGTGAAGGAATAACTTTCTGATCTTTTTTGAACTTTTCTTGGTTCTAGAAAATATCAGTATAGCATTGTAGGGTAATATTCTTCCTTTTCTCTCTCTTTCTCTCTCTCCTCTCTGCACCCACAGTGTTGTGCCAGGCTCTGTTATCTTGCTTCATTGACTTCTCTGGTAGCATCATCCAATTAATCTCCTTAGGGCCATCGGTTCCATACCAACGAGCCTACAAAGAAAACCTTTCTAAACCGCCTGCACGGTGAATATCCATTCGGTCTATTCCTTCCGAACTATATAGTAAGGATGCTGTATTTCCCACCTCTGCTGACTCATGCAAAATCTCTCTTGCATGCTGATCAGGAGAAGCAATCATTCAGGTCATTTGATTTTAATGTACGCTTCACAATATTGTTAACCTTTCAGCATTCACTGGCTGCATTCCTTTATTGCAGCTCAAATTGGCTGTACAAGGGTGGCAGAGGGAAAGGAGCGGACATTTTACTAGAGAAGATGGAAACTCCTATAGGGTTTCTGCTTCTGTTTTACAGATTCCTAGACAAGTCCTTGCTCTGTTCTCCTTTCTATGGCATCTTTCATCGAAGTGGGTCAAAATTGGGTATTTTTGTTATGATATTGGAGCAGTTAAAAGAAACACATTAGGTCTATACCAGGGGTCAGCAACCTGCAGCTCTGGAGCCACATGTGGCTCTTTCATCCCTCTGCTGTGGCTCCCTGTTGCTAGTTGGCTCCACAATTGATAGGGCTTTCGGTTAGGACAGGTGGAGGAAAAAGGATGCCGCGCTAGGAGGAGACTCTATGGTGGGGGAACCAATTTCCAGTTGGCAGAGGAAAAAGGAGACTATGATGGGGGAACTGGACTTTGTCAGGTGTGCTTCCTTCAAAGTCCAGGAAAGAATGACCCAAACTCCATGATTTATAGAGAAAGGTACTTTTACTAGAAAATGAAGTGAACGCAACCAAGGAAAGCTGAAATTAAAGGCAATAAGTGTGAAAAGTGCATATAGAAAGCATCCCCTCCCACTGTCCATCGTAAATCCCCTCCCACTGTCCATCGTAAATCATCCAAGAGCCTTGGTAGTACAGGGGTTTAAGGCACCCTGTTATTAAGCTTATTAAGACCAGCTGCCTGCAATTATTGCAGGGTTCGAATCTCGCCAAGGCTCAAGGTTGACTCAGCCTTCCATCCTTTCTAAGGTAGGTGAAATGAGGACCCAGTTTGTGGGGGCAATAAGCTGACTTTGTATAAATATACAAAAGGATGAAGGCTATTGCTGAGCACATTGTAAGCCGCCCTGAGTCTTCGGAGAAGGGCGGCATATAAATCAAATTAAAAAAAAAAATCCAAAGGTCTCCCAGGGTCAGGTGGAAGCACATCTGGCAGCGTCATCAATCAGGATTGCCACGACGGTTGACCGATAGCAACTTCAAAGATTCAGTTTCGTTTCTTCCAAAGTCCTCCAGCACGCTTCCCCCACCCACAGCCCCCTAGCTCTCCCCCTCCCGTTTCTTATGGCAGCCAAAGCAGTAAAAGCGGAGGCTGACAGACTTCCTGTCGGCTCCAGAATTGAACGGGGGCTTCCAATTAGGACCTTTGTGGCTCTTTGAGTGTTTAAGGTTGCCGACCCCCTGGTCTATATCTTGCTCTACAATGAGTCACAGTGGCAAAGTGGTTAGAATATAGTACTGCAGGCTGCTTCTGCTGATTGCCGGCTGCCTGCAATTTGGCAGTTTGAATCTCACCAGGCTCAAGGTTGACCCATCCTTCTGTGATTGGTAAAACCTCCACCGAGTAAACCTACAATAAACCACCTTGCACTGGTCTAAGAATAAGCAAATTGGGTTTGATCCTGAAAAACAAGCCTTCAAAAAATATCAGGCATGATGAATCTTTAGGTGAAGTTCTAAAAATGTAACCCGTTTATTCCGCTTCATGATGTCAATAAGAATTATGCCCTTCCCAAACATGGAAACATACAAAGATATCTAGCAAGTGAATTTCTCCCTCAACCAGAATTCCACTATTGAGGTTCTTGGAACAAAATGGACCCCAAAGTAGAATATAAATACAATGGCTGTGGAAACAATGTCAGCTGTAAGGATGAGGCCTTGAGTGACAGCTTAGATCACACTTTTTCTTCATTGCACTGCACAGAAATACCAAATATCAAAAATGTTCACATGAAGGCTAAGTTTCTTCTTCTTCTTCAATAATAATAATGATCCAAAGATCTGGTGTACCAATTAAACACCACCGACATTGACAAAATCACCTTCAGTCAATTGCTAAGGCAGCTTCACATAGAACAGCCAAGGTGGTGCAGTGGTTAGAGTGCAGTACTGCAGGCTGCTTCTGCTGACTGCCAGCTGACTGCAATTTGGCAGTTCGAATCTCACCAGAATCAAGGTTGACTCAGCCTTCCATCTTTCAGAGGTGGGTAAAATGAGGACCCAGATTGTTGGGGGAAATATGCTGACTCTGTAAACTGCTTAGAGAGGGCTGTAAAGCACTATAAAGTGGTATATAAGTCTAAGTGCTATTGCTATAAGTCATTCAGGGCAAATGACATTGCAAGTAAGGTTATATAGCTAATCAAATCTTTTTTTAAAAAAAATCACAAAAGTTTTCGGATAAAGATTGGCAATTTCAGATTGATTTTGGATCCATATGTATTGTGGATATTTTCCTTTCTAATTGGGCTTCCTTTTGAAACGAGTAAAACATTAAAGCCCTATTAAGTTATGTCAGTTGTCTATATATTTTTATACTGTACTATTTTCATGGTTTTTTTTAAAAAAAATAATCCTGTTTGTGAATATATAGGACAGACTAGAGTGAAATTTAAATCAATCAATCCCTTTTCCATACAGCAAGCATTGAACCTATGATATGTCTTTAATTTAAATTAAATTAAGTATAATTAATTAGGTTTGATTAATTATTTAAGATTAATCAAATTAACTTTAATTAAATTAAGAAGTTTCACTTACCGTGGGTAACTTACCATGTGTTCTCATCCACATCTATATGCAAACTCGGTAAGCCTCTAGGCGTAAAAAAAATTGGAGAAATGGGATGGAGGTCATGGAATGGAGGAGTAGAGAACAGAGAGGAATTGTTTCAAGAAAGACAATCAAGGTTTTATGAAGGCGCTCAGGTTGTGCAGTGGTTAAAGTGCAGTATTTCAGGCAAATTGTGCCTACAGTCTAGAGTTCGATCCTGATGGGCTTAAGGTTGACTCAGCCTTCCAGCCTCCCGAGGTCAGTAAAATGAGGACCCAGATTGTCAGGGGCAATAGGCTGACTCTGTAAATTGCTTAGAGAAAGCTGTAATATGCTGTGGGGCGGTATATAAGCCTGAATGCTATTGCTATTTATTTCACAGAGCAGCTGAAATCACACTTAATATGATTCCTACTTTTCTTGAATTTAAAAAGCAAGTGAAATGCATCTTTTCCCATGAGCCTTTGGTCTCAGCTGACTGGAGACACTGTTATGTTTTTTATTCTTAATATTTTAGATGCTTTGCCAGTCAGAATTCTGGAAGACTGAGTACTCAAATACTCTCAAATAAATTTAAGCAAACGGGTAAACAAAATAAGATTCCAGGAAAGCACTTGGACTGATATATTCTGAAAAGAGAGAGTGGGTGGGAGAGGGAGACAGACAGACAGACAGACAGAGACAGAGAGAGTGTGAGAGTGATGGAGACACAGAGAGAGAGACAGAGAAAGACAGACAGACAGAGCGGTGGGTTTCAAACCTTTTTTACTACCGGTTCTCCGACCTACTCAAAATTTCTGCTACTGGTTCTCCAGAACTGGTCAGAACCTGCTGAAACCCACCTCTGACACACACACACAGAGATGGAGACAGAGAGAGACAGAGAGACACAGAGAGAGATACAGAGAGAGAGAGACAGAGAAAGAGAAAGTACAATTTGTAGGAAAGTTAAAATCATGGGAGTTCCTTGAGAATTTCATAATACTAGGAAAAGTTGAAGGCAAAAGAAAAGGATGGCCAGTAGCAAGGTGGATGCAGTTGATTATAACACTAGTGAATTACCACTGAGAAATTTCCAAGTCCAAATTGAAGACAGGTGATTCTGGAAAGAATCTACCTATTGGTTGCTAAGAGATGACAATGATTTGGTGGTACGTAATCAATTGATCAGTCAATGATGTTAATTATGACACTGGGAGGGCAATAGCATTGATTATTAAATAATTACTTCCAGTTCATATTGCTGTAAATCTGAACACAATCAAAGCCCTTCCAGATTGTAATTTGGAGTTTATCAATTTTCTTGATACACATTTTACATTTCTTTACGGGAACAATTCCTTCACATTTTTGCCGATAGATTTTGGTATGATAATTTTGTTCAATACTGTAGGCTTGCGGAATATAACTAACTCTTGTTGGTCTGCTATTTAGAGGTTCACCTGAATTCCCATTCCTGTTGAATCACTATTGCACCTAGAGGTTTATTACTCCATAGACTCCCCCCCCCATTCCAGTCTTACTTGTGTGTATCCTGAGTTTCATTGTTAGTTAGTCTCTGTTTGGTATCTTATTGCTCAGTTCTTTGTTGAATTACAATACTCAGACAGCACTGAGATAGAATCAGCAGAAAACAAGAAAAGGGACATAAAATGATAAGTCTTCCACTTAGGCAAGAAAAACCAAAAGTACACATATAGACTTGGTGAAACCAGGCTTAATAGTAGTAACTGTGAAAGGGATCTTGGAGTCTTAGTGGAAACCAATTAAATATGAGCTAACAGTGTGTGGCGGCAGCCAAAAAAATATAATGCAATCCTAAATTGCATTAACAGACGGATACAGTCAAGATCAAGTGGGGTACTAATACTACTCTATAAAGCCTTAGTAAAACCACACCTATAATACTGCATCCAGTTTTGGTCATCGCACTATAAAAAAAATGTCAAGACTCTAGAATGAGTGCAGAGAAGAGCAACCAAGATAATTAGGGGATTGGGGGCTAAAAGATACGATGAATGGTTGTAGGAACTGGGCATGGCTTGTCCAGTGAAGAGAAGGACCTGGGGAGACATGATATCAGTGTTCCAATATTTGAGGGGCTGTCACAGGGAGGAGGGGGTCAAGTTATTTTCCAAAGCACCTGAAGGCCTGACAAGGAATAATGGATGGAAACTGGACAAGGAGAGATTCAACCTGGAAATATGGAGAAATTTTCTGACAGTGAGAGCAATCAACCAATGGAACAGAAGTTGCCTTCAGAAGTTGTGGGAGCTTCATCACTGGAAGCTTTCAAGAAGAGATTGGATTGCCATCTGTCAAAAATGGTGTAGGGTCTCCTGCATGAGCAAGGAGTTGGACTAGATGACCTACAAGGTCCCTCCCAACTCTGTTAATCCAAAATAACTGAATCAGCCTTTACTGTTCATTCTGTGGAATCCTGAGAGTCATGAAGTCCACCAAGGTTGCTGGATTAGGAAATCCTAGATTGAGGAATAGCAATAGCATGTAGACCAGGGGTGGGTTCTACTTACCTTTACTACCGGTTCGCAACAGGATCGTGTGCACACTTCTGTGCATGCGCAGAAGCTTCCTGATGATGTCGGGATCAGTGGACGGAGCCTCCCGCTGGTTTTACTACCAGTTCTTGCGAACTGGTCCAAACCAGGGCCAACCACCACTGATGTAGACTTATATACCGATTCATAATGCTTTACAGCCCTCTCTAAGCAGTGTATAAAATCAGCATATTGCCCCCAACAATCTAGGTCCTGATTTTACCAACCTTGGAAGGATGGAAGCTTGCGTCAACCTTGAGTCCCATCAGGATCAAACACCTGGCTGTGGACAGAGTTTGCCTGCAATACTACATTCTAACTACTGCACCACCACAGTTCTGCTGGTCTAATTCAGTGGAAACTGTTCAATAAATGTGATATATATATTTGGGAATATAAAAAGCAGAGTGTGGGAGGAATAACTGAGGCCAAATTGTGTGATCAGATCACAATGCAGGTACTTTGACCCCACTTTCAAATATTGTGGCAACTGAATCATAGGCAGATGCAACTTCCTTGGGACTAGCTAGATATACTTTCAAAATAAAACATATAGATTAGGCAAATTCCTAAACAACTTGCAAACAAAAAGAGAAAGGAAAAAAAAAACCCTGTAGAATGATGGTCTATAACAGTCAAGGATGCTTTCGACATCATCTGGAATTCAACTTCTTCAGACCACATCAAACAGTTTTGCAAAATTGGTTATGCCATCCTTTAAAAACAAGCATTTCACCATGAAAGTCTGGGACTTGCAGATGAGCTGTTGAGTTATGAAATTGCATTTCCTCTCCCACAAAATTATTGCCAGTGAAGATGATCTTCAGCAGAGGACTCAAGGTTAAGTTGCATCTGTTTTATGTTCCATACCAAAAAGGATGCATATATCAAAAGCCAAAAGGATTGGCGACCGCCTCCGGGGAAATTACATTTTCTTAAAGGGTCACTGGCTTCTTTTCCCCGGCACTCATCAACTCTTGCATAGCTTCAAATGTCCACTCCAGTAGCTGCACCTTGAGTGCATCTCCCTGAATTTCTTCAGCTTAAATTACAGACACCACATTTTTCTTGAATCCCAGCATATGCCTGCTATTTAGGTTTTTATCTAGAGTGGACTAAAATACCGGTAAAGTGGTGGTGGTGGGGGGAAACAGGCTACTCTACATAAAGCAACCAGGACACAATTTTTGAAAACATTAATTATATGTGTTAGGCTAGCTTGTGCAACCAAACCAGGAAGAGGGGTTTCACTTATCTTTACCACCGGTTTGCCGTGAGTGCACACAATCGCTTCATGCATGGGCACGCTGTCCACGCATATACACCTGGCCTTCCACGCATGCACTTTGCTCGCTCACGCACCTTCCACGCATGTGCCCGGCCTCAAAAACATATCTAAATAGTACGACTTGGAGCCGGGGCGCCGCTACAGGTTCGCCTGAGCTGGTGTGAACCGGCACGAACCGGCTGAATACCACTTCTGACCAGGAAGTATGTGGTTCAAAAAAACACTACGTTTTCTTAAATCCCACCTCCTTTTCCCATTATTAGAAGCACAGACTTTGGACCTAATATTGTTCCGAAGTTTAAAATTCAGCAGGGTGTATAAACCACAACACTGGTCACCCGGAAACGAATTGTAGGAGATTTCCAAAAGAAGCTTTGGTTTCGAAATCAGTCAGGGTGAAAAATAAAATACAAGAAAAGTAAGAATAAGCAGCAAGGTGTTTGATGAGCAGCTGCATGATGTGTTGAGAAAAGTCTATAATTCTCTGAAAATACGCATCTTTTTAATTGTGTGTGTGTGTGTGTGTGTGTGTGTGTGTATTTTGACAAACACCAATGTTCTCAGCCAGGGGCTATGTGGCTCTCTAGGGGCCTC
The DNA here is from genome assembly GCF_029215685.1 of Pituophis catenifer annectens. Taxonomy (NCBI): domain Eukaryota; kingdom Metazoa; phylum Chordata; class Lepidosauria; order Squamata; family Colubridae; genus Pituophis; species Pituophis catenifer. The sequence goes on from NW_027256884.1 coordinate 120,966,685, forward strand.
GGATATTCCATGGAGGTCACAAGTGAAAAACATGTACAGGTAGTCTAACAATTGAGCCCCAAATTTCTGCTGTTAAGTGAAACATTTCTTAAATGAGTTCTGCCTCATTTTACGACCTTTCCTGCCAGAGTTGTTCAGGGAATGACTGCTTTTTTAAGTTACACGCTTGTCAAGGGACTCTGGCTTCTCCCTTGACTTGGCTTGTCAGAATGTTGCAAAAGGGAATCCACATGTCCTCAGGACATTGCAACTGTCATAAATATGGATCAGTTCTCAAGCATCTGAATGTCGATCACATGGGGACATGGCAATGGTCATACATGTGAAAAACAGTCATACCTTATTTTTTTCCCCCAGTGCCATTGTAACTGGGAAATGAACTGTTGGAACTGTTGCCTGTAACTGAAAACTTCAAGACAAAAGAAGTCAGTGATTAGATTCACCCTTAGATCAATGGTGGAATTCAAATTTTTTTACGGCATGGCTTGGTGGGCATGGCAGGGGAAGGATACTGCAAAATTTCTATTCCCACTCCACTCCAGGGGAAGGATACTGCAAAATCTCCATTTCCATCCCACTCTAGGGGAAGGATATTGCAAAATCTCCATTCCCTCCCCACTCCAGGGGAAGGATACTGCAAAATCCCCATTCCCTCCCCACTCCAGGGGGAAGGATACTGCAAAATCTCCATTCCTTCCCCACTCCAGAGGAAGGATAATGCAAAATCTCCATTCCCACCCCACTCCAGGGGAAGGATACTGCAAAATCTCCATTTCCACCCACTCTAGGAGAAGGATACTGCAAAATCTCCATTCCCACCCCACTCTGGGACCAGCCAGAGGTGGTATTTGCCAGTTCTGCCGAACTACTCAAAAGTTCTGCTACCAGCTCTCCAGAACCTGTCAGAACCTGCTGAATTTCACCCCTGCCTTAGATGTAAGGGTAGATGTAACACAATGTGTTGGCAATAACATATTCATGTCCGTTTAAGTCTCCAGAATCCCTGGCCATAAAAAAATCGCTCTTGTCAGCTTTTTGCTAATAAATGGATGCTGTCGGATGTCTCCTTTCAGTTCCTTGTACTTTTTCCCCCCTTCCTTCTTTTCTCATCTCCCCTTGCTTGTCAAACAGTTTCCGAAAACACAAAGACCACTCAATTAAGCTCTTTGGCTGACATATTTTCTGTGTCAGGAACCTCGAGTCCGTCTTAAGATACGGTGTGAGGAAAAAATACCTCTTCGTCACACTTGCTTTCTTAATTCAGAGAGCATCCCAACACATGCGGTCCTTTGCATATGGAAGTAAAAAGAAAAAAAGAAAGAAAGAAAGAAACATATTCAGGTGTGCACAAATGGAAGGCTGTTTAGCATTACACAACTGAATGTTGAACCAGGCCAACAAAAGGCTGTAATGTAACACTTGAGGGTTTTTTTTTTTGTTTTTTTTTTTTTGTTTGTTTGTTCTTTTGATCAGTCTTCTGGAGTCTTTGCGTTTTTGTTGGCAAGTGGTTTGCCCTTGTCTTTTTCCTAGGGCTGAGAGAAGCAACCTAGGAGAAACGTCCAAACAGTGAGAAAAATTAACCAGTTCCCTCAGAAGTTGTGGTGCTCCATCACTGGAGACCTTTAAGACAGCGGTCACCAACTGGTGGTCCATGGACCACCGGTGGACCGCGAGAAAATTTGGGTGGTCCACGGAAAAATTATTTGCATGTTTTATATTGCGCTAAATTAGGGGTCCTCAAACTACAGCCCCTCAAACTACAGCTCAAACTACTACAGGCCGGATACGTGCAATGAACGTTTGTTTTGCTGCAGAGAGTCTCCCCCTTTGAGGTCTTTTTGTGTGGGTCGGAGGGGGGCAGAAATTCTGACTTGGAGTCTGCTTCGGCCTCCTGGTGAGGGGCTTTCGGTGAAGGCTGGAGGGAAACGCCGCTGGTGGCGAAGAGCCGGAGGGCCTTGTTCCAGTGGGACTGCATCATGGCCTGGAACTGGCTGACCATCTCAGCCCGCTGAGCCTCAAGGCGCCTGTACCTGGCCTTGCATTCCCACCTCAGTGAGGTGCTTCTGCTGAGCCTCCTTCTCGGTCAGATCCAATTTGAACTGAACTGTTCTGCCAACTCTTTCTCGTGGTGGCTGCTTAGCTCCAACAACTGCTTCCTGTTGGGGCCCTAAGGAGCCCGGGCAGGGAGGCAAGGAATGGCTGGGAGGAGAGGGGTGAACAGAGGCACCCCCCGACATGAGTGACATCAAGTTGGCCATGCCCACCCAGTCACATGCCCACCTAGCTATGCCCACCCAGCCAGTCATTAGGCAGATCATATTAGTGGTCTGCAGGATTTAAAATTATGAATATAGTGGTCCCTGAGGTCCAAAAGGTTGGTGACCCCTGATCTAGTTGGTTTTGTACCTAAGGCCAGACTAGAACTCACAGTCTTCTAGTTTCTAGCTTGGTGCTTTTAACCATTATGCCAAAGTAGCTCTCAGCACTTGGTTAATTTCTTGTGTCCTTAGTGTGATGAAAAGCAAAACCATTTTGCTTTACTTATGAGTTAACGTATTGTGTACACCACTCCAAGATACATTTTATTATCTTTTTTTTGCAGCAGTTGTTAAGTGAATTACAGCAGTCATTAAGTAAACATAGGGGATAGTAAGTGAACACCTAAATCCGTGATGGCGAACCTATGGCACGGGTGCCACAGGTGGCACATGGAGCCATATCGGTGGGCACACGAGCTCAGCTCCGGCATGCATGCGTGCGCAAGCCAGCTGATTTTTGGGCCTTCTGGGCCCACCAGAAGTCAGGAAACACACTGTTTCCGGCCTCCGGAGGGCCTCTGGGGGGGAGGCCGCTTTTGCCCTCCCCAGGCTCCTAGAAAGGCTCTAGAGCCTGGGGAGAGCAAAAAACAGGCCTACCGGGCCCACTGTGCCATTGCGTGCCAAAAGCGGAGGGAGCATGGGGGGGGGGGCACATAGAATTATGGATGTAGGCATGCGTGCGTGTGACCCCACCACGCTCCCACCACTTTTGGAACCCGATGGCAAAAAGGTTAGCCATCACTGACCTAAATCATTAAGTAAATCTAGTCATTGTTAAGCAAATCCATTGTCTGGATTGTCATGTTTTCTTGGACATCAGAAGTGTTGTATTTCTTGTGTGGTCAAGAAAGGACATATTTTGAGAAGCATAGCTAACCAAAAGAGAGATGCACTAATCATTTGCAAAGGTAAATAGCTTTATTGGATACACCTAGCATTCTAAATAGTTGGAAGCTTTTGATCTGATTAAAAATGTTCCTCAGATCATTCCAGTAGTCCTCAATTTAACAATAGTTGGTTTAGTGACAGTTCCAAGTTACGACACTGAAAAAAGTAACTTGTTATGACCATTTTTCACACTCACAACCGTTGCAGCATCCCCTTGGTCACATGATCCAAATTCAGATGCTTGGCAACGGGTTCAGACCTACGATGGTTGCCGTATCCCCGGGTCACGCGATCCCCTTTTGTGACCGTCTGACAAGCAAAGTCAAATTGGGGAAGCCGGATTCACTTAACAACTAGGTTAACTTAATTTAAGAACTGCAGTGATTCGTTTAACAACCATGGCAAGAGAGGTCATAAAATGGGGCAAAACTCACTTGAGACATGCCTCACTTAGCAACATATAAATTGGGCTCAATTGAGGTCATAAATCGAGGACTACCTGTATTGCTGAACATTGTTAGAAAAAGGAGGAGGGGAAAATACTGGTTGGCGTTAAAGCCATTATTGTACTGATAGTATTCTTAAGTGGAATGAGAAGGAGTCTGCAGAAATATAGTTTAGATGTTAATCAGATGTTAATATGCTAGCAAAGCAGACGGATTATAAAAGCATTTGATTTAGTAAAGCCTGCTTCCTTTTTTTTTTTTTTTTTGGTAAATACAAATTCCAGCACCTAAAATCCATCCTGTTTCTATCCCATATGGGATTCACAGATATACTGCTGGCATAAAGCAGAGATATTTATATTTATGAAATATAAATATTTCGGCTAAGCTTAGATATACTGCTCTAGTTCTCAGTAACGGTGCCTTTAGAGACAAACAGCCTATGGTACATAAATGGTTTAAGAGAGGGTCCTAAACATTATTCTTGGTAGAAGTGTCCGACTACAAATTGAGCCGCCCAAAAAACTGAAATGTATAATAAACTGGGTAGGCCTGAAAGCTTCAATCTTTCCCCCAAAAATATGAGCTTCCGGGACAGATTGGACTGCTAAGGTCTTCCCTATCATTTTTTTTCCTGTGGGTTTTTCATTCAGATAAATTTAATCCTTCAAAATCATTAAAGCCCAGCGAATGAGTTTGTATTTCTAAAATGCAAACTTCTCACTTGTATAATAGTGGAAAGAAAACCCTGCACTCTCTGGACACTTCCATTTCAAAAAAAAAAATTCCAATGCAAAAAAATGTAGGTTTGGACATAGAATAGATAGAATAACAGAGTTGGAAGGGACATTGGAGGTCTTCTAGTCCAACCCCTAGCTTAGACAGGAAACCCTACACCACTTCAGACAAATGGTTATCCAACATCTTCTTAAAAACTTCCAGTGTTGGAGCATTCCCAACTTCTGCAGGCAAGTTGTTCCACTGATTAATGGTTCTAACTGTCAGGAAATTTCTCCTTAGTTCTAGGTTAGTTCTGTCCTTGATTGGTTTCCACCCATTGCTTCTTGTCCTGCCCTCAGGTGCTTTGGAGAATAGCTTGACTCCCTCTTCTTTGTGGCAGCCCCTGAGATATTGGAACAATGTTATCATGTCACCCCTAGTCCTTCTTTTCATTAAACTAGACATACCCAGTTCCAGCAACCGTTCTTTATATATTTTAGCCTCCAGTCCCCTACATCAACCTATAATTTCCGGTTACATTTTGCTTGGACTCAAAAGCTTTTGCACAGCTGCACACTGTGTCCTAATGATGCAAAAGGCAGTTAGTGGCGTGTTGAACATGGGTTAGAAAAGAACATCCAAGATGGCCTTGGATATGTTTTTAGAAGCCAAACTGAAATTGCGTTAAGCGTTTTCTGGGTTGCCCTACGTAGATAATGCAGTCAATATTCTTTAATTATAGAATGACGCAATTGTTTCCAATGAACCAAAATTGTCTCCTTCACCCATTTACCATTCATGACTTTATATATAGATAAATGTTACACACATTATTGTCTATTTTTAAAACGTGCTCAGTCAAACATTTCTTCTGCTATGTAATTTCTCCTATGAAGGTAGGTAATTTATTATGTGAGTTATACATTAATTGTTATGTTACATTGCGTTTTTTTTTATGTTACATCATGCCACATCATAATGTCATCATATCATGTTATATCATAACAGTGGTGGGTTGCCCCCGGTTTGGACCGGTTCTATAGTAACCAGTAGTAAAATCGGAGGGAGGCTCCACCCACTGACCCCGACGTCATCAGAACGCTTCTGCGCATGCGCAAAAGAGCGCACGTGCGCAGCCCCGTTGCGAACCAGTAGTAAAGGTAAGTAGAACCCACCCCTGAATCATATCATATCATATATCATATCATATACACTATTGTACAAAAGTCTTAGGCTACCAATATATGTATGTATGTATGTATGTATGTATGTATGTATGTATGTATGTATGTATGCATATATATATATATGTGTGTGTGTGTGTGTGTGTGTGTGTGTGCACATATATACACACACATACACACAGTCACACACACATACAGAAACACACATATACACAATATCTATGTATACAGGCAGGCAGTCCTCGACTTAGCAACAGTTCATTGAGTGATTATTTTAAATGACAATTCCACTGAAAAGTGAGTTGTGACCGTTTTTCACACTTACAACCCTTGCAGCATCCCCATGGTCACGTGATCCAGATTCAGACACTTGCCAACTGACTCATATTTATGACGGGTGCAATTGTCCCAGGGTCACGTGATCCCCTTTTGCGACCTTCCGACGAGGAAAGTCAGTGGAGAAGCCAGATCCATTTAACAACCGGGTTACTAATTTAACGACTGCAGGGATTCACTTAACAACTGTGGCAAGGAAGGTCGCAAAAGGGGGCAAAACTCCCTTAACAAATATCTCACTTAGCAGCAGAAACTCAGCCGTGGTCGTAAGTCGAGGACTACCTGCACACACATACAAACACACATTGCAGTGTACATATACACACACACACACATATATATACAATGCTTAGTGCATTGTAAACCACCCTGAGTCTCCGGAGAAGGGCGGCATATAAATCATATATATATATATATATATATATATACATATTCTTTCTAGCCAGGTTTACCTACGTAAACTAAGTTGTTCTGCAGCCCTGGTTCTGTGAAATCTCATTCACAAGCTTCTGGACACATTGTACCTTTACAGGGAGGATATCTGAGAAGTGGGTGTGGCTCACTGACGACGCCTTAAAAGGCAGAAATAGCTATCTGAGTCTCCCAGAGAGCAACACAGAGTTGCAGTTTGTCAACAGAAAGAAAAAAAAAGCCCAGAAGCTTGTGAATGAGATTTCACAGAACCAGGGCTGCAGAACAACTTAGTTTACGTAGGTAAAACCTGGCTAGAAAGAATATGCACATAAAAGCCTACGAAAAAGAAAAAGACATATATATACATATATACACACATATACGCTGCATAGAAATTTCCTCTAATTTTTTTTTAATTGAATTCTAATAACAGAATGAGACGTAATTAGATATGGTCATTATACCATTGTTACAACAATCAATCTAATAGTGGCCTAAGACCTTTGCACAGTAGTAATAGATAAATGAATAGAGAGATAGGGACAGATGATAGAGATATAGACATAATTGTGTTATTTGGTATATATATTCCAACATTTGAACATATTTTTTTTTGTTTGGCACATGTATATAAATGCAAAATGTTTTTTTTTTATTTTATTTTAAAACAACAACAAAACATAAAACCATCTTTATTCCAAACAATTACAGACAATGTGTCGATCGGTTAACATTTTTTTTGTGCTTAATCCCATCTTCAGAATATCAATATATAACCAAAGCTTATTATTCATAAGAAAAAACTTCACATATTTTATCTTTACATCAACTTCATATTTCATATTTCATCTCCATGCTTTGTTATCTATCCATTGATAAAACAAATCCCATACCAAATATATATTTGGTATATATATATTCCTACATTTGAACATATATATTTTTTTTTGTTCGGCACATGTATATAAATGCAAAATGTTTAAACCACATTCCGTGGAAGAAAAAATACATTAAAATGAAATGATCATGAAATGATGGTTCATACGGCATATTTTAGCATAACTTGGAATTAATATTTTTGCACCCCCAATTTTAGGTCAAAGGCTCTTATTTTTGTTCCTTGCAGGAGGGCTTCTTCTGTTCAAAGGGTGCTATAATACTTATAATACTTATAAGCATACCCATCAATTTATTTGAAGACAAGAATCTTGGTTATATTGAAACACTAATCCATAATGTATAATACAATGTTCACTTGGAAATCATATTTCATTTGCTTTCTTGCTAAAGTGAAACTGCAGGTAATTTGTGGATTAACGGTCTTTAAATCTTCAAAGGGATGTATATTAATTCTTATCAAATGAACATTTTTTCCTCCTCTCCAAACTGTCACACTGGGAAAGATTTCTCTATTAACCCTAAGCTGATTCCATGATGCTTTTAATTATTTCTGCTTGAAATGAAAAGCCACTGCCCTGTAATGGGCCAACTGTGATTCACACCTAAACCCGAGATATTTCCAAAGGCACCAGGCAGGAATATACTTGAAATTAATGCTGCACTAAAATCTCTTCCAATTTTCCATCAATTTCATTTCACATAAAAGAAACACCCATTTTGAACCTGTGCATAGGGAGCTTTAGAATTTCTTCCAAATTCCTTGCAATAATGTTTTTTTCAGCTTACTTTATCTTAGGGCGTTAGTGAAGATACCGTATTTCGAGGAAATTTAGATGTCTTCTGTTTGCAGGAGGTGGAGCCAATGAAATGGCATGATTTGATTGGGTTGTGGCTGCCAAAAACATGAGGGTGAGATATGGGGTTTCTATAGGTTTTTATTATTTTAAATGTGGTAAGCTACTTGGAGTCACCTAAGCATGACTATATTGGGCAGCTATATAAATTTGTTTAATAATAAAAGAATGGAATGGAATGGAATGGAATGGAATGGAATGGAATAGAATAGAATAGAATAGAATAGAATAGAATAGAATAGAATGCAGACAAATGCAGGATAGGATAGGATAGGATAGGATAGGATAGGATAGGATAGGATAGGATAGGATAGGATAGGATAGGATAGGATGGTGTGGCGTGGCGTGGCGTGGCGTGGCATAGCATATCATAGCATAGAATAGAATGCAGAAAAATGCAAGATAGGATAGGATAGGATAGGATAGAATGGGATGGTGTGGCGTGGCGTGGCGTGGCGTGGCGTGGCATAGAGTAGGTAGCATAGTGTAGTGTAGCGTAGCGTAGCGTAGCGTAGCGTAGCGTAGCGTAGCATAGCATAGCATAGCATAGCATAGCATAGCATAGCATAGAATAGAATAGAATAGAATAGAATAGAATAGAATAGAATAGAATAGAATAGAATAGAATAGAATAGAATAGAATTCTTTCTTGGCCAAGTGTGATTGGACACACAAGGAATTTGTCTCTGGTGCACAAGCTTTCAGTGTACATACAAACATACAGTTCACATACAAACATAAGTTCTTAGTGTACATACAAACAACCAAGTGATAAATCATAAATCGTAAATCATAAGATACAAGCAACAAAGTGATAAATTAAAATATAGCAATAGGAGACGGTAATAGGAAGGATGAGAAGGATAATAGCAATACCGCCCTACTACATAGGTATTTTTCATTCAGTCATATTAAACATGACATATTTGGGGAATTATTTGATGGGCTCCAGAAACCACATTCAATTTTTTTTAGGGGGGTGGGGGGGTGAGAAACCTCAGGCTGTACACCTCATCCTTGCCATAACAGTTATGTACAAACCACAATGGCGAGTTTCAGATGTCTTGCTAAGATGAAATCAAACTTGTCATGTTGTAATCGTCTGCAGTCTAGAGTTTTATGGTATGTCCTGCCCAGTGGTGGGATTCAAATTTTTTTACTACCGGTTCTGAGGGCGTGGCTTGGTGGGCGTGGCATGGCATGGTATGGCATGGCTTGGTGGCCGTGGCAAGGGAAGGATCCTGCAAAATCTCCATTCCCTCCCCAATCCAGGGGAAGGTTACTGCAAAATCCCCATTTCCTCCCGATCAGCTGAGACTCGGGAGGCAGAGAATAGATGGGGGCGGGGCCAGCCAGAGGTGGTATTTACCGGTTCTCCGAACTACTCAAAATTTCTGCTACCGGTTCTCCAGAACTGGTCAGAACCTGCTGAATACCACCTCTGGGCCTGCCTAGAAGTTAAGTCTGTTTAATTTTCCGGCATTTCGAAGCCTCTGCACATTGTATTTTTTTCTGCAACCGTGACCCCTTTTGTGTGCAGTCTGAGAATGCAAGTAGACTGCAAGCTTTTTGCTGATTACGAAGATAAAAAGAGACGTGCATTGGCGAATTTCAGATCAACTTCATTGATCTTGCTGGGAATTAGTTTTTTAAAAAAATGGGGAAGGGAGGGGGTAGAAATCAATCCAACCACATTGGTCATCAAGCAGAAACGTAAGATTTAAGCAGCGCAGATTTTACAGGATGAAGACCATCGGTTTAAAGGGCACCGATGATACCTGACATGATGGAATGCAGTGGGTATTGTGTCGAAGTGGTTATGGTATTGACAAAAAACTCACACGGGTTTAGCTGAGAAAAATCCAAATAAGGATGCTTGCTGAAGAGCAAGAAAAAGCATAAAGGAAATGTAAAAAGATTTCCCAGCTAGTATATACTGTATTTGCAATTCAGGAGAAGTGCTGTTATATCCACCTGACTATTGATGCAGTTGATAATGAGACTCATAGCTTGGGGTACACAGGATGGAGTGTAAGTATTTGGGGGTTCAAATTGCAAAATCAATTAGAAGCTTTTTTTTTTTTTAAAGATGAGTCTGGAGGAAGAGAAGGTATTTGAAGAACTGGTGGCTGCCTGGGATAGGGCGGCCGCTGGAGCTTTGGACCGCGTCGTGCCTTTGTGGCCTCTGACCCGGTGCCGATCTCAGCTGGCTCCCTGGTTCTCCAAGGAACTGAGAGAGATGAAGCCCGGAAAAGATGCCTGGAGAACGATTGGAGGGCCAGCCACTCTGAATCTGACTGAACACTGGTGAGTCTCATATTAAGATCTACCTAGTGGCGATAAAAGTGGCAAAATCTAATTATTTTTCCGCTCTTATCGGGTCTGCAGAGAACTGCCCAGCAGCCCTGTTTAGGGTGACCCGCTCCCTCCTTCAACTGGGAGCGAGGGAAGACCCCTTACAGGGCAGGGCTGAGGATTTTGTGCAATTTCTGCATGACAAAGTCACTCAGATTCGGGAAGGCTTGGACTCTGATTGGGTAGAATCAGATGGGGTGATGGAGGTGGGTCTTGAGAATGTTATCTGGGAGGGGTTTGACCCTGTGGCTCCCGAGGACGTGGACAGGATTCTGTAGGCTTAGTGCTGCCACATTTTTATTGGACCCGTGTCCTCCTGGTTGGTGCTGGCCTCCCAGGCGGTTACATAAGGCTGACTCCAGGGGATTATTAATGCTTCTTTGAGTGAGGGTTTCTTCCCTCCCTCTTTGAAAGAGGCGGTGGTGAAGCCCCTCCTCAAGAAGCCTTCCCTGGACCTGGCTATATTAGCAAACTATCGTCCAGTCTCCAACCTTTGTTTTGTTGCGAAGGTTGTTGAGAGTGTGGTGGCGCGACAACTTCCCCAGTACCTGGATGAAGCTGACTATCTAGACCCATTCCAGTCAGGCTTCAGGCCGGGGTACAGCATGGAAACGGCATTGGTTGCATTGGTTGATGATCTCTGGAGGGCTCGGGACAGGGGTTGTTCCTCTGTCCTGGTCCTATTAGACCTCTCAGTGGCTTTTGATACAATCAACCATGGTATCATGCTGCAACGATTGGAGGGGTTGGGAGTGGGGGGCACTGTGTTGCAGTGGTTCTCCTCCTTCCTCTCCGACCGTGCACAGTTTGTGTTGGCAGGGGGACAGAGGTCAACCTCGAGGCGCCTTGTTTGTGGGGTGCCGCAAGGGTCGGTCCTCTCACCCCTTCTGTTCAACATTTATGTGAAGCCACTGGGCGAGATCATCCATGATTTCGGGGTGAGATTCCATCAGTACGCTGATGACAATCTGCTGTACATCTCCACCCCGGACCATCCCAATGATGCCCTTGATGTGATGTCCCAGTGCCTGGAGGCCATGCAGATCTGGATGGGGAGGAACAGGCTCAGACTCAACCCTTCCAAGACTGAGTGGCTGTGGTTCCCGGCATCCCGGTATAGTCAGGTGGCGCCATCGCTGACTATTGGGGATGAGATCTTGGCCCCCTCAGAGAGGGCTCGCAACTTGGGTGTTCTCCTGGATGGGTGTTCTCATGGCTGTCTTTGGAAGAGCATATGATGGCCATGGCCAGGGGAGCTTTTTATCATGTTCACCTGATATACCAGTTGCATCCCTTTCTGGACCGGGATGCCCTGAGCATGGTCACTCATACCCTCGTCCCGTCCCATCTGGACTACTGCAATGCTCTCTACATGGGGCTCCCCTTGAAGAGCACTCGGAGATTCCAACTGGTCCAGAATGCGGCCGCGTAGGTGATTATGGGGGCTACTTGTCACATTCACGTGACACCTCTCCTGCGCGAGCTGCACTGGCTCCCAGTGGTCTTCTGGGTGCGATTCAAGGTGTTGGTTACCACCTTCAAAGCATTCCATGGCTTAGGACCGGGGTGTTTACAAGACCGCCTTCTGCCATTAACAGCCTCCCACCAGCCAATACGCTCCCACAGAGAGGGGCTCCTCAGGGTGCCGTCGGCCAAACAATGTCGGTGCCATGGAGCGCTTTAAAGGTGGTGACCAACACCTTGAATCTTACCCGGAAGACCACTGGGAGCCAGTGCAGCTCGTGCAGGAGAGGCATCACATGGGTGCGACGAGTCGCCCCCATAATCACCCGCGCGGCCGCATTCTGGACCAGTTGGAGCCTCCGAGTGCTCTTCAAGGGGAGCCAACCTTGAGCTAGTGAGAATTGCTGCTCAAGTTCAAATCTCACCAGGCTCAAGGTTGACTCAGCCTTCCATCCTTTCTAAGGTAGGTAAAATGAGGACACAGATTATGGGGGCAATAAACTGACTTTGTATAAATATATAAACAAAAGTATGAAGGCTATTGCTTAATGCATTGTAAGCCGCCCTGAGTCTCCAGAGAAGGGCGGCATATAAATCAAATTAAAAAAAAAAAAATTGAACTGCCAAACTGCTGGCAGACGGTAGTTAATAGAAGTAGCTGGCAGTACTGCATTCTAACCACTGTGCCACCACTGCTCATAGATAACAGATTAACAGATTAAAAGAGTTGGAAGGGACCTTATAGGTCATCTAGTCCAATCCCCCACTCAAGCAGGAGACCCTACACCATTTCTGACAAATGGCAGTCCAATCTTTTCTTGAAAGTCTCAAGCGATGAATCTCCCACAACTTCCGAAGGCAGCTTCTCTTCCATTGGTTGATTGTTCTGTCAGAAAGTTCTTCCTCATTTCTAGGTCGAATCTCTCCTTGTTCAGTTTCCATCCATTATTCCTTGTCTGGCTTTCAGGAGTTTTGGAAAATAGCTTGACCCCCTTCTCTCTGTGGCAACCCCTCAAATATTGAAACACTGCTATCATGTCTCCGCTGGTCCTTCTCTTCACTAGACTAGCCATGCCCAGTTCTTGCAACCGTTCTTCATATGTTTTAGTCTCCAGGCCCCTAATCATCTTAGTTGCTCATTTCTGCACTTTTTCTAGAGTCCCAACATCTTCTTTATAGTGTGGTGACCAAAACTGGATGCAGTACTCTAGGTGTGGTCTTACTAGGGCTTTATAGAGTGGTATCAGTACCTCACTTGATCTTGATTGTATCCCTCTGTTAATGCAATTTAGGATTGCATTGGCTTTTTTGGCTGATTGCTTATTCTCCTTAGTTATTTCAGGGATACATACATATCATTTTTCTTGCCATGGTAAAGAATTAGTTTTTATTCTCTTTTTCCTGAGATGTTTTTCCATCTTCCCTAGCTAGCAAGTGACCTTCTGGGGATTTCCCTTCCAAGTCTAAGCCTGATTGACCCTACTTAACTTTTCTGAGATCAATCAATATTAATTTAAATTAATTCTTTTTGTACGAAGATAGCTTTGTGCAAATAAGAAAATAAAAGAAAGAGAATGAACAAAAAGACAAAAAAATAAAAAATAAATCCAGGATAGATCAGCTTGCATGCAAAGTAGCTACCTTGTTTTCATTATGAAAACATGAAAAAATAAAATAGATTTATTTTTGATCTGTCCCAGGGTAACCTAAGACTATTACTTATGGCTGTATCCATGTTGCTTGTATCTTTACAGCTTATATTTATTGTTTCCTAGTATGATTTGATTGCTTATTAGTATCCTGTGGCTATCACTAAGTGTTGCGTCTTATGATTCTTGATGAATATATTTTATTTTTCTTTATGTACAGTAAGAGCATATGCACCAAAGACAAATTCCTTGTGTGTCCAATCACACTTGGCCAATAAAGAATTCTATTCTATTCTATTCTATTCTATTCTATTCTATTCTATTCTATTCTATTCTATTCTATTCTACCCAGAATATCATTGGGCTCCTGCTACCAGCCCTGGACAACATCTTCAAATCTCGCTGTTTGAGGAAGTTGCATAACATCCTCAGTGACTCTTCCCATCCTGCTCACAATCTTTTTGGACTGTGGCCTTCTGGCAGAAAATACAGAACAATTAAAACTCGGACCACACATTTTCTGAATAGTTTTTATCCCAGAGTTATAATTGCACTCAACAATGAACTAAAGGGCCACCATCAGTGAACTGTTGGACAGTACTACTTGGTCTGTTGTGTGGATGTTTAGGGGTGGAGAATTATGGTGGGTGGGAGTGTGTTTGGGGATTGTTATGTGTGTTGGACCTGGTCTTTGGGTGTTAAGTGAATTTAGTTGTATGGGTATACTATGTATACATGTACAATGACAATAAAGATTATTATTATTATTATTATTATTCTATTCTATTTTCTGTCTTTGCAATACATACTGTAGCAAGTTAAGGCATCAGGCTAGAAACCCGGAGACTGTGAGTTCTAGTTGTTCCTTAGGCACAAAGCCAGCTGAGTGACCTTGGGCCAGCCACTGTCTCTCAGCCCTAGAAAGGAGGCAATGGCAAACCATTTCTGAAAAACCTTGCCAAGAAAACTGCAGGGACTTATCCCAGCAGTCTGTCCCGGACACAGTTGAACAAAAGACCAAAAAAAAAAAAAAAAAAAATCAATCCCACATATCGTGATATGAACCAATATTTATAACTATAAGTGGTGAAATAAATGTAATAAAACATTAATTAATTATAACTGATCTTTAATAAGAACAGCTCAGCCAGGTCATTATAAATTTGTTTTTCTCTTTACTCGGTCACCAGAAGTGGCAACACGGAATGTAAGGCCATATTTTTTTTTCATCTTCTAGTAAACTGTTAGGGACGCGGTGGCACAGTGGCAAAGACGTTGAGCTTGTCGATCGAAAGGTCAGCAGTTCAGCGGTTTGAATCCCTAGTGCCACGTAAGGGGGTGAGCTCCCATTAATTGTACCAGCTTCTGCCAACCTAGCAGTTCGAAAGCACATAAAAAATGCAAGTAGAAAAATAGGGACCACCTTTGGTGGGAAGGTAACAGCGTTCTGTGCGCCTTTGGCTTTAGTCATGCCGACCACATGACCACGGAGACATCTTCGGACAGCGCTGGCTCTTCAGCTTTGAAACGGAGATGAACACCACCCCCTAGAGTCAGGAATGACTAGCACATATGTGCGAGGGGAACCTTTACCTTTAGTAACCTGTTAGTTTAACAGATTTTTTTGGGAGGTTCAAATTTAGATTTGCGCAGATCAATTATTGGAACTAGGGATGACTCTATATCCCATGCCTTCCCAAGTGAAGCTTTGGAAATCTTGCATTTACTGGGTTTCTCCCGTGTGCAAATGAATTCTTTTCTCAGCATTGCAGATAATAGCGTCTGCTTGTTATAAGAAGCATCTACTCTGCCTTTGATGTAACAGAAAGTGACACGAGTTGTATGTCAAGTCATGTTTTATATTGGATATTTTGAAGTGATGCAAAATGTGTCAGCTTCAGCGCAAATTGCTGTTCAGTTTAGTCCAGTCCAAAATGTTCAGTTCGTGATGGTTTGAAAGGTGCCGAATCCTGTTCCTTATTGCCAACGAACCATTGCTCACTATGAAAAAGACACTTGCTGATTGTGAGTAGGATTTGTGTAGCAATAATGGGCATGTTACTGCTGAAATGTATAAACTTTTACTGAAAGTGAATACGGAAGATGTATGATTAACTGCACATTTTTTGGGGGATATAATATAACGCTTGATTGGGTAATCTGCTTGAACAGGGGGTTGGAATAGAAGACCTCCATGGTTCCTTCCAACCAGTGGTGGGATTCAGCCAGTTCACATCACTTCGGGAGAACCGGTTGTTAACTTTCTGAGCAGTTTGGCAAACTGGTTGTTGGACGAAATCATTAGGGCAGAGAACCGGTTGTTCAATTACTTGAATCCCACCACTGCTTCCAACCCTGATGTTCTATGTTCAACCTTCATATTGGTTGCATTTCCAACATATATTCCAACATACATATTTCTATTACATATCATTGACAATTGTTAAATATCAACTATACATCATTTTATAAAAATTCTCTTTCAAATTATTATTCAGTGTAAATGGAAGTCCATTATTGCATATACGTACAGTAGTGTATTGCATATATATACAGTAGTGGCCAAAATTGTGGAAACCTTTTGGGAAAAGTGTATTTGCTAAAACTAGCTAATAACACCACTTTTTTTGGGAGTAGTACCATAAATTTATATATCAATGGAAAGATAATTTAATCAAGAATGTAATGCAGTAACTTTTATGAAGGGTTTGCTATTAGAATAGCAGTTATAGTATAAAGAAGAAAAGTGAAACATGTAGAAAAAATGAGATATACAAAAAATATCACATCAGTTATTACTTAGTTAGGTAACTTTTAGCATGAATTACGGCCTTACAACGTCTTCCCATGGAGTGAACCAAGTCTTTGAGTTCTGCAGCTGTTCTAATGTGAAACCAAGATTGAACGATTGCTTCTATTAACTCAGTTTTATTTCTGGGTCGCTTCTGACTAACAAGTTTATTTAGTTGGCTCCATAGATTTTCAATTGGGTTAAGGTCTGTCTGGGCTATTCCCAGGCCATTCCAGCAGTGGAATAGGATTATCTTGAAACTCCAAAAAAAAAAAAAAAAAAAAGTGGTGTTATTAGCCATCAAACCTCAAAAATACACTTTTCCCAAAAGGTTTCCACAATTGTGGCCACTACTATTCAAGCAGATTACCCAATCAAGCATTATATTATATCCAAACAATTTCAGACAAATGGCTGTCCAATCTTTTTTTTAAAGCCTCCTCTCCTTCTCCTTCTCCTTCTCCTTCTCCTTCTCCTTCTCCTTCTCCTTCTCCTTCTCCTTCTCCTCCTCCTTCTCCCTCCCCTCCTCATATACCTTCTTGCTCTCTTTTTTCTTCTCTTTCTTTCTCCTTCCTCTTTTTTCCTTTCTCCTTCTCCTCCTCATATATCAGAAACAAAAGAAAAGGAAATATCGGGCCTCTTTCTTCTTCTTAAGGCCATTAACGTAAGAAGCAATAAATGACAATATATAATGTCAAAGCATTTACTGTTCCAAAGTATAAGAAATGCTGGCATTTGGAGACATATATAACAACCTTGGGGAATACAGAGCTATTATATCTGGGCTGTTATATAACTCATCAATGGATCTGACCTTTCCAACAATCATACCATTGTCCTATCACTCTCTCGGATTGCTCTGAAATAGGCTAAGAACAGTTGTGTGGCGCGCACATCTGGAGAAAGCATTGTGAAAGCTTGCTCCCACTTCTCTCTCTCTCGAAATCCTCCCCGGAAAACTCTCACAAAAGAAGAGATTTGAATGATATCTAGCATATTAGTGAAGTGGATATACCAGCATGAAGGCATTCTGGGGGATGAAATGGACTGGGGAGGATAAAATTGGAGGGAAACTGTCTTTGTTAAGGGGCAGGTTGGAAAATGCTGCAATGCTAGCCATAAATTGTCTTTAATGGAGATATTTCAATGACCACTTTTTATCCTCTCTCAAGGGAAACATTTGTTTCGAAAGTCCTACAGTTGGAAGAAACCAGTTAGGTCTCCGAATCCAACTTCTTCTGAATCCAACTCTTTACGCAGTCCAAGCCAAGCCAAGCCAAAAATGTAAACCAAAGAGGCTATATATAACATCAATTATATTTCTCTGCAGAATAACATGAGAGAACATCGCACCGAATATAGAGAAACTTACATCCAGAATAGACAGACATAGTACAGCACTGGCACGGTTTATATGTTTCCATCAAGAATCACCGAGTCCTTTTGAAGGAACTGTGTGGTTTGGGGTTTTTTTTGGGGGGGGGGAATTGTGTATTATCGGCGATTTATCAAACCTTTCGCCAATACGCTTGGTGTGGGATAACCCCCTCCCCCCCGAAATAAACTGCCTCACAATGCTCCTTTGAAACGGGTAACTTAGAGAGAGAACATTGACTGCTCCAAGGTGATTCATCATGTTTTAGAGCCGAATAGAGCTGTTTTTGAAATTGGATATTCTACCTTAGAATGTAAGTGGCAGATTAAATTAAGTCCGTTGTGTTTGATTAAGTACTATGCATTCTCTTGGCAGATTACATTTCCCTATTTTCCCTTAGAGGAGACTGTATCAACAAACTGGCTGGCAGGCTATAGAGAATATCTGTTGTTTGTCTTTCTGTCTGTTCATCTTTCCATCCATCCATCCATCTATCCATCCATCCATCCATCCACTTACCGCTATCTATCTATCCGTCTGTCTGTCTGTCTATCATCTAATTGAAGAGCTGTGGTGTTGCAGTGGTTAGAATGCAATATTGCAGGCTAACTTTGCAAGCCACTGCCAGGAGTTCGATCCTGACCGGCTCAAGGTTGATTCAGCCTACCATCCTTCCGAGGTTGGTAAAATGAGGATCCAGATTGTTGGGGGAAATATCCTGACTCTGAAAACTGCTTAGAGAAGGCTGTAAATCACTATGAAATTTTATATAAGTCTATTGCTAATTACTATTGCTATTACTATCTATCTATCTATCTATCTATCTATCTATCTATCTATCTATCATCCATCCTTCTATCTATCCATCATCTATCTATCATCTAGATCAGGGGTGTCAAACTCGATTTCATTGAGGGCCGCATCAGGGTTGTGTGTGACCTTGGGGGGCCCGGGTGGGCATGGCCAGCTTGATGTCACTTGTGTCAGGGGTGCCTGATGGCAGCCCGAGTCCTCTGCCAGCGAAAAGGGGCTCCCAAGCTCCGTTTCCAGCTGCGATAGCCTCCTGAAACTCTCTGCCAGTGAAAACGGAGCTCGGAAGGGCCACGTTTCGCTTGCAGAGGCACCACAGGCTGGTCCTTCACTGTTTCCAGGGTGACCACGCAGGCCAGATCTAAGCACCTTGAGTTTGACACCTCTGATCTAGGTAGGTAGGTAGGTAGGTGGATGGATGGATGGGTGGATGGAAGGATGGATGGATGGATGGATGGATGGATGGATAGATAGATAGATAGATAGATAGATAGATAGATAGGCAGGCAGACAGACAGACAGACAGACAGACAGACAGACAGACAGACAGACAGACAGACAGACAACTAGCTACTTTTATTTAGAGCAGCGTTTCTTAACCTTAGCAATTTTAAGATGTATGGACTTCAACTCCCAGAATTCCCCAACCAGTATTGCTGGCTGGGGAATTCTGGGAGTTGAAAACCACGCATCTTAAAGTTGCTAAGGTTAAGAAACACTGCATTAGAGGATCTCATGGTTCTTTGTGACTATGGGGGACATACAAAGAAAGATGAACCTGAAAAAATTAAGTGAAATAATTCATCCCTTTGTTTTTTAAAAGATATCTGCATCATGACAAGATGTTTAATAAATCCTTCTTCAACTAACTTTTGAATGGAGTCTGAATTCAATAAATCTTCCATATAGTTGCTAGGGGTTGGCAACAACTTAATGGCATGCTATCATTATCATTATCATCTGAATTTAATGATCATCGTTTCATACTAATATATCTTCTTGCCAGTAATAATTCCTTTTGTGTCAGAAAGAATTTCATGAGATTTTGAATACTGGTTTAAAAAGATTATCTACTAGCTGATTTAAATTCTCTATGTGAGATAGAGAACCAATTTGGCATAGTGGTTAAGGCACCCAGGCTAAAACCTGGGAGACTGAGAGTTCTAGCTCTACCTTAAGCACAAAACCAACTGAAAAAATAGCAAAGTTGGAAGGGACCTTGGAGGTCTTCTAGTTCAAACCCTACACCATTTTCCGCAAATGGTTGCCCAATCTCTTCTTGAAAACTTCCAATGTTGGAGCACCCACAACTTCTGGAGGCAAGTCTTTCCACTGATTAATTGTTCTGTCAGGAAATTTTTCCTTAGTTCTAGGTTGCTTCTCTCCTTGAAAACTTTCTATCCATTGCTTCTTCTCCTGCCTTCAGGTGCTTTGGAGAATTTAATTTAATTAATCATATTTCTATGCCACCCAACTCCCAAGGGACTCTGTAGAATAGCTTGACTCCCTCTTCTCTATGGCAACTCTTTAGATATTGGGAGTATCATGTCACTCCTTGCCAGGGGTGAAATGCTCCCGGTTCAGACCGGATCACCCGATCTGGTAGCAATGGCGGTGGTGGTTCAGAGAACCGGTAGCAGAAATCTCTGCCCCCCTATGCCCAGCTGAGCCGCGCGATCATCAGAGGCTGTTTTTTTTTTAATGTTTAAAAGCATTTTTTCTACCAATGCTTTTAAAAGTAAAAAAAAAAAAAAGAGCCTCTGACGATCAGGCAACTCAGCTGGGATCGTCAGAGCCTTTTAAAAGCATTTTTTCTACAATCTCTTCAGCCAAAGAGGTTGTAGAAAAAATGCTTTTAAAAGCCTCTGATGATCCCAGCTGAGCTGCGTGATCATCAGAGGCTTTTTTTTACTTTTAAAAGCATTTTTTCAGCTGAAGAGGTTGTAGAAAAAATGCTTTTAAAAGCCTCTGACGATCCCAGCTGAGTTGCCTGATTGTCAAAGGCTTTTTTTTTCTTTTAAAAGCAAAAAAAAAAAATGCTTTTAGAAGGAAACAAAAGCCTCTGACGATCAGGAAACTCAGCTGGGATCGTCAGAGCCTTTTAAAAGCAGAAGAGGTTGTAGAAAAAATGCTTTTAAAAGTAAAAAAAAAAAAAGTTGGCCACGCTCACCCAGTCACATTACTCCCCACCAAGCCACACCCACAGAACCAGTAGTAACAAATTTTACAT
This sequence comes from Pituophis catenifer annectens, assembly GCF_029215685.1. Classification (NCBI taxonomy): domain Eukaryota; kingdom Metazoa; phylum Chordata; class Lepidosauria; order Squamata; family Colubridae; genus Pituophis; species Pituophis catenifer. The sequence goes on from NW_027256884.1 coordinate 120,987,419, forward strand.
TTCACCACTGCTCCTTGCCCTTCTTTTCATTAAACTAGGCATACCCAATTCCTGCAATCGTTCTTTGTACGCTTTATCCTCCAGTCTTTATCCTCTTTGTTGCTCTACTTTTTGGAAACATTTTCCCCTCAAAACAGTGAAGTGATAGTGAGCAGCACAGTAACTAGATGTTGCACGACACAAAAAACAAATTCTTATCACTGCTATGGGGGACACAGCTTGACCCCTCCCCCTTCTTTGCCACAGCCTCTCAGATATTGGAAGACTGCTAACAGCTGACCTTGAGCCAATCACTCCCTGTCAGAGTTAGTAAGGAAAGAGGCAGGGGTGAAATCCAGCAGGTTCGGACAGGTTCTGGAGAATCGGTAGTGGAAATTTTGAGTAGTTCGGAGAACCGGCAAATACCACCTCTGGCTGGCCCCAGAGTGGGGTGGGAATGGAGATTTTGCAGTATCCTTCCCCTGGAGTGGGATGGGAATGGAGATTTTGCAGTATCCTTCCCCTGGAATGGGGTGAGAATGGAGATTTTGCAGTATCCTTCCCCTGGAATGGGGTGAGAATGGAGATTTTGCAGTATCCTTCCCCTGGAGTGGGATGGGAACGGAGATTTTGCAGTATCCTTCCCCTGGAGTGGGGTGGGAATGGAGATTTTGCAGTATCCTTCCCCTGGAGTGGGGTGGGAATGGAGATTTTGCAATATCCTTCCCCTGCCACACCCACCAAGCCATGTCCACAGAACCGGTAGTAAACAAATTTGAATTTCACCACTGGAAGGAGGCAATGGCAAAGCATTCCATGGTAAATAATTTTTGAAGAAAACTTACGAAGAAAAGCAGGGACTCATTCAGGCAGGGTCCAAGGATTAGATATGATTGAACAGAAGGGGTGGGATGAAATTCATCATCTTGAGGTGTTTTTTTTTTAAGTTGACAAAATGTAGATTAACGCAGGCCAAAATACAGGTAAACAAGTCAGGGGTGGGTTCTAAAATTTTTTACTACCGGTTCTGTGGGCGTGGCTTATTTTGTGGGCGTGGCTTGATAGTCATGTGACAATTATTTAGGATTTAGCAAAGGTACTGGTCTACCAGGCTTTTAACTGCTTGCAGAGCTGTACCGATCTACCCATTTATTTTTGCAGGCACTGGTCTACCCATTTATTTTTGCAGGCACCGGTCTACTCATTTGTTTTCTTTTAACACTGATCAGCTGTAGGGAGGCCCTTTGAAGCAAGAGTTTAAACAGTTTTTTTTCCCCCTCTAGCCATCAGCTGGGACTCAGGAGGCAGCAATAGATTGGGGGTGGGGCCAAATAAAAGGTAAGAATAACGCGGGGGGTGGGGGTGGGGCAGAACCGGTTCGGTGATGTCATATCATCACCGCTACTGGCTCTGCGGAACCAGGCCAAACCGGGAGGAACCCACCACTGAAACACGTCCCCTAAAAGAAAATCACCAACCAATGTTCAATAATAATGACAATAAGACAAAGAAATTCTGACAGATTCTTTATTGTTTTTCATTTGGTAGCTTGCCCAAAGTATTTCCAAGAAAGCATAAATCCTTCCGCAAAGTCTCCCAATTATATGAGAAGGTACAGCAGAGCAGTTTTATTCTTCTTTTATTTTTATTTTATTTTTTTGCTGTCTTCTTTTCATAAAACGATGCCCAAATAGTGTCTCTTCCGACATCTGTTTGCACTTTTTCATCAATAGCAGAACTATACAAAACGCACTTTTTTTAAAAAAAAAATATAAGCTTCTGGTTATTTGGGCTTTTGGCTGCATATATTTACACCCTAATTCCTCACTTTTATTTCAGATAGTGTTTAACGCTAACATGCTGTATGAGTAATGAGGAAGGTAGGAAGGTAAGAATTAATTCATAACCAAATCCATTCTTTTAAATGTGTTAAGTATTTCTGTAATTTCAGCAGTGGTGGGTTCCTCCCGGTTCGGCCCGGTTCGCCTGAACCCCTAACAGTGACGATATGACATCACCAAACCGGTTCACTTTGTTTGGGAGCTGGGCCTTCCCTCCCCCCCCACCCCCCCGCGTTATTCTTACCTTTTATTTGGCCCCACCCCCAATCTATTGCTGCCTCCCGAGTACCAGCTGATGGGCTATAAGGAAAAAAACTGTTTAAACTCTTGCCGCAGGGCTTCAAAGGGCCGCCCTACAGCTGATCAGTGTTAAAAGGCAGTGTGGTGGTAGACCGCTGCCTCCAAAAACAAATGAGTAGACCGCTGCCTCCAAAAACAAATGGGTAGACCGCTGCCTCCAAAAACAAATGAGTAGACTGGTGCCTCCAAAAACAAATGAGTAGACTGGTGCCTCCAAAAACAAATGGGTAGACCGGTGCCTCCAAAAACAAATGGGTAGACCGGTGCCTCCAAAAACAAATGAGTAGACTGGTGCCTCCAAAAACAAATGAGTAGACTGGTGCCTCCAAAAACAAATGGGTAGACCGCTGCCTCCAAAAACAAATGAGTAGACTGGTGCCTCCAAAAACGAATGAGTAGACTGGTGCCTCCAAAAACAAATGGGTAGACCGGTGCCTCCAAAAACAAATGAGTAGACTGGTGCCTCCAAAAACAAATGAGTAGACCGGTGCCTCCAAAAAACAAATGAGTAGACCGGTGCCTCCAAAAAAAAATGAGTAGACCGGTACAGCTCTGCAAGCAGTTAAAAGCCTGGTAGACCAGTACCTCTGCTAAATGCTAAAGAATTGTCACATGACCATCAAGCCACGCCCACAAAATAAGCCACGCCCACAGAACCAATAGTAAAAACATTTAGAACCCACCCCTGAATTTCAGGTCATCGGGTCAGTTTCAGAGATGGAATAAAGAGAAAACAAATTGTTTAAAAAACAATGGAGTAAAAGGCAGCAAGCAAAATTTATAGGGCAGGCAGAAGATTTTATACAAATTAAAAAGTAAGCAGAAGGCAGAACGTTCACTTGTTTCAATATGCAGGTTGCTAATTTGGATGAATTCACTAATGGAAATTTGGTCACCATGCAATATTAGTATTTCTAGAGTCCAGAAATTACTTCTTAAGTCAAAAAGCATGTACAGAAATATGCTCTTGAGGGTAAAGTGGACAGAAAATGAAAAGTAGTAAAGTCAATTCAGTCTTATACAGAAACATGGTTAGCAATAGCACTTAGACTTCTATTGCGCTTCAGTGCTTTTACAGCCCTCTCTAAGCGGTTTATAGAGTCAGCATCAGGGGTGAAATCCAGGAGGTTCTGACAGGTTCTGGAGAACTGGTAGCGGAAATTTTGAGTAGTTCGGAGAACCGGCAAATGCCACCACTGGCTGGCCCCAGAGTGGGGTGGGAATGGAGTTTTTGCAATATCCTTCCCCCAGGGGTGGGGAGGGAATGGGGATTTTGCAGTATCCTTCCCCTGGAGTGGGGTGGGAATGGAGATTTTGCAGTATCCTTCCCCTGCCACACCCACCAAGCCACGCCCACCAAGCCACCCTCACAGAACCGGTAGTAAAAAAAAAATGGATTTCACCACTGGTCAGCTTATTGCCCCCAATAATCTGTCTCCTCATTTTACTGACTTTGGAAGAATGGTAGTTGAATGGAATGGAAGAATTGAGCCAGTCAGGATTGAACTCCTAACTATAGGCAGAGTTAGCCTGCAATACTGCATTCTAACCAATGCACCACCACAGTTCTTCATCAAAATTAGCATCTTGCATATTGAGACAAATGGATGTTCTCCCTTCTGCCTACCTTTTAATTTGTATAATCCTTTTATCTTCCATATAGGTTTTACCTGCTGCCCTTTGTTCCATTATTATTGTAAACCATTTATTTGTTTTCTGCGTATTTCATCTCAGTAACTGACTCCATAAAGGAAATTACGGAAATATTTAACCTATTTAAAAGAACGAATTCAGTTATGAATTCATTAAACCAATTAAAGAAATGTGGTTGCCACGAGGCTTATTTTATGCAAAAACAAACATGGTTAGAGAAATATTTATGTGTAGAGAAATGTTTACATTTAGAGAAATATTTATTTATTTATATTTATTTATTTATTTAAATTTCTATACCGCCCTACTCCCGAAGGACTCAGGGCGGTGAACAGCCAGAGGATAAAACACATAAATACAAAAATTTAAAATAGAATAAAAACGAATTAAATAATTTGGCTGAATTTAAAATACCCCATAATTTAAAAACAAATTAAAATTTACATTTAAAAAGGGGAGAAGATTTTGGCCAGGCCAGCTTGATGAAATAAAAAAGTTTTAAGCGCGCGACGGAAGGTGCGCAGATCCGGGATCCTCCGTATCTCTGGGGGAAGCTCGTTCCAGATCGTAGGTGCCCCCACAGAGAAAGCTCTCCCCCGACATTGTTTGGCCGACGGCACCCGGAGGAGCCCCTCTCTATGGGAGCGTACTGGCCGGTGGGAGGCTATTGGTGGTAGCAGACAGTCCCGTAGATAACCAGGTCCTAAACCATGGAGCGCTTTAAAGGTGATAACCAGAACCTTGAAGCGCACTCGGAAGACCACCGGGAGCCAGTGCAGCTCGCGCAGGAGAGGAGTTACATGGGAACTCCACGTCACTGGACTGGGTAGTAGTATAAGTAGTAGTCGCTTTATTTTGGTCAAATGAACACTGAATAGATAAGAGGTTTGCCTTTTTTTTTTTCCTTTGTAAAGTAGTCCTCAATGGAAATGGAATTGTGATGAACCAAATTTAATGCTACAAAATAAAAAAAAACTAAGGTGGACAGATTGGACTATTTCTATTATCAAACCTTAGTAAATATAGAACCATTTGTAGCCAATGATTATAAATCATAGATAGGCATGCCAAAGCCAGGGAATTAGCACAATTTCCAATAAGAGGGCCAACCTTCTACCTGGCACCTTCTAGATATGTTGAGAATTCTGGGTGTTGCCATGCCAATACTTTTAGAGAGCTTCAAATTAGGAAAAGCTTAAGCAGCTTTTCAGCTGAAGATCTTGTAGTCCAGGAAGCCAGCATAGCTCCAAAATATATGGCTTCAGTGCAGTGGTGGGTTCCTCCCGGTTCGGTCTGGTTCGGCCGAGCCAGTAGCGGTGACGATATGACGTCACCGAACCGGTTCTCCCCCCCACGCCCTCCCACCCCCCCCACCCCCACGTTATTCTTACCTTTTATTTGGTCCCACCCCCAATCTATTGCTGCCTCCTGAGTCCCAGCTTATGACTAGAGGGAAAAAAACTGTTTAAACTCTTGCCGCAGGGCTTCAAAGGGCTGTCCTACAGCTGATCAGTGTTAAAAGCAAACAAATGAGTCGGGTCGTAAGTGCGAGGACTGGTCGTAAGTGCGAGGACCTTCCAGAAATGACTCTGACCAGCTAGCCCTGCCCACCTAGTCACATGACCTCCAAGCCACACCCACAAAATAAGCCACGCCCACAGAACCGGTAGTAAAAAAATTTAGAACCTACCCCTGCTTCAGTGGCTACCAATGGCAGTGTAGATTTATTTCATTTCATTTCATTTTATTATTTTATGTTTTAATTTATAAATTGAATACCATTCAACATTCGACATAAAATAAATAAATAATGGATGAAAATAAAGGCAATCTGATTTTGTGAAGTAAAGTTGATGAATCATCACCATCTTTTAACAACCCCATAATCCCTTGCGGGATGGAGTCTGGGCAACTGAAGGGAGCTAGCAGAGTGTTTTAATGGCCAGATACCCTTCCTGTCGCCAATACGGAGTTTTGTTCAGAAGATATATTCTCAGTGTGTCCAGAGAGAGAAATATCTGCCTCTACCTATGATCGAACTCACAGCCTCCTGATTGTGAGGTGAGAGCTCCACCTCTAGGCCACCGCACCACTCAGTGAAATTGATGAATGCATCCAGCAAAATGAAACTGTAGGTTGAATTGTAGATCAGAGAACATGGATTCGTATCACCTGGGCTGTGTGTATGAAAGTTGGAATTCACTGGTTAATGACAATTTTTTATGTTCTAGCGAATGGTGATAATACAGAGGTGACTTTATAGGGGAAAACATGCAAAGTTCTGAATGAATCTGGGGCAGGGAGGAGATTTTGGGGAGAACATGTATTGTTTTACTTGTTTGTGTATGACACTGAAAACTGAATGTTTGACAAAAGCAACTCAATAAGTTTATACATTCTCAGTATTGTGTACCGGTTTTACTTATTTGTTTATAAACAAGTCTTCAAGAGGACAGGATTGTGCAAACATTGTCCATGCGTGCATATATAAATACTTTCGACTTCAGCAAAGATGATAAAATGCTGCCTGGTCTCTGACTACCATGAGACGAATGCAAAACAGATTAAACAGTTGTACCCAAACGAATGTGTCTGCCACATGGCTTTCTCGCTTTTCCTTCTCAATTATTTTGTGTCTTATTTGACTGAAGAATGAGGGTGACAGAAAAACACTATAAGGGACAACGTCTACACTCAGGGGAATCTTGACGAACCGGTAGGATGGGCAGAAACCAACAAGATGAGCTTCAAGAGAAACTTCGGTCAAATGCTACATTTATGAAGGAGACGTAGTCAAGGAAGTGATGGTAGTAGATCCTGCACTGGGCGTGATTTTGGACTAGAATATGTTCCAACTTTGATGTCCTATGCTTTTATGATCAGCATAGAAAGCAGAACATAGGGAATCAACATGTTTTGTTTCAGATGCCACATGTATTTTTGAGGGTTTGTTTTAAGCTGGGGCATTCTTAAGCTTTTAATATTTCCCTAACTATTTGGAGAGAAAAATAGTTTGGACAGAAAAACCAATTTGAGCAATTTAGGAAGGGCCTTTAGAAGACTTTAAACAATCAAAGAAATAGATCAGCAGTTTTCAACTGCTGCAAAAGGTGAACAGGTGTGGCACATCAGATAGAGCCTGGACTCTATGACATGACTAGAGTGGACTGCCTTCATTTTGTGTCTCATTCTTCTCCTGAGTCCCAGCAACTTGTGACATCCCAGGACGTTTTGTTCACAATCCAAAATTCCTGCCTATGAAATGGGTGCTTTGTGATAATTACCAAGTTGTAAGGCTTACAATGTAAACCATCCATTTCCAGAGTCTCTTGATAGTGAGATTGTTGTTGTTGTTAGTTGCGAAGTCGTGTCTGACCCATCGTGACCCCATGGACAACTTTCCTCCAGGCCTTCCTGTCCTCTACCATCCCCCAGAGACTGTTTAAGCTCATGCCGACTGCTTCAGTGATTTTGTTGCAGAGAACAGCAACAAAGATGATTAGGAGACTGAAGGCTAAAACATATGAAGAACTGGGTATGTCTAGTTTAATGAAGAGAAGGACTAGGGGAGACATGATAGCAGTCTTCCAATATCTCAGGGGCTGCCACAAAGAAGAGGGAGTCAAGCTATTCTCCAAAGCACCTGAGGGCAGGACAAGAAGCAATGGGTGGAAACCAATCAAGGACAGAACTAACCTAGAACTAAGGAGAAATTTCCTGACAGTTAGAACCATTAATCAGTGGAACAACTTGCCTGCAGAAGTTGGGAATGCTCCAACACTGGAATTTTTAAAGAAGATGTTGGATAACCATTTGTCTGGTGTAGGGTTTCCTGCCTAAGGAAGGGGTTGGACTAGAAGACCTCCAAGGTCCCTTCCAACTCAGTTATTCTATTCTATTCAATCTCTTACTTCATGATTCCCTAGGCAGCCTGTCTTCTCTCCCATTTCCTTCCCTTCTTCTAAGGTCATTCCCACATGCCATTATAGATTTCGATGAAAGGTTGGTTTAGAGTAATTTAGGCACTTAAATATTGTGCCTCACAGCAAAGAGAGGGGCTTTCAGCTCTTTAGATTCCTTTTCATTCCTGTAACTTGATGTTAGGAACCTTTTAATCTGGAAGGATACATGATGAGCAATAATTAGGGTGTTCATGAACTTCATTCTGGAAGTCATTTAAAATGGAGCTCTAAGAATGTGTAAAAACGACTGTTTCTTTTTTCAGTTAATTGAGCATCAAGAAAGAGATCAAATTTGCTGGCACATTTTTAATATTTAAAGAAGTGCTGTCGGCTAGAAACACCAGCATTTATTGTTAAGAAAAAAGGCACTGCAGATCCAGTTTAAGGAAGGCAGGTTTTTTTTTAAAAAAGAAAATCTCATCCTCAGTTGCTGTGAACTAAATTGAAAGTATTAGGTTTTAAACCTTCTACTATGCATTTAGAACAGAACAGAACAGAACAGAACAGAACAGAATAGAATTCTTTATTGGCCAAGTGTGATTGGACACACAAGGAATTTGTCTTTGGTGCATATGGTCTCAATGTACATAAGGAGAATAAAATAAAAAGATACAACACTTAGTAATAGTCAAGGTTATTAATAAGCTATCAAATTGTACTAGGAAACAAATAAAAACAATATACAGTATTATTCGGAGTATAAGACACACCTTAGTTTTTGGGGAGGAAAATAAGAAAAAAGCTGATTGGCAGGTGGATCAGCCTCCCAGAATACCCCCAATCAGCTGTTCCCAGAGGTGAATTTTAGCAACAGGTTCCTTGGTTGTTTGCTCTGTGCCTTGCTTTTTTTTTTTTGCTTTTTTTTTCTGCCTCTGAAATTTCTGAAACTCTGTTTCAGAAAAAACTTTCTGAAAGCCTCCGAAACAGCTTCAGAAAAAAAAGCCTCTGTTTGAGAAGCTGGGCGGGGCTACATTCGGAGTATAAGACACACCCAGATTTTCACCCTCTTTTTGGGGAAAAAAGATGTGTCTTATACTCCGAAAAATACAGTAAATTGAAAGATACAAGCAATATGGTTATAGTAATAAGTGGGAAGAGATAGATACTAGTAGGGAAGAAAAGAATAATTGTAATACAGTCTTAGTAGTTTATTTGACAGTGTCGTGGGAATTAGTTGTTAAGCAGAGTGATGGCATTCGGGAAAAAACTCTCCTGATGTCTAGTTGTTTTGCTGTGCAGTGCCCTATAGCATCTTTTTGAGGGTAGGAGTTGAAACAGTTTATGTCTAGGATGTGAGGGGTCTGTAGATATTTTCACAGCCCTCTTTTTGACTCGTGCAGTATACAGGTCCTCAATGGAAGGCAGGTTGGTAATTATCCGTTGAAGTCTGTGTTTGTCTTGTTGGGTTGCAGAGCCAAACCAGACAGTTATGGAGGTGCAGATGACGGACTCAATAATTCCTCTGTAGAACTGGATCAGCAGCTCTTTGGTCAGATTTTGAAAGATGAGTGTAGTATATATATATAGAATGGACTAATTTCCAGTTTTATTCTTCTTTCACTTTGATTTGACCAAATTACCTCTTAAAATGGAATCTTCATTGATGGATTGAACCAACTACCTTTGAATTAATTTGGAGATTATTTGTGTGCACTGCATTCTCCGCTTCTTCAGATTGAAGCTTCAAATCAAATTGATTCAATGATTCAAATTGAAAAAGTAAATAAATATGTGGGTGCTAAGAGTTGAAAATAATTTGATGGCACATAATCAATCAACTGGAAAACAAAATCTACAAAAATTATCACCATAGAAAAAATGAGATATACAAATATTATCACCATGTCAGTGAATACTTAGTTGGGTAACCTTTAGCATGAATTATGGCCTTACAACTTCTTCCCATGGAGTGAACCAAGTCTTTTAGTTCTGCAGCTGTTACTGTATAATGTGAAACCAAGATTGAATGATGGCTTCTATTAACTGGGTTTTATTGCTGGGTCATTTCTGACTACCAAGTTTCTTTAGTTGGCTCCATAGATTTTCAATTGGGTTAAGGTCTGGGCTATTCCCAGGCCATTCCAGCAGTGGAATAGGATTATCTTGAAACTCCAATAAAAAAAGTGGTGTTATTAGCCATTAAACCTCAAAAATACACTTTCCCCAAAAGGTTTCCACAATTTTGGCCACTAATGTAGGTCCTGAATCAAGTTCAGCATAGTTACAGATTAGCCCAAAGTTTTTAGCTGGGTGATTTGGGATCCAATCCATCTCTTGGCCCATAAAATAAAAATATAATCTTCATTTGAGTCATCTTGAGCTCTTTGCAGAAAAGGCAGAATGTAACTCTAACAAAAAATACAATAAAAAGCCAGCCAAATGGTAGTAAGATGTTCCACGGGGGTTAATTTGCAGTTCAGAATAGAATTTCTTCTGAAATTTCTCTGGTGCTTCTGATGGGAGGGGGATTAATTGAGTCTTTTGGGTGGGGGTGGGGAGCAGGATAGGGAAAGCAGGTCATTAGAGCCTTTTGTTTAAAAGGTATTAAATATTACCAACAGCAATACAGATGCTTGACGTTCATTCACTTCTAAAAGGAAATTATCTATATTCCCAGGTGGGAAGGCAGATGGATTTTATTCACAGAATTTGCGATGTTGTTACAAACCTTAGGTCTCGTTCCTGCTCAACCTTTCACATCTTGTATGTGACTACAGCTAAGTCTGGTGACTGTACAGAATAATTAACAATTCCCCATATCCTTTCTTTCCACCACCTTTAAACAACTGTAGTCTGGCACAATCGTTCGATGAATCTGATTAAAGTGGAAACAGTGCTAAATCTTCTTCTTCTGTTTTTTTTTTTTTACAGTAAGAAAGCAGCAAAATAACCTTGTAATAATCGAAGTCTGAGCATGCAATGTGACCCAATTTATTACACAAAATGAGTGCAATTGATGGCAAATGTTGTGAATTATTCCGGATATCAATTAATCGTTATTTTGTCTAGAAATGAAAGAATATCGGTGTGGACAACGTCTATGGAGATTCTCAGTCATCCAGGTCATGGTTGTTCCAAAGATGCCTTTTCAAGAGTCAGAACTGAAGGAGCTTCTTGGATGAGAAGTGAAACATCTTCAAGAAAAAACAAAGAAAGCCCAGTTGCCTCTTGAAAAAACATCTTTGGATCAGTGTGGTCATCTATACAGTTCTTTATGGCATTGGGCCAGGATATCTGAGAGGCATCTTCTACAATTGTTTCTGCCCAAATGGGTATGTTCCAAGCCAACTGTTACATTCCTGGTATGTTCCACAGGGAGTGTGGTGTCTCATGTCATTAAAACACTGGGTTGACAATTTGTAAGCCTGCGTTTGAGACCCGAGTACTGCTGTGCGATGGGTGAGCTCCCATCATTTGCTCTAGGTCCTGCTGACCTAGACATTCGAAACAGTGATGAAATCCATTTTTTTTTACTACCGGTTCTGTGACCATGGCTTGGTGGGCATGGCAGGGAAGGATACTGCAAGATCTCCATTCCCTCCCCACTCCTGGGGGAAGGATATTGCAAAATCTCCATTCCCACACCACTCTGGGGCCAGAGGTCTTATTTGTTTGTTCTCTGAACTACTCAAAATTCCCGCTACCGGTTCTCCAGAACCTGTCATAACCTGCTGGATTTCACCCCTGGTTTGAAAGCATGGAAAACGTGAGTAGATAAATAAGTACCACTTCAGTGGGCTCATTAACGGGGACAGGAAAGGAGACCCCAAGTGGGTGTCCCTGGACAACCATCATGTCACCAGTTAATCCTTTCAACCCAGAAGTGCCTTGGTGCTTCTGACACAAGTGTGATGCAGTATGTAGCAGTTCAAAAGCATGTAAAAAATGCAAGTAGAAAAATAGGGACTATCTTTGGTGGGAAGGTAACAGCGTTCCGTGCACCTTTGGTATTTAGTCATGCTGGCCAGATGACCACGGAGACGTCTTTGGATGGCGCTGGCTCTTCAGGTTTGAAACGGAGATGAGCACCGCCTCCTAGAGCCGGGAACGACTAGCACATATTTGCGAGGGGAACCTTTACCTTTACCTTTTACATCTTCTTGAGGGACCAAGGAAGTGGGCTTAACAGACACAATGAACTGGAACAACATGGTAAGCTAATCAGAAAAACATATTTATTGCTACTTACCTATTTACAAGAATCTCACGAGACTAATTGGTCACTATGGTCATAAGCCAGGACAGTTGAAAAGTGGGTCACTTATGTGACCAATCCCATCTTATGAACTTTTTTTGTGCTGAATATTAAGCAAATACCACAGACATTAAATAAACTAAGTATTCAGTATGGGGTGTTTTTGCCAAAAGCTGGAAATACCAGTTTTAGACAAAAACATAGTAAAACACAGTTGCATGACTGTGGGATGCTGCAAACGGCCACAAACGTGGGCCAGATGACCCTGGAGAAGTTCATCATAACTTTGACTGGTCGTTAAACAGTTGGTTGTAAGTCAAGGACTAACAATATATATTTCCTTAAATGGAAAAAGCCACATAAAATTGGTGTCCTGTGTAGCACACATTCCGTGCAACTTCCTTATCATAGAGCCGTGATGGCGAACCTATGGCACATGTGCCACAAGTGGCACACGTAGCCATATCGGTGGGCATGTGAGCTCAACTCAACTGATTTTCGGGTCTTCTGGGCCCACTGGAAGTAGAGAAACAGGCTGTTTCCTGCCTGCGGAGGGCCTCAGGAGGTGGTGGGGAAGGCCCGTTTTTCTCTCTCCCGAGGCTCCAGAGCCTTTCTAGGAGCTTGGGGAGGGCCAAAACGGCCATTTTCACCCTCCCCAGACTCCTAGAGGGGCCCTGGAGCCAGGTGAGAAAGAAAAATGAGCCTACCGGGCCATCGCGTGCCAGGAGTGGGAGCAGCAGGGGGGGGTTGCGCGCATGTACAGGCGCATAGAATTATGGATGTGGGCACACACGCATGCGACCCCCCCAATCCCCCCTCCTGGCACACGATGGCAAAAAGGTTAGCCATCACTGCTATATAGCATAGTATTCTGTATCCCCTTTATCTTTTATTTTTAAGGTTAGTCTGTCCATTTCCACACAGACCAGTATTTTCCTTATTGTCTCCTCTTAAATTCTATTATGTTCTAAAGGTCATATCCTGTCCTTAGATTTTGGGTGGGGAATGTAGATTTTAGGAGTCTTTGTTTTTCTACTTTTAATCCCTTCTGGGAGAGTTGGGCTGAAAGTGTTTTGTTTATGAATAGGCTGGCCCTGGATGCAGAATAGTGGTGAAATCCAATTTTTTTTTACTACCAGTTCTGTGGATGTGGCTTGGTGAGTGTGGTGTGGCTTGGTGTGTGTGGCTTGGTGGCATGGCAGGGAAAGGATACTGCAAAATCTCCATTCCCACCCTACTCCTGGGGGAAGAATATTGCAAAATCTTCATTCCCACCCCACTCTGGGGCCAGCCAGAGGTAGTATTTGTCAGTTCTCTGAACTGCTCAAAATTTCCACTACCGGTTCTCCAGAACCTGTCAGAACCTGCTGGATTTCATCCCTGATGCAGGGGTCTCTATAGAAAATGGTAAAAAAAAAAAAGATCAAGGTGGCACCTGTAGTGGAGTGGCTAAAACTCCACCAGTTTTTAGATGCACATGCAACACAACTTTAAAAAAAGAAGAAGGAGTGAAAGAAGGAGTGGCAGAGTCAAGAAAGAAATATAGATGCATATGAGTGAATCTTGGCACTTTGAACTCTTGGGGACAGTTTCATTCCCTCCATTCTTGCATAGGGAGACAAAGTTTTGAAAGTGTTCTCAGCTGTAACTAATACATCTATTTAATATTCAGAATAAGCCTCCTAATGAATTAATCTATTTAGCATTCATAATCTTCTGTCTATGAAATTATCTTAGGTTCACTTTCAAGAGATTAAATGAACAGAAGAATATAATATAAAGTTACTTGTCACCCTTTGGGGAAAAAAACGCAGCTTCTCTCTTTGAATATTAGTTTTTGAAGTGAAATATGGGTTTAGGAGATGGAAGGAGGTAAGAGATTAAAAGTGGATTACTCTTTAAATCATTAAGTTAGATTACATGCAATGCAAGACATATTTTTATATAAAGGTGTGAACTATCTTACTGTTTAACATACCCTTAAAAACATACAGATTTTATGTTAATATTAAAATTGAGCTAAATGTAATTAATGCTTTTTCCAGACACCATATTATAAAGAGTTCAGTTTCGGCATTCTAAGTCAAAGTTTCCCTTCCTCACTTAACAGAATAACAGAGTTGGAAGGGACCTTGGAGGTCTTCTAGTCGAACCCCCAGCTCAAGCAGGAAATCCTATACCATTTCAGACAAGTGGTTGTCCAATCTCTTCTTAAAAACATCCAGTGGTTGAGCACGTATATATCTATATCTTGTCATTCCTCCATCTAACTTCCATAATGCCATGGCAATGCCGAATCTTATGTCTGCATAGTATTACAGGACATCTGATTGGATGAGATCACCTATTTGCCTAATCAGAAAACATGGAAAATGTGAAGAATAGAATAGAATAACAGAGTTAGAAGGGACCTTGGAGGTCTTCTGGTCCAACCCCCTGCTTAGGCAGGAAACCCTACATCACTTCAAACAAATGGTTATCCAACATCTTCTTAAAAACTTCCAGTGTTGGAGCATTCACAACTTCTGGAGGGAAGTTGTTCCACTGATTAATTGTTCTCACTGTCAGGAAATTTCTCCTTAGTTCTAAGTTGCTTCTCTCCTTGATTAGTTTCCACCCATTGCTTCTTGTCCTGCCCTCAGGTGCTTTGGAGAATAGCTTGACTCCCTCTTCTTTGTGGCAGCCCCTGAGATATTGGAACAATGTTATCATGTCACTCCTAGTCCTTCTTTTCATTAAACTAGACATACCCAATTCCAGCAACCGTTCTTCATATGTTTTAGCCTCCAGTCGCCTAATCATGTTTGTTGCTCTTCTCTGCACTCTTTCTAGAATCTCAACATCTTTTTTTTACATTGTGGCGACCAAAATTGGATGCAATATTCCATGTGTGGCCTTACCAAGGCATTATAAAGTGGTATTAACACTTCACGTGATCTTGATTCTATCCCTCTGTTTATGCAGCCTAGAACTGTGTTGGCTTTTTTGGCAGCTGCTGCACACTGCTGGTTCATATTTAAATGGTTGTCCACTGGGACTCCAAGATCCCTCACACAGCTACTACTATTGAGCAAGGTACCACATATATTGTACCTGTGTATTTTACCTGTGTATTGTATCTTTGTACAATTGTACCTTTGTACCTTCCAGTTTGTGTAGGAAAAAAGCAATATAGTTTGATGAAAAGAAGGACTAGGGGAGACATGATAGCAGTGTTCCAATATCTCAGGGGCTGCCACAAAGAAGAGGGAGTCAAGCTATTCTCCAGAGCACCTGAAGGCAGGACAAGAAGCAAAGGATGGAAAGTAATCAAGGAGAGAAAAGCAATCTAGAACTAAGGAGAAAATTCATGACAATGAGAACAATCAATCAGTGGAATGGCTTGCCTCCAGAAATTGTGGATGCTCCATCACTGGAGGTTTTTAAGAAGAGATTGGATGGACATTTGTCTGAAATAGTATAGGGCAAGGCTATCAAACTCCTGGCCCGTGGGCTGGATGCATTATGCGCTGGCCACACCCACACCCAGTTTAGAGAACAGGGGAAAAGTTCCGATACATCACTTGATGCCGCTGTGATGATGTGAGTTTGACACCCCTGGTATAGGGTTTCCCACCTGAGCAGGTGGTTGGACTAGAAGACCTCCAAAGTCCCTTCCAACTCAGTTCTTCTGTTATCTAGTTACTGCATGGACAGATGCCTGCCCTTATTCTGTGCTGGTCATCTGAGTCTAAGCTGAAAATGGTGTAGAAACATAATCGAGATGATGACCTATTTCAGTGCCATTTGCCTTTGACTGTTCTTTCTTCTCTGCAGTTGGCCATGAGATTTAGCCTGGCTTTTTCTTTTCTTTTCTGAAGCACATTCCAGGGTCCCTAGAGGCAACTTGGCTGGCTGTGAGTGCCATCTCTTTAGAAACACCTGCTGTTAGTTTGTGGCCTCTCTGCTAGCAGTCAGAAATATTCCTTTGTGAAGCATGGAGATTAAATTCGACCGGCAGTGAAGTATGGGAGCTGAAACCCAATGTAATTTCAATGCATTGCACCGAGGCAGAATTTACTGTTAGCTCAGTAACCACACCATTTCTCCAAACTAATTTGGATTATAGTCCCCTAAATATTCAGGGCCTTTTTGTCTGCTGCTGTTGTGTGCTGCAATCCCATTGTTCTGACCTAGGCATCCCAAAAGCACAAAGCTGAGTCCTCGTCCTGATAAAACCCCTTTTATTTAATCTACAGTGAATTCCTCTCCAGCAGAGACTTCCCTCTCCCACAGTCTTTCAAGATAGTTCACAATTACTGACCTTTATCAGGCTTGGAGAGTGGCCGGGCCGATATCTTTCAGACGCCGCAATATTTGGCAAGAATGCAGGAATGAACTAATTGTCTCCTGCAAACACCCGTCCCCTTTCGCTCCTGTTTTATTCCCTATGGGAAGGGCCCTTCATCGTCTACCTGTGGCCTTACTCCCAAGTCGACCCTTGTTCCTTAGTTATTCCCTTCATCTGGCAACTCTGTGCATGCACACACTGGGAACAGGCTCCAGCTGTTTGTCTACCTCACTGATGTCTGACTCTGAAGGCAGCTGATACCTGTCATTCGGCCCTGGCCCCATCTCTGCCTCTGACGCAGAGCACTCGTCAGAGCCTTCCCCAGACTCCAGGACTGGCTCATGTTCCTCCCCAACCTCCTCACTGTCCGAATCTGCTGCCAGCTCCACTGGCCACTGGTGGGCCACAACACCCATCTTGTGATCGGCTTTGTGGAGCCTTATAAGTGCTTTCTGTAAAACGATGAATGAGCATTTGCTTTTCATTTTATCAATTAGGCTTGGAACTGCTGCCAAAGTTTTGGATGGCTTGTAATACCAAAGCTACATCTGTCAGGAGTTCTCCTCGAAAAGAAGACCAGGATGATTAAGAGAAGACAATGTAGTTTTAAGAGTTGGCTTGGATGAAATGATGACAAGTGTTCTCTTCCATATGGTGGGGAGTAGGATTAAGAACAAGAAGAAGGAATACAGGGCCAGCATACCTATCTCTCCTTTGAGAGTCACTGGACTGCAGTAAAGTCTGTGTAGATAACATTAGAGTTTATGTCTATATCGGCATATATCCTATACCAAGTTCACAGTTTTGTCTAGGGAATCAATGTTAATTTGCTAACTGTCAGTACTTATCCTTCCATCCTTCCACCATCACAATTAATGAAGCTTCTTGGATGAGAAACGAAATCTTTTCTTCTTCTTCCTGCAGGAAAAAAATCCAGTTTCCTTTTGGAAAAGCACTTTTGAGACAACTGGGACCTGGATGACTGAGAATCTACATCAGGGCAGGGGTGAGTTCTACTTACCTTTACTACCGGTTCGCAACGGGGCCGCGCACATGCGCAGAAGCGTTCTGATAACATCAGGGATGGTGGGCGGGGCCTCCCTCTGGTTTTACTACTGGTTCTATAGAACTGGTCCGAACCAGGGGCAACCCACCACTGCATCAGGGGTGTCAAACTCAGGACAACACATTGTCGTCACGTCATGTATCACAACTTTTTCCCCCCTTCACTAAACCGGGAGTGGGCGTGATGCATCCGACCCATGGGCCATGAGTTTGACACCCGTGATCTACATAGACCAGAGGTGGGGAACGATGGTCCCTTTATGACTTGTGGACTTCAACTCCCAGAATTCCTGAGCCAGCACATTTGTGTGATTGTATACATCAGTGTTGGCGAACCTTTTCGGCACCGAGAGCTGAAACGGGAGCATGCGTGTGTGCATGACAGAAACCAGAAGAGTAGCCACCTGGTGCGCATGTGTGCACCGGGCGGCTGCTCTTCTGGTTTCCGGCACACACATGCACACTGGCCACCTGGTGTTCCAGTTTCTGGCGAGCGTGCATGCATGAAGACCATGTGGCCGGTGCATATGCGTGTGCTGGAAACCAGAAGAGCAGCCGCCCAGCACACGCACGCGCACCAGGTGGCTGCTCTTCTAGTTTCCAGCGCTCCCACGTGTGTGAAGACCAGCTGGCTGGCGCGCCGTAACCCGGAAGAGCAACAGGCGATGGCTTGTGTGCCTGGAGAGATGGCTCTGTGTGCCACTTCCAGCACGTGTGCCTTAGGTTTGACATCACAGATATACACGAATATGCTACAGCTACATACCACTATACATTATAACTGCATTCATCAATGGTAGAGTAGCAGCTGCGAGCGTATAAATTATATCTCTGATTCACACCTAGCTCTTCTTAGGTTATTTAAATACACAGGATTTATCCTTATCATTGCTAACTCTAGTCCCATTGCCGTCAATTTAGCTACTCTGTGGAGAACCAACTTTGCAGCTAAGCCTAAAATGTGATTGGTTCAAAATCTTTTAACTGTCTCTGTGACCTGGTTTCCAGGTGGATGAATGGGAAAAGCTTGCTGTTCTAGTTGGCTTACTTTCTCTTTTATCAAAACTCATTTTCTCCTCTGTCAGGGGCCAGTTCAGAGCCAAGATGGTTCAGCTGAACTATTTTACAACCTGGATATGTTGAAATGTTATTTCTAGGGGGCGGTGCTCATCGCCATTTCAAAGCCGAAGAGAACTACTCAAAATTTCTGCTACCGGTTCTCCAGAACTGGTCAGAACCTGCTGAATACCACCTCTGGTGGGTTAGAAAGAGGGCTCAAAGAGGCCATCTATGTCAAAATTGAACAGCCTTCTTTCAACGGGGGAGGGGGAAAAATACAACATCATCTATCTCCAATTTACAACACAGTCTTTTCAACAGTTCCAAGAAGACTCCACACCCATTTGCACCACTCAGGTGACCCTGAGGACACAGATAAATCTCCAGGTGGCCCTAAAGAATGCAAATGACCAGCTGTCTGCAAGGAGTATAAATCCTTCCATTCCCCACCATCCAATCAAAGCTGAAGAAACTTCTTGGATGAGAAGTGAAACGTCTTCACAAAAAAACCCAACAGTCCAGTTGCCTCTTGAAAAAGCACCTTTCGGACAACCATGACCTGGATGACAGAGAATCCTCATAGACATACAGGTAGAATCTATTTACAGAGTGGTAACTGGCATTCAAAACCATAGATTAATAAATGCTGGAAGGGTCCTTAAAGAACATCTAGTCTAGCAGAACTCTACTGCTAATTGCATCCTTGATAGAGGGACATCCAGCTGCTGCTTATGGGTCTCTCCAAAGAAAAATCCTCCACTAACAAGAAAAGCAGGGGAAAAAAAACAACCAATGTGTATTATTTTTTGCAAGCATTCCCATAGCATTACGGAGGGTCTGATTAGCCTTTTCACCCGAAGTGCCAAAGATATCTAAGCCCCTGATTTTCCTTAACTCCTAATCTGTAAACTAGCCCTCGCAATCATACATTCTGCAATTTTGCAAGTATTTCCTGCCCTGAAGCTGCCAATGAATCATGACCCAAAAGTAAAGTTAACAGGTCTGTAGCCTCCACATTAAATCGAGAAATGATTCTGTGTAATAATTGAGGGTTGTCAGGTTGCATCCAAGTCAGACAAATTTGCCATCTGCAAAATAATCCCCTTGGACTTCCTGAGGTACGTAGAGATGGAGAGTGAGTGTGTCTAATGTACTTACTCTGCATCACCTTTGCTGCTCTTTTCCTGTCATTGCCATGATGGATGGATTTGTTAAAGTACAGATGAAAGGGGCGTCTCTTGATAGGGCTAGATTTAAAAATGTGTTACTACATATTTATTGCTTCGGGAAGGTTTTGTCCTTCTCCTGCATGATCGGCCCTAATCTGTAGAGCATGAATCTGCAGAGGAGGACGAGCCAGATCTGGAGCCAATGGGCGGCTTCGTTGGCTTCAGAGGAATGTGGGGAGAAGCAGGACGAGGCAACCCAGGGCCCCTCAGGATTGGGATGGCTTGTTAGCAGGGAGGAACAGGGGCAGGATGACTAAGAGGGGGCAAGCAGAGGACATAAGGAGTGATGAAGCTCAGGCGATTATCAAGGAATGCCCCCTCCTGATCCTTGAGCATGGAGAGTGGAGAGAAGGCAGGAACAGCACAGGCCGCCCTGACAACTTGGAAGGGGAGCGCCCTACCCCTCTTCACAAGACAAACCTGAGGACTGAGATTTAAGAAGGCACTGTGGGGAAGGGCGTTTTTTGGGAACAAATACTGAATTTGTAGAGTTTGGTGTGCTGGTACAGACATTTGGAGTTTGCAAGACTGCTTGTTTCTTCCTTACTTCGTGAACTCAGTGCCTTGTTCCTGACTTCGTGGACTCATTGTTTGTTCCTTGTTTTGTGGACTCATTTCCCTGTTCCTTGTTTTGCTGGACTGGGCACAGCCAGAGGCTGGCATGCGTGTGTGTCTGTGTGTGCACGCACGTGCACTTTGATCTGGGACTTGCCAAGTACATGAGAGTGTTTGCAGGGAAATTTGGAGCACTGAAGGGGAGTTTGAACTCTCAGCTGGCTGTGTGACCTTCGTGCCTTGTCCTAAGTCATCACACCAGTCTATCTATTGTAAAAGAAATGGAGAAGCCTAGAACTATTGGAGGGGAAAGGACCAGATAAATTCATACAACCACAGGTAGTTCTTGAACCAAAACCATTCATTTAGTAACTATTCATTTAGTAACCATTCAAAGCACTAAAAAAAATAATGATTTACAACAGATCCTCACCCTTACAACTGTTGCAACATCCTCAAGGTTCCTTGAACAAAATTAGGGTGCTTGGGAATCAGGCATGCATTTATAATGCTTGCAGCATCTCGGGGGGTCATGTAATCCCCATTTGCAACCTTCTCAGCTGGCTTCCAATGAGCAAAGTTAATGGGGAAATACGGATTTGCTTAATAACCACATGATTCAAAGGTCTTAAAATTGCAACTCACTTAACAACAGAATGCACAACAATGGGAATTCTGGTCCCAATTTGTGTTCGTAATTTGAGGGCTACCTTTAAGTAGATATGGAGTCTGGTAGCATCTTTATGCTTTATGCTCCATCTTTATCATATGGAGTCTTAGTGGATCAACTTAATTAGAAAATAAGCATTCACAAAAACCTATGTTGGTCTGTCTTGACCTGATGTCTATTAGACCCCATGTCTATTTTAAAGGCATATGGATCTTAAAGAAATCAAATTTAGCTGCTTGTTAGAACCTGAAAAGATCTACCTTCTTTATTAAGAAACTTCTTCATTTTAAGATGTCTAGGGAGTGACATGATAGCAGTGTTCCAATATTTATTCAATTTATTTATTTCGTTTGTCAAACATGTACGAGATAACAGGAATAAGTATAAACGTGGATATGAATAGAGGAAATGGGTACGAATAAAAAGGGACAGCAGAACAGGGATGGTAGGCACGTTGGTGCGCTTATGCACGTCCCTTACAGACCTCTTAGGAATGGGGTGAAATCAACAGTAGAAAGTTTAAGATTAAACTAATGGGGGTTTGAGGATGTAACAACAGATTCAGGTAGTACATTCCAGGCATTGACCACTCTGTTGCTGAAGTCATATTTTCTGCACTCGAGCTTGGAGTGGTTTACCTTGAGTTTGTATCTATTGTGTACTTGTGTATTATTGTGGTTGAAGCAGAAGTAGTCATTGACAGATAGGACATTGTAGCGGATAATTTTGTGTACTATGCTTAGGTCAGGCCATAGATGGCATAATTCTAGGTTGTCCAAGCCCAAAATTTCAAGCTTGGTGGCATAAGGTATTTTGTTGCGAGCAGAGGAGTGGAGTACTCTTCTCTATCTGAGGGGTTGCCCGGAGATGAGTTCCACCCAGAGATGAATCCCACCACTGTTGTATCATCTGCAAATCTAGTAATAGTATTACTAGCATGAGTGGGAATGCAGTCATACACATAAATATAGAGTAAGGGACTCAACACACAACCCTGTGGTGTTCCAGTGTTAAGAATAAGGGCTGAAGAGATATGATTATCTAACCTGACCCTCTGAGAGCAGCCAGACAGGAAATCCATAATCCAAAGGCAGTGTTGTGGATCTGTTACCTGAGCCTGTGTCATCAGCAGGAGAGGACTCCGAGAGTGAAGGAGAGGAGTTGGCAAGGCCTCCCTCTCCAGGATCCTCCTCTCTGGCAATGCCTTCAGTGTCCGCCGAAGGGCAAGAGATAGGGCCGGGGCCAAGCACGTCCACGCAGCCACAGATGGACAGTGATGAGGGTAATGAGTCTTGGCTGGATCCACACCAGCGTCGCAGAGATAAGTGCACGCAACAGAAGAAAAGGCGTGCCCGAGATTAGGCTGAGTCACTGGACCACACCCCACAGGGTATAAAAGGGAGCGTGGTGGCCAGTCAAGCCTTGTGACGAACAAAGCTGAAAGCTCCCACGCCATTCTGCATTGCCGGACTTTTTGCTATAGACTTTGCTGGATTATTTCTGGACTTGATTAATTCCATAATTATTGAGCTGTTTCTTTTGATGTATCAGAAGTGGGGAGAAGTTATCTCTCCTCTTCATAAATAATAAACTCTTGGCAGGCAGCTACTAGGTTGTTGCCAAGTTCCGTTATCAGAAGGAAAAGGATTTTGCCGGCTGGTTTGGTCTTTAACTCTTGAACGTCTGTTGGTGTGTGTGTGTGTGTGTGGTTGGGGACAGAACAGGCAGATTGAATAAGAAAGCCCAAGGTCCATAAGTTTAGACACTAGTCTATGTGAAAGTATTGTGTTAAATGCAGAGCTAAAATCTACAAAATGCATCCTCCCCCTGCTGTTTCAAATGATCATCACTTTAGGTTGGGCTTAGAAGCCTACTAGCAACCGAAAAAGTCCTGATGCAGTTACTCAGTGAAACCAGCCGCTCCCTCTGCTATCCTAGCTTAGTTATTTCAAAAGTGAAAAATGAATTTGGAGAACAGCTGGCCTTCCCCAGTGTGGCCTATAATTCTACAAGAATAAAAAATTAATGGAATATGGCTACAGGGAGTCCGTAAACCAAGTGATCTCCAGGCTATAATTTTTTTTTTCATCTAGCTCATAATAAAGTTTATTATTACCAGACATAGTTGTGTCTAAGAGACACAAAACTGTTGGGGATAAATCTGTCCAATGGTTGATTACGTTGATAGAAGATGAAAGAGTAAAAATAAGAGAATCCTTCCTCTATACCAGGGGTCTGCAACCTTAAATACTCAAAGAACCATTTGGACCCGTTTCCCACAGAAAAGAAAACACCGGGAGCCACAAAATCCTTCCCATGCCTGACAATTTCTTGAGCAGCCACAAAACTAGCATATGTCATTGAATTAAACGTTCTGTTTTCTTCTGAAACTTTTCTTGGATTTATCCATGGTTGGCCTACCGGGGTTGAAAAGCTCAATAAATTGCGCACTGGTGGGTATCGCACATTGGCGGTTGTAACGCATATTTTGAGTGACAGGGAGCTGCAGCAGAGGAGTGAAAGAGCCACATGCAGCTCCAGAGCTGCAACATTGCTGACCCCTGCTCTATACGGTATATTAGAACCTAGAAAACATCTACAAGAAAAAAGACTTCACTCTTTTCTTCCTACTACGAACATCCAGCCAGTCAGTATTGGAAAGATCTTGACCTGAATTAGTGAGTTACTCCAAGAATAATTGTTTTACAGCTATAAAGCTTTGCAACTTCTGTAATAGAGCAAAATGAATCCAGGGCCATGCCTACTTAGACAAAGTGAGGGATCAACTCAAGTAGCTGTTAATGATGATAACAGCTGTAAGTCCTGAACTGTTTCCTTATATCACCAATTCTTCCTCCTTAAAGAATGGAGCTA
Source organism: Pituophis catenifer annectens (assembly GCF_029215685.1). Lineage (NCBI taxonomy): Eukaryota > Metazoa > Chordata > Lepidosauria > Squamata > Colubridae > Pituophis > Pituophis catenifer. Next base: position 121,011,131 of record NW_027256884.1, read on the forward strand.
CATGTCCAAACAGACTACTTGCATTGGCGTGATTTTGAACTGCTAGGTTGGCAAGAGCTGGGGCAGGAATGGGAGCTCACCCCATCAGGTGGTGCTTGAGTCTCAAAAGAGTAACGTAGAGTAGAATGGAGTGGAGTGGAGTGGAGTGGAATGGAATGGAATGGTATGGAATAGAATAGAATAGAATAGAATAGAATAGAATAGAATAGAATAGAATAGAATAGAATAGAATAGAATAGAATAGAATAGAATAGAATAGAATAGAATAGAATAACAGAGTTGGAAGGAACCTTGGAGGTCTTCTAGTCCAACCCTCTGCTTAGGCAGGAAACCCTACACCACTTCAGACAAATGGCTATCCAACATCTTCTTAAAAACTTCCAGTGTTGGAGCATTTACAATTTCTGGAGGCAAATTGTTCCACTGATTAATTGTTCTAACTGTCAGGAAGTTTCTCCTTAGTTCTAGGTTGTTTCTCTCCTTGATTAGTTTCCACCCATTGCCTCTTGTCCTGCCCTCAGGTGCTTTGGAGAATAGCTTGACTCCCTCTTCTTTGTGAGATGTTGGAACACTGCTATTATGTCTCCACTAGTCCTTCTTTTCATTAAACTAGACATACCCAGTTCCTGCAATCATTCTTTATATGTTTTAGCCTCCAGTCCTCTAATCATCTTTGTTGCTCTTCTCTGCACTCTTTCTAAGTGCCAACCTTCTGGTTGACAAGCCCAGCGCCTTAACTGCTTGGCCATCCCACCCCCTACAATGAGTACCCAACAATAAAAACAATGCCTAACCCCTACACAATCCCATAAATATTGTAAACTCCAAAATCAAGGAAAAATACAGGAAGAGTGAAGAGCTCCAATTGTTTTAGGATATGAATAGATTCTTGACACATTGCTACTTTTCTTCCTCTTACTTTGTCCCATCTTCCAAGCTGAATTTAAGCTTCGTCTATCTCCTGTTGGTTGACATTTTAAATAGGGTCATCTTATCTTCCAAAGGAGCTAAGTCAAAGCACTATGTGTCCAGAATGTGTCCAGAAAAGACACAATGAACGTGTCCAGAAATATTTCACGAGAAGAGTCCTCCACTCCTCTGCTCGCAACAGAATACCCTATGCCACCAGACTTGCAATTCTGGGCTTAGAAAACTTAGAACTACGCCGCCCTTGGTATGACCTAAGCGTAGCTCATAAAATTATCTGCTACAATGTCCTACCTCTCAATGACTACTTCAGTTTCAACCACAACAATACACGAGCGCACAATAGATACAAACTTAAAGTGAACCGCTCCAAACTCGATTGCAGAAAATATGACTTCAGCAACAGAGTGGTCAATGCTTAGAATGCACTACCTGACTCTGTGGTTTCATCCCAAAAGCCCCAAAATTTTAACCTTAGACTGTCTACTGTTGACCTCACCCCATTCCTAAGAGGTCTGTAAGGGGCGTGCATAAGAGCACCAGCATCCCTACTGTTCCTGTCCTAATGTTTTCTCTATTTGTATCTAAATTATGTATCCAATCTATGTTTATACTTATTACCTAGTACGTTCTTGACAAATTAAAAAAAAAAACAATGAATATGTAGCACAACACTATTGATTGTGAAACACTTTTCTTTCAACATGATTAGGCCTGTCCGATTCCAATTTCCTATAATCTTTTCAGTTCCTTCTGCCCTACAAATTTCTTTGCATTTCATGACCTGGTTTAGCTAGTAGCATTCCTTAAATTAATTCCCAAACTCGAACAGGCACTGCTGGTTGCTATTCTGCCAATTGATTTGAATGTTTTCCTCTCCCTTGATGTACACAACAAAGAAAATTGTATGGAGCAAGCAATTTGGATACAGTTGCACGAATGAGGGCATGAAAGCTGCATTAAAATGTATGTGCATTGCTCTTTATACATATACATATGCAGTCACCAAGATAATGTACGAAAAGTATCATTTCTATCTGAGAACTTTGGGTGGATTCTGAAGTTATTGAAAATAATAAATACATTAGTAAATAGCACAGAGTAATAACTAGAACAACAATAATACCGCCATATAAAATGTCACTGCTGCTTAGTTTTAAAAAACCCTCTTCAAATGTAAAAACAAGAGCAATAGCAATTCTATTGTTTCTAGTGGAACAGGCGAACTAGAAAAAGTCACAATTCTAGTTATCAACTGCATATTTTGGATGAGAGACAGATCGGAAATAATTTTTATCTAAGTTCGTTAAACTCATCCTGATACATTTTTAAAATGGCATTTTTAGGATAAACATCTACCATACAGGGGGTGTTGTGACCCAGGCCCAAGTAGTTAGTATTAAATGCAAACAGTTCGAAAATAAACAGACTTTATTAGAACAGCTGAGAATTAACTCATGCTCAGCGTAGTCCAAACTAAATGAAAGCAAATTCTTCAAAACACCATTCCTCAGTTTATCACCGACCTTGGGATAATTAGGCAAACTGCCAAAGGCTTTTTGTGGCGAAAATTCAGAAGCAGAAGATGCCAACAAGAAATGAATACAGTGAAACAAGAACCAATTCTCTCAACGTTGTTTTCTGGCAAAGAGGCCAAGAGACATTGCTAGTCTTTTAAGCCGTATGGGAGGGGCTAATCATCTCTTGGCCGTACTACTAAGTCGTCCTCTTTGCTTTAGTTGCTCTTGCCTTCTGGCAGCTCTTCTTATACATGCACTAGGAACAGGCTCCTCCTGTTCCTCTGCCTCTCTACTGTCAGCCTCTGGAGGCTCCGAAGTCTGCACATTACTCCCCAGAGATGGCCCCATCTCTGCCTCCGATGCAGAGCCCTCATCCGGGCCTTCCCCAGCCTCCAGGACTGGTCCATGTTCTTCCTCAGCCTCATCGCTGTCCAACTCCGCTGCCAGCTCCGCAGGCTGCTGGCGGACCACAACACTTACGACCATTGCAGCATCCCCATGGTCACGTGATCAAAATGCAGACACTTGGCAACTGATTCATATTTATGATGGTTGCAGTGTCCCGGTGTTATGTAATCACCTTTTGCAACCTTCTGATAAGCAAAGTCAACAGGGAAGCCAGATCGACTTCACAAACCTGTTACTAACTTAACAACTGCAGTGATTCCCTTCACACTTCTGGTAAGAAAGGTTGTAAAATGGGGGCAAAACTCACTTAACAGCTGTCTTGCTTAGCAAGAAAAATGCTGGGCTCAGTTGTGGTCGTAAGTTGAGGACAACCTGTATTTCAACTGTTTGGACATCTTTTGTGGAGGTTGTTCCTTTGTTCTATTCTGCATTTGAGCCTCCTCACTAATTGCAGCAAGAAATTCAAATAGTGAAATTAAGAAAAAAAATCATAATCACAATCATCTTTATTGAAACAATGCCTTTGGAAGCATTTATGAAATTCTTTTGAAAGGTCTTTCCTACTTAGATATCTTCCTTGCTACTCCATTAGCAATTTGCAACACTGCGGGAAAATAATTATATTTTGATCGTTAGGATTGACAATAACTTTTAAAACAATAAAGGGATTTTTTTCCCCTTTATATTTATTCAAAAGACAGGCTGTTGGCTTTCTTCCCATTTTTCAACCCCATTCCCCTCAAAAAAATAAAATAAAATAAACCCCGGTATTTGTGAAACGCTTATGGGAATCTACTGATTAAACATTCAAAGAAAGCCAGAGAATTGATAAAGCTGCAGTAGAATATAAGGATGTTTTCTTGTCAACGTGAAAACAGTCCTGTTCCTTTCAAAATGAAGAATGATTTATGGTTTTGATATGACCAGAAGTTCCAATCCAGATATTTCTCCAGCAAGTTTTCTGGACGAACAATTGGATATAAATGTAACCAATAAAGAAGTGAAAAACCGAATAATGGGTCTCCCAGGAGAATCCGATGACTGAAAAGGGGGCATATGCAGGATTTCTGTGATGTCACAGTCATAAATCATCTGCCATCCACCAAATGGGTGAATATATGCATTTTTAGAGAGTCGGATCTTGCTTCTTTCATCTCCTAATGGATGTAGCCCTATCTGTCATACTCAAAACCAAACACTCATACCAATACCCCTTGAATCTATTTCTGTCAGACACTAAAACAAAGTTTAATGATGCCCCAAGATACTTTAACAAACAAACAAAGCTGGAGTGCACAGCTTTCTTTTTCCTTCCCATAGATCACAATCTGCTCCTAAACCCCTTTCCGATGACTGTTGAGTAAACATCATTGTTCTCTGTAAGATTTCTTGGGATTGAGTGGTATAGAAAGTAGGCAAACAAATGATTTTCTTTTCTTTTAATGACCCTGTAATCCCTTGCATTGGGTAGCATTGGGACAACTAAATGGAGCTCAAGCATTTACTGGCTGGATGCCCTTCCTGACACCTTTGTGGAGTTCACAGCAGATAGAGAAACATCTGACACTGCCTAGGATCGAACTCACAGCCTCCTGGTTGTGAGGCGAGAGCTCGATCTCTAGACTACCACACCACTCATGCAAACAAATGAATAAATGATTTAAATGGAATAGACTTCTAATGACATACATAGACAAATTATATTGTTGCACAGAAAGCTGATGGGAATTTCCCAGAATATCCTACCACCTAATGATGGGAGACTCTAGTTGATGGCCTATCACAACTCTCTCCAACTTAAACCCTGAAAATGTGCTGAACTCCAAATTTCAGAATCCATCTCAAGATTTTGATCTACTCATTGGACATCCTTCTTGTCAAATCAAGGCTCAGAAATCACAGACTGTGGAAAACAATTTCAAACCACATCAACCCATTGGGCTGTCTACCTTAATATGACATTGCCAGTGGTGAAATCCAAGGTTTTTTTTACTACCGGTTCTGTGGGCGTGGCTTGGCGGGCATGGTGTGGCTTGATGGGTGTGGCTTGGTGGGCATGGCGGGAGAAGGATACTGCAAAATCTCCATTCCCACCCAACTCCAGAGGAAGGATACTGCAAAATCCCCATTCCCTCCCCACTGCAGGGGGAAGGATATTGCAAAATCTCCATTCCCACCCCACTCTGGAGCCAGCCAGAGGTGGTATTTGCCGGTTCTCCGAACTACTCAAAATTTCCACTACCAGTTCTCCAGAACCTGTCGAAACCTGCTAGATTTCACCCCTGGATGTTGCATACATCTGTTCCCATCTGATTCTTTCAGACATATGGAAGTCTTGGCCAAAGATCTGGGACTGTGCTCACCCTGTGGAGAAATTTGGATCATCAGATGTCTATGGAAATTCTCAATCATCCAGGTTATGGTTGTCCCAAAGGTGCTTTTTCAAAAGGCAACTGGACTTTCTTGGGTTTTTGAAAAGGTTTCACTTCTTGTCGAAGAAGCTTCTTCACTTCTGACTGAATGGTGGAGAATGGAAGGATTTATGCCCTTTGCAGTCATCTGGTCGTTAGCCCTCTGAGAGTTGGTTGAGGCCACTTGGGGTTTATCTGTATCTTCAGAATCACTGGAATCAAAATGCAAATGGATGTGGAACATTCTTGGGAGTGCTGAAAGGACTGTATTTTAGACAGGAGATAGGTGGTACATCCCCCACCTCCTCTATTGAGAGAGGGCTGCTCAATTTTAATATAGATGGCCTCTCTGACACATCTTTCAAACCAGTGGTCCTCTCTGTCCAGAATGTAAACTTTGCTGTCTTCAAAAGAGTGACTGTTGTCTTTCAGATCTTTTGAATGATGAATAAGCCAGATGCAGTTAGGTCTACCTTTTCCAAGGGGCCTACGCAGGTGGGTATATCTGAAACTATGCCTGAAATTTCTATTCCATTTCTGGTTGGTTGGTTGGTTATCTATCTATCTATCTATCTATCTATCTATCTATCTATCTATCTATTTATTTATTTATTTATTTATCGAATTTCTATACCACCCTACTCCCGGAGGACTCAGGGTGGTGAACAGCCAAGATAAAATACAGATAATACAAACATTAAAAGTCCATTAAAATTATTAAATATTTTGGCCGAAAAAGAAATTTAAAACACCCAATTTATAAAACAAATTAAACGATTTAAAAATTTAAAAGGGAGAGTTAGGCCAGGCCAGGCCAGCCTGCTGAAATAAAAATGTTTTGAGAGCACGACGAAACGTGCTTCATTAATGGTTGGTGGTTAATAGCATTTTTTTTTTAAAAAAGAAGCCCACCATTCACATCATTGATGATAGAATAGAATAGAATAGAATAGAATAGAATAGAATAGAATAGAATAGAATAGAATAGAATAGAATAGAATAGAATAGAATAGAGTTCTTTATTGGCCAAGTGTGATTGGACACACAAGAAATTTGTCTTTGGTGCATAAGCTCTCAGTGTACATAAAAGCTATAAATGATAAATCATGATCATAGTCATCATAAAAATACATTCCTCATTAATCATAAAATACAACACTTAGTGATAGTATCTTAGTGATAGTCCTAGGATACTAAATAAGCAATCAACATAAATCATCACCTTTGAGATCCTAGGCCAACGTTTTGACCAATTGTAATAGAAGTATAAGAGCCTTGGTGGTGCAGCAGACTAAAGTGCTGTTAAATAGTACCAGCTGCCTGCAATTACTGCAAGTTCAAATCTCACCAGGCTCAAGGTTGACTCAGCCTTCCATCCTGCTTGGGGTGGGGGGGCGAAAGCCCTACTAAGCAGGTATATACAAAAGTATGAAGGCTATTGCTTAACGCATTGTAAGCCGCCTGAGTCTCCGGAGAAGGGCGGCATATAAATCAAACCAATAAATAAATAAATAAATAAATAAGTATGCAAATGCAGCCTACAAAGTAGTGGGGGGGAAGATAAAGGTTTCCCTTGTCCAGTCATGTCCAACTCTAGAGGTGGTGCTCATCTCCATTTCATAGCCAAAGGAACCAGCATTGTCTGAAGACACTTCTGTGGTCATGTGTCCAGCATGGCTATACGCCAAGGGTGCATGGAATGTTGTTACCTTCCCACCAAAGTATGGTACCTATTAATCTACTTACATTTGTATGCTTTCGAACGGTTAGGTGGGCAGGAGCTCAGACAAATGACAGGAACTCACTCCATTGCATGGAGCTTGGGTCTCAAACACAGGCTCTCAACCTCTTCAGCTGGCAAGCTCAGTGTCTTTAACCACTTAGCCAGTAGAATGCATGGATGCAGGATGTATATAAACTTCCCAACAGCTTTTATGATATTTTAATGTTCCTTTCTTTGAATGACACTCCTTTTGTTTCAAAGTAATAATAACAGGACTCTGCCTTCTGTACCTCTAGACAGGGTGGAAAACCTCCAATTTTTTTTACTCATCACTAAGCTCTATGCTAGACATTTCCTGTTACATTTCCTGCCCTTCTTGTGACTTCTTGTCCTGCCTCCAAACAGCCACCTGTGATCCTGTTCCCTCTACCCAACATTCCCGTCATTTTTCAACAGCCTTCTCATTACCATAAGGTTATATATTTGGAAAATTAGCTAAAGAAAATATGACTTTTCAACAGATGGGTGTCTTGATTTTTCACACAGACTTGAAAAAGAGCAACTCCACCGTCGCAAGAAAAGCTCGCATATGCGCCATGCCAGGTGGCAGATCAAATTTACAGCAGCCAAAAAAGCATTCGTGACACCATCACATTTACATTGCTATCCCCTTTTAAGAAGAAAAGGCATTATTATGCACATTGCAAATACCTTCTCTGTAAAGACCGGGAGTGAAGGTTTTCATTATACACAAAGAACACTCCCCTAGCAGGTCATATCTGCATTTGTTACATTAAAACGGTTGTTTTCAACCTTTGATGGCTGTTCCAAGAGCACAGAGGAGCTGACATACAACACAATTTAGCACTGCAGTGCATTTGAGTCTTGGTATGTCGTAGAATTTGCTGGGGTCCAACTGTAGGAAGAAATATCCTTCTGGGTTCAGCTCCAAGTGGGAAAAAGACACTGGAAACATGAAGACTGCTTGGAAAGATGGTTTAATGGACGGGATCACATAGTTTGAGTTCCTGAACAGAAAAGGGGCCGAGATGCAGCGAGTCCCCGGGTTTTATGCCCTCTCTGGCTTTGAACTTCCTGGGGCCCTGAAAGAGTATCCTGATTGGTTGTCAGATTCCCAGGGGGTGGAGAGCTTAGCTAGCCTTGCTGGCTGATGTAATCTTAACAGGTGCCATGTGGTGAGTTTCTGTTGCTAGATGGATCCTGTTGTGTTAGTTTCTGTTCCTAGATGGGTCCTATTGTGTTGCAGATGATGGTCCATTGACAAAGATGGGAGGGAATTGACTTTCTGCCTCTGGCCCATTGACAAAGGATGTGGGGGGCAGGAAGGTGGGAGCTGCTTCGTCTTTAAAACATGCTTCTCCATTTCTCATCCAGGGAAACATAATATTCTGTCTTTTTAATATTTCCTAAAATATTTCATTCTTCTAGGAAAGGGGTGGGTGCTAACTTCCTACACAACAATGAAATCAACCATATCCAAGGAACTCTTTTTGAATATATGTTTTATTGATACATTTTTTTTCCTTTAAAAGCATAAAAATTCCATGTCTATCTGAACAGTGTGTTGTCTGGGCGTAATTAATTTTGATGAAAGATACAACAATAACCATAATCATACTAGCAGTGGTGGGATTCATATTATGTTGCTACTGGTTCACCCCGCACACACACGCTCGCTTCTGCAGTTATGGTTTGCAGGCTGGTTATATCATTTTATTCCATCAAGCCACAGAAAATGACTTCCTGTCTTATTTTTTTATTTTTTTAATTTGATTTATATGCCGCCTTTCTCCAGAGACTCAGAGCAGCTTACAGTGCGTTAAGCAATAGCCTTCATACTTTTTTATATTTTATACAAAGTCAGCTTATTAGCCCCACAAACTGGGTCCTCAATTTACCTACCTTAGAAAGGATGGAAGGCTGAGTCAACCTTGAGCCTGGCAAGATTCGAACTTACTTTAATTGCAGACAGCTGGTGTTAAATTACACTGCTTAGTCTGCAGAGCTATCCAGGCTTATCCTGAAACAACTGGGTTTTAAAAGCATCAAACCAAACGAAAAAAATATTTATATATTACTGAGAATATTGGTTGGGGAATTTTTTTTTAAACAATTAAACATGGTACCCACTTTAAATGAAGGAGGATTAGTTTCAACTGTTTTTTTTTTTTTAAATTTGATTTATATGCCGCCCTTCTCCGGAGACTCAGGGCAGCTTACAATGCACTAAGCAATAGCCTTCATACTTTTGTATATTTATACAAAGTCAGCTTATTGCCCCCACAAACTGGGTCCTCATTTAACCTACCTTAGAAAGGATGGAAGGCTGAGTCAACCTTGAGCCTGGTGAGATTTGAACCTGCAGAAATTGCAGGCAGCTGTGTTAATAACAGGGTGCATTAAATCACTGTACTACCAAGGCTCTTTGGTCATTTACATAGCCATTATAATTCCTGGTCTTTTGGCTCACTAAATTTTTTTTTCTTTTTGCCCTGCTGCAATCATAAAATTCTTAGTGGTATGCAAAAATGGAGGATAAAATATCCATGATACAAATCATAATCCCTATTCATCTTAAAAGAAGGGCCACACTGTCAGAGTTTGTTGCAAAATCAAATCCAGAAAGCACACACAGGTAAACTGATTCAGCAGGATTCATTAACTTCTTTATGTACATAATAATACATGAAGTAAATTTACAATACCAACAGCAGATTTCTTCCAATGTGGTAGAAGTTACAAGCAAAAGACAAGCAGAGCTCAGCAGACTAATTTCAGTTCAGAGCAGGCAAGCCCAGATTTGTTTAGATCTCAGCACAAAATCGGACTCAGAGCTTAAAGCTGCAGGGCTAAGCCACGCCCAGACTTCTTACTTAAGTTTCTGTTTCTAAACAGTCCCCATTGGCTGACTTGTTACCATGTCTATCCAAAGTCCCCATTGGCTGATTTAGTTGCTATGCCTATTCATTGGCTAATCTACTCCAGTCTATGAATATTCATACTCTGACACACATCTATAAAAGAAGTAGTCACATACAGCGATTAAATTATATCCCTCAGAAGGGCTCCATCTTAGTTTGCTAATGGAAGGCTATCAGAAGTCTAACTTTCAGGAAAAGTCATTTCCATGCCATGGAGATCATGGTTTTCATTCAACCCACACAAACACACATACACACTTATTTCACCATACGATAGTGATGAATAGCATATAAAAAAGACCACAAGGTACTTAAGAAACATTTCTTCTGAGTGATTGATTAATGGGGGGGGGAACATGACAATGACACCACCAGCACCTTCTCTATCCTTTTATCCTTTGTAAAATGTGGATAAAATTTTGACTGGCATGTTTATACAATAAAGCATCTATTCATTATGCCTGTCAGGCAACTACTGTGGAAGATAAAAGGTTTACTGTATTACACTTTCCAATACCGGATAAGTATCATGTTTTCTTGTTTGCCTGTCTTCACCTACACTTATGTGCTGTGTGTTAATGGACAATTTATTGGAGTATCTCAATAATAATAATAATAATAATAATAATAATAATAATAATAATAATAATACGACGTGTATACGTAGTATACAGAAGTTTGGATTTGAGTACAGCAAAAGCCACTGGGAACATCAGGTTGAGAAACTCAAGATCTTGTGGGACTTTAGGATTCAGACTGACAGGCACTTGGTCCACAACACACCTGACATAACAATAGTTGAAAAGAAAAAAGTAAGGTTCATTGACATTGCAATACCTGGTGATGCACGGATTGAAGATAAGCAGCAAGAAAAAAATCACAAAGTACCGGGACTTGCCAATTGAAGTTGAGCGACTGTGGAAAAAGGAATCGTGTCTTGTCCCGATTGTAATTGGAGCCCTTGGAGCAATACCCAAAGGGCTATTTAGAAATTCTAAATTTACCGGACTTGAACATTTTGACTCTACAAAAAACCACCTTACTCGGAACAGGTTACATCCTCCGACGATACCTTAACAGTTCCTAGTCCTTGGTTAGGACTCGAGCTGCTGAGCTATTAACCAGCCTCAAAGGCTGTGAATCTCACTAAAGATTAACCAATAATAATAATAATAATAATAACTACTACTATTGTCATTGTACGTGTATACATGGTATACCCATACAATGAAATTCACTTAACACCCAAAGACCAGGCCCAACACACATAACAATCCCCAAACACACTCCCACCCACCACAATTCCCCACCCCTAAACTACCCAAACATCCATACAATAGACCAAGTAATGCTGTCCAACAGCTCACTGATGGTGGCCCTTTAGTTCATTGTTGAGTGCAATTATTGCTCTGGGATAAAAACTATTCAGAAAGTGTGTGGTCCGACTTTTAATTGTTCTTTATCTTCTACCAGAAGGCAACAGTCCAAACAAGATTGTAAGCAGGATGGGAAGAATCTCTGAGAATGTTATGCAACTAACTAACTAACTAACTACAGTTTGACCTTTCCGGAAAGCTGCAAAAGGTGAAACTCTGTAATGTTGAACTTAATGTAATGTATCCACCTGCACAGGTGCAGTGGATGTTCTCAAGAAATCCTCAAGCCAGCAATCCACTTATTCATGTACCTCTAGTATCTAACCCAATTATTAGCAGGTCAAGACCCTAACAAAATGATGCATGCCTTTGAATATCAGAATAGAATAGAATAACAAAGTTGGAAGGGACCTTGGCGGTCTTCCAGTCCAACCCCCAGCTTAGGCAGGAAATCCTACACCACTTCAGACAAATGGTTATCCAACCTCTTCTTAAAAACTTCCAGTGTTGGAGCATTTACAACTTCTGGAGGCAAGTTGTTCCACTGATTAATTGTTCTAACTGTCAGGAAATTTCTCCTTAGTTCTAAGTTGCTTCTCTCCTTGATTAGTTTCCACCCATTGCTTCTTGTCCTGCCCTCAGGTGCTTTGGAGAATAGGTTGACCCCCCCTTCTTTGGAGTAGCCGCTTAGATATTGAAACACTGCTATCATGTCACCCCTAGTCTTTCTTTTCACTAGACTGGACTTACCCAGTTCCTGCAACCGTTCTTCATATGTTTTAGCCTCCAGTCCCCTAATCATCTTTGTTGCTCTTCTTTGCACTCTTTCTAGAGTCTTTAATAGCTCTGGTTGGTAATTATGTTGCTGGTTTGAGCTCCAAGCTTGGCAATTTGGTTGCAAATGTTTGGCAAAGTATCAGCAAGGTATTTAAAGGCCAATGCTCCCCCAGACAAGCACAATCCAAAACGCACTGAAGATGTCTCCTCAAATGGGGATGAAACATTTTCAGCCAAATTGCCAAGCTCAGAGCTCAAACCAACAACATAAAATGGTGTGTTCCTTGTCCTTCCCTTTGGGATTGGAAGTGACAAAAGCATAGTTATTTAACGCAAGTCCAAATTCTCTAAAGGGTTACTCGCTGCCAAAAAAACTCAAACAGATGTATGGTAAGTCAGTGCAACAACCAAAAGCCAACTCAATTTAAGATCTAGGTAAGGTTATAGAAGATAAAGGTATGAGAGCAGAGGTCATAATCCGGGCAGTGCAAAGTTAATACACCAGGAAAATCCATCACTGCTAGAACTGATGAAGTTACCTAGTAGGATAATGAAATGTCTGCAAGAAAACAACTAAGTTCAGAGACCACCAAGGACTCCATCGTTCAATCCTGAGCCACACGCATTCTCCTGTAAAGGATGATATTAAATTGTACATGCTTAGAATCTATGGAGCATGACCACATAACTACAGAGTTGAATTTACCATAGAGTTCATCTAATCTGGTCCATGCTCTTTGCAAGATACACAAAACATCTCTGACAGAGGACCAGTGGTGAGTTTCTATCAGTTCACCCCGGTTTGGGCAAACTGGTAGTGGCAGCGGCAGGAGGCTCTGCCCAACCACCCAGACGTCATCATGGACTCTCTGCATGCAGACACCACATATAAGTGAAGCGAGCACACGTGCGTTCACAGTTCTGAACTGGTAGGACCATCCCACCTTCTTTGAAGAACTGTAGTGAAGGAGAACTTACCAGAAGATCATGTGGTAGCTGCTCCATCATTGGAAATATTGTATACTAATGAAGGAGAATATTTGTAGCTCAGGGTTGACATGAGGTACGTGTTAACCTTGATGGGGTCTCTGAGCTTGGTTGTTTTCTTGCAGATGTTTTATTACCCAACTAGGTAACATCATCAATGCTAGTAAGGAGTGCCCCCATCAGTACTGACAGGCAAGCCACTAGAATATAAACTGAGAGCAAACCCCACCCCTTACTAGCACTGATGATGATTGCTATGGGTAATTAAACGCCTGCAAGAAAACAACCAAGCTCAGAGAGCACCTGGGACCCTTCAAAGACTGTAGAGTCAGGAATGTTATTCTGATGTCTTAGTCTGAACTAGCTTGCTGCTTCTGGTTTTGTTCTTTGGGGCAATCAAGAATAAGTCCATTCCTTCTTTCCTGCAGCAACCCTTTAAATATTTGACATTTAATCAATCCGACAATTTGCCCATCCCATGTGCAGCATATTCACACTTTATTTTCATGATCACACTTGATTGGCTTGTTAGAGGTATAGGAACCATAATTAGACTTTATAGGACTAGCATTCAATGGAGACTCAATTGAGGATTTGATGTTAAATTCTGCTAGAACGTGTATTTCTCCCCCCCCTCCTGTTATGGTCATCCAGTCTGTGCTTGAACCTCCCAACCTGTTGGACAGCCCCGATATAAAGGCAGAATTGTGTTTCTGGCATCAGTGGTCAGTGTGATTTGCTGTATAAAGTTTTGGATGCATTTTGGAACAACAGGGGCAATTAAAAAGGGCTATTGATCATTACAACCTAAGGAACTCCCTGGGGCATGCTTAGGAGAGAATGGCATTATTTGGACTTCGCTGTCAGTAGCCGTTCAATTTCCACTTTTTTTCTAAAGGAAGAAAAAAGGAAAGGAGAAGGAGAAAACTCTGTCCATCACGCTTGATTTAATGATCTCCTGTAGCAATACATTCCGAAGTTTGACTCACAGGCTACATAAAATAACTGTTGTTTTAAATAGGTTGCCCTTTCATTTAATTGAGTGTCCCATCGCTCTTACAATCCAAGCAGAGGAGGAGGAGGAGGAGGAGGAGGAGGAGGAGGAGGAGGAGGAGGAGGAGGAGGAGGAGGAGGAGGAGAATAGCAATAGCACTTCGACTTATATACAATGCTTTACAGTCCTCTCTAAGCAGTTGTTGAGTTCTGCCGGAGCTCGCCATCGATGGGGGGTGTGGGAGACGAAGGAGTGGAGATAAGCAGCCGCAGCGAACACACAAACAGTTCCTGGATAGCAGCATTCAGGGTGATGATTGATGACGTTGCTGGGCCTCTCCGATTCTGCTGTCCTCGCTGCTCGCAGCTGTTACTGTTAAGGGAGTGGGGGGTGCTTGATTGATAATCACCGGATGTATGTTTAAGGGGCTGAGTTTTTGTTAAATAGCGCTGTGGTGTGATTACACCCAGCGCTGACTTTGAACCAAAACACCGACTTGTACTTTACTTTTGACTGCAAGCTTATCATTGCCAAAGTAAACCCTGATTCTCTGTGTGTTACTGGTGATTATTTCCTATCGCAGTTCTGAACGAACGACAAGCCGAGAGCAGTTTACAGAGTCAGCTAATTGCCCCCAACAATCTGGGTCCTCATTTTACCCACCTTGGAAGGATGAAGGCTGAGTCAACCTTGACTTGGTGAGATTTGAACTACCAAATTGCAGGCAGCCGGCAGGCAGCAGAAATAGCCTGCAGTACTGCATTCTAACCACTGTGCCACCACGGAGAGGAGGAGGAGGAGGAGGAGGAGGAGGAGGAGGAGGACGACCAATAGTACTTAGACTTATATACAATGCTTTAAAGCCCTCTCTAAGCAGTTTACAGAGTCAGACTATTGCCCCCAACAATCTGGGTCCTCATTTTAGGATGGGAGTCTGAGTCAACCTTGAGCCTGGTGAGATTTGAACTACCAAATTGCAGGCAACCGGCAGGCAGCAGAAATAGCCTGCAGTACTGCATTCTAACCTTTGCACCACCATTGTGGTGAGGAGGAAGAGGAGGAGGAGGAGGATGGTGAGTCTTTCCTGAGACTTAATGCGGAAAAGCTACAGCTGAGCTTTTTCCCTGCCTCTTTTCCACCCAGGCGAAATCAATGAAAGCCATTCTGACTTTAGCAATCCCGTCCAAAGTGTTTCTATTATGCCCGCTTTTGCAAGCTGGTTTTTTTTCCCCTCCCCTCCTCCCTCTTTTTTTTCTTTCTTTTTACACAGTATCTTTTCAATCTGTGCTATTTTGCTGCTGGTGGTTTTTGCAGCCCTATGGGAATTCACACATCTCTGCTTCTTCATTGATTCAGTAGCTGCACTTCCCAGAAGCTCTTCAAGCAACCCAGATCGGCAATTAGGAGCGATGCCATCATTTGGAGATTTTTTTTGAGAGAGAGAGAGTTTTGGGCATTGTATTTCAATCCCTCTCATAAGTTAACTTTTCTTTTTTTGTGTGTGAATGGAGGGAAACAGACATGGACAGTGTGGGAATTATAGCAATAGCACTTAGACTTACATACCGCTTCACAGTGCTTTACAGCCCTGTCGAAGCGGTTTACAGAGTCAGCATATTACCCACGACAATCTGGGCCCTCATTTTACCCACCTCGGAAGGATGGAAGGCTGAGTCAACCTTGAGCCTGGTGAGATTTGAACTGCCAAACTGCTGGCAGCCAGCAGAAGTAGCCTGCAGTACTGCATTCTAACAACTGCGCCACCTCAGCTTTTAATGCTAGTAAGAAGAAGAAGGTGGTGGGGAATATAGCTATATAAACCAGGCTTCAATTGCTTAAATATGAGCCAGCAGTGCAGTGGTGGGTTTCAAAAATTTTTACTACCGGTTCTGTGGGTGTGGCTTGGTGGGTGTGGTATGGCTTGGTGGGCATGGCTTGATGGGCATGGCAGGGGAAGGTTACTGCAAAATCCCCATTTCCTATCGATCAGGTGGGACTCGGGAGGCACAGAATAGATGAGGATGGGGCCAGTCAGAGGTAGTATTTACCGGTTCTCCAAAACTACTCAAAATTACCACTACCGATTCTCCAGAACTGGTCAGAACCTGCAGAAATCCACCTCTGGAACAGTGTGTTGCAGCTGTCAAAAAAGCCAACACAGTCCTAGGCTGCATTAATAGAGGGATAGAGGCAAGATCACGCGATGTGTTAATACCATTTAATAAATGCCTTGGCAAGACCACAGTTGCAAACAGTTTTGGTCACCATGATATGAAAAAGATGTTGAGACTCTGGGAAGAGAGCAGAGAAGAGCAACAAAGATGATTAGGGGACTGTAGGCTAAAACATGTGAAGAACGGTTAAAGGAATGGGTATGTCAAGTCTAGTGAAAAGAAGGACTAGGGTTGATATGACAGCAGTGTTCCAATATCAAGGGGCTGCCACAAAGAAGAGGGAGTCAACCTATTCTTGAAAGTACCTGGAGGCAAAAGAAGAAGCAATGGATGGAAACTAATCAAGGAGAGAGCCATCCTAGAACTAAGGATTAATTTCCTCATAGAACAATTAATCAGTGGAAAGACTTTCCTTCAGAAGTTGTGTGTGCTCCATCACTGGAGATTTTCTAAGAAGAGATTGGATAACCGTTTGTCTGAAATGATATAGGATTTCCTGCTTGATCAGGAGGTTGGCTAGCATCCAAGAGACTCTATTATTCTGTATTATTCTGTTATCTCTTAGGACTGTCAATTTACAGCACATTCGGGCTGTTTTCGGGATAACTGAAAACAGGGAACTATCTGTGGCCATGAATGGAAGGATCTGGCAGTTTGAGCCTCCTGTTTAGATTTGTTGGGTGAAAATGGGTTTCTTAACCCTGGGAGAGAAGCTTGTAACCCATACTTCAGCCCTTGAAACCCTAGTTTCAAGTTGATTGGGGATTTAAGAGGTAAAATGGAGCTCTTAAGATTAAGAATGACATGGATAATTCGGCTGAATATTTGTCAGGTGTGAGAAATCAGGAAATCCAGGCAACTCAAATGAATATAAAGGTTTATTGCACGTTTATGTTCTCTACAACAATCTGAACTACTAATGGTCAAAGAAAATTGGAGATAGGGAAGAGTCAATGGAATTCAAGGTGGGCTGAATTTAGATCTCTTGTGGGCACAATGGGACTCAAGACTGATGACACGTTTGATCCCTCCCTCGAGCTCAGCCTGGTCATCTCCCACAATAATACTCATTTTAATTCCAGTGGTAGTGTGATATCATCTATTGAGATGTTTCCAACTCCGTGCAGAAACCAAAGTGAAATTTGAGAAAGGTTGGCCATTCCTGCTCTAAGTCTTCAGATTTTTTAAAAAAAACATTTTTATTCTATTTATTTCTGAATCAGACCATTGGACCTTCCAGACCAATATTGACTGGTTGATTCAAGAGAAAGGGAAAAGATGTTTTTGTCAACAGGGTAAGTCTCAGACACCAAATAATCTTGGAATAGTTTAGTCTCCTCGAAAATATCCAGTTACAAGGAACATTTTTATGCAATCCTAAAACATTCAGACCAGAGGTGGGTTTCACTTACTTTTACCACCGGTTCGCCCGACGCGCGCATGCTTGCTTCTTGCACGCACTTTCCACGCATGCGCCCAGCCTTCGTTGCATGCGCTTTGTTTGCTCGGGCACTTTCTGCACATGTAGCAATCGTCGCTACCAGTTCGCCTGAACCGGTGTGAACCGGCTGAGTATCATCTCTGATTTAGACTGACATTATTACCTTCTTCCATAATTCTCCAGAGAAAGCCTATTTCTCCAAGCCATTAGGCAATGGTCCTTGGTGTCGACTTCCTTGTAATTGTATGTGTGGATTCTTCCAACTCTGGACAAGGGATGATATCCAAACTATATTAGTCAAATCCATTAAAATCACAGGCATAATTGGATTATGATTTAAATTCCATGATTTTCAATGATGCTTAAATTAAGCAGATTTACTTGAATTCAGTTTCTTTTTTCCTTTTGTGTGTCTGTGTGTTTACCCTCCATCCCCCCTGATTTCTGGAGCCAACCATTGTAGTCCATTTGGATGGGCAAAGTCAACATTTAGAGAAGAACAATATCACTTCGGTTTCTGGAAGTCTTAAAGTGTTATGAAACAATGACAAACATACCTTTTAGGAGGGGGTCAGGAAATTCTATTTCTTTTGCAAATTACTTCCTCTATTATTTTCATCTACCCAGTTCTTCACATTTTTTGAGAAGGGACAGTTCTCATGACCCTTCTCAAAAAAATATGAAAAATTGGGATATTATTTTTAGTAGCTAGAGTCAGCGGAGCTGTTCAGGATCACAAAAAAGATGATTCAGAATCTATATTTGACTCCAGAGCTACAGGTTAGACATTTGGTTCACGGCTAGGTCTGCTGGAGTAAAATTAGAAGGGTGATTATTTGGATGTGGCTGAAGCGACATAGAAACCCTGACCAGAAGATGATGATGATGATTATTATCATCTCTTTTATTCATTAAACATGAGACTCAGTCAATTGAACTTTTAAAAACATGTCACAAATACGATTGTCTGGTGCTAAAGGTTGATACGGGTTGCTGCCAGCGTCCTAGGTATCAACCAAGTATCTTCTTAAAATATATGATGTTCTGAGTGGCACAGTTTTTTGCAGTTCCGCTGGTGTTATTGCAGGAAACTGCAATATCTTGATGTGTTTTGTAAAATTCTTGGACATGGTACCAAGTGCCCCGATGACAATGGGTATCACTGTGACATGTTTCATCCATAGCCGTGTAGTTTCGGTGGCCAGGTCACAATATTTCATGATTTTTTCCAGTTCTTTTTCTTTGACTCTGGCGTCTCCTGGTACAGCAATAGCAATAAACTGTGTGCTTCAGCCCTCAAAAACCGTGATATCTGGCGTGTTATGTTCCAAATGACGATCCGTCTGTATTCAAAAGTCCCACAAGATCTTCACTATCTCATTTTCGATAACTTTTTCCACTTTGTGCTCCCATGACTTTTCGGATACAGGTATATCATATTTTTTACATAATGACCAGTGGACTAATTTAGCAACTCGATCATGTCTAGCTTTGTAATCAGTTTGCATGATTTTGCTGTACATTATTATTATTATTATTATTATTATTATTATTATTATTATTATTATTATTATTTAATCTTTAGTGAGATTCACAGCCTTTGAGGCTGGTTAATAGCTCAGCAGCTCGAGTCCTAACCAAGGACCTAGGAACTGTTAAGGTATCGTCGGAGGATGTAAGCTGTTCCGAGTAAGGTGGTTTTTTGTAGAGTCAAAATGTTCAAGTCCGGTAAATTTAGAATTTCTAAATAGCGGGGTAGCCCTTTGGGTATTGCTCCAAGGGTTCCAATTACAATCGGGACAACACATGATTTCTTTTTCCACAGTCACTCAATTTCAATTTGCAAGTCCCGGTACTTTGTGATTTTTTCTTGCTGCTTATTTTCAATCTGTGCATCACCAGGTATTGCAATCATCATCATCATCATCATCATCATCATCATCATCATCATCATCATCATCATCATCATTTGTCACACTGTTATCCAGATGTCCAGACTGGATCTGGCATTATCAAATGTATTTGTCACCCATCTCCCAGTTCGAAGCAACTCTGAGCAGCTTTACGACAAGATAAAATATACAAATCTCAAAACTAGATACAAAATTCGAAAGAATTATGAATATGTTTAGTTTAGCTTGAGAATGACTTGGGCAGAGGATGCTGTCTTCCTTCCGCAAGGAAATCCTCATTGTTTTCAAGAGGAGATTGGGCGCCCTTCGTTGTCCAGCCAAATGGACTGCTAGATAACACAATTGTGACAAGCAATCAATCCAGATGGTACGAGAAACTCCTCTGCATGGACAGGTAGGAATTAAGCCGACAAGAACTGCTTTTTATTTTAATCGTGAGTTACACAAATCGCACGCCATGCATAATTACCCTTGATTAGCCGAACATCAACCTGCAAAACGCCAATTTCACAGTGGTCTTTTGGAGAAGTAGCCAACATACCTTCAGCTCCTGCTGAGGAATGTGCTGGAAGGCAAAGGACTTCCTTTAAGACATGAATCTGCGCTGTTGCAGAGGAAGGAAGCTAACAGACAGCCTAATACGGGGTGCTTCTGCTGGCTTTTTGAATGCAAATCCCAGCTGTCAGAGCTTAATTAAAAAGTACCAGTCAGCACTATTTAACAAATGGAAGAGCACTAAATGGTAGGTTACTTGGTGCGGGGATGTATGCAATTTCTAAATCCAGTAGGTAGGATGACAGGTATGTAATTATCATCCCATCAAGGAAAGGATGGGAAAGTGATGGCAGTTCCTGAAGCTGGTGGAACCTTGCCAATGTTACATCCATAGCCCTTTTGTAAATCCATAGCTTTCCAAAAAAAGCCTTCCCTGTGCAGATTGACCCTGACTCTCTTAGGAACACACAACATTGTGCAGAAAGGAACTTTACAGGAGGGGAAAAAAGGTTGGCATCATCTTGCAGGATCCAATCTGGGTCTGTAACCGGGACCAGAGGTTTATGTCAGAGTACGAATATTCATAGACTGGAATAGATCAGCCAATGAATAGGCATAGCAACTAAGTCAGCCAATGGGGATTTTGGATAGACATGGTAACAGGTCAGCCAATGGGGACTGTTTAGAAACAGAAACTTAAGTAAGAAGTCTGGGCATGGCTTAGCCCTGCAGCTTTAAGCTCTGAGTCTGATTCTGTGCTGAGATCTAAACAAGTATGGGCTTGCCTGCTCTGAACTGAAACTAGTCTGCTGTGCTCTGCTTGTGTTTTGCTTGTAACTGCTACCACATTGGAAGAAATCTGCTGTTGGTATTGTAAATTTACTTCATGTCTTATTATGTATATAAAGAAGTTAATGAATCCTGCTGAATCAGTTTACCTGTGTGTGCTTTCTGGATTTGATTTTGCAACAAACTCTGACAGTTTAGCCTTCTGAGTTTTCGGACTCGTGCCCATCCTCAGGGGACTTCTCTCTAACCAGAAGGTCTGCTTTGGGCTATTCTATCCATAGTATTTCTGTGGTGCCTGGTTATGTGTGGCTTTTTAGTTGTTGTTTGGGGCATTGGTGGCCGGCTATTAAATTGTGATGTTTCCTTGTGCTGCCAAGTTGTGGGTTCCTAAGCAGGGGTGAAATCTAGCAGGTTCTGACAGGTTCTGGGGAACCGATAGCGTAAATTTTAAATTTTAAAATAAAGAGCCTTGGTAGTACAGTGGTCTAAAGCACCCTGTTATTAAGACCAGCTGCCTGCAATTATTGCAGGTTCGAATCTCGCCAGGCTCAAGGTTGACTCAGCCTTCCATCCTTTCTAAGGTAGGTAAATTGAGGACCCAGTTGTGGGGGCAATAAGCTGACTTTGTATAAATATACAAAAGGATGAAGGCTATTGCTGAGCACATTGTAAGCCGCCCTGAGTCTCCGGAGAAGGGCGGCATATAAATCAAATTAAAAAAAAAAAAAAATTCAGTAGTTTGGAGAACCGGCAAATACCACCTCTGGCTGGGCCCAGAGTGGGGTGGGAATGGAGATTTTGCAATATCTTTCCCCCAGGAGTGGGGAGGGAATGGGGATTTTGCAGTATCCTTTTCCTGGAGTGGGGTGGGAATGGAGATTTTGGAGTATCCTTCCCCTGCCACGCCCACCAAGCCACACCCAGAGAACCAGTGGTAAAAAAAACTTGGATTTCACCACTGCTCCTAAGTACCAGGCACCACTATCCTGTCAGAATCTGAAGAAGCTTCTTGGATGAGAACTGAAACGTCTTCAAAAGAAAAAACAAGCAAGTCCAGCTGCCTCCTGAAAAAAAGCACCTTTGGGACAACCATGACCTGAATGACTGAAAATCTCTACAGACTTTTATCAGGCACCACATACATGCTTGGCATAAAATAGCCTAAAGCTAAAACATTCTGGACAGAAAGAAGTTTGTTTGTTTGTTTGTTTGTTTATAAAATGTATTGGCTGCCCATTTTACCATAGGGTAACTCTGTGTGCCTTTCAGTTACCTATATAGGGTGGAATATAAATAAATGAGTTAATAAACAAAGAACGTGTCAGGGTTCCATGTAATAACCCCTAAGCAATCAAAACTCTGTGGCCTAGAGGTTCCTCAAGGCATAATTTTATTTGGGATGTCATTTTGGCACAGCTCAGTGAAAACCCGACTCTGAGGGACCCACGGTTTTCCCCACCCAAATCAAAGCCCAAAGTTCATGCCCTCCAGGCCACATATCCATCACATGGTCCAAACAGGTCATAGTCCCACCTCTGGCTGGCTTTGGTCCACGCCCTTCCAACACCTGGTAGAGCGTCCTTGGCTCCCACGAGAAAGAATGTTATTATGATTACAAATCAGAGGTGGTATTCAGCTGGTTCAGACCAGTTCGCCCGAACTGGTAGCAGAAATCACAGCTGGGCAACCCCCCTCCTACCCTGGCTGTATGCCATCCTATTTAGACATGTTTTTGAGGCTGTGTGCATACACGGAATTTGCGCGAGCGAGCTAAGCGCATGCACGGAAGGCCGTGCGCATGTTTGGATGGGGCGCACTCACATTTGCAAACCAGTAGGGAAAGTAAGGGAATGCCACCCCTGCTACAAATCCCCCCGCTATCTCTACCTCCCCCCTTATATTCCCACAGCTCTACCCAGCCTCGCTGTGGCAGCCCTGAAGATGCTCCCCAAAATAGCTTCAGGATGACAGAAACAAGAAACAAGCTAGCTTCTGGCTTCTACTTTAAGGCAAAATTGCACATGAAACCAGGGGCATCTTTAGGTTATACATCAAAATCTTGGAGATGGCAGATATGTAAACCCTGTGCTTTGGTTACATCCGTGGAGCATGTTTTGCCACGCCGCCTAGGCAAATACCCTTGCATAAAACAAAATCCATTATTAATAGAGCTGTGCAATCTGGGATGCTGTGCAGGAGCTGGCTCAGAAGTGGCTGAACACAAGCTGCCTGGAGGATGATCTGTTCGCATTCTCCAAGCACCTGGAAAAGCTTTAATATGCACTATGGAGGGCATGGGCCTTATCTCCTCTGCTGCACTTACTAAAGCATAAGTGGCCCCTTTCTGTGCACTGTTTGTCGTAGCTTTGATGAGTGTTTCAAAGGGGCAAAGTCTTTAATTTTTTTTTTCAAATTCCAGATGTAGCTCTCTTCTCTCATCCAGCGTCGTTCATACCAAGGATTTGTGCGTTGGGCTGGAAACAGGCTCTTCAATCTTCTTTAGAATGGAATAGATCTTCCCTTTCATCTTCTCCAGCAAAAGGAGATTTCTTCTCACTCATCTCTGGCACAGAAGCCTCTTCTTACTCAGACTAATAGTCTAGGAGACAAAGAGAAGTAAGTTTAGGAGACAAAGACAAGTTTTCTAGCAAGCAAAACTGTTCAACAATTGCTATATATGTTGCCTCTTTGCTTCAGTGAAGAGTTCCACTTCAACTCTACCGGATGAACTTACAATAGCTCACCTTGTTGTTGTTGTTAGTTGCGAAGTCGTGTCCGACTCATCGCGACCCCATGGACAACTTTCCTCCAGGGCTTCCTGTCCTCTACCAACCCCCAGTGACCATTTAAGCTCACAGTGACTGCTTCAGTGACTCCATCCAGCCACCTCATTCTCTGCCGTCCCCTTCTTCTTTTGCCCTCAGTCTTTCCCAGCATTAGGCTCTTCTCCAATGTGTCCTTCCTTCTCATTAGGTGTCTAAAGTATTTGAGTTTCATCTTCACGATCTGGCCTTCTAAAGAGCAGTCAGGGTTGATCTCCTCTAGGACTGATCGGTTTGATCGCCTTGCAGTCCAAGGGACTTGCAGGAATTTTCTCCAGCACCATAGTTCAAAGGCCTCAATTCTTTGGCGCTCAGCCTTCCTTATGGTGCACCTTTCACATCCATACATTGCAACTGGGAAAACCACAGCCTTGACTATATGCACTTTTGTTGGCAGGGTGATGTCTCTGCTTTTTAGTACGCTGTCTAGATTTCCCATAGCTTTCCTCCCCAGGAGCAAGTGTCTTTTAATTTCTTGGATGTAGTCCCCATGTGCGGTGATCTTGGAGCCCAGGAAAATAAAATCTGTCACTACCTCCATTTCTTCCCCATCTATTTGCGTCTATTTGCCCCATCTATTGCCCCATCTATTTGAGCCCAGGAGTTGAGAGGGCTGGGAGCCAAGATCTTAGTTTTCTTAATGTTGAGTTTCAAGCCAAGTTTTGCACTCTCATCCTTCAGCCGCATCAGACGGCTCTTTAGTTCCTCTTCACTTTCTGCCATTAGAGCAGGGGTGAAATGCTCCTGGTTTGGACCGGATCGCTCGATCCGATAGTGATGGAAGCGGGTGGTTTGGAGAACCGGTAGAAAAAAATCCCTGCCCCCCCCATGCCCAGCTTAGCCACGCGATCATCAGACACTTTTTTCCTTTTAAATGGCTCTGACGATCCCAGCTGAGTTGCCTGATTGGCAGAGGGTTTTTTTAAAAATGATCAGGCAACTCAGCTGGGATCGTCAGAGCCTTTTGAAAGCATTTTTTAAAAAGGCTTTCAATTTTTAAAAATTTTTAAAAATGGTTTTAAATTTTTTTTTAAAAAAAGTTGGCCACGCCCAGCCAGTCACATTACCCCCCACCCACCAAGCCACGCCCACAGAACCGGTAGTAACAAATTTTAGATTTCACCCCTGTATTAGAGTGGTATCGTCTGCATACAATAGCATATTGTTGATATTTCTTCTGGCAATCTTAATAAGGAGCCTTGATAGTACAGTGGTTTACGTACCTTGTTATTAACACAGCTGCCTGCAAGTTCTGCTGGTTCGAATCTCTCCAAGGCTCAAGGTTGACTCAGCCTTCCATCCTTTCTAAGGTAGGTGAAATGAGGACCCAGTGTGTGGGGGCAATAAGCTGACTTTGTATAAAATATACAAAAGTATGAAGGCTATTGCTTAACGCATTGTAAGCCGCCCTGAGTCTCCGGAGAAGGGCGGCATATAAATCAAATTAAAAAAAAAATAATTAGCAAATCGGATGTGATCCTGAAAAACAAGTCTTCATAAAATATCAGGCATGATGATACTGTGTTTCCCCAAAAATAAGGTCATGTCTTATATTTTTTTGAACCCTGAAATAAGCGCTTGGCCTTATTGCTACGCGCTCAAAAGCCCGATTGGGCTTATTATCAGGGGATGTCTTATTTTGGGGAAAACAGGGTATTTTTAAGACGAAGTTCTAAAAATGTAACCTGTTCCTTCTGTTTCTTGATGTCAATAAGAATTATGCCCTTTCCAAACATGGAAACATACTAAGATATCTAGCAAGTGAATTTCTCCCTCAGCCACAATGCCACTGTTGAGGTTCTTGGAACAAAATGGATCGCAAAGGGGGAATATAACTACAATGGCTGTGAAAAGGTTGTCAGCTATAAGGATGCGGCCTTGAATGACAGCTTAGATCACACCTTTTCTTCATTGCATTGCACAGAAATACAAAATATCAAAAATGTTGACATGAAGGCTAAATTTGTTCTTCTTCTTCAATACTAATAATGACCCCTAAACATCTGGTGTACCAATTAAATACCACCGACATTGACAAAATCACCATCAGTCAATTGCTAAGGCGGCTTCACATGGAACAGACAAGGTGGTGCAGTGGTTAGAGTGAAGTACTGCAGGCTCCTTCTGCTGACTGACTGCTGCCTGCAATTTGGCAGTTCGAATCTTACCAGGCTCAAGGTTGACTCAGCCTTCCATCCTTCCGAGGTGGATAAAATGAGGACTCAAATTGTTGGGGGCAATATGCTGACTCTGTAAACTGCTTGGATATGGCTGTAACGCATTGTGAATTGGTATATAAGTCTAAGTGCTATTGCTATTATATTTTGCCATGATTCCTTTACTACCATCAAGCCAGTGGTGGGTTCCTCCCGGTTCTCCCGAGATGGTAGCGGTGACGATATGACGTTACTGAACTGGTTGTGCCCCCTGCACCCCCCGCGCCACCACCCCCACGTTATTCTTACCTTTTATTTGGCCCCAACCCCAATCTATTGCTGCCTCTTGAGTCCCAGCTGATGGCTAGAGGGGAAAAGACTGTTTAAACTCTTGCCGCGGGGCTTCAAAAGGCCGCCCTACAGCTGATCAGTGTTAAAAGAAAACAAATGAGTAGACCAGTGCCTGCAAAAATACATGAGTAGACCAGTGCCTGCAAAAAATAAATGAGTAGACCAGTGCCTGCAAAAAATAAATGAGTAGATCAGTGCCTGCAAAAACAAATGAGTAGACCAGTGCCTGCAAAAAATAAATGAGTAGACCAGTGCCTGCAAAAAATAAATGAGTAGACCAGTGCCTGCAAAAAATAAATGGGTAGATCGGTACAGCTCTGCAAGTAGTTAAAAGCCTGGTAGACCAGTACCTCTGCTAAATCCTAAATAATTGTCACATGACCATCAAGCCACGCCCACAAAATAAGCCATGCCCACAGAACCGGTAGTAAAAAAATTTAGAACCCACCCCTGCATCAAGCATCAACTGCCTATCCCAGGTCTTTGAGAAGGACTCAATAGGTGGATCAAAATACCAAATCGAGGCTAAACATCTGGCTGACGGTGTGAACAACCATAATAACAATCAATTACAAAACTGAAAAGGCAGCTTTACTTGAAACAGCTTACATCCTGCAGCAATATCTTTACTATCATCAAACAACAACATCTTCCTCTCCTTGGTCCTTGGGAAAGACTCCATGGGGGGGTTGGACTAGATGACCTACAAGGTCCCTTCCGACTCCGTTAACCTGTAAATCTGGATGGATAAAAATGCCAAAACCAGTCTTAACCTCTGTCTGATTGTTCAACAAACCATAATTCAAGCCTTCACTACTGGTACTTATGATTTTTTGCTCTTTCTTCTTGATGTACATCAACTCCAGTCTTTCTGTGCAATCGGATACAGAAAAGTGATTCTTCGCCCAGTGTTTGAAATGAAATTATGTACATCAAAAGAAAGTCTTTTTTTTTTCTTACAGTTGTGGAGATTTACCGTTGTGAGTCCCCCTGTATAGGGCTGTGGATCGCTCTCGTAGTTTTCTTTATTACCCCCAATAAAAGCTTTTGTCTTCATCTGGCTTTTGAAGTCCTCCAGTTCTTTTGATGCTGTCTTTCCCATTTGACTGATAGTTACTTATTATATGCTACTTTGTGTACCAGCAATGCTGCTCATTCTTCAGATAATGGTTTTTTTTTTTTTTTCTGGAACTCAAAGTGTATGTAACTCTATCAAGTCTTCTTCTTCTTCTTCTTCTTCTTCTTCTTCTTCTTCTTCTTCTTCTTCTTCTTCTTCTTCTTCTTCTTCTTCTTCCTCCTCCTCCTCCTCCTCCTCCTCCTCCTCCTCCTCCTCCTCCTCCTCCTCCTCCTCCTCCTCCTCCTCCTCCTCTTCTTCTTCTTCTTCTTCTTCTTCTTCTTCTTCTTCTTCTTCTTCTTCTTCTTCTTCTTCTTCTTCTTCTTCTTCTTCTTCTTCTTCTTTGTGCAGGGATGGCTAACCTTTTCTGGACCGAGTGCCCAAAGCGTGCGTGTGTGTATGCGAATGTGCGCTCGCACCTAAATCCCTAAAATGTAATGCGCCCATGGTCCCTGTGCATGAGCCCCGCCCCCCAGGATGTATACACGGCTCCCCCACACCCATGCCCCTGCACATGTGCGCACAACCCCCCTGCATGTGCTCTGCCCCCACACATGTGACCCACTAAACATGCCCCCCGCATGTGCCCCACCCCCCCATGCATGCATAGCCTTCCCATATGCGCCCCATCCCCACATGCGTGGCAGAGACCTGAAGACCACCTGACCAGTGGGAGGCATGCGCGCATGTGCAGCGGAGCTGAACTGGGGTGATGCTTGCATGCCATCAGAGAGGGTGCTGCACGCCACCTCTGGCAGATGTGCCATAGGTTCACCATCACGGTCCTAGTGTAGTCTTGAAAATGCAGGGTCTGCTTTTCGGATCATTGAATGCCACTTTGCAAAGTCAACTGCATTTCCAGGACGCAGGCCCACGGCTTGCATATCTTTATTGATGGTGTCTTGTAATCTCTGTTTTGGACACCCGCGGGGTCGCCGGCCATTGACTTCTAGTTGGTAGGCAGTCTTGGTCACGGTGGAAGGTGCTGCTCTCTGGACACATCCATACCAGCGGAGTCGGCCTTCTCTCATCATCTCTATAATTGGTGCCACACCATAATGTTGTCGAATGGTGTCATTTGTGATGTGGTGAAGAAGGGAGATGCCCGATATCCAATGGAGCATTCGCATTTCCATGGCATGGAGATAGTCTTTGGTCCCTATTGTTGCTGCCCAGCATTCAGTGCAGGGATGGGTTCTAAATTTTTTTACTACCGGTTCTGTGGGCGTGGCTTATTTTGTGGGCGTGGCTTGATGGTCATGTGACAATTATTTAGGATTTAGCAGAGTACTGGTCTACCAGCCTTTTAACTGCTTGCAGGGCTGTACCGATCTACCCATTTATTTTTTGCAGGCACTGATCTACTCATGTATTTTTGCAGACACTGATCTACTCATGTATTTTTGCAGACACTGATCTACTCATGTATTTTTGCAGGTACTGGTCTACTCATTTGTTTTCTTTTAACACTGATCAGCTGTAGGGCGGCCCTTTGAAGCCTTGCGGCAAGAGTTTAAACAGTTTTTTTTCCCTCTAGCTATCAGCTGGGACTCAGGAGGCAGCAATAGATTGGGGGTGGGGTCAAATAAAAGGTAAGAATAACGCGGGGGGGGGCAAAACCGGTTTGGTGACGTCATATCGTCACCGCTACCGGCTTGCGGGAACCGGGCTGAACCGGGAGGAACCCACCACTGATTCAGTGCCATACAGTGCAACAGGGTGGATGGAGTAATTATCAAGTAATTATTTACTTGATAGAGTAAATAATTAAATCAACAAAGAAATGGAAGGCTAAGGAGAACATACATGTGGTGTTCCTTTTTTTGCCAAAAATTTTTATTGTGGTTTTTTTCCTTTTCCAAAATTCCAGTACATAATCGATCAGACAGCGTTACTTCTCCCACAGGTTAGATTAATTATTCCTATATATTCTATAACTCCTAAATATATATACGTACCTTAAACTTTATACTAGTCTTTATCCATTTTTAATTTGGTTATCAATCCACCTGTACCAATTATCCCACACCGTATAGTATTCTGAATCCTCTTTTTCATTTAGTTTCTAATGTTAGTTTATTCATTTCGGCACAATCGAATATTTTTTGAATAATGGATTCCTCTGGTGATATATTGTTTCCTTTCCAATGTTGTGCATATGTTATCCTCGCTGCCGTGAGTATGTGTATGATTAAATATCCTGTTTTTTTTTTTTCATATTTAGTTTTTAGTACTCCCAGGAGAAAAGTTTCTGGAATCAATTCGATTTTATTATTAATTAATTCTTGTAGCCAATTTTGTATTTTACTCCAATACCTCTTCGCTTCGGGACATGACCAACATGTGGTGTTTCTTAAACTCCTAACTGCCAGTTCTTTCTGCCTCTGAGCTTATTTTAATGTTTCTCCGTTCCGTTCTATCACAAAAAGGATGATCCAGGATGGATCGCTGTACGGTGTTATTATTTCATGCTGATTTTCTCTTTGCCATTGCAAGGGATTCGGTGGGGCCTTGGGACCTATTAGCTTGGCCTATTAGGACATCACCTCCACTCTCGGAACCTACTGTGAATCAATGGCGTCTTTTCATTTGATCTGGTAAAGCAGGAATAAAGCTGGGAGGCAGAGGCGATACCATGCCGGGAAAGAGACTTTTAAAAAAATAAAATTGGATGGACTTTATAGAAAATAACATACAATTAAAATTTGACTAATGAGGGATGAGTGGAAGAGCTAAAACAAAGCACAAACGAGCCTTGGGAGAGTAGGAGTACAGTGGAGAACAAATCATTAAAGAACATAATAAGCAGGGAAGGAGAGGAAGAATATTAATTGCTCTGGAAGGGTATAATTATGAGTAATGGGATGATAACATAAAAGAGAATATTTAAGCCAATCAATAGGAAGAGCTACCTCTTGGTGTGACGTCTAGGAAAGCAGATTATAACACACAGATATAAATCGCAGGTGAAATGCTTTCCAGAAAACATTTTGTACATATTGTTGTTGATTTGCTTGCATGCAAGATGGTATGAAAAATAAAATCCTCTTGTATTATTTTCCTGTGCAGGAAATCTGATTTGCAATACAGAGTGGTAGAGAACACGATCCTATGTTCTCTTGAAAAAAATATTTCATTTCTCCCCTTAATAGGTACCAAGATATTTGCTAAACCGAGAGCTGTAGAAATCTTGGACTTTACAAGAAACCGAGAGTGGGTTGAATGCTGAAAGTTTATGAAGCCTTCAATCATCTGTCTTTGTGTTCAGGAATTATGACAAGTAAAGTCTGAGTGGCTGGTTTTGACCGTAATCTGCGGTGTTGACGTGGCACAGTGGTTAGAATGCAGTATTGTAGGCTAATTCTACCAACTGCCAACAGTTCAATTCTGACCGTCTCAAGGTTGACTCAGCCTTCCATTCTTCCGAGGTCAGTAAAACGAGGACCCAGATTGTTGGGGGAAATAGGCTGACTCTGCAAACTGCTTAGAGAGGGCTGTAAGGCACTATGAAGTGGTATATAAGTCTAAATGCTATTGTTATTGCTATCCAGATTCCAGCTGACCAGGGCAAGTATTGCAGGCTAATTCTACCAACTGCCAACAGTTCGATTCTGACCGTCTCAAGGTTGACTCAGCCTTCCATCCTTCCGAGGTCAGTAAAACAAGGACCCAGATTGTTGGGGGAAATAGGCTGACTCTGCAAACTGCTTAGAGAGGGCTGTAAAGCACTATGAAGTGGTATATAAGTCTAAGTGCTATTGTTATTGCTATCCAGATTCCAGCTGACCAGGGCAAGTATTGCAGGCTAATTCTACCAACTGCCAACAGTTCGATTCTGACCGTCTCAAGGTTGACTCAGCCTTCCATCCTTCCGAGGTCAGTAAAACAAGGACCCAGATTGTTGGGGGAAATAGGCTGACTCTGCAAACTGCTTAGAGAGGGCTGTAAGGCACTATGAAGTGGTATATAAGTCTAAGTGCTATTGTTATTGCTATCCAGATTCCAGCTGACCAGGGCAAGTATTGCAGGCTAATTCTACCAACTGCCAACAGTTCGATTCTGACCGTCTCAAGGTTGACTCAGCCTTCCATCCTTCCGAGGTCAGTAAAACAAGGACCCAGATTGTTGGAGGAAATAGGCTGACTCTGCAAACTGCTTAGAGAGGGCTGTAAGGCACTATGAAGTGGTATATAAGTCTAAGTGCTATTGTTATTGCTATCCAGATTCCAGCTGACCAGGGCAAGTTGGGATAATGACATCAGTGACCAGAAATAAAATGAGATACAAATTTGCACTCTAGTTCTATTGCTAAGAGCTGGCCCAGTGAACTATATTCCTTAGTGCTGGCAAGAGAACTAATGTTCCAACTCCCATCTCCAATTCTCATTCAATTTAATAAAATTCACATTAAGAATTTGAGCTAATTCAGAGAATTTGTCAAAAGTGAACTGGCACTTACTCAGTTATATGTCATGTATGTTTGTGTATGTCATGGTTTGTGGAAATAACTTTGTAGGAAGAGCCACAACTAGGGGAACAGCCAGGAAAGAAAAGGCAGTTAAGCCCTTAACATGAATGTGAATATGACAAAGATTTCAGAAGGGACTAGGAACTGCAGTCATGACATTAAAAGACGCTTGCTCCTTGGGAGGAAAGCTATGGCAAACCTAGACAGCATATTAAAAAACAGAGACAAAGTCAGAGAAAGTTGAGAAATGATATATGTTAGAATACTTCTCTTAGAATAACAGAGTTCGAAGGGACCTTGGAGATCTTCTAGTCCAACTTCCTGCTTAGGCAGGAAAGCCTACACCACTTCAGACAAATGGCTATCCAACCTCTTCTTAAAAACTTACTTCCAGTGTTGGAGTATTTACAACTTCTGGAGGCAAGTTGTTCCACTGATTAATTGTTCTAACTGTCAGGAAATTTCTCCTTAATCCTAATTTTTTTTTTTTTTTTTAAATTTATTTTTATATGCCGCCCTTCTCCGGAGACTCAGGGCAGCTTACAATGTGTTAAGCAATAGCCTTCATACTTTTGTATATTTTATACAAAGTCAGCTTATTGCCCCCACAAACTGGGTGCTAAATTGCTTCTCTCCTTGATTAGTTTCCAGCCATTGCTTCTTGTCCTGCCCTCAGGTGCTTTGGAGAATAGCTTGACTCCCTCTTCTTTGTGGCAGCCCCTGAGATACTGGAACACTGCTATCATGTCTCCCCTAGTCCTTCTTCTCAACAGACTAGACATATCCAGTTCCAGCAACCGTTCTTCATATGTTTTAGCCTCCAGTCCCATAATCATCTTTGTTGCTCTTCTCTGCACTCTTTCTAGAGTCTCCACATCTTTTTTTATATCGTAGTGACCAAAACTGGATGCAGTATTCCAAGTGTGGCCTTACCAAGGCATTATAAAGTGGTATTAACACTTCATATGAACTTGATTCTATCCCTCTGTTTATGCAGCCCAGAACTGTGTTGGCTTTTTTGGAAGCTGCTGCACAATGCTGGCTCATATTTAAAGTTTTAAACAATTGTCCACTAGGACTCCAAAAATGTGAGAATTCTCATATTCTCATATGTGAGAATATACATTTCTGTGAAATGACTTTAACCATAAATGCTTGGGTTTTTTTCTTTCTAAATGTAACTGTGATGTGAAAAAGAGATTTTTTTATTGCTGAGATGAGGAAGTTGAGGAAGGAAGAGTGAAATTATTTTTATTGTGATCCTAGGAAAACTCATCCAATCATATGAATGAATTGGGCTTTTTTTTAAGGGTGTGGGGATCCTTTTGATTTGGTTGCAATGTATCTGGTATCTTACGTAGTATTATCTTTAAAAAAAAGTTTCGTCATTTTGATAACCTTTTTAAAGGAATGACAGAAGGATGGGAAACTGCAAATTCTTCCCAAAAATTCAACGAAGTTGAACTGTGTTCTTTTTTTTTTTCAGTACTAGCTTTAAACTGTGCTAAATCAATTCTGTGTTAATGTTACGTTTAACTGTATTATCTGCCAATGATCTGGAAAGAAAGACCCAATTCAGATAATTTTAAAAAAGCATTTCCTTCCTCTTATGATTTATTAACCCACGAGACCTGAAAGAAAATGGAATTGCCATCTTTGGAGATAAAGTGGGGTACATTTTCAGGAAGACATGTATTACATGATACTATTGTCATTCAAAAAGGGATCATTTCATCGGCTTGATAGAAGCACAATTCGTGTTTGACATTACACACCTGATCCATTATTCCAAAATAAAAGGTATTTTGTCACATTTAGTTAGATACTTTAAAACCCAGTTTAGCAATAATCAATGTATTATAGGTATATTTTCTTTTCCTTATGCAGAAGCTCCATCTCATTGTATGTATGTCTTAGTAGAAACAATAGCCAAAAAAACCCCAAAACCCAATGGTAGGCATAATCATCTGATATTTAAAAAGTGCATTTTTGATACAATTAGGGCACTGTATAATGTCTGTACACCTGTTAAATTGCTGCGAATCCTGTGGAATTGTGACAAAATAGGAATAGAATGAATGAACGAAAAGATAAAGGAGGATAGGATAGGATAGGATAGGATAGGATAGGATAGGATAGGATAGGATAGGATAGGATAGGATAGGATAAGACAGGACAAGGCAGAACAAGAGAAGACAGGAGAAGAGAAGAGAAGAGAAGAGAAGAGAAGAGAAGAGAAGAGAAGAGAAGAGAAGAGAAGAGAAGAGAAGAGAAGACATGACATGACATGACATGACATGACTTGACTTGACTTGACTTGACTTGACTTGACTTGACTTGTGAGATCCAGGTATATCTTAGTTCGACCTTTTGTTTCTCATAGCAGAATCCTTTGGGTTGCTTATATGCAGAAGATGGAGGCTGTATTCTGTACTTCTAAATGATATTTTGAGTACTTTGCACCCAATCCAGAAGTAATCCTGAATTTTCAGGGCCAGCAGCTTTTCAAAACTATTCTATTTATCTCTGTGTCTAATGTAATGAATTCCACAAGTTAATTATCTGCTGTAGGAAGAAGGCCTTGTTTTTTTCTGTCCTAAATCTCTCCCCAATGATCTTTGAGAAATGACCCTTAATCATAGTATTTTGAGAATGGGAGAAAAGTTTCTTCCTGTCCACTTTCCCCATGCCATGGATGATTTGTTCACACTTCAATCATATGTCCTCTCAATCACCTTCTTTCTAAATTACAGAGTCCCAAATGTTCTAGTTTTTGTTTTGTTTATCTATATAAAAGGTGTTTGAGCCACATGGTTATTTCTGGCCTTTTTCCAGCTCTATTATAATCATTTTCAAATGTGGTGCCTAGAAATGTACACAATATTCCAGATGTGGATGTTCCAGTAAAAGCATCACAATGTTGACAGTTTTATTTTTGGGCCCTTTTTCTAATGATGCCTAACATGGAATTTGACTTTTTCCCAGCTGCCACATTTCAAGTCTACATCTTCACTGAGATAGCCATTATGATCCTAAAATCTTTTTTTTTTTTAACCTGGTTTGTTAGAGGACAATATTTAGAAAAAAGAAATATCATTTTTATCTACAGGGTAGCTTGTAGACAATTGCTATGGGTCCATCAAATGGTGCTGGATAAGGAATCAAGTGATGCAAGACAGAATGAATTCAGGATAAGGTCCCCGGGGGGGAATCGATCTCAGTTACAACAATTTGTCAAAACATTTGATATATGAATCTTGTTGATGAATGAATCTGGAGTATATTCCCAGAAAATACAATAACAACAAAACATATATTATCATTCATCTTTGGTTTCTTGGATCCAAGGAAATGAAGAGAAGGACTACAGGGGACATGTCTTCCAATATTTGAGGGGCTGTCACAGAGAAGAGGAGGTCAACCTATTCTCCAAACCAGCTGACAAGAAGTAATGGATGGAAGCTTATTAAAGAGAGAGATCCAACCTAGAATTAAGGAGAAATTTCTTGTCAGTGAGAACAATTAATCATGGCTTGTCTTCAGAAGTTGTGGGTGCTCCAAAATGGACAGCCATTTTTCTGGAGTAGTATAGAATTTCCAGCTTGAGCAGAGGGTTGACTAGAAGACCTTCCAAGATCTCTTTCACCTCCGTTATTCTATATTTATAAATATCCTCTATACGAGTCAATAAGTTTGATTTTTTTCCCCCCTTCCTTTCTCCCATTTGAATGTTCCAAAGGTATGTTAAGAAATCAATGAACGGTCAGAAACAAAGATATTCATAAGCCAAGACAGAATTTTCATCCCAACCTTTAAATAATGAAATCAGCACACATTTCTTTAAGGTGTAGCTTTTGTTAGCCTTCTTTAACAGATCAAGACTCACCCATTACAGACCAAATTATTTTAAAATATCTTACAAATAGGGAAAAATAATCAAAGAGGGTTAACTGGAATTGCTACCCTGAATCAATTGCATTGACATGAGCGGCTATGGCATTGAATAAGTAAGTAAATAAGTATATTAAGTAAGTAAGTAAGTAAGTAACTAAGTAGATTATATTTGAACATGTTCTTCAAAATAGTTTTGAACATAGAATTCACTACAGGAAGGAAGGAAGGAAGGAGGGAGGGAGGGAGGGAGGGAGGGAGGGAAGGAAGGAAGGAAGGAAGGAAGGAAGGAAGGAAGGAAGGAAGGAAGGAGCTTAATAATGGGTGGAAATGTTCTTCTCCGTAGACAAGAATTCAATAAAATAAAAAATAATAAAGCACATGAACAGAAGGAAAAAAAGAAAGTGGAAAAAAATAGTTTTGAACATAGATTTCACTACAGGAAGGAAGGAAGGAAGGAAGGAAGGAAGGAAGGAAGGAAGGAAGGAAGGAAGGAAGGAAGGAGCTTAATAATGGGTGGAAATGTTCTTCTCCGTAGTCAAGAATTCAATAAAATAAAAAATAATAAAGCACATGAACAGAAGGAAAAAAAGAAAGTGGAAAAAAAAAAGAAAGAAAATGGTCAGCATTGGAAAAAAAAAATACAGAACTCCAGATTTTGGAAATCCTATCTTATTTAAGAAGGGGAAGCTCCATATAGATGTTATTAACTATGAGATTGGCACTCACAATTATTATTTGTGGTACGTGGTATTATTTTTAGATGCTGCTCAAGTTGGATTTCCTCCTCAAATGGGCCCTTGAAATTTTTTGCATAATTCTATAAGCAGAAACCTGCTCTTGAAAGTGCCAAGGCTATTTAAAAGAAGGAGGATGCATTTGGAGAATACCAAATGTATGCTGCAGCAAGTAAATATTGTAAAATACTTATGAGTGAGAGAGGAATAAATTATCCAATAAGTAAATCCAAACATGGCCCATTGCTATTTCGCAATCCGCAATGTGGATAACTCTAAATTCAAATGCTCCACATTGCTAGTGTTACAATATTAGCAGATTGTATTAGCAGACATGAAATACATACGGACAGACAGGTTAACAAAGAGACCAAATTGACCTGGGTCACAGAAAGATTTATGTGTAGGAAAATGGCCAAGCTTAATTTTAATCTGGAAATAGTTGTGGGGTTGTTTGGTTTTTTTGGTACTTTCGAGTCAATTTTAACTACTGGGGATTACTTGGACTAGTCTCTGCAGTTTTCCTGACAAGGTTTTCAGAAGTGCTTTGCTACTGCCTCTTTTTTCCTAGGGCTGAGCAGGTCAAAGGTAGGTCCAAGGCAGTGGTGAAATCTGAACCGGTTTGCTACCAGTTCGCTGGCTGCACATGTGCGCTGCGCCCCAAGCGCACGCTGGGCACATGCATGCGCAGTTCGCACCAAATGTGTGCTGTGCACACATGTGCAAAATACACCAAAAGGAGGCTTGGAAAGGTAAGTAGAACAGTGGGGGCGGGAATCAGCGGTGGCGCGCGATCTTGGGAACCTTTTTAAAAACTTTTTTAAAGCATTTTTTACTACCGGTTCGGGCGAATAGGTCGTTAAAAAATGCTTTAAAAAAGTAAAAAAAAAAAAGGCTCGGATGATCACAGCTGTGCCGCACGATTGTCTCAGCCTCTTTTTTTTAAACTTTTTTAAAGCATTTTTTTTTACTACCTATTCGCCCGAACCGGTAGTAAAAAAATGCTTAAAAAGTTTTTTTTACAAAAGTTCCAATGATCAGCTGAGTGACTCGGGATGGTAGGAACTTTTTTTTTAAAAAAATACTTTTTAAAGCATTTTTAACTACCTGTTCCGGAGAACCGGTAGTAAAAAAAATGCTTAAAAAGTTTAAAAACAAAGTTCTGATGATCAGCTGAGTGATGTGCGATGGTCAGAACTTTTAAAAAAAAACTTTTTAAAGCATTTTTAACTACTGGTTCTCCGGAACCAGTAGTTAAAATGCTTTAAAAAGTGTTTTTAAAAAGGTTCCGACCATCGCGCGTCGCTCAGCTGATCGTCGGAACTTTTTTTTTTTACTACCAGTTCGACGAACCAGTAGCATTTTTTAATACTGGTTCGGGCGAACTGGCCCGAACCGGTAGCATTTCACCCCTGGTCCAAGGTCACCCAGATGATTTTGTGTCTAATTCCCATTTAGAATTCATAGTCTCCTAGTTTTTAGCCTGGTTCCTTAACCATTATACAAAGTGGCTCTCAACAACAACAACAACAACAACAACAACAACAACAACAACAACAACAAGAATAACAACAAAACATAGCCAAAGTAAAAGAGAAAGAAGTTTAACAGACAGGGAGGGAAATTGGAGCATTTGGACAGCATGAGAAGCTAACAGAATAAGAGAGTTGGAAGGGATCTCGAGGTCTTCCTGTCCAATTTCAGAACCTCTATATCATTTCAGAAAAATGGTTGTACGATCTCTTTATAAAAACCTCCAGGGTTGGTGCACCCATAACTTCTGGAGACAAGTCGTTCCACTGGTTAATTGTTCTAACTGTCAGGAAATGTTTCTTTATTTATAGATTGCTTCTCTCCTTGATTAGTTTCCATCCATTGCTTCTTGTCCTGTCCTCAGGTGCTTTGGAGAATAGGTTGACTCCCTCTTCTTTGTGGCAGCCCCTTAAACATTGGAATCCTGCTATCATGTCTCCCCTAGTCCTTTTTATTAAACTAGACATGCCCATTTCCAGCAACCGTTCTTCTTATGTTTTATCCTCCGGTTCCCTAATCATCTTTATTGCTCTTCTCTGCACTCTTTCTAGAGTCTCAACATCTTTTTTATATCGTGGCAATCAAAACTGGATGCAATATTCCAAGTGTGGTCTTCCTAAGGCATTATAAGAAATGGATTCAAGAATAAAAGCTGTTGGGGTAGAACATGAGATTTCTAGTCTTAAATCTATCCTCGGTCATTCTACTGCATAGTATTCTTCTATAACTGGAGTCTCCAAACCTTAAGACTTGTGGACTTCAACTTCCAGTATTCCTCAACCAGCCCTGTTTGGAGATCCCTGCTCTATAGAGAAAACCCTGAGGATGAAGTATCATAGACACTTCTTGAACTCCTGAAAGAAAGGAAGGTACAACATCTAAATAATGAACAAACTCAGCATCAATATTTTTCTTTTCTTAACTCTTTGTTCTAGGGGTAGCAAAATCACCATCACTTCTCTCCTTGAATGTTATGGATGGAGAAATTGTTCTGAAAATCACTTTACAAATGATTTTCAAGTGATTTTTTTTTTTTGTATTTGTTTGCTTTTTGGCATGGTGTTAAAAGTTCAGAATTATTTACAGAGGC
Organism: Pituophis catenifer annectens; assembly: GCF_029215685.1. Classification (NCBI taxonomy): domain Eukaryota; kingdom Metazoa; phylum Chordata; class Lepidosauria; order Squamata; family Colubridae; genus Pituophis; species Pituophis catenifer. The sequence goes on from NW_027256884.1 coordinate 121,050,170, forward strand.
ATGAAGCTGAACCCATAGATTACTGTTGCAATAGATTACTGTTGCTTGCACTTATGGGAATGGCTTGAAAATGAAGCTGAATAAAATCACTAGGTAAATGGGGAAATGCAGCTAGCAGAAAATGGTAGGGAAAGCCATCTGCTAGTGTGTAGAGAAAAAGGAAGGAAGGAAGGAAGGAAGGAAGATAGAGACAGAGATAGATAGATAGATAGATAGATAGATAGATAGATAGATAGATAGATAGATAGATAGATGATAGATAGATAGATAGATAAAAAGGAAGGAAGGAAGGTAGAGGAGGAGGAAGTGGAGGAAGAGGGAAAGCAATAGAAGAAAGAAAGATAGAAAGAAAGAAAGAAAGAAAGATAGAAAAAAGGAAGGAAAGAAGGGGAGGAGGAGGAAGAGGAGAAGGAGGAAGAGCAACAGACGAAAGGAAGGAAGGAAGGAAGGGGTGGTGGAGGAAGAGGAGGAGGAGGGAGAGCAAGAGAAGAAAGAAGGAAGGAAGGGGTGAATCTGAGTGATCCATGCCTGAAACACACATGTTGTGCTATTTTGGTCTATGTGTGGAATGAAATGGGTCTATTCAGTGGTGGGATTCAAATAATGTAACAACCGGTTCTCTGCCCTAATGACCAGCTGGGTGGGCGTGGCCATGGTGGCATGACCAGGGGGTGTGACAGGCAGCACTCAGCCTCCTGCACCCCCCCTGGGAGCAAAAACAGGCCATGAGGGGGAGGGACACTCCCCCCAGCGCCCTGTTTTGGGCCTAATAGGCCTCCCTGCACTTACCTGGGAGCCAAAATGGGGCGAGTGGGGACTGCTGGAAGGGGCAGGATGGGGCAGGTCCAGCCAGCAATTTAACAACCGGTTTACCTGAACTGGCCTGAACCGGCTGAATCCCACCACTAGGTCTATTGTTTCTATTTTCTTCTGGGCAGAAATGTTCTGGGAGAGAATGGAAGGAAAGCCAAGGACTTTGGTAGCTAATGGGATGAAGAAAGGAAGGAAACTGAGTTAGTGGGAAGATTGGGGGGGGGCTAGCAGTGAGATACAACATGGTGGGAGTTGCTAAAGGAAAAGGAAGAATGAATAATGTGTAACAGATCTATCCTGGAGTCTGTATCAGATCAGATAATGTGTACTAGATCTATCCCAGGATATGTTTCATACTGTCGGGAAAAAAAATCCACCTAGTTCAGTTCCAAGTGGGGAGTAAGACACTGGAAACATGGAGGCTGATTGGAAAGATGGTTTTGAGATGGTCTTGGGCATCTGAACAATGGAATGGAGAGTGAGGGTTATTTATATCCTCTCTTGAGCCTTGCCCTTGAGCTTCCTGTTCCTGTGGCAAGGGCATGTATTCTATTGATTGCTGTCAGACTCCCATGGGGATATGCAGGGGGTCATAGCTGATTTTGTAGGTTATCTGAATCACATTTGTGCAGTTTCTATTGTGGCTGAATGGCTTTGCCCTGAAGGATAATCCCATCATCCTGGAGTTGAAGGTCTTTCACTTTGTAGATAGGCTGGCCCAGTCCTTCTCAATGGGCACCAAATATCTGCTGGGGGCAGGGAGCTGAAGCTCTGAGTTTCTGTCTTTAGGAACATGTTTCTCCTTTGGGGAAAATATAATATTTGCCGTTTTAATATTTCCTAAAATTATTTCATTCTTTTAAGAGGGGTGGGTGTTAACTTTCTACAGTACCAAACCTGGAATAGCCAAAGCAGTCTGGGTTTTAGTTCCTTCAGACCAGGGGTCTCCAAACTTGGCGAGTTGAAGAATTGTGGACTTCAACTTCCAGAATTCCTCAGCCAGCCATGCTGGCTGGTGAATTCTGAGAGATGAAGTCAACAAGCAGTGGTGGGCTGCTACCGGTTTGGACCGGTTCAGGCGAGCTGGTTGTTACGATTCTGCACAGTTCGGTGAACTGGCAAATCCCACCACTGGCCCATCCTGCCCCACTCTGCCCCACACTCTGCCTTCTGTTCCTGTGGCAAGGGCTTACTGTATCCATATGGCTGTCAGGGAGGGGAGGGGGTCCAGGCCAACTAACCTAGGCTGTCTGTGTCCCAGGCTTGTTTGAATCCCCAGTGATGAATGATGTGTGACACTGTTATTATTATTATTTTTTAATTTGATTTATATGCCGCCCTTCTCCGGAGACTCAGGGCGGCTTACAATGTGCTCAGCAATAGCCTTCATCCTTTTGTATATTTATACAAAGTCAGCTTATTGCCCCCACAAACTGGGTCCTCAATTTACCTACCTTAGAAAAGATGGGAGGCTGAGTCAACCTTGAGCCTTGGCAAGATTCGAACCTGCAGTAATTGCAGGTAGCTGGTCTTAATAACCAGCTTAATAACAGGGTGCCTTAGACCACTGTACTACCAAGGCTCTTGGTTGAGTCTGTCCACGCCCACCCAGTCATGTGACCACCCAGTCACACCCACCCAGTCACATGATCACCTGGTTATGTGACCGCCCAGCCACGCCCACCCAGCCACGCCCACCCAGCCAGTCATTAGGGCAGAGAACCGGTTGTTAAAAAAATTGCAGCCCACCAGTGTCCACAAGTCTTAAATTTGCCAAGTTTGGAGACCACTGGACCAAATCATGGATGATCCAAAATGTTTGGGCAGAACTTCAGGGTTGTGGTGGATTTTTTTCTGTGCTTGAAACAAAGCATATATCCCATTCCAATTAATGAATTGGACAGGATAAAAAAAGCAGGGAGATAGGGAAAGGAAAAGCGCAATATTCAACAATTGAGTGGACTAGGCTTTACTAAATTGGGGCTCTCCAAAATAAACAATATTGTACCAAATTAATAGAAATAGAAGCAGAACAAGAAGTCAAAATGAGGACTGCACAAAGCACCTGGAACAGATGGACTCATCTCCGAACAAATTAAATAGGGAGTGTTAACACTCCATTAGGAAATTCACAAGTTAATGATAAGGATAGCCAAAAAGCAAACCACTGCCTGATTAATAGAAGGAAGCTGTCAAACATTCAGCAATCAAGGGATTTAAATATGTTGTCACCAGTTGTCACATGTTGAGCTGAGCTTTGGTTTTTTTTAAAAAAACCAAAACATTGTTCAGTGCCTCATTTCCAGGTTTATTATAAACCCCCTCTTTTTTTTTCTTCTACAGAAATGTGGCAAATATTTTTAAAACGTGCGATATAATATATGCATTTTTCTCCCCAGGAATTCAAACAATACTGTGAAGTAAATTCTTCTTCCGATCTAAGCTAGATGGCTTTAGAGACCAGACTGGGTGGGTCAGTTCTCTTGCAGTGTTACAGAAGTGCTTTGCCGTAGCTTTATTGTGGCAAATAGCAATAGCACTTAGACTTATATACCACTTCACAGTGCTTTTACAGCTCACCCGAAGTGGTTTACAGAATCAGCTTATTGCCCCCAACAATCTGGGTCCACATTTTACCCACCTCAGAAGGATGAAAGGCTGAGTCAACCCTGAGCTGGTCAGGATCGAACTTCTGGCAGTGAGCAGAATTAGCCTGCAATGCTGCATCCTAACCACGGTGCCGCCACACAAATTATTGTGAAATAATTTTCCAGTTTAGCTGACAACACCAGTATTTCCTGTTGTTGTCCCATCCAAGTTCTTAGCAGATCCATGCTCCGCTTGGCTTCTGGACAAAGTTGGTGAGATGGTGGCTCAGTGGCTAAGATGCTGAGCTTGTCGATCGAAAGGTCGGCAGTTCAGCGGTGAGCTCCCGTTACTTGTCCCAGCTTCTTCCAACCTAGCAGTTCGAAAGCATGTAAAAAACGTAAGTAGAAAAATAGGGACCACCTTTGGTGGGAAGGTAACAGCATTCCGTGCGCCTTTGGTGTTAAGTCATGCCGGCCACATGACCGCGGAGACGTCTTCGGACAGCACTGGCTCTTCGGCTTTGAAATGGAGATGAGCACTGCCTCCTAGAGTCAGGAATGACTAGCACCAGTGGTGGGTTCCTCCCGGTTCGGCACAGTTTCCCCGAGCCAGTAGCGGTGACAATATGATGTCACCAAACCGGTTCAAAGCCAGAGAGGGCATAAAAGCCAGGGACTCTCAGCATCTCTTCCCCCCCCCCCCCTTTTTTTTTGCCCAAGATCTCCAAGGCATGTGATCTTGTTCATCAATAAACCTTCTTTCCAAGCAACTTCCATGAATCCAATGCCTTTTTCCCCACTTGGAACTGAACCCAGAAGGATATTTCTTCCAACAACATATTACATTATTCACTAGTTTGTTTTTCAGAGAAAGAGAACTTGATACATAGCTCAGTCTTAACCTCCACATTATGTTTTGATCTATCATCGGATCCAAGGTATTCTTGTCTTTTTGTTCCATTTCTCTTATATTCCTGTGTGGCACCTTTGCAACTGGATGGTCTTTTTTTTTTTTCTTTGAAAAAGTTTCAAAATTAGAATTGGAAAAGCTTTTTGGATAGAGGACAAACATTTCCAAAGGAAAAACAAAGAAAAACCAGTTTGAAAAAACATCTTAAAGTTGCTAAGGTTGGGAAACACTACTTGTAGGTATTAATACACCACAACATTTGATTTCATAACAAAAAAAAATAAATGAATATTTCCCTCTCCCTGTCTGAATATTTCCATTTCCCTGAGTGAAACCCATTAAAATAAAATCCCAAGTATTATATTGTACAGATGACAATGATGAGAGCCCTGATAAGCTAAACATGACAGGTAGACACAGCTTTCCCTTCGGAAGCCAGTAGTAAGTTCCAGATAGCAGAATAAAAACCCGGAGGACTTCTGTTTGTGCAAATATCAGAATGACAGAGTTGGAAGGGATATTGGAGGTCCCAAAGCTGCTTTTTCAAGAGGCAACTGGGCTTTCTGATTTTTCTTTGAAGACGTTTCGCTTCTTATCCGAGAAGGTTCTTCAACTCTGACTGGATGGTGGGGAATGGAAGGATTGATACTCCTTGCAGGCAGCTGGTCATTTGCATTCTTTTTAGAGACTCAAACCCCTATAGCTTCAACCTTAAACTGTGTATTGTTGACCTTGTTAGGAAAATAGCAGTCTTCCAATATCTAAGGGGCTGCCACAAAGAAGAGGGGGTCAACCTATTCTCCAAAGCACCTGAGGGCAGGACAAGAAGCAATGGATGGAAACTAATCAAGGAGAGAATCAACCTAGAACTAAGGAGAAATTTCCTGACCATGAGAACAATTAACCAGTGGAATGACATTATTATTATTATTATTATTATTATTATTATTATTATTATTATTATTATTATTATTATTATTGTTATTGTTGTTGTTGTTGTTGTTGTTGTTGTTGTTGTTGTTATTTTATTTTATTTTATTTTATTTTATTTTATTTTATTTTATTTTATTTTATTTTATTTTATTTTATTTTGATTTATATGCCGCCCTTCTCCGGAGACTCAGGGCAGCTTACAATGCGCTAAGCAATAGCCTTCATACTTTTGTATATTTTACAAAGTCAGCTTATTGCCCCCACAAACTGGGTCCTCAATTTACCTACCTTAGAAAGGATGGAAGGCTGAGTCAACCTTGAGCCTGGCGAGATTCAAACTTGCAGTAATTGCAGGCAGCTGAGTGTTAATAACAGGCTATTAGTCTGCTGCGCCACCAGGCTCTTACCTCCAGAAGCTGTGGGTGCTCCAACACTGGATGTTTTTTAAGAAGACTTTGGACAACCATTTGTCTGAACTGGTATAGGATTTCGTGCCTGAGCAGGGGGTTGGACTAGAAGACTTCCAAGGTCCCTTCCAACTCTGTTAGTCTGTTACATCCTCAACATACAACTCTTCATTTAGCAATCATTCAAAGGTACAATGATGCTGAAAAAAGTGACTTATGACCAGTCCTCACACTTATGACTGTCACAGCATCCCCACAGTCACACAATCAAAACTTTGGTGATTGGCTACTACCATGTTTTCCCGAAAATAAGACCCTGTCTTATATTTTTTTGAACCCTGAAATAAGCACTTGGCCTTATTGCCATGTGCTCAAAAGCTCCATTGGGCTTATTATCAGGGGATGTCTTATTTTGGGAGAAACAGGATAGCATATATTTATGAAGGCTGAAGAGTCCTGGGCTCATGTGATCACTATTGGTGACCTCCCCAGCTCACTTCTAACAAGTCAAATCAGTGGGGAAAACCAGGTTTACTTAACAACCATGTTTTATTTTTTAAAGTTTATTTTAATTTATTTTTATATAAACAATCCATTTTCTATTAACCAGTGTGTCGTCTGGGTACAAATATTTTGTGCCAACATTAAAATACACAATCTTATTCATTGTTTTATCTCATCTTGGCTTAATTTCCAATACCTTAAGTATCTAAATATCATGCTTTATTAACGTCGTTATTAATGTATATGTTGTTATTAACAACAATAACTGCAGTTATTTTCTTAACAATCATGGCAAAAAAAAAGGTCATCAAAGTGGGTGTGACTCATTTAACAACCATCCGGTTTAGCAATGGAAATTCTGATCCCTGTTGTTATCATAAATCAAGGACTACCTACTGTGGCTGCATTGGTACAATATGTTAAGTTTGGATAATTTTGATTTTAATTGGTTCCTTTGTAGCTTAGCCCAGTATACAAACTCAACCGAAATTTTATTTCAGTGTAATATGCCAGATTAGGAAACGAACTAATTCATTAGCGAAATTAAGTTACTCCATCTAGCTTTAAATATATAGTAGAGTATTTCATTTATTTAATTTCTTATTGACATAATTAAATAATTATTCATTTAATAATATTGCCAAAAACATTATTTCATTTATATAAATGTAAATGCAGCCCCCAAATCAATATTTTCAATTCCTACTTTTATTAATCAATATTTTCCATTCCTATTTTTAAAATGACCATTCTCAAGTTTATAAGATGTTACTCTAAATGTTATTATAATGTAGGATGCCAGTAATATAGCATCGTAAAGCAATTTTATCTTCCTGGCCCATTCGAAATTACTCTTTGTCATGTCTCCAACGCTATTGTCAAAAGTTTACAACAGATTCACCCACATCTTTGCAATTATCATTAAGTAAAAAGGTCAGAAATTCCATCGGTTCATTTTCACTGAGTATTTAACTAATAGAAAAAATAATAATAAATCTGCATTTCACATTGTTATAAAAGCTACAAGAAAAGGGCACATGAATCATGATTCTGTTACAGCTTCTTCACAAGGGAAATCTAAACTTTGCTTCCATCCCATTAATTAAGGCAATTAAGACATTTTTCAAATTTGGGGGAAGCGAAGGCTAAAGAAAAAAAGAAAAAAAAAGGAGAATCAAGATTTTGGCCACCACATAAAAGCAATCACTCCCCAAATTGCTTTTTCAGAAAACTCAGAATAAGAGGTCCATTTTGAATTGGATCATACAAGAGGAGATGTACAGCACAAGTAAACTTGCTGTGACATGAATGTATTATTTATCTATCATCTATCTATTTAACATCTATCTATCTATCTATCTATCTATCTATCTATCTATCTATCTATCTATCTATCTATCTCCTTCTCTCTTTATATATATATATATCCTCTCTTTCTCTGTCTGTCTGAATCTCTCTATCCAGAAGTGGCCTTCACATAATTTAAGAACCGGTTCACCTAGTGCAGCATCAAAAATATTTATTTTATTTATTTTATTTTATTTTGAATTTGTATACCGCCCTTCTCCCTGAGGACTCAGGGTGGTGAACAGCCAAGTAAAAACATCAAATACAAATATTAAAATACAATTAAAAGATATATATAAATTTGGCCTCATTAATTAAAAACGATAAACAAAATAATTAAAAACACTTAAAAAATTAGGCCAGCCCGGCTTGCTGGAAAAAGAAGGTTTTAAGGGCACTGAGGTCTTGGATTCTCCTTATCTCTGGGGGCAACTGATTCCTGATTCCTGTAGGTGCCCCCACAGAGAAGGCCCTCCCCCTGGGGGTCACCAGCCTGCACTGTTTGGCTGATGGCACCCCGAGGAGGCCCTCTCTGTGGGAGCGCACGGGTCGATGGGAGGTCGTCGGTGGCAGCAGGCAGTCTCGAAGATAGCTAGGCCCTATGAGCGCACGCGGGGCATCAAACACTCAACGATTTCATGCGCACGGCTTCCAGAGCAACTTCTTGGGTAGCCATAGTGAGTAGAGCGGGAGAGGCACGGAAATCAGCTGGGCTGCTTGGGCGGGGCAAGCGAGCTAGAGAGTAAGATATATAGGATGGGAAAGCGCTGGGGGGGGTGGGCGGGCCCAGCTGTTGGTCCGAACTGGCAGCAGCCCACCTCTGTTTCTATCTCTCTATCCTCAATCATCCCTGTCTGTCTCTGTGTCTCTATATAAAGTCTGCCATATCTCTCCACCGCCCCCTCTGTGTATCACTCTATCATTTCCCTTTTCTCTATGTATAATCTATCATCTCTCTCTTTCCTATCCGTCCGTCCGTCCATCCCTCCATCTCCATCTCCATCTCCATCTCCATCTCCATCTCCATCTCCATCTATCCCTCTCTATCTCTATCTATCTATCTATCTATCTATCTATCTATCTATCTATCTATCATCTATCTATCTATCTATCTATCTATCTATCTATCATCTCTATCATCCATCTATCTATCATCTATCTATCTATCTATCTATCTATCTATCTATCTATCTATCTCTCTATCTATCTATCATCTATCTATCTATCTATCTATCTATCTATCTATCTATCATCTCTATCATCCATCTATCTATCATCTATCTATCTATCTATCTATCTATCTATCTATCTATCTATCTATCATCTATCTATCTATCTATCTATCTATCTATCTATCTATCTATCATCTCTATCATCCATCTATCTATCATCTATCTATCTATCTATCTATCTATCTATCTATCTATCTATCTATCTATATCATCTATCTATTCTCCCCGTCCCTCCCTCCCTCCCTCTCTCTTTTTCCTGGGTGATTTTTTTGTGCCTTATAAGAGTTTTCCTAGCCTCTGGGGTCCCAAAATGGGATGCTCTCCTAACCTTCTTCCTTTCCTACTTGATGTGGTTAAACACCATAAAGGACCATTACTTTCTCTTAAAACAGAAGCTGGTGGACTGAAATAGTATTTATTGCTCAATTTATTCACCTCATTCTACAATAATGCCTACATGCATTATTCATTGTATGCTCATTCTCCTTCCATTGCCTTTCCATTATTCACAAATGTTTACTGAGTTAATAATTGGTGAATATTCATTGCACAACTTATTCAACTCATTGCTGGGAAGTTAAAAAAAAAGTCTCCAATAATAAGAGCTGAGGCATCATTTTTCATTATCTTTCCAGTTCTACTGATGAAAGGAAGAAAAAGTAAGTAAGAAAGAAAAACTACTTGATCTGCAGGCAGTTCTTCTCTAAAGTACAATATTAATTTAAAGCTGTCTCTTTCCTATTAACAAACAATAATGCTTGGCTAGCAGGAAATTGACTTGCAATTCAGTACAGTATTCTACTTACAACCACAAATGCCAAGCAAATAGGTTACTAAGTGAGTCACATCTGGCTTTATGATCTTTTTTTTTGATGTAGCTCTTAAGTGAATCACTATGGCCATTAAATGAAGCATGCTGTCTTCCCCCATTGATTTTGCTTGTTGAAAGCAACTGGGAAGATTGAAAATGGAGATCATATGGTCTCTGGGTTGCTGCAAACATTATAAATTCATTTAACAAATTTAACAGATTAACAGATTTAACAGATTAACAGAGTTGGAAGGGACCTTATAGGTCATCTAGTCCAACCCCCCGCTCAAGCAGGAGAACCTATACACCATTTCTGACAAATGGCAGTCCAATCTCTTCTTGAAAGCCTCCAGTGATGAAGCTCCCACAACTTCGAAGGCAACTTCTGTTCCATTGGTTGATTGCTCTCACTGTCAGAAAATTTCTCCTTATTTCTAGGTTGAATCTCTCCTTGGTCAGTTTCCATCCATTATTCCTTGTTATTATTATCCTTGTTATTATTGTTGTTATTATTCCTTGTTATTATGGTTGCCCAGGGCTCATGGTTTGATCATGTGATGTTATACATAGCTGTAAGTGTGACAGTTGGTCGCAAGTCTCTTTCTTTATTATATTGTAACTTCGAAATCATGGGCTCCGACATCAGTGCAGATGGGGACTGCAGCTAAGAAATTAAAGCTAGGAAAGCTATGGCAAATCTAGACAGCATACTAAAAAGCAGAGACATCGTTTGCCAACAAAAGTGCGTATAGTCAAGGCTATGGTGTTCCCAGTTGCAATATATGGCTGTGAAAGTTGGATCATAAGAAAGGCTGAGTGCCAAAGAATTGAGGCCTTTGAACTCTGGTGCTGGAGAAGACTCCTGTGAGTTCCTTGGACTGCAAGGCGATTAAACCGGTCAGTCCTAGAGGAGATCAATCCTGACTGCTCTTTAGAAGGCCAGATCCTGAAGATGAAACTCAAATACTTTGGCCACCTAACGAGAAGGAAGGAGGAGTGCTCACATTTGCGAACTGGTAGGGAAGGTAAGTGAATACCCCTCTGGGCCACAGGTACCCTCAATATGAGTGATGTCAAACTTGTCATGCCCACCCTGGCCACACCCACTCTGCCCCCCCCAGGTCAAATACAACCCTGATGCGGCCCTCAATGAAATCAAGTTTGACATCCCTGGTTTAGAAGAATTAAACTGGGTTGAAATCAGGTCCACAATCCTAGACATATTCTGTATTATATGGAACTTTTATGTTTTCAACCAGATGTTGACACAAGGAAGACTCCTTAACATTTGCTTGAAGTCAAATACAGCCACTTATGCAATCAAGGTGCTAAAAAAACCAGATCATCTAGACAGCTGTAATTGCATTCATGCAAATGTAAGTACAGCTATCTTTTAGACCTCTGGTTGGCTATTTATGGTTGAAAAAAAAAATTCAACCATTATTTTAAAAAATCTATCTAGGGAGAATAGTGCCTATTCTGCTGGGAAAAAAAAATTCTTGAAGAAAATTATTATGTATGTCATCGCCAAACAATGCCTATAACATGTAAAAAAGCTGTCGGGATGACTTTGGGCCAGTCACCAGGGAACTGAGAGTTCTAGTCCCGCTTTAGGCATGAAAATCTGATTGGTGAGTTTGGGCCAGTCACATTCTCTCAGCCCAACCTACTTCAAAGAGTTGTTGTTCTTGTGGGAAAAACAGGAGGAAGAAGGAGCATTATCTATGTTCACCATTTTAAGTTAGAAAGTAATAAAGATGAGATTTTATATATATATATATGTGTGTGTGTGTGTGTGTGTGTCTTTTTCTTTTTCCGTAGGCTTTTATGTGCATATTCTTTCTAACCAGGTTCCACTTATGTAAGCTAAGTTGTTCCTCAGCCCTAGTTCTGTAAAATCTCATTCACAAGTTTCTGGACTTTTTGTATCTTGCTGAAAAGCAACAACTCTGTGCTCTCTCTCCCAACAGAGTTGTTGCTTTTCAGCAGGATACAAAAAGCCCAGAAACTTGTGAATGAGATTTCACAGAACTAGGGCTGAGGAACAACTTAGCTTATGTAGGTGGAACCTGGCTAGAAAGAATATGCGTATGTATGTATGTATGTATATAATACTTTTCTTGTCAGGGTTTTTTTCCTATGTAGCTCAAGATCTTTGTGTAGCCATAGTGGGGTGATATCTCAAATCACCACTTTCAGGCTTTATCAGACATTTTGTGTTGTCTGTTCTGAGACTTATGGGAGACAACACAAAATGTCTGATAAAGCCTGAAAGTGGCTTTTGTGTATGGCTACACAAAGATCTTGAGCTACATAGGAAAAAAACCCTGACAAGAAAAGTATTATACATTTGAACCTATGAATTAAAAAGAACACAACCATTCATTTAGTAGATATTGAAAGTTACAGTGACACTGAAAAAAGTGACTTCCGGCCATTCCTTACACATACAACTATCGTAAAATCTCTTTACTTACATGAACAAATTTTGGGTGGTTTGCCAACTGGCACGTAGTTATAACAGTTGCAACATCCTGGGGTCATGTGATTATTATTTTTGACTTTCCCAGCCAGCTTTAACAAGCAAAATTAATGGGGGAAGCTGGATTCACTTAATGACCACATGATTCATTTAACAAATGCAGTCCACCATGACAAAAAAAGATCATCAAATTGGGCACAAATCACTGAACAACCATCTTACTTAGCAATGGTCCCAATTGTGGTTGTAAGTCAAAGACTACCTCTATAGACATTACAGTCTTGTTTATACATTCAGTTGAGGATGGAGGATGCAAGCTGGCAGATATTGCATTATGATATTACACATATAGACTGGGTGAAACCAGGCTTAATAGCAGTAACTGTGAGAGGGATCTTGGACTCTTAGTGGACAACCAGTTAAATATGAGCTAACAGTGTGTGTCGGCAGCCAAAAAAGCCAATGCAATCCTAAATTGCATTAACAGAGGCATACAATCAAGATCATGTGAGGTAATAATACCACACTATAATGCCTTAGTAAGACCACACCTAGAGTACTGCATCCAGTTTTGATCTCCACAATATAAAAAAGATGTTGAGACGAGGGGTGGGTTCTTCTTACCTTTACTACCGGTTCGCAACGGGATCGCATACATGCGCTTGCTTCTGCACATGCGCAGATCGCTTCTGATTACATCAGGGTCAGTGGGCGGAGCCTCCCGCCAGTTTTACTACCAGTTCTATAGAACCGGTTTGAACTGGGGGCAACCCACCACTGGTTGAGACTCTAGAAAGAGTGCAGAGAAGAACAACAAAGATGATTAGGGGACTGGAGGTTAAAACATGAAGAACGGTTGCAGGAACTGGGCATGGCTAGTCTAGTGAAGAGAAGGACCAGGGGAGACATGATAGCAGTGCTCCAATATTTGAGGGACTGTCACAGAGACGGAGGGGTCAAGCTATTTTGCAAAGCACCTCAAAGCCAGACAAGGAATAATGGATGGAAACTGATCAAGGAGAGATTCAACCTAGAAATAAGGAGAAATTTTCTGACAGTGAGGACAAATAACCAATGGAACAGAAGCTGCCTTCAGAAGTTGTGGGAGCTTCATCACTTGAGACTTTCAAGAAGAGATTGGACTGCCATTTGTCAGAAATGTACAAGGTGCCTTCCCACTCTGTTATTCTATATTCTGTATATATTTCTATATGGCTTTTGTATTAGATAAGTCAGAATGGCTGCATCGTTTTTAAACTGAAATTGCCCTCAGTCGAATAGATGGCTTATCCTTGTATTGGCTGTTGAAATGTACCAGAACAATGAGACAATGCTGGCGACTGTTATCCCATGTCAGATGTTATCTTACTAGCACCATCTGTATTTGATGAGAGAATGTGCTTTCCTGGGTTAAGCTGGCATTACAAGTCCAAGGAAATGCCACAGTGGTGCCATTGTATTGGCCTGCTGCCCTCACCATCTTGAGAATACGCTTCATTTGTTTGATTGTTTTGATTTCAGCAGTTTGAAAATATGAAATCTTGGAAGCCATTTAATGTCAAATACTAATTACTATGGAGATCTAAATGCTGTCAAGAAGGGTGGGGGGATGGGAAATCTACAGCAGGCGTCGTCCAAAATGACAGGATTAGTGCAGAGTTTAGCTTCTTGTCCACTTCTGCTTCTCCCTTTATAAATGGCAAAAATGGAGCAGCATTTTCAGCTGGCCTGCTGGAAGCCTGTGAATTATAAATATGTTAAATAAATAAACATGTCTATTTCTCAAAGGAGGGAGAATTGGAGGAAGTCTTGTATAATTGTATTTGGCACCGTGACTTATTATCTATGATCCCTGTTGAATGCTGTTTTTTGGTTGGTGGTATGGATTGTCCATTCACCAGATAAATAAATAAATTTGGTATGAGTGGTGTCCATAAGAAGGTCCTGGATTTTGCTCACCGGTCATCATTTTTAGGTATGTGCAGTGGTGAAAAATATTTTTTTTTAACTACCGGTTCTGTGGGTGTGGCTTGGTGGGTATGGGCGTGGCTTGGTGAGCGTGGCAGGGGGAGGATACTGCAAAATCCCTATTCTCTCCCCACTCCTGGGGGAAGGATGTTGCAAAATCTCCATTCCCACCCCACTTTGGGGCCAGCCAGAGGTGGCATTTGCTGGTTCTCCAAACTACTCAAAATTTCTGCTACCGGTTCTCCAGAACCTGTCAGAACCTGCTGGATTTCATCCCTGGTATGGAGACTTCAGCCTAGCCTCACACTATTAACATTTCTGTATGATCTGCCTTAGCATTCTAAAAAGCAGAGACATCACCCTGCCAACAAAAGTGCATATAGTCAAGGCTATGATTTTCCCAGTTGCAATGTATGGTTGTGATTGGACCCTAAGAAAGGCTGAGCGCCAAAGAATTGAGGCCTTTGAACTCTGGTGCTGGAGAAGACTCCTGAGAGCCCCTTGGACTGCAAGGTGATCAAACCGGTCAGTCCTAGAGGAGATCAACCCTGACTGCTCTTTAGAAGGCCAGATCCTGAAGATGAAACTCAAATACTTTGGCCACCTAATGAGAAGGAAGGACTCACTGGAGAAGAGCCTAATGCTGGGAAAGATTGAGAACAAAAGAAGAAGGGGACGGCAGAGAATGAGGTGGCTGGACAGAGTCACTGAAGCAATCAATGTGAGCTTAAATGGACTCCAGAGGATGATAGAGAACAGGAAGGCCTGGAGGAACATTGTCCATGGGGTCACGATGGGTCGGACACGACTTCGCAACTAACAACAACACCATCTGCCTTCAGGTTCAGGATCCCATGTGTATGGCATATTCAGCAAGGCAGTCTGAAACTGAGTGGAGCCATGATCACTATTATTATTTTTGTTTTCAGGATTCTTAGAAAATAAAAGAATGCTTCAGGCTCTTTTAGGCTTAAGGCATTGTTTTTGCTCTGCTGGAATAAAACAGCAGTCAAAGGTAGCTACAATTTGGGAGTGTTGAGGGTGGTAATACAGAAAAGATAGTCCTTTGGCAGGTGTTTGGATGTACCCTTTGAAATGTTTATTCCGGTGGATCTGCAGCTCTGGTGGAAATATCCTTATCTTACTTTGCTGAGCATATAGATTTTTTTCCCCCTTTGGTGCATGCATATGTGCTGACTTTGGGGGAGTGCCACATTTGTGTGTTCAGGAAGACTCTGAATCTTGAAGGTATTTTGCCTGTTTGCCAATCTTTGTGATGGGCTGTTAATTATTGGATGAAATAAATTTAAGTGATCCTTACAACATTGTATTGTCTTTGTTTGCAACCTAGTTTCTTCTGTATTCAGCTACTTGCAGATCATGCTGATGATTAAATGAGTGTCAAGGGTAGTACACTGGTATAATTTTAAATCGTTTTTAATTGGGTTACTGATTTTAATTTGGTATTGTATTGTGATTTGTATTGAAGTTGTCATTTTGTAAGCCGCCTTGAGTCCCTAGGGAGAAAGGCGGCATATAAATCGCAATAAATAAATAAATAAAATAAATAAATGAATAGAACCAAGGTGGCGCAGTGGTTAGAGTACTGTACTGCAGCTACTTCAGCTGATTGCTAGTTCAGCAGATCAGCGGATCAAATCTCACTGGCTCAAGGTTGACTCAGCCTTCCATCCTTCCGAGGTGGGTAAAATGAGGACCCAGATTGTTGGGGGCAATATGCTATTTAGTATACTGTCGATTGTTGTAAGCCGCCCAGAGTCCTCGCAGAGTGGGTGGCATAGAAATATGAATAATAATAATAAAATTACAGTACCTCTGAATATAATTTTCTGCCAACAATTTTTAAAAACATCCCCTGGAAAAACCTAGAAATAGGTTTGCTTATTTGGAGGATCATCTATACTGATGGGAGACAGAGAAAAGTTCCTGGGAGGCAACCTGTGGGTCCATTGGCCAAACTTTTGGGCACCCTTGTCTTAAAACATATCTTGAGATACTGTATGTTGCAAGGGAATTCATGATAGAATGAATCAGGGATCTTCTCTTGAAGACAGAATATTCTTGAAATGGTACACTGTATTCCAAAATTGCCAGCTTTCTAAATGCAAAATATTTGACCTGTCAGAGATCAAATATTGAAATCAAATCTCCTAGGCAATATGTTCAGTAGAAGGTATAAGGTTTAGAAGATCAGATTCAATGAAAAAAGATTAAATCAAATCATCCCTTCAAATCACTCATTTGAACTGAATTTCTGCCTTGATTCGAGATGCAGAATTGAGTCAAGAGCTTTCCAGTTGCTCAAGGAAGATTGGAAGATGATTCAGAGATTTGATGGACAATCAAACTTGCCCCCAAATGTTAACTGCTTTTAGGAACACAGTAACACATAAGAAGTTGTGAGAAAGAGTTTAACTTCTGCAAATGATGGAAAGGATACACATGGGCCTTTCTTCATAGACTTTCTTCTTATGGGTCATGGGTTGCAGGATTGCAGGTTGGCCTTTTTCCCAAAGACTTTCTGTTTTTGAGGCTTGTTAGCTTCCTCTGACAACTTTACAACCTTCTCTTATCTTTGCACAGTGCAGTTGCTGAATCTGGCCAAGTAAAGTTCAACATTAAATTGGTGATAGATAAGAGTCAACAGAATACAAGGGGACTGGACCAGTGGTGAAATCCAATTTTTTTTTACTACTGATTCTGTGGGTGTGGCTTTATGGGTATGGGGTGGCTTTGTGGGCATGGCTTGGTGGGTGTGGCAGAGAAGGATACTGCAAAATCCCCATTCCCTCCCCACTCCTGGGGAAAGGATATTGCAAAATGTTCATTCCCACCCAACTCTGGGGCCAGCCAGAGGTGGCATTTGCCGGTTCTCCGAACTACTCAAAATTTCCGCTACCGGTTCTCCAGAACCTGTCAGAACCTGCTGGATTTCACCTCTGGGCTGGACTTGGAACTCTTGTGGTAACGCAAGGACTCTAAACTGATGACACATTTAGCTCTGCCCACTAACGCTGCCTTCTCTTCTCCTACATCTATTCTGGTAAAACCCTTGAAGCTATCTAGCTAAAACTTTACAGCTTCCTGTTTTGCAAAGTATCCACCATCCTTCCTATTCCTATGCCATTCTAGGAACAAACAAACAAAAAAAGATGCAGATGTTTTGAAGTTTACCTATTAAAGTCTATGGGAAAATCTTTTATCAAGTTGAATATTAAATCTGTTTGCAATGAGGCTTGTTGTTAGGATATGGTTTGAGCCTAACAAGTTGTTCAGGCAATATATGTGTACTGTAACTTTAATCTGTAAATGTATTATGTTACTTTAAGGTTTTCTTGTTGATTCATTGTAATACTGAGTCATGTTGTAATTAGGTAATCACTGGTTGTGAGAGTATTTAAGCAAGGTATTGTAACGTGTTCAGTTGCTGCTATGATATGCTGCCATTGTGTATGAAGCTGATGTGATATGCTACCAGAGTATGATATGCTGCCATAGTGAGGAGTTGCTATCTGCTATCATCGTGGTTTGTGAACCAGAGTGAGTTTGTTATTCTAACCAACTACTGTCTGTTTGGTGAGAAAATATCTGTAACTACTGGACTGATTTACTGGCAAAGACTTAGAATTTATTTAAAGACTATGAGACTGTTTTTTCTACTATAAAGTAAGTTTTTGATAAACCAGTTTACATAACCCTTATTCATTGCTCTCAGCAACGTTTCCTTGTGCATTTACTCTGCTGGTTGGTAACACAACACCAATATCCTTAACACTTGTCACCTCCAAATCTTGAATTCCAATCAAATACTCATTGATTCACAAACCACTAACATTCAGACAAATATGTTCAGCCATGGTATGCTGAACCAGGAGAAAAATAGAGATCATATTCCTGGGTTTAAACATGCTGTAGATGCATTATTTTTGTAAGTGAAAATTTGTTTTGCTTCATCCAAATAAAATAAATGATGTATAAATAAAAGAAATGATCACATTTGATTTTTTTTTTTTAATGATGTCAACACTGCTTCAGAAAGTGGCATAAAGTAGACTAAAATATTGGGGTTAAAAGAAAACATTAGGAAGAAAACTATGCTTTCTATATTAAAAGAAGTACGGACACAGTGATAGGACTATATTCAAGTAAGTATCCAATTTAAATCTGTTCTCCTATACTATAGGGCCGAAAGGAGTTCAACCCGGTGAGCATAAAATCTATACCATAAAGATTCTTATTCTTTCAGTGTGCTGAAACCTATTATAAAAGGAAATCATACAAATGTAACTTAAGATTTTCACAAAGATCAGTTAAAAATGTCAGGTAAACTGAATATTGTGTTGTGGCTCCGTTACCTGAGCCTGTGTCATCGGCAGGAGAGGACTCCAAGAGTGAAGGAGAGGAGTTGGCAAGGCCTCCCTCTCTAGGACCCTCCTCTCTGGCAATGCTTTCGGTGTCCGCCGAAGGGCAAGAAATAGGGCCGGGGCCAAGCACGTCCACGCAGCTACAGATGGACAGTGATGAGGGTAATGAGTCTTGGCTGGATCCACGCCAGCGTTGCAGAGATAAGCGCACGCAACAGAAGAAAAGGCATGCCTGAGATTAGGCTGAGTCACTGGACCACACCCCACAGGATATAAAAGGGAGCGTGGTGGCCAGTCAAACCTTGTGATGAACAAAGCTGAAAGCTTCTACGCCATTCTGCATTGCCGGACTTTTGGCTATAGACTTTGCTGGATTATCTCTGGACTTGATTGACTCCGTAATTATTGAGCTGTTTCTTTTGATGTATCAGAAGTGGGGAGAAGTTATCTCTCCTCTTTGTAAATAATAAACTCTTGGCAGGCAGCCACTAGGTTGTTGCCAAGTTCGGTTATCATAAGGAAAAGGATTTTGCCGGCTGGTTTGGTCTTTAACTCTTGAATGTCTGTTGGTGTGTGTGCGTGAGGTTGGGGACAGAACATACTGGGTTAGAGTTATTGCCAGTCTTGGCTGCTGTAAAAATGAAGGTTAAAATCTGCGAAATAAGTACTTGTAAAAACTTATTCCTGGGAGACAAAGAGTAATATAGGAAAGTATGTGCAGAATGTTCCAACCATTAAATGTTCTGGGTTCAGAATCACTATTTAGAGCCCTGGTGGAACAGTGGTTAGAATGCAGTACTGCAGGCTACTTCTGCTGACTGCCGATTGCCAGCAATTCGGCAGTTCAAATCTCACTAGCTCAAGGTTGACTCAGCCTTCCATCCTTCCGAGGACATTAAAATGAGGACCCAGATTGTTGGGGGCAATAGGCTGACTCTGTAAAACCGCTTAGAGAGGGCTCTAAAAGCACTGTGAAACGGTATATAAGTCTAAATGCTACTGCTATTTCAACTATTTTAAATTCAAGGTTTTAAGTTTAAATGAGAGCCAGTTTGCTGTAGTGGCTAAAACTCCAGGTTAGTAACCAGGAGATTGTGAGTTCTACTCCCACCTTGGCCACAAATAGCAATAGCATTTAGGCTTTATAGCACTCTCTGGGCAGTTTTCAATGTAAACATTACTTGCACATTGCCCTCAACAATCTGGGTCCTCATTTTATTGACCTTGGAAAGATGGAAGACTGAGTCAACCTTGAGCCCTTCAGGATCGAATTCCAGGCTGTGGGCAGAGTTTGCCTGCATTACTGTACTTTAACCACTGTTCCATAGGACAAAGCCAGAATAACAGAGGTGGAAGGGACCTTGGAGGTCTTCTAGTCCAATCTTCTGCTCAGACAGGAAATCCTATACCATTTCAGACAAATGGTTGTCCAATCACTTCTTCAAAACTTCCAGTGTTGGAGCACCCACAACTTCTGGAGGCACGTTGTTCTGCTGATTAATTGTTCTAACTGTTGGGTGATGTTAGGCCAGTCATTTTCTTTTTGCCCTAGGAAGGATGCAATGGGAATTCATTTCTGAGAAACCTTGCCAAGAAAACTTCAGGGACTTGTCCAGGCAGCCTCTGAGAATTGGACATGACTGAACAGAAGGATAAAAGAAAACAATGCGGAGCATGACACCTCAAGTTTTAGTGGGCTTTATGTACCATGTTGTTTCATGTACTCATAATTCGGTACAATGGAAATGCAGAAAGAATTACTTGCTTCCTAATTTGTTTGTCCTGGATCCACAAAGCTCATTTTGGACAGAAGCCCGGCAGAAAATTCCAACAGAATTCTCTTTGTGAAATGGTTTAGTTCCAAATTGGAACAAAACATTTATTTTTCTGTTTCATTTGTCATTTTGTTGCATGATCAATTGTTACAAATATAACAACGAGAACCAAAGTAATTCATTAAGGACATTTTATAGAGCATTAGACATGGTAAATGAAAATGTTTATATTTCTGTAAATGAGCGATATGTGTTGTGGTCCGCCAGCAGCCTGCACAACTGGCAGCAGAGTCGGACAATGAGGAGGCTGGTGAGGAACACGGGCCAGTCCTGGAGTCTGGGGAAGGCTTGGACGAGGGCTCTGCATCGGAGGCAGAGAGGGGGCCAGGGCCATCTGGGAGTTATGTGTGGACTCCGTAGTCTCCAGAGTCGGACATCAGAGAGACAGAGGAACAGGGGGAGCCTGTTCCTAGTGTGTGCATGCGCAGAGCTACCAGAAGGCAAGAACAGTTAAAACAAAAGGGACGACTTGGGAGAAAGGCTTGGAGATGATTGGCCCCTCCCATAAAACATAAAGGAAGAGCAAAGGCACGTGGACCTTTTCAGGAAGCAACGTTGTGGATGGTGTCGGTTTGTCCTTTGAAGCTCCGTTTTTGATTCTGTGTTTCCGTGTGGCTTTGCCAAGATAATTGCCAGTTGGGTTTTTGGCAGCGTGTCAAAGAAGATAAAGGTGGGTGTTTACCAGCCTTATCTTAAGGACCGTGGCAGACTTCTGTTAGACTATTTATAAACTCTTGGTGATTCAGCACGTGCTGTGAATGGACGGAATTCACAGCCGTTAAAATAATTAAAAAGGGGTTTTGAATGTGTGCTTTTTTACTATATCAGGAAGACTAGGTCAGAACAATATGCTGTTCCTTTTTGTAAATGAGACTCTGATTCTAACAAATAAAATCGGTATGACTATTTTTGTTTCAGGCTTATTTCTACAATTTAGTAGTGCTTACCAAACAGTGAACAATGCTGCCAAGAAAATATTCCACATCATTTCACAAACAAGCCATCATGAGCATCACATAGCGAGTAGCAAAGATTGACTTTTGACCAATCTACACTTTGAAAATGAAGATCAGAAATATATATATATATATATATATATATATATATATATATATATATATATATATATATATATATATATGTCTTTTTCTTTTTTCATAGGCTTTTATGTGCATATTCTTTCTAGCCAGGTTCCACCTATGTAAGCTAAGTTGTTCTTCAGCCCTAGTTCTGTGAAATCTCATTCATCTTTACAGCCCTCTATAAATAGTTTACAGAGTCAACATATTGGCCCCAACAATCTGGGTCCTCATTTTACTGACCTTGGAAGGATGGAAGGTTGAGTCAATTTTGAACCAGTGAGAATCGAACTGCTAGCAGTCGGCAGTCAGCAGAATTAGCTTGCAGTACTGCATTCTAATCATTGCGTCATCACGATTCTTATCTCAGAAGTGAGTAACCTACATATCTAACGACACATTAATTTCAAAATTCTCTATGTGTTAAGATCCCTTCCCCACAATCTGCTGCTGGAGACAAAGAAAAGGATGTCAAAAAGAAACACAAGTGTGTGTTATAAAGAATATGATCTCATGAACACTTCTTGTTCTTTTGCTTCAGTTCTGACTATTATGTCTCATCTGAAACACTGTGGAAAGAAATAATTTTCTTTTTTCACTCCTGATAAAAGTGTACCAAAATAATTTTTATATTCTGGTTCCTTCTCGTTTCTAAATTTTGTCACACTTCTTGCAAAGCAAGCAAGCAAACAACCCTGCCCCCCCAAAAAACAAACTGCATTTAAAAAAATATATAAATGTGTGTAAAACTTCAGAGTTTTAGATTAATACTTACACAACATACCTATTACAAGCAAAGTACACACCCCAAATCTAACAAAATGAAATTCAGTGTAGAGAAAAATAAAGTCCTACACTTAGGCAAGAAAATCCAAAAGTACATATATAGACTGAGTGAAACCAGACTTAATAGCAGTAACTGTGAGAGGGATCTTGGAGTCTTAGTGGACAACCAGCTAAATATGAGCCAACAGTGTGCAGCGGCAGCCAAAAAAGCCAATGCAATCCTAAATGGCATTAACAAAGGGATATAATCAAGATCAAGAGAGGTACTAATGCCACTCTACAAAGCCTTAGTAAGACCACACCTAGAGTACTGCATCCAGTTTTGGTCACCACACTATAAAAAAATGTTGACACTAGAAAAAGTGCAGAGAAGAGCAACCAGGATGATTAGGGGACTGGAGACTAAAACATATGAAGAACGGTTGCATAAACTGGGCGTGGCTAGTCTAGTGAAGAGAAGGACCAGGGGAGACGTGATAGTAGTGTTCCAATATTTGAGGGGCTGCCAAAGAGAGGAAGGGGTCAAGCCTTCCTTGGGATTCAAGTAATTGAACAACCGGTTCTCTGCCCTAATGATTTCTTCCAACAACCAGTTTGCCAAACTGTTCAGAAAGTTAACAACCGGTTCTCCCGAAGTGGTGCGAACTGGCTGAATCCCACCACTGGGTCAACAACGGTCGACCCCGAGGCACCTTGCTTGTGGGGTGCCACAAGGGTCGGTCCTCTCGCCCCTTCTGTTCAACATTTATGTAAAGCCGCTGGGTGAGATCATCCGTGGCTTAGGGTTGGAGTTCCATCAGTACGCTGATGACACCCAGCTGTACATCTCCACCCCAGGCCACCCCAACGATGCCCTTGAAGTGATGTCCCAGTGCCTGGAGGCCGTGCGGGCCTGGATGGGGAGGAACAGGCTCCGACTCAACCCTTCCAAGACCGAGTGGCTGTGGCTTCCAGCGTCCCGATATAGCCAGCTGACGCCATCGCTGGCTATTGGTGGCGAATTACTCGCCCCCATGGAGAGGGCTCGTAACTTGGGCGTTCTCCTGGATGCACGGCTGTCTTTAGAAGATCATTTGATGGCCGTGGCCAGGGGGGCTTTTTATCAGGTTCGCCTGATATGCCAGTTACGCCCCTTTCTAGATCGGGACTCCTTACGCACAGTCACTCAGGCACTCATCATTTCCCGCCTGGACTACTGCAACGCTCTCTACATGGGGCTCCCCCTGGGGTGCACCCAGAGGCTCCAGCTGGTCCAGAATGCAGCCGCGCAGGGGATTATGGGGGCAACGAGGCGCTACCATGTGACACCTCTCCTGCGGGAGCTGCACTGGCTCCTGGTGGTCTTCCGGGTGTGCTTCAAGGTGTTGGTGACCACCTTTAAAGCGCTCCATGGCTTAGGGCTGGGATATTTACGAGACCGCCTTCTGCTACCAATAGCCTCCCACCAGTACGCTCGCACAGAGTGGGCCTCCTCAGGGTGCCGTCCACCAGACAATGTCGGCTGGCGACCCCCAGGGGAAGGGCCTTCTCTGTGGTGGCGCCCACCCTCTGGAACAACCTCCCCCCAGAGATACGTACAATAACAGACCGGATTTTTCGTCGGGCCCTGAAAACCTATTTATTTCAACTAGCTGGGCTGGCTTGAGTTAAATTTTAAATTGATTTTAAATTGGGTTGTTTTAATTTACGGCCAAAATATTTATTTATTTTAAACTGTTTTTAAATTTTGTATGTTCTGTTTTTTACTCTGGCTGTTCACCGCCCTGAGTCCTATTGGAGAAGGGCGGTATAGAAATGGAAACAAATAAAATAAATAAATAAATAAATAAATAAGCTATTTTCCAAGGTACCTGAAGGCCGGACAAGGAATAATGGATGGAAACTGATCAAGGAGAGATTCGACCTAGAAATAAGGAGAAATTTTCTGACAGTGAGAACAATCAACCAGTGGAACAGAAGTTGCCTTCAGAAGTTGTGGGAGCTTCATCACTGGAGGCTTTCAAGAAGAGATTGGACTGCCATTTGTCAGAAATGGTGTAGGGTCTCCTGCTTGGGTGGGGGGTTGGACTAGATGACCTACAAGGTCCCTTCCAACTCTTTTAATCTGTAATCTGTAATCCAAGTCAAAATGTATTACTTTCATGTAGGGAGTGTAATTTCTATTTAATGATACTACCCTCAGACAAGGATTCAAAAATAGCCTCTCAACTCACCTAGTTCTCTGCTACTATTTGTACGATACACCACATCATTACTTAGGATTAGAATGACTTATAATGGTTTTTTATTTGGATTTATTTTAGTCTCTACATTCTCAGTTATTTTTAAATTCTATTATATTTATTGTTTTTCCTCTTATACCCATATACATATAGATAGAGAAGGATATAATCCTTCTTTTATTCAATAACTTGTTTGTATCTCGCCTCAGTGCTGTAATAAATAAATCTGAAACTGCTACTTTCATGCGGTGGTTTATAAATAGTGATAAAAGCACATGTTGAGCGGAGAAACAGGACTGAACAAGAACTGAAACAGGACTGAATAAGGCTGAAAGGATTTTTTTTAAAAAAAAAATGAACAAAATCAACTTGAAAAGCATGCTTTGCTTCTGCCTGAAAGAGGCGAATTTATTTAAACGTTTCTAAAAAAAAAAATGAGAGAATCATCTCATCCATCTTTTGCGGTGTAATCAGGGCTGGGCTGCTGGGGGTTCACAGGGGTTCGGGAGAACCTCTAGCTAAGATTCTGTGAAGTTTGGATAACCCCTAAATCCCACTCCTGACTGGCCCCACCACGCCCACCCCTCCCAGGAGTCCCCATGCGGCCCATTTTGGATGCAAGTAAGTGCAGGGCACACGTGGAGGCTTGGGGAGGACGAAAAACGGGCCTACTGGAAGTTTGGGAAGGCTGGAAATAGGCCTGTTTCCAGCCTCCAGAGGGCCTCCGAAGAATGGGGAGGCCATTTTCGCCCTCCTGGAGGCTCTAGGAAAGCCTCAGGAGCCTGGGGAGGGCTAAAACTCTCCCCACTGCCATGGTGCAGGAGTCTGACTAGGCCACGCCCACCATGGCCACGCCCACCCAGCAACCGGGCAGAGAACCCCTTGCTAAAATTTTTGAAGCCCGCCCCTGGGTGTAATAGTTCGAATTCCCTCATTTGAAAGTCATTGAGATAGCTCTTTCTTTTACATGACATCTGTAAGTGTGGAGGTGAAGGTGTGTGAAATACGAGTGTTAAGTGAACTTGAAATAGGATTGGATTGCTTGGGCCAGGGATGTCAAACTCGCGTCGTCACGGCAGTGTAACTTGACGTATCACGACATTTTTCCCTCTTCGCTACACCGGATGTGGGCGTGGCCATTGCATCTTTCCCGCAGGCCATGAGTTTGTCAATCCTGCCTTAGATGATAATGAGCAAAGTTGGGGAGCAGAGAGTAGGACCTTAGAAACACACAATCCTTTTGTCTGTGGAGATTCTCAATCATCCAGATCATGGTTGTTCCAAACATATTTTTCCCAAAGGCAACTGGACTTTCTTAATTAATATTATTTTTTTGGGTCGGTAGCATATTGAGGGTTGATGGTTAGCTCTCTGTGATTTGTTTTGGTCCTTTCACCACACCAATTTACCCTCTGATTCAGGTCACTCTAAAGATACAATTAACCACCAAGTGGTCCCAATGACTTTCAAAAAAAGTGATAACCAACAGATGACTGTCCCAAAAGTGCTTTCCCTCCCACCCATCCACCCCCATAGGCAATTGGACTTCCTGGCTTTTCTTTGAAGATGTTTCACTTCCCATCCAAGAAGCTTCTTCAGCTGAATCTCCATAGACAACAGATGACTGCAAAGAATTTAAATCCTTCCATTTCCCCACCTCTCAGTTTATTTATTTATTTATTTTTGAATTTGTATACCGCCCTTCTCCCTAAGGACTCAGGGTGGTGTACAGCCACATAAAAACATAGAGTACAAATATTAAAATACCATTAAAAGATATATATAAATTAAAAAGGATATATATATATATAAGTTATATATATAGTTATATATATAATAATGGATATATATATCATTATATATCATTATATATAATGATAGTTATATATATAATGATAGATATATATAAGTTAAAAATGAAGAAGTTTCTTGGATGAGAAGCAAAGAGTTTCCAGAGGAAAAAAAAAATCTAAGAAACTCCAGGTACCTTTTGGAAAAAGCACCTTTGGGACACAGTCCCTCCCCACTTTTTAATTTAGCAAGCTGGCATATTCTAAATGTTGTTCCACACCAGTATTATTACCTTATGATTAGTTGTAACAATAACACTACTAACACACTACTAACCAGAGCATACAAAACATTTGCTAGACCGACTCTCGTATACAGCTCATCTGTCTGGAACCCACACTGCATATCGGACATTAATACAATCGAACGTGTCCAGAAATATTTCATGAGAAGAGTCCTCCACTGCTCTGATCACAACAAAATACCTTATGCCACCAGACTTGAGATTCTGGGCCTAGAAAACTTAGAACTAGGCTGTCTTCGGTCTGACCTCATAAAATTATCTGCTACAATGTCCTACCTGTCAATGACTACTTCAGCTTCAACCACAACAATACATGAGCAAATAATAGATACAAACTCAAGGTAAACCGCTATATGACTCCAGAAATATGACTTCAGCAACAGAGTGGTCAATGCCTGGAATGCGCTACCTGACTCTGTGGTTTCTTCCCAAAATCCCCAAAATCCCCAAAATCTTAACCTAAGACTGTCTACTGTTGACCTCACCCCATTCCTAAGAGGTCTGTAAGGGGCGTTCATAAGAGCACCAGCATGCCTACTGTCCCTGTCCTAATATTTCCTCTATTTGTATCTATTTTATGTAGTCAATTCATGCTTATACTTATATATACTGCTCAAAAAAATAAAGGGAACACAAGCAGAAGACATCCGAGATCTGAATGAATGAAATAGCCTTATTAAATACTTTGTTCTTTACATCCAGTAGTTTATTTATTTTTTAATAATACTTTATTGATTTTTTTAAAAAAAGTTTTTTTAAAAAGAAAGCATCAAATCTCAGGTAACATCTGAGGTGTCGTGCGATTACATATATACATTATGTACACATCAAGTATCTTCAAATCTATCATTATTGGAAATAGACATATCCTTATAGTCTTGTTCTATTATTCCACCATTTGTACCACCTTTCCCATACTGCCTTAAATTTTGAATTCTCATCGTCTTTAAGAACACTAGTTAATTTTGCCATTTCTGCGCATTCTAGGATTTTATTTATTATTGTCATCTCTGGAGGGGTTTGTTTAACCTTCCAGTATTTTGCAAAGGTTAATCTGGCCGCTGTTATAACATGTATAATTAATTGTATCTTATCCTTAGAGAGTCCGTCTCCCATCATTCCTAATAAAAAGATTTCGGGGGATAGTTTTATATCTTCTTCCACTATTTCTCGTAGCCAAATTCATATTTTTGTCCAAAACTTTTTTGTTTCCGGGCAGGACCACCACATATGAAAGAAGGTGCCGACCTCCTTTCCACACTTCCAACAAATTGCTGAGGCACTGGGAAATATTTTTGCTAATCTAGCTGGGGCTAGATACCATCTATGAAATATTTTATAATGATTCTCCCTGTAAGTTGCTGATTTGGTAGTTTATACACTACTCAAACAACTAAAGGGAACACAAAACTACTGTATGTAAAGAACAAAGTATTTAATAAGGCTATTTCATTCATTCAGATCTCGGATGTCTTCTGCTTGTGTTCCCTTTATTTTTTTGAGCAGTGTATATTACCTAATAACCTGTTTCCCCCAAATAAGACATCCCCTGATAATAAGGCCAATCGGGCTTTTAAGCGCATGGCAGTAAGGCCAAGTGTTTATTTCAGGGTTCAAAAAAATATAAGACAGGGTCTTATTTTCGGGGAAACACGGTATGTTCTTGACAAATAAATAAAATAAAATAAATAAACAATGCCTTAAGCACCACAACAATTCAAAAAGATAATAAGACAACATCCTTGAGGGTATTTTATGTTTGCTGTGTCTATCAGGTCAATAATTTGAAGAATGGGTCCACTACATATGCTTAAGAGATCACTTAGACCAGTACTGGTGAACCTTTTTGGCAGTGAGTATCAAAAGGGGAGCACGTGAGGGGGAGCACAAGCCACCTAGTCTTCTGGTTTCTGGCGTGCATGCCTACGTAAAGACCATCTCTGAATGTATCCCAGCTTTTTTTTTTTTTTTTAATTTGATTTATATGCCGCCCTTCTCCGAAGACTCAGGGCGGCTTACAATGTGCTCAGCAATAGTGAAGGTAGAACATTTGACGTTCTGTCATTGAGCAATCTGCTAAGGAAATAACTGAAAGGATGACCTAAGGCCATGATGGTGAACCTATGGCACGTGTGCCAAAAGTGGCATGCTGAGCCATCTCTCCGGGCATACCATCCATCTCCTGTTGCTCTTCTGGGTTCCAGCACACGCATGTGCAGTGGCCTGCGCGAAGACTAACTGGCCATTGTGCATGCATGCACCAGAAACCAGGAGCTCAGCTTCCCAGCATACGCATGTGTGCTGGGGAGCTACACTTCCGGTTTCCGTTGATCCTGCGTGCATGAAGACTAACTGGCTGCCGCACATGCGCATGCTGGAACCCTGAAGAGCAACCGGCGACCACTGGCATGCCTGGAGAGATGGGTCTGTGTGCCACTTCTGGCACGCATGCCATAGGTTCGCTATCACGGACTTAGACTCAATTTCTAGCTTAGCAAAGGAACCGTGAAAATCAAAGAAAACCTGAAAGGATCATGTCAGGATCCTGGCATCCCTAGGTTTGTTTCCAATTTGGACTTGGCTGGGAAAAAAAAAAGAATTGAGAAGTTCCTCTTCAGCCAAGACAATGAGTTGTGTGGTTGAGAATAATGAGATTCTTTGTGGGATGGGGTATATGTCTAACGTGATTATTTTCTTACTGCTTCCTGTATGAGAGTGCAGATTGGTTTATGTATGTAGCAGGTGTTCAGGTTAGGTGAGACGTTTCCATCTGCCCACGTTTTTTTCTCTTCCATTTGTCAGAGAATGTATTCCATCCTAGCATTTGAAGGGGTGCCTATCAGCCCTACTTCTATGGAGAAAAGCACTCTATTTTAAAGGATGCAAACTCTGCTTTGTCCTTAGTAAGGCCACACTTGGAATACTGCATCCAGTTTTGGTCGCCACGATGTAAAAAAAATATGTCGAGTTTCTAGAAAGAGTGTAGAGAAGAGCAACAAAGATGATTACGGGACTGGAGGCTGAAACATATAAAGAAAGGTTGCAGGAATTGGATATGTCTATTTAATGAAAATAAGGATTAGGGGAGACATGATAGCAGTGTTCCAATATTTAAGGCATTGCCATAAAGAAGAGGGGGTCAACCATTCTCCAAAGCTCGTGAAAGCAGGACAAGAAGCAACTAATGGAAATGTAATCAAACGAGAGAAGCAACCTAGAATTAAAAAGAAATTTCCTGACATTGAGAACAATTAACCAGTGGAACGACTTGCCTCCAGAAGTTGTGGATGCTCCAACACTGAAAGTTTTTAAGAAGAAATTGGACAACCATTTATCTAAAGTGGTATAGGGTTTCCTGCCTGAGCAGGGGGTGGATTAGAAGACCTCCAAGGTCCCTTCCGACTCTGTTATTCTGTTACTCCTTTTCCATTTTTGTGGTGATGCATTTCCTCCTTTATGGAATGCTGTGATGGTTGATTTATTGATATTGCCCTTCATGATGTCATTGTGGAGATTAGGCACTTTGGAGAATACGTCACTTCCTGGCTGGACTATTGTAATGCTCTCTACATGGGGCTCCCCTTGAGGAGTACCCGGAGGCTCCAGCTGGTCCAGAATGCAGCCGCGCAAGTAATAATGGGGGCGACCCGTCACTCCCATGTAACACCCATCTTGTGCGAGCTGCACTGGCTCCCGGTGGTCTTCCGGATGCGATTCAAGGTGTTGGTTGCCACCTTTAAAGCGCTCCATGGCTTAAGACCTGGGTATTTACGAGATCGCCTTCTGCCACCGATAGTCTCTCATCGACCAGTATGCTCCCAAAGAGAAGGACTCCTCAGGGTGCCGTCGGTCAAACAGTGTAGGCTGGCGACCCCCAGGGGGAGAGCCTTCTCTGGGGGGGCCCTGGCCCTATGGAATGAACTGGCCCTGGACATACGAAGGATCCCCAACTCCGTGCCTTGCGGCGCGCTCTGAAGACCCTATTATTCCAGCAAGCTGGACTGACAGGATAAAGATTTTTTAAATTGGGTTTTGATAGGGGTTTTAAAATGATCTTAGTTGGATGTTTTAAATTTGGCCGAATGATTTAATTATTTTAATAAGCTTTTAATTTTTGTTGTACATTGTTTTTATCATGGCTGTTCACTGCCCTGAGTCCTCCGGGAGAAGGGCGGTATACAAATATAATAAACTAACTAACTAATTAACTAATACATTGACCCCTTCTTCTTTATATACCTTTATATATCAGCCATGGTGGTGCAGTGGTTAGAGTGCAGTACTGTAGGCTACTTCTGCTGCCTGCCTGCTGCCTGCAATTTGGCAGTTCAAATCTCACCAGGCATAAGGTTTGGCTCAGCCTTCCATCCTTCTGAGGTGGGTAAAATGAGGAGCCAAAATTGTTGGGGCAATAGGTTGACTCTGTAAACCACTTAAAGAGAGATGTAAAGCACTGTAAAGTGGTATATAAGTCTAAGTGCTATTGGTATACCTCAGATTCTGAAGTAAAAGAAAGTTAATGGAGGAAAACAAATGAGAATGGTGAAAAATAAAGGAAAGGAAGAAGGGGAGGAAGAAAGAAAGGAAGGAAGGAAGGAAGGAAGAAAAAATATTTTTTGCAGCTGACCTTCCCATTGTAATTTATATTATTTCGATTTAATGTTAGATCTACAGTATATCCCACCTTTCTTTCAGAAACTCAAGGCTCAAGGATTTTTTTTCCCTGATAATACAGCCCTGTGAGATTGGTTGGATTGGTTAAGATGTGTGGCCTTTCCTCCCAGAATTCCCCAGCTGGCATCCTGGCTAGGGCAGAGGTGGGCTTCAAAAATTTTAGAAAGGAGTTCTCTGCCTGGTTGCTGGGTGGGCGTGGCCATGGTGGGTGCGGCCATGTTGGCCTCCTGCACCATGGCGGCGGGGTGGGGGGCGTTTTTGCCCTGCCCGGGCTCCAGAGGCTTTGCTCGAGCATCCGGGAGGGCGAAAACAGACTCCCCAGGCTCCGGAGGCCCCCTGCAGGCCGGAAATGGGCACATTTCCGGCCTTCCCAAACTTCCGGTAGGCTCTTTTTTCACTGTCCCCAAGCCTCTGCACATGCCCTGCACTTACCTGCATCCTAAACGGGCCTCATGGGGACTCCTGGAAGGGGCGAGATGGGGTGGGCAGGGCCAGCCCAGAGTGGGATTTAGGAGTTCTCCAAACTACAGAATCTTAGCTAGAGGTTCTCCTGAACCCCTGTGAACCCCCAGCCGCCCACCCCTGGTCTAGGGCATTCTGGGAGGTGACATTTGGCTGAAAATTATTCAAGGAGCTTCCATGGCTAAGTGTGGACTTTCTGGTGTCAGTTTGATGGCTTTATCAGTGCACCATATTGGCCTTCAGATGTCCATGTCACAAATATTT
This sequence comes from Pituophis catenifer annectens, assembly GCF_029215685.1. Classification (NCBI taxonomy): domain Eukaryota; kingdom Metazoa; phylum Chordata; class Lepidosauria; order Squamata; family Colubridae; genus Pituophis; species Pituophis catenifer. Next base: position 121,081,967 of record NW_027256884.1, read on the forward strand.
CTTTCCCTTAGCTGAAATAGTGAGTTACTGTATCTTTTTTAATTTTTTTATATTTAAATTTCTATACCGCCCTTCTCCCGAAGGACTCAGGGTGGTGTACAGCCAAGATAAAACCCACAAATATAAAAGTTAAAAGCAAATTAAAAGTGTTAAATAATTTGGCCAAAACTAAAATAACATAAAACAACCCATTAAAATAACATTGAGGTCAGTTTTGCCTGCTGAAACAAAAGCGTTTTGAGGGCGCGGCGGAAGGTGCGAAGGTCGGGAATCCTACGAATCCCCGGGGGCAGCTCATTCTATAGGGCAGGTGCCCCCACAGAGAAGGCTCTCCCCCTGGGGGTCGCCAGTCGACACTGTTTGACCAACGGCACCCCGAGGAGTCCCTCTCTGTGGGAGCGTACTGGTCAATGGGAGACTATCGGTAGCAGAAGCCAGTCTCGTAAATACCCAGATCCTAAGCCATGGAGCGCTTTAAAGGTGGCAACCAACACCTTGAATCGCACTGGAAGACCACCGGGAGCCAGTGCAGCTCGCGCAGGAGCGGTGTTACATGGGAGTGATGAGTCATTCCCATAATCACCTGCGCGGCCGCATTCTGGACTCACTGGAGCCTCCGGGTGTTCTTCAAGGGGAGCCCCATGTAGAGAGCGTTACAGTAGTCCAGTATCTCCTCCTTTACATCAATCAGCTCCCCTGTGTAGTGCCTTCAACCTTTTTTTTCCTGTCTGCGATTTAGGAGGCCATCAAACTGACTGAGGGACATTTGCTTATGCCGAGAAAGATTTGAGAACTTCGCTTTTCAACGCTCTTGCAGACTGAAAACAGACAGAAACGTTCCATCTGTCACGAAAACGAAGAAAGCAAATCAGGAAGTTGTGCATATTTATTTTGTTTGCAGTCCGTGTCATATTCCTTTGAAAAACGGTATGCTTCGCCCTCTGTTTCCAGTTCTTTAGCACATATCCCACTGAGCGGAGTATTTACAGTATCCATGTAAAGATACTGGAACATATGAGGAAAAAAAATATTGTTTTAGCAAACCTATAGATCTTGACAATTATGCTAAAAGCAGACATCCACTTGGCAGGACTACCCCAAGAAATTTGTTTCAAACTGGACTACAGAACAATAATTTCCTCCCTGCTCACTGAGGAAACACAGTAACATGCCCACTTGCCAACATCTTTCTGTTTTATTTTCCATGGGAACTTCGTGGAGAAAGATAGTATATTCTCCATCTGGTAATAACATTAGTGTGTGTGTGTGTGTGTGTGTGTGTGTGTGAGAGAGAGAGAGAGAGAGAGAGAGACAGACAGACAGACAGACAGACAGACAGACAGACAGACAGACAGAGAGACACAGAGAGAGAGAGACAGAGAGAGAGAGAGAGAGAGAGAGAAACAGACAGACAGAGAGACACAGAGAGAGAGAGAGAGACAGACAGACAGACAGACAGACAGAGAGACACACAGAGAGAGACAGAGACAGAGACAGAGAGAGACAGAGACAGAGAGAGACAGACAGAGAAACAGAGAGAGAGAGACAGAGACACAGACACAGGGAGAGACAGAGACAGGGACAGACACGCAGAGACAGACAGAAAGAGAGAAACAGAGACAGACAGAGACACACAGAGAGAGACAGAGAGAGAGAAACAGAGAGAGACAGAGAGAGAAACAGAGAGAGAGACACAGAGAGAGAGACAAACAGACAGAGACACACACAGAGAGAGACAGAGAGAGATGCAGAGAGAGACAGAAAGACAGACAGAGACACACACACACACAGAGAGAGAGAGAGAGAGAGACAGAGAGAGAGAGACAGAGAGAATGAATTTCATTCACTCACTGACAAGTTTTCGCAATGATCTTTAAAAGGAGCCGTGTCCGTTGAAAAAAACCTTCCAGTCAGGAAAGCTTGACTTTTTTAATTTCCTGGCCTTGGTTGTATTTTACCATCGCGATAAACATCAAGGCCAGAATGAGAGTTTCCTTTTCAACTCAGTTGATGTTTGTTAACAAGAATAAGATCCTGATGCTTCTTATCGGACTCGAAACACAGGAAAGCCGACATAATCAGATAAGCAAATTTTAATTTTCTAACTCCGTAGGCATCTGAATAGATTCAAAATGGCATTATTTGGTTTAGTAATTTCTTTTAAAGATACGAGCCATTTTTTGTCCCCTGCCCTCCAAATGTTCATAACAACGCACAGTATTTAATTGTGAAGCCCTTGCATGCAGATAGTCCTCAGGTTATGACCATCCTGGAGTCTACCCATTATAGTTGTAAGTCATAGCAATCCTCAAATGGGTAGTTGTACCACCAATCTAATTTTATGATGATTTTGTGGTGGTCCTTGAACAAATGCAGTGGTCATAAGGGCAAACGTCACGTTTGTTAAGCAAATGGGGTAGTCATAAGTGTGAAACCATTGTTCACTATGGGCACAGTTTTGTCAAAAGCCAGGAGTAGGTGACAGTTTTCTGCATATACAAGTAGTCCTCAACTTGCGACTACTGAGCTAAAAATTTCCATTGCTAAGCAGGAGAGTTGTTAACATTTTCAAATAGAATAGAATGAATGAGCTGGAAGGGACCTTGGAGGTCTTCTAGTCCAGCCTCCTGCTCAAGCAGGGGAGCCTATACCATTTCAGACAAGTGACTGTCCAGTCTCTTCTTAAAAAGTGATGGAGTGCCCATGATTTCTAGAGGCAAGCTGTTCCACTGGTTAATTGTCTTCACTGTTAGGAAGTTTCTCCTTAATTCCAGGTTCCTTCTCTCTTTGATTAGTTTCCAACCGTTGTTTCTTGTCCTGCCCTCCAGAGCTTCGTAGAATAATTTGACCCCCTCTTCTTTGTGGCAGCCCCTCAGTACTGGAATACTGCTATCATGTCACCCCTAATTCTTCTTTTCTTTAGATTAGCCAAACCCAAATCCTGCAGCCATTCTTCCGCCTGGACTACTGTAATGTTCTCTACATGGGGCTCCCCTTGAGGAGCACCCAGAGGCTCCAACTGGTTCAGAGTGCAGCCGCGTGGGTGGTTATGGGAGCGACGTGACGATCCCATGTAACACCTCTCCTGCGCGAGCTGCACTGGCTCCCGGTGGTCTTCCGGGTGCGCTTCAAGGTTTTGGTTACCACCTTTAGAGCGCTCCATGGCTTAGGACCTGGTTACTTATGGGACCGCCTTCTGCCACCAGTAGCCTCTCACCGGCCAGTACACTCACATAGAGAGGGACTACTCAGGGTGCTGTCGGCCAAACAGTGTCGACTGGCGGTCCCCAGGGGGAGAGCCTTCTCTGTGGGGGCACCTGCTATCTGGAATGAGCTCCCCCCGGAGATACGGACGATCCCGGATTTACGCACCTTCCGCCCTCAAGATCTTTTTATTTCAGCAGGCTGGCCTGGCCAAACTTCCCTTTTAAATTGTAAATTGTAAATTTGTTTTAAAATATTTGGGCCAAACTATTTAATGGGTTTTTATATTGTCTTTTAAATTTTGTAGTTTGTGTGTTTTATCTTTTTGGCTGTTCACCGCCCTGAGTCCTTCGGGAGTAGGGCAGTATATAAATCTAATAAAATAAAATAAATAAATAAATAAATATGTTTCAATCTCCAGGCCTTTGATCATCTTAGTTGCTCTTCTCTGAACCTTTTCCAATGTTTCAACATCTTTTTTGTAGTATGGTGACCAAAATTGGTTGCAGTCTTCCAGGTGTGGTCTTACTAGGGTTTTATAAAGTGGTACTAGTACTTCATGTGATCTTGATTATATGCCTCTGTTTATACAACCTAGGATTATATTAACTTCAGTGGTGGAATGCTGCTGGTTTAACAACTGGTTCGGTGACCATGCACTTTGCACGTGTCCGCACCAGTGGTGGGTTGCCCCTGGTTTGCACCGGTTCTATAGAACCGGTAGTAAAACTGGTGGGAGGCTCCGCCTACCGATCCCAACATCATCAGAATGCTTCTGCGCATGCGCAGAAGAGCACGCACGCGACCCCATTGTGAACCGGTAGTAAAGGTAAGTAGAACCCACCCCTGGTCCGCACAGCACTGAAAATGGAGCGTTTAGAAGCTCAGCTGTTTACCTTCCAAGTCAGCAATGGTAAGTAGAACAGCGGGGGGGGGGGAATCAGCTGTGCCACACGATTGAGATGAGCTAGAAAGCAGGAAATAAAGGACAGGATAGAGCGGGGGCAGATGGGCAGGCCCAACTGATCATTGGAGCTACTGGTTCACCTGAACTGGTGCGAACCGGCTGAATACAACCTCTGATTAGCTTTTTTGGCTCCTGGCTCATATTCAAGTAATCATCTACTAGGTCTCCAAGGTCCCACTCACAGTTACGGTTTTTGAGCCAGGCCTCACCTAATTTTGCCCCAGTTGTTAGGTTATCACTGCAGTTGTTAAGTAAATCATGGAGTCATTGAGCAAATCTGGCTTGCCCAATGACTTTGCATGTCAGATGCTGACTGGGAAGGTAACAAATGATAATAAAATGACCCCAGAACAGTACCACCTTCATAAATACATGCCAATTGCCAATGTGAATTTTCATGATATGATCATGACAGGGATGGGTTTAACTTATCTTTACTACTGGTTCACCACACGCGTGCATGTGTGCACGCTCACTTGCGCCCAGCCTTTCGTGCATGCACTTTGCTCGCTCACGTGCCTTCCGTGCATGCGCCTGGCCTCTAAAATGTGCCTAAATTACACGGCTTGGAGCCGGGGCCAGTGGGCGGGCCCACTCGGGCCCATCCGTAATCGCCGCTACCTGTTCGCCTGAAGTGGTGCGAACCGGCTGAATACAACCTCTGGATCATGGGGAGGCTGCAACAGTCATCGGTGTGAAAACCACGGTTTTCAGTGCCGTTGTAACTTTGAACGGTTCCTAAACAAATGGTTGTAAGTCAAGCACTACTTGTACTTGTGAAATGCAGACATGTGAATGTGAGAAGCTGCAAATGGCCATAGTGTGGTGATGTGACTGTGGGAGGAGGGAGACAAGCCTGAGAAGATCGGATCTGGGTCATAATTCCCCTTTTCGTGTAGGTTGTGACTTTGAATATTAAACAATTGGTCATAAGTCAAGTATATATATATACACCAGTCATCGCTAATCTTTTCATGGAAGAATTCGAATCCAATGCCTTAGAAAAAACTGTTAACAAACCAAAATTATGGCTCAGATACGTTGATGACACCTTTGTGATCTGGCCACATGGAAGAGATAAATTGGAAAACTTCTTAGTATATGTGAACAGCCTCCATCCCAAAATAAAGTTCACCATGGAGATAGAATCAGAAAACCAGTTACCTTTCCTCGATGTATTAATTTATAAAAAATCTGATGGCACCTTAGGACATACCATCTATCAAAAGAAGACACATACGAACCGCTATCTCAACGCCAAATCACACCACCATCCAGCACAAATAAACTCTGTTGCCAAAACATTAACCACAAGAACTAAATGTCTGGCTGATGAAGCACATTTACAAACAGAATTATATACACTAACTAATGTACTGACATCAAATGGGTTCTGTAGAAATAAAGTCATCAATATGATCAAACATACAACACCAAGACAGAATAAAAAACAACAAGAGGAACAAAACAATGGGAAAGCCATCTTGCCCTATATAAGGGGAACAACAGATAAAATTAGCAAAGTACTACATAAACACAACATCAAAACCATATTTTGCACAGATAGAAAGATATCCTCCATTCTGAGAAACCCCAAAGACAAAATAGAATTAGAAGATCAAGGCATATACGAAATCCCGTGTGCTTCCTGCCCATCAACATACATTGGACAGACCAACAGAAGAATGAGTTTGTGCATCGAGGAACACAAAAACTCAATACAAAAGCAAGAACACACATCATCATTAGTTCAACACATAAATACAACAAGACACAATATTAATTTTAATAAAACAAAAACAGTTGCAAAAATAGAACATCTCAATGGCAGGATAATCAGAGAAGCAATTGAAATAGAAAAAAGACCATATTGCATGAATAAACGGGATGACACTTCACGTCTGCCTACTATTTGGAAACCTGCTCTCATAGATAGACGAATCTTAACACCAAATAAAAAACATAAACCAAACATTAATATATATATATATTAAAAATACTATGAATGGAGCAATAGTAGTGCTAGTTCACTGTCATTTGCATATTGTGTGACGTCACCATGCAGATAAATATGGGAGGAGCCTGATCGAAGTGAGCAAAGCACTGCTTTCCTCAGGTCAAAGGTGCTTTTTCAAGAGGCAACTCGACTTTCTGGTTTTTTCTTTGAAGACGTTTTGCTTCTCATCCAGGAAGATTCTTCAGCTCTGACTGGATGGTGGGGAATGGAAGGGTTTCTTCTCCTTGTACACAGCTGGCATTATTTTAGCGAGTCATTAAGAACAAACCCATGAGGACTAGAATCAGCAGTCCATCTGCATTTAAAAGTCAAAGGCCACTCTTTTGAAGACAGCAAAGTCCACATTTTGGACAGAGAGGACCACTGGTTTGAAGGAAGGGTCAGAGAGGCCATCTATGTCAAAACTCTTTCTCAACAGAGGGGAAGGGTTACGACATCATCTATCTCCAATCTACAACATAGTCCTTTCAGCAATTCTAAGAATGCTCCACATCCATTTGCGCCACTCAGGTGACCCTGAGGGCACAGATAAACCTAGGGGGCCTCAACAACTCACTAAAAGGATGCAAATGACCAGCTTGTCTGTAAGGAGTGACTCATGTCACTCATGCCCTCGTCACCTCCCGCCTGGACTATTGTAATGCTCTCTACATGGGGCTCCCCTTGAGGAGCACCCGGAGGCTCCAACTGGTGCAGAGTGCGGCCACGCGGGTGGTAATGGGAGTGACATGGCGTTCCCATGTAACACCCCTCCTGCGCGAATTGCACTGGCTCCCGGTGGTCTTCCGGGTGCGCTTCAAGGTTTTGGTTACCACCTTTAAAGCACTCCATGGCTCAGGACCTGGGTACTTGCGGGACCGCCTACTGCCACCAATAGCGTCCCACCAGCCGGAACGCTCACATAGAGAGGGGCTCCTCCGGGTACCGTCGGCCAAACAATGCCAACTGGCGGCCCCCAGGGGGAGAGCCTTCTCTGTGGGGGCACCTACTATCTGGAATGAGCTCCCCCCGGAGATATGGAGGATCCCGGATCTACGCACCTTCCGCCGTGCTCTAAAGACCTTATTATTTCACCAGGTGGGCCTGGCCTAATTTTCTCCCTCTTTTATAAAAGATTTTTAATTTTTAATATCTTTTAGTATTTTATATATTCAAATTTTAAAATTGGTTTTAAATTGATTGGGGTTTTAATTTGTCTGGGCCAAAACTATTTAATTTGATTTTAGTTCTACTTTTAAATTTTGTATGTATGTGTTTTATTGTTTGGCTGTGCACCGCCCTGAGTCCTTCGGGAGTAGGGTGGTATAGAAATCAAATCAAATAAATAAATAAATAAATAAATAAATAAATAAATAAATAAATAAATAAGGAGTATAAATCCTTCCGTTCCCCACCATCCAGTCAAAGCTGAAGAAGCTTCTTGGATGAGAAGTGAAACGTCTTCAAAGAATAACCAGAAAGTCCAGTGGCCTCTTGAAAAAGCACCTTTGGGATAACCATGATCTGGATGTTCTGAGAATCTCCAGAGACACTGCTTTCTTCGTTTCCCTCACTCTGTCACACACATCCATGGGCACCTCTGAAAGCGAATTCCATCAAATGGCTTTACGATTTTCAGTATTTAGGCATGGAGTTTATATAACGTAATTGTGAATGGCCGTGGCAAAAACAGGAAATCCAGTCCATCAAGTGGAAAAATGCATCATTTTATTCTCATTCCATCGGAACTCCATTTAATCAGACTCATTGCTGGTGAGATAGTTCTCACTGGACAAGGTGACCACAATCCATCATACATGGACACTGGCCTCTAAAATGCTTGTCTGCACAAGGCTACAATAATAAAGTTTTATAATCATCTGGAAAGTCACAATAAATGACAGGCTAGATTTGCTTTAGTCCTATTTCAAAGGAATGTCTAGCCCATATTATTTTAGTTCAGGTAGTCCTCGACTTACGACCGCAATTGAGCCCAACATTTCTGTTGCTAAACGAGATAGTTGTTCAATGATTTTCGCCCCATTTTATGACCTTTCTTGCTACAGTTGCTACAGTGAATCACTGCAGTTGTTAAGTTACTAACATGGTTGTTAAGTGAATCCATAGTATTAAGCCACACTATGGCTTCCCCATTGACTTTGATTGTCAGAAGGTCACAAAAGGGGATCACATGACCCCAGGAGCAGGGGTGAAATGCTACCGGTTCGCTCCAGTTCAATTCAGGAAATTTTGCTTTCTAGCGAAGCTAAATCACACGGCACAACTGATCCCCCCCCTATTGTGGCCCGCCAGCGGCCTGCGTGGATTGTTGCTGATCCCGACAATGAGGAGGCTGGTGTGGTGCTGCGCCAGCACCCTGTGCAGCCGGTGCTTAAGTCAGACAGCGAGGAGGCTGAAGAAGATGTGGTGCCAGAGGCAGGGATTCAGTCAGGACCTTCAGAACCTCCAGAAGCTCCCTTAAGTGAAGAGGACGAAGAGGAGGAGCCTCTTCTCAACGCACGGGCGCGCAGAGCTGCCAAAAGGCAGGAGTGGCTCCTCAGGAGGAGGTTTCCTCGAGAGTAAGGCTTGGGGCTAATTGGCCACTCCCTTAGCCTATTTAAGAAAGAATGCAGCTTGCAACAAGCTGCAGGAAACAACTTTAGTTCGCTAATCATCGCGTTGGGATTTCTCTGCAACCTTGCTTCTGGGCTTTCTGCCAACTCCAGTAAGACTCTGACTATCTTATCTGTGGAATTCTGGCAGGCTGTTAAGAACGCTTATTAACAGCCGGCATTTGCCAAAACTGCGTTATTTGAGTAAACTAAGTTTTCTTCAGAGTTTGTGTATGCTGTGTTCTTTGGGATCCGTAGCTGGGGCAGAACATTCCCCCCCTCACTGTTCTACTTACCTTCCCAAGCCTCCTTTTTTTTTTTTTTAATTTGATTTATATGCCGCCTTTCTCCGGAGACTCAGGGCGGCTTACAAGGCATTAAGCAATAGCCTTCATTCTTTTGTATATTTTATACAAAGTCAGCTTATTGCCCCCACAAACTGGGTCCTCAATTTACCTACCTTAGAAAGGATGGAAGGCTGAGTCAACCTTGAGCCTGGCAAGATTCGAACTTACAGTAATTGCAGACAGCTGGTGTTAATCACAATGATATCAGTCTGCTGAGCCACCAGGCCCGAGTGCCTAGTGGCTCATGCTGCTCATGCACATGAGAACAGTGCATGTTTGGTGCACACTGCACATGTGCACACACCATGCATTTGGTGTGCATGCATGCGCATAGTGCGCATGCGTGGCCAGCAAACCGGTAGCAAACTGGTTCAGATTTCACCACGGCCCCAGGAGACAGCAACCCTCATAAGTCCATGCCAGTTTCCAAGCGTCTGAATTTTAATCACATGATCACAGAATGTTCCAATGGTTGTAAATGTGAAAAATGGTCAAAAGCCACTTTTTTCAGTGCCGTTGTAACTGTGAATGGTCACTAAATGAATGATTTGCTTTGAGGGGTGCTTCACTTGCTGTTTGATTGGAACAAAGCAAACGTTTGAAACTCTTCACCGCCCTGATCTTCAAGGTTACATGGAACTTTGTAAGGGAGTTTAGAGGGAGAGTAGTAGGAGAAGAAATGAGTACATTCCTATGCCCGGGATCTGTGATCCTCCATGTCAGTGGTCTCTAATTTTTCCAGCTTTGCTGACCAATGAGGGGAAGGAGAGGGGATGGCTCTGTAGAAGGGGCAGGCGAGTGCACATGTGTGTGCTTGCGCATGTATGTGCACAGTTCCATTTGCACAAGTACCATAGCAGGCACACACGCCTGCCGCTCGCACAAATGGAGCTAAGCACACACGCGCACCTGCCCGCTCTGCGCACAAGTGGAGTTGCACATGTGCACAGTTGCCTGCCACTTCCATGTTCTGGTTTTGAATGGGCCATGGGTTATTCTTCCTTCTCAGTGTGGATTCCCTTCCTTCCGATGACCGGGACAGGATTCCAGAAAACGCGGCATTGCTCTGACGAGATTTGAACTGTGATCTCACTCAGAAAGCATCTCTCTTGACTGTTTTGCATGGTAACTCGAACTCGAACCTAGAGCCCAGTCTAGTTTTTATATAGCAGCTGATTGCGTTTTACAACCTCATTAAAAATTAAAAGGGGCGGGACAAATGGGACTAGTTGCTTTTAGGCAAGGAACGTTATTCAGCCGGTTCGCCAAACTCCACAAAAAATTAGCTACCGGTTCTGCTGAACCAGTGCAACCAGCTGAATCCCACCATTGGCCGTGGCCCAGTAGTGGGTTGCAGCCTGGGGGGTTGGGGACCCCTGCTCAGTGGTGAAATCCAAATTTATTTACTACCAGTAGGCGTGGCATGGTGTGGCTTGGTGGGCATGGCAGGGGAAGGATACTGCAAAATCTCCATTCCTACCCCATTCCAGGGGAAGGATATTGCAAAATCTCCATTCCCACCCCACTCTGGGGCCAGCCAGAGGTGGTATTTGCCGGTTTTCCAAACTATTCAAAATTTCCACTACCGGTTCTCCGAACTGCTCAAATTTTCCGCTACCGGTTCTCCAGAACATGTCAGAACCTGCTGGATTTCACCCTTGCCCCTGCTCCATGACACTTAACTTCTACAATTAATTTAACTTAAAAAGAAAAACCTTCTAGCTGTGCAATAAGTGTAATGAGTAGCTCGGCAGTAAGATCGTTCTAAATATTTTTTTTCCCCCCCTATAACCTGGGATACAGCATTTTTGTTAGCTGTCTGAAGGCAATTAAATTTATATGAATTATATAGCCGCATTATTTTCAAATGCCATTTAAGCTATGGTATTAACTACAATTTTATAATAGCTCAGGGCAAGTGGATTACAATGAAGTAATTCAATCACTCAGAATAGGTCTCTTAACTCCTGTAAGAGCAATCTTTAATATTGATTGTCAAAGCAAGATGCAAATGACAGAAAGAACAGCCGTCACTTGTCCTAGGTGGAAGTTTATTAAAGATCAGTAAAATAAATCAACTCATTACAAGTCAAGAGGAGTTTTATGTATCGAAATCCAGGTAAAGGCTTCGGGGATCTGTACTTATTGTGTTATCATCTGAGAAGAAAAGTTTGTGTGTGGGTGAACTCAGTTCACGTTTCAGCGTGGAAGTCTCTAGGTCAGTGACGGCTAACCTTTTTGCTGTCACATGCCAAAAGCAGGGGCAGCGCGAGGGGGTTGCAGGTGCACATGCCCACACCCATAATTCAATGTCCCCCATGCCCCGTCTCCTGCACATGTGCACACAACACTCCCGTGCTCCCCCCACTTTTGGCTCGTGACAGCAAAAAGGACACAGGTGGGCCTGCTAGGCCCATTTTTCACTCTCCCCAGGCTCTAGAGCCGTGATGGCGAACCTATGGCATGGGTGCCACAGGTGGAGCCATATCTGTGGGCACACGAGCGTTGCCCTAGCTCAGCTCCAGCACACATGCATGTGCCAGCCCGCTGGTTTTCGGGCCTTCCGGGCCCACTGGAAGTCAGGAAACCTCTGGAGCCTGGGGAGGGTGAAAAACAGGCCTACCAGGCCCACCAGTAACCTTTTTGTCATCGTGTGCCAAAAGTGGGGGGGGAGACCATGGGGGGGTGAGCATGCGCAGGGGGGTCGAGGCACAGGGAGGAATTGAATTATGGGTGTGGGCATGTGCATGCATGACCCCCCACACTCCCTCTGCTTTTGGCACATGACAGCAAAAAGGTTAGCCATCACTGCTCTAGAGGCTTTCTTGGAGCCTGGGGAGGGCAAAAACGGCCTTCCTCACACACACCCCAGAGGCCGGATACAGCCCATTTCTCAACTTCCGGTGGGCCCGGAAGGCCCAAAAATCAGCTGGCCAGCATGCACATGCATGCCGGGGCTGAGCTACGGCAACCCACAGATTGCATGCCCACAGATATGGCTCCACGTGCCACCTGTGCCATAGGTTCGCCTTCACAGTTCTAGGTTGTTTGCTTAAACTACCCATGTTTCCCCAAAAATAAGACCCTGTCTTATATTTTTTGAACCCCGAAATAAGTGCTTGGCCTTATTTTCAGGGAGGTCTTATTATTTTGGGGCACGTAGAGCAAGATGGGGCTCCTCTTGCCATCTTACTTGATTTCCAACTCTGTTTCCCTAACCCTAACCAGAGGAAGTGGTGGGGACTGGTTGCGCATCTGTTTAAATATTTTCAGGGAGGGCTTATTTTTGGGGAGCTTATTTTAGCGCATCCACTCAAAAGCCCAATTGGGCTTATTGTCAGGGGGTGTTTTATTTTCGGGGAAACAGGGTGTTTATATAATTACCCAACTCACAAGCTGCAACTCCGCTAAGATAGGATTTAAAACAAAACAAGGTAAGCAATGATCTAAAAACCAAATGGCACAATGTAAAATATCTTATGTAGAAGCCCAAAACATAACATATTCACAGTCCTAAACTATTTTCTATATGTGTGCGTTTGTACAAAAGCCTATCGCAGATCCTTGGGAAGGACTCGATAGGCGGATAAAAATGCCAAATCCAGCCTAAACATCTGGCTGATTGTGCAGTGAACCGTAATAATAATGTAAAGAAGCAGAAGGAATAGTAGATCATACCTCATGCAAGAAGATTGCACAAAACTGATTATAAACAAATGACATAACACAGTCACCAGAATGATTCAGTGGAACATCTGTAAAAAATATCATATGCCAGTAACAAAACATCGGTGGGAACATACAGTTGAAAAAGTGGTCAAGAATGAGCAGGTTAAAATATTGTGCGATTTCTGGATGCAGACTAATCAAATCTTGGCTCATAACACACCGGATTTAACTGTCGTTGAAAAGAAGAAAGTGGTGGCTTTGCCCAAAAATTAGGAAATATTGGGAAAAAATAAGAATTTGGCTAATAGAAATAACATTGGAAAAAATAGAACTCAAACCAGAGATTTTCCTACTAGGGATGATTAAAGAAAACTATAGGAAAGAAATAAAGTATTTAATATTACACATAGTCACTGCAGCCAGATTGGCACTCGCCCAATATTGGAAAACTGATCAACTGCCAACAGATCAATTGATAATCCAAAAATCTATAACTGTGCGGAAATGGACAAACTAACATTTGAAATGAAGGATAAGGTAGACTCAAAATGTTATATAGCGTGGACTAGGTGGTATGATTGGATAACTCGTAGAAATGAGAGTAAATGTAAAATTTTGTACGATAATAATAATTAACAAATATGCACCGTTAATACGATAATGGACGTGTGACCAAAGTCACTTTTTCTTTTTATGTATTGTCGTCTACATTAATATATATGTATCTTGTATATACTTGGTATAATATTTTACGTTTTATATGTTTAATAAAGTTTTGTTTTTAAAAAAAAAGAAAAGAAAAGAAGAAAGTGTGGATAATCGATGTGGCAATGCAGGTAGTCCTCGATTTATGACCGTAATTGAGCCCAACATTTATGTTTGCTAAGCGAGACATTTGTTAAGTGAGTGTTGCCCCATTTTACGAACTTTCTTGCCACATGACCTTGAGATACTGCCACCATCATAAATTTGAACCAGTTGCCAAGCATCCAAATTTTGATCACATGACCATGGGGATGCTGCAATGGTCGTAAGTATGAAAAATGATCATATGCAGTGGTGGGATTCAGCCAGTGGTGGGATTCAAGTAATTTAACAACCAGTTCTCCCGAAGAGGTGCAAACTGGCTGAATCCCACCACTGGATTCAGCCAGTTCGCACCACTTCGGGAGAACCGGTTCTTAACTTTCTGAGCAGTTTAGTGAACTGGTTGTTGGAAGAAATCATTAGGGCAGAGAACTGGCTGTTAAATTATTTGAATCCCACCACTGGTCATATGTCACATTGTACAATGCCGTTGTTACTTTGAACAGTCCCTAAATGAATTGTTATAATTAGAAGACTACCTGTCCTAGGGGAGAGTAGAATGGAAGCCAAAGAACTGGAGAAGCTCACAAAGTATCAAGATCTGAAAATTGAAGTTGAAAAATAATGGCATAAATTGACTTTGATGGTCCCAGTAGACCTTAACACTTGTGACAAGAAAAGTCATAAAAAGGGACAAAACTCACTTAGCAACTGTAGCGCTTAGCAGCAGAAATTTTGGGCTCAATTGTGGTCGTAAGTTGAGGACTACCTGTAGATTGCTGTCAACTTGCAAAGCTTTCAAGTTGCCATGAGCAGGAGGGAGGGAGAACTGAAGTGAATTCCATACATTCTTTCTGACCGCAATCAGAAGGAGGGTATTAGGTTTCACAGCCAGCCAAAGTGGTTAATTGGAGAATGTGATTTATGACATGGCCAGAGAGGAGGGGAGAGACAGGGTCATAGGGGAACGTAAATCTACGTAGGATCAGTCCTAACTGCATCCAAGTATTGCTGGAATGTTGCTCCTAATAAATGAATATATTTCCTTTGAAGTTTGGATCATGGCTCATGAATTAATTAGGGCATCTTTCGGAAACTTGACAATTGCTTTCCTTAGGAGGTGTTGTTTTGTGGCTAGTGACTGGTTTTGTCCCTCTAGGTCAGGGGTCAGCAACCCGTGGCTCTGGAGCCGCATGTGGCTCTTTCACCCCTCCACTGTGGCTCCCTGTCACTCAAAATATGCTTCGCAACCGCCAATGTGTGACACCCACTGGCATGTGATTCATTGAGCTTTTCAACCCCCGGTAGGCCAACCATGGATAAATCCAAGAAAAGAAAAGTTTCAGAAGAAAACAGAATATTTAATTCAACTACATATGCTAGTTTTGTGACCGTTCAAGAAATAGTCAGGGACAGGAAGGGTTTTGTGGCTCCTGGAGTTTTCTTTTCTGTGGGAAATGGGTCCAAATGGCTATTTGAGTGTTTAAGGTTGCAGACCTCTGCTCTAGGTCTAGTTTTTGTGGGGAACACAGCAATGGTGCCGAAAGGACAGGTGATGGCAAACCCTGGGACAAACTAAAATGTTCATTTTGATCCTGGATAATTTGTATTTGGAAACAAATACTAAATATTATCAATAAATTCTGCTTGTTTTAATCCGCAACTGTAGCACTTAGGAGCAGAAATTTTGGGCTCAATTGTGATCATAAGTCATGGACTACCTGTATAAGGTAAAGGTTCCCCTCGCACATACGTGCTAGTCGTTCCCGACTCTAGGGGGCGGTGCTCATCTCCGTTTCAAAGCCGAAGAGCCAGCACTGTCCGAAGACATCTCTGTGGTCATGTGGCCGGCATGACTAAATGCCAAAGGCGCACGAAACACTGTTACCTTCCCACCAAAGGTGGTCCCTATTTTTCTACTTGCATTTTTTACCTGCTTTCGAACTGCTAGGTTGGCAGAAGCTGGGACAAGTAACGGGAGCTCACCCTATTATGCAGCACTAGGGGATTCAAACCGCTGAACTGCCAACATTTCGATTGACAAGCTCAGTAGCTTAGCCACTGAGCCACCATGTCCCTTTTACCTATACTACAGTCTATCCTTTTTCAATACACAATGTTCAAAGGAGAATCTGGAGTGGCAGAGAAGTTCTCCATTTTATGGGCTCTACTAATATAATCTGGAGTTACAAGAGCCAATACTGAATCTAACCTCAGGTGGAAGATTAAAATAAAGTGGAATTGAATTTTAATTAACAAAAGTGGTGGGAAAGGAATTGTGTTCATCCTTGCATACCAGAATGCAAATACACCTTAAAAGTATCCCGTTCATGGATTTTGTCTGTGAAGAAACTCTGGAGTTACTGAGAATGTTCCTAATTCTGCTGAGAAATGCTCTTAAAATTCATATTTCAATGTTCTCGGCTGTTTTTGCTTGAGCTGCTATCTCACACATTTGGCTGAAATGTTACTGCAGACAGAAAAAATCCAGTAGTAGCCTGGTGGTAACTTCATTAAAACATTTCTGCTTCTCTCAGCATTCTTCAGCCTTTGCAGAAATCTCCAGTTACACCCAGTTGCTGCTTTATGTGAAATTTGGCAAAACAAATTCTATCATCCATCCATTGTGAAGGATTCACAAGATTGCAATGATAACTTACATGGATGCCAAGATTTCCCAAAGTAAACTTGCTTCCATATTTATACGAAACGCTCATTAGTATCCAGAGACTTCCTCAAGCTTATTGCAAATCATGTTCATACGCTAAACACCAATTTAATTAAAAAGTGAGATAACAATAATAGTCCTTCTCTCCCCTCTGAGGATTTGTATGGATTAACACCTGAGAGCAATCTCTGGAATGAAATGTCAACAACGAAGTGAAAGAATCAAGGCAGCCCTGAGTTATTGTACCTTACAATTAGCAAATTGCACTGGATGTCTTTCCCTGACTTAACACGGCATAGTGTTAGTGAGCTTTTCTGGCCTTCTAAATTAGAAGAACATATTGCATGAGACTGGAGCCCCCAGTAAGAATGGCATGACTCCTATCCTCAAAACGACGCTATAGAGCACTGCACACCAGAACAACTAGACACAAGAACAGTTTTTTCCCGAACGTCATCGCTCTGCTAAACAAATAATTCCCTCAACACTGTCAAACTAGCTAAGTCTGCACTACTATTAATCTTCTCATTGTTCCTATCACCCATCTCCCCACACTTATGACTGTATGACTGTAACCTTGTTGCTGGTATCCTTACGATTTATATTGACTCTTTCCCTATGACTATCATTAAGTGTTGTACCTTATGATTCTTGATGAATATATCTTTTCTTTTATGTACTCCGAGAGCATATGCACCAAGACAAATTCCTTGTGTGTCCAATCACACTTGGCCAATAAAGAATTCTATTCT
This sequence comes from Pituophis catenifer annectens, assembly GCF_029215685.1. NCBI lineage: Eukaryota > Metazoa > Chordata > Lepidosauria > Squamata > Colubridae > Pituophis > Pituophis catenifer. The sequence goes on from NW_027256884.1 coordinate 121,098,989, forward strand.
ATTCTATTCTATTCTATTCTATTCTATTCTATTCTATTCTATTCTTTGCATAAAACTTATTGTATTGTTAATTTATATTCCACCTTTATTATTCTTACGGATAATTCAAGGCAGCAAACATATCCAATAAACTTTCCTTTTCCTATTTCCCCCACAACTGTAGTGAGGTGGGATGGGCTGAGAGAGAGTTGCTGGCCCAAAGTCACCCAGCTGGCTTTCATGACTAAGGCAGGACTTGAACTCAAGATCTCTTGATTTCCACCCTGGTGCCTTAACCACTAATCCAAACTGACTTGGATTAATTTAATTTAATTTAATTTAATTTAATTTAATTTAATTTAATTTAATTTAATTTAATTTAATTTAATTTAATTTAATTTAATTTAATTTAATTTAATTAGATTAAATTAAATTAAATATGACTGAAATAATATTTTATTTACCCCAGTGTTGGATGGTCCCTTAATCATCTAAGAAACATAAGGATCCTAAATACAAGAAAATTGTACTGGCAAACAAACTTCAACTATAAATCAATATTTGCTTTTCTATAGAAATAACTAGAATGACCACAGGTGGATTAAAAAAAAAAAAACAATGGGGGCAGAACCAACTTCCAATTTTCTCACAGAGGTGGGCTTCAGCCAGTTCGCACCGGTTCAAGCGAACCAGTTGTTAACTTTTTGCCCAGTTTGGAGAATTGGCTAATCCCACTTCTGACTGGCCCCACCCACCCCTGCCCTGCCCCTTCCAGGAGTTCCCCATGCCCCATTTTGCCTTCCAGGGTGGTGCAGGACCGGAGACCTTCCAGGCCTAAAACCCTGCTCTAGGATGAGTTGGGAATGGGGATTTTGCATTATGATTGTAAGTAGGAACCAGTAAAGGATGAATGGAAAAATCCATATCTGTAGATCAGTGTTTTTCAGTCTTGGCAAGTTTAAGATGGGCAAACTTCATGCTGCCTGGGGAATTCTGGAGATTGAAGTTCATGCACCTTAATCCTCAATCTTAATCCCTAATCCTCAGTCTTAAAGGGCTGGTCAGCTTTAAATCATCATTACCCTGACACTCCTCTCATCTAAATTCTATGCCAAGGTCTTAGCAGATACACTAAGTTGACTCAATTTATTATTTACTATTATTTAATATATATATATTATATGTATATGAAATCTTATTCTGTTCACCGCCCTGAGTCCTTCAGGAGAAGGGCGGTATAGAAATTCAATTTATTATTATTATTATTATTATTATTATTATTATTATTATTATTATTATTATTATTATTATTATTATTATTTAAAGATGAACAGCGGATAATCCAAATGCTTTAACATATTCCTGATGTTTGTCCACAGATACAGGCTTCATTAATATATCAGCTATATTATGCTCAGTAGAACATTGCTGTAATCTTATTCGTTTCTCCTTTACAGCCTCCCTAACATTACAATATTTGATGTCTACATGTTTACTCCTGCTTCCAATGGGTTTCCTGACAAACCCTGACAAACATAATGAGAGATTTAATAGTATATAAATAGATATTGGGCTACACAAGTGACTCCCGAGATCCGGTTGTGTATTCATCTCTATATACCTGTATCTGCTCGCATGTTGTTTAAATTCTGTGAAAGTAGCCAAACAGCAGCTAAGTAGTAGGACTGAATTCCTAGTGATGCTGATAATAAATATCATTCATTTATTGCTGACAATAAATATCACCTATAATTAAGTAGAGCTATAAATAAAGACAGAGTGAGACCTGAGGGGAGACTGTCACTCGGTTCTTTCTTAATAAAACAGGGATCTGAGCGAAACACGGAGAAGAATTTAACGCCATGAGTTGTAAACCATCTCAGGAATTAAGTCAATTCTATTTTTTTTCCCTGCGGTTTTTATAGCGGGATCACAAGAATCATGACCACCATAAAAACAGAACTTCAGCTCTCACCGTATTGTGTAAATTTGTAGAGCTGCAAAGAATCTCCAGGAACATTTTGAACATAAAAATAATAGCATAGTAATTTAAAAGATCTCCCGAAGATGAAAATAGAAAACATCTGCATCCGTCCAGCAGTTCATTTTATTCAGAATATTCAGAAGTCCCACGGGGGTTAAAGCAAATGTGTTGTAAATGAGCTCAAAATCAGTAACAGAGGACCTTAATGAAGATTTAGATACTTTCTTAAATAAGCAAAGATTTGTGCAAGATTTTTTTTTTTTACTATCCTTTTTATGGACTTTAAAACCTTTGCGTAATTTTCCTCACAAAATGCTGGCATTTATGATCTTCCTGAATTAACATTCTCAGCATAGAGTTATGCCTCATGCACTGAAGCGACTTAGAAAAAGAGGTTGTATCTTTCCCAACTGATTGCTGTCACTCTGGCTATTTAATTGGGATCACTAAGACCGTACCTGGAATGCAAATAGTATGGTACCCTTTTTAATATTCTGAGAGAAAAGGTCAGTCAGACCACTCCTGATTCAAGGACAGGAGTTCTCTGAATACATATTTGTATGGTAACAACCACAGATACGGAGGAAATAAAACATGCGACTTCGTTTTAATGGAATTCCAGCCTTAGATAAACATGACTAAAAGCTTAAGAAAGTACAGCTTCCAAGATTACACATTTCTGTTTATTTCTTTCCAAAAACTAGGGTGACCTTCCTCAAGGACATCTGATAGCTATTCTCCACAAATGATACTTTTTTTAAAAAAAGCTGCTCAAGAGATGGAATGTTGATTGATTGATTAATATATATATATATATAAAAGCCAAATCCACTCACTCATCACAAAATCTCCAGAACTATAACAGTGGTGGGTTTCAAATTCTTTTACTACTGGTTCTGTAGACATGGCTTGGTGGGCATGGCATGGCTTGGTGGGTGTGGCTTGGTGGGCATGGCAGGGGAAGGATACTGTAAAATCTCGATTCCCCACCCGACTCCGGGGAAAGGATACTGCAAAATCCCCATTTCCTCCCGATCAGCTGGGACTCAGGAGGAAGAGAATAGATGGGGGTGGGGCCAGTCAGCATTTTTACTATCGGTTCTCCAAACTACTCAAAATTTCCACTACCAGTTCTCCAGAACTGGTCAGAACCTGCTGAAACCCACCTCTGAACTGTAAAGCCTACAAACCTGGCACCTATATTCCTCTTGGCTTATAGGTGCTCGTTAAGAAAGGATTTTTCGAAATGACCATCAGACCATTAGTATTTCTTATACAGTAATTAACGCATTCTGATGCTAAGACGATAGCCATTCTATTCCCCCTTCCCACCTGAAAACTCTGTTCCAACTGCTGGTTGCCTCACATTTCGTTACCTCAGGTCAGACTGACAGACGTTCCACTCTTTCACTCAGGAGCGGTCTGGGGCTCCTTACAGTACTAATCGTCGCTACCTCACCAAAATCTCTACGCCTTTCACCTATGGAATTGCTTCCAGACTCAAGGTGGCAGGAGAGATATTCCTTATGACTTTCAATCACCGACTACCACTGAGCCAACAGATTGTGAACCAAATTTCTCCTGCATCGTGTCCCAGCCCCAACTCACTTCTTACACTGATCTCCTCAGTTCAGACAAATCTGTTCCTTCTACTGTAACACCAGTTAAAGGGAAAAGACTGTCTTTCTGTTGCCCAGAAGTACAACGGATGCTTCAAAATGACGTCTCTTGGAGCCAGAGAGGTGAAGGAGGGAAATTTTATGTCAACATTCAAAGTGCAGGGGCAGGTCTACCACAGGATAGGGAGTATCATGCAACAGCCTTCATTTCTCCAGATATACTTTGTTGGTGATGATGATAATGAGAGTCTGTCAAGACCATGGGGATGCTACAATGGTCGTAAGTGTGAAAAATGGTCATAAGTAGCGAAGCACGGGCATCCATCTAGTATATTATAAAGTCACATTGATTAATTAAGTCTATTAAGAGAGGATCAATTTTTAGCAACCGTGTAGATAGACCATACAGGGTTTTATTTTGTTTTGTTTGTTTTTTAAAAAAGCTTTGGTTTAATCATGTTTGATTTTTGAAGGCTGCCTGGACAACTCCCTGCAGTTTCCTTGGCAAAGTTTTTCAGAAATCATTTGCAATTGCCTTCTTCCTAGAGCTGGGTGCCAGGTTCTGAAGGGAACCTGGCTGAGTCCATCTTTGAGGCTTCAGGGTTGCCACAAGGCAGAAGAAGAGACAGGGAGGTGGGGGGCGGCGAGATAGATAGATGGCATTTTGTAGTCAAAACAAAATTTTGTTTGGTGGCTGGGGAGAGAAAGAGTGGAGTAACCAAGCAACCAGCCAGTACCTCGATTGGACAATTTGACTGATGACTTGGGGGAAGGGGGAACATTCACTTTTTAACTAGGTGAAAACCGCAGGAACTTTCAGAGTCGGTTTTCACCAGTTGTGCCAATATGATGTATCCAATAAATTGTTCTTTGAGGAATCTACCTGTCTCGGATTTCTGCTTTCAATGGGTGCATTACTTAGAACACTGACCAGTGATGAGTTGCTACTGGTTCGCCCCGGTTCAGGCAAACCGGTAGTAGCAGTGGCAGGAGACTCCGCCCACCTGCCCAGACATCATCAAATACGATCTGCGCATGCGCATGAGCAAACCGGTAGTAAAGGTAAGTGAAACCCGCCCCTGACACTGACACTGAGAGGATGCGACTAGGCCAAGGTCAACCAGCTGGCTTTATGTCTAAAGTGGTACTAGAATTCATGGTCTCCCAGTTTCTAGTCAGATGTCTTAACCATTAGACCTAACTGACTCACAGAACATTTGGGAAGTTTTATGTTAAAATATATTTTATTCTTTGTACTGTCTCCACCTTCCCTTGAACACTAACAGAATGCACAACGGACTGAGAATCAGTGTCTCCACTAGATAATTGACAGTCGAGCTGAAACTAAGCTAGTCAAGTAAAAATAGCAAACAGGTGAAAGTCTTTTACTCAAACTTCCTCAAACCCCCAAATAAGTTACCCAGACTTAATCCACATATCAAAAGAGGAGGTCTGGAAACGCAAATATAGGTAATTAAAATGGTCTCTCAGTGGAATTGCATGTTCACAAGAATAAACATCATAGCTGATATGTACGTACACATTCCCACACCCCTCAAGTATCACCCGAGACTCAGTGTGTGCACACTTCCATACACAGGACAAGCTCCTCTATAAAACAATCTCACCGTATCCCATTTCTATGCAGCTGCCCCCAAAGCAAACCTCTTTGCTTTGAGGAATAAATATTTTTCCTTTCCTCACAGCTGTGTGAATTTCATTTTTACTTATTCTTGCACAACTCTGGCTCAACCCCAAATTATTCTTCTAACACCATATAGAATAGAATAGAATAACAGAGTTGGAAGGGACCTTGGAGGTCTTCTAGTCCAACCCCCTGCCCAGGCAGGAAACCCTACACCACTTCAGACAAATGGTTATCCAACATCTTCTTTAAAATTTCCAGTGTTGGAGCATTTACAACTTCTGCAGGCAAATTGTTCCACTTGTTAATTGTTCTCACTGTCAGGAAATTTCTCCTTAGTTCTAAGTTGCTTCTCTCCTTGATTAGTTTCCACCCATTGCTTCTTATCCTGCCCTCAGGTGCTTTGAAGAATAGCTTGACTCCCTTTTCTTTGTGGCAGCCCCTGAGATATTGGAAGACTGCTATCATGTCTCCCCTAGTCCTTCTTTTCATTAAACTAGACATACCCAATTCCAGCAACCATTCCTCATATGTTTTAGCCTCCAGTCCCCTCATCATCTTTGTTGCTTTTCTCTGCACTCTTTCTAGAGTCTCCACATCTTTTTTACTGTCACAAAGAAGAGGGGTGGTTGGGTTGACCTATTCTCCAAAGCACCTGAGGGCAGGACAAGAAGTAATGAGATGGAAGCTCTTATCAAAGAGCGATCCAATCTAGAATTACTAAGAAATTCCCTGTCAATGAAAATAACCCATCTCTGGAAAGGCTTACCTCTAGAAGTTGTGAATGCTCCATCACTGGAGGTTTTCAAGAAGAGACTGGACAGATTGAAATTGAATAGGGTCTCCTGCTTGAGCAGGGAGGGTTCCAATATTTGAGGGGCTGCCACAGAGAGGAGGGGGCCAAGCTATTTTCCAAAGCACTTGAAGGTCAGACAAGGAATAATGGATGGAAACTGACCAAGGAGAGATTCAACCTGGAAATAAGGAGATATTTTCTGACAGTGAGAACAATCAACCCATGGAACAGAAGTTGCCTTCAGAAGTTGTAGGAGCTTCATCACTGGAAGCTTTCAAGAAGAGACTGGACTGCCATCTGTCAGAAATGGTGTAGGGTCTTCTTGCTTGGGTGGGGGTTGGACTAGATGACCTACAAGGTCCCTTCCAACTCTGTTAATCTGTTATCTGTTAAAGGGGGGTGGACTAAAACACCTCCAAGCTCCCTTCCAACTCAGATATTCTGCATTCTGTATTCTATTTTGTAAAATGGCTGCCATGGAAGCCACAATCAGTTGTAAAGCATTAAAACTGTTATGTCCTTATAAGGACACCCGTCCGGATTGGCTGCCAGCCTCGGGCGGGAAGTTTGAATAGCTGTCTTAGGGGCAGTGTGTCTGCCGGAGTGAATATAAGGAGAGCTCTGGCAGTGTAGCGCCAGTCTTGTTACTGTTGCAATAAAGTTACTAAATGTATCGAGCTGGTCACGTCTTCTTTCCCTGCGCCTGATCTAATAGAAACATATAACTTCTCATTTTTCAGCTAAATCCTTTTTAATGCAAAAAGCAGGTGGGGGAAAAAAAAGCTAATGGGTACCACAGGAAAACCAATTGTATTTGATAAACATCTTTTTTTTTAAAAAAACCCCCACATTTCCAGCTTCCCAATCTGAAAAAAATGTAAGTGACTGGAGAATCATCAGGATACAATAATAAAATGAATGATTGTATAAGCAATGACAACAAAAGTCCACGCATAATAATTTTACTGTATATTTCCTTTTTGGAAAAAATAAAAATAAAACAAAATTTGTTACTAACAAATTGAATAGAATAGTACTAACAAATTGAATAGAACAGAATAAAAAGTGATCAATTAAATATTTGGGAGAAAAATATTGGCTATAGGTTAAATTTCAATGACTGGGAGGAGGCCTGGAATAGGAACTACAATCTGACTAAATCAGCATCGTATAGGGAGAACCATTACAAAATTTTCCATAGATGGTATCTAGCGCCAGCTAGGTTAGCAAAAATATTTCCCAATGCTTCAACAATATGCTGGAAATGTGGAAGGGAGGCTGGCACCTTCTTTCATATGTGGTGGTCCTGCCCTGAGACAAAAAAGTTCTGGGTAAAAATACAAAATTGGCTATGAGAAATAGTGGAAGAAGATATAAAACTTTCCCCTGAAATTTTTCTATTAGGAATGATTGGAGATGGACTCCCCAAAGATAAGATACATCTAACAATACATGTCATTAAAGCAGCCAGGTTAATTTTTGCAAAATACTGGAAAGACAAACAAACCGCTCCAGAGGTGACAATAATAAACAAAATTCTAGAATGTGCAGAAATGGTAAAATTAACAAGTGTTCTTAATGATGATATGAATTCAAAATTCAAGGCAGTATGGGAAAGGTGGTATAAATGGTGGAATACTAGAATGGGATTGTAAGAATATGTATATGTTCAATAATCACAGATTCGAATGTAATAGATATGTATATAATGTATATAACACAAATATGTAACTATACGACACCTCAGATGTTAACAGTGATTGGACGTTTTCTTTTAAAAAAAATTTTTTTCTTTAAAAAAGTCAATAAAGTATATTTAAAAAAAAAGAATAAAAAGTGTTGTGTTTTTTTTTTTTTTCCTGCCGAGATCAATTATTTTCCATATGGGATACACTTGAATACATGTTTAATTTTTGCATTGACATCTGTTTGTAGTGCTTAATTTTGATAAAATCCAAATGTTTGTGACAAGGGCAGCTCGTTTTGGGCTCCTCCAGATATTTTAGACTACACGTTCTTTATTTATTCCCTGATTATGATCAACCATCAAAACAGGCTGACACTGATGGATGCAGTAATAATAATAAAAACTTTCGGAAAAAGTGGAGAAACAACAGAATATGTATTCTAGGATTATATGTAAGAGAGGGAGAAAGATAAAGAAAATCAAATCCATCATTTTGGAATTGTAATTCCAGAAATATTCCTTTCAATGTTGGTCATTCAGTGAACATACTTACATAAATAAGGCGGAGGACTCAGGGTGATGTCCAGAGAAGTTAAAAAAGACACAAAGTACCCTTGTTAGGGCTGTTAAAACCAGGCAGTATAAACTATGTTCACAAACCAAAAAGTCCAGTTGCCTCTTGACAAAGCACCTTTGGGACAACCATGACCATAACAGCTGAGGTGGCGCAGTGGTTAGAGTGCAGTACTGCAGCTACTTCAGCTGACTGCTAGTTCAGCAGATCAGTGGATCAAATCTCACCGGCTCAAGGTTGACTCAGCCTTCCATCCTTCCAAGGTGGGTAAAATGAGGACCCAGATTGTTGGGGGCAATATGCTATTTAGTATACTGTCAATTGTTGTAAGTCCTCGGAGAGTGGGCGGCATAGAAATATGATTAATAAAATAAATAAATAAATAAAAATGACCTGGATAACTGAGAATGTTCAGAAAGTGCTAAACCATAAATTCTGGCTCACTATGTCATCAGTGTCTTAATTCACACAATATGCTAGATCAAATCCAAATAAATCATAGTCAAGGCAGGACAAGAAGCAATGAAGGCAGGACAGGAAGAAACAGAGGGAAACTGATCAAGGAAGAAGCAACCTAGGACTAAGGAAAAACTTCCTGACAGTTAGAACAATTAATAGCTTGCCTCCGAAAGTTGTGGGCGCTTCAACACTGGAGGTTTTTAAGAAGAGATCAGACAGCCATTTGTCTGAAATGGTATACTGTAGGGCTGTGATGGCGAACCTATGGCACGGGTGCCACAGGTGGCATGCAGCACCCTCTCTGTGGGCACGTGAGCCATCACACCAGTACAGCTTTGCTGCGCATGTGCACGTGCCTCCCGCCAGCCAGCTGGTCATCAGGTCTCTGTCACACATTGTTCTGTCCCCGTCTCACACACGCACACAAACAGACAGCCGGGGGTTTAATAAACTGGCAGACAACCAATTCTTTCGATAAGAGGATTGGCAGCAACCCAGTAGTTGCTTGCCAAGACTTTACTCATAAACAAAATACACACAGTTCAAGAATTGTCAAGTCCAGTCTGTAATTAAATCCAAGGCAGATAATATTGTTTCCAAAGATGCAATGTGACTCGATAGTAGTTAGTTTTGTCCGTCACAGAGTCTGAATGGCCACCTCACCCCCTTTTATACCCTGTGGGGTGTGGTCCAGTGACTCAGCTTAATCTCTGGCACGCCTCTTCTTCTGTTGCGTGCGCTTATCTCTGCGACGCTGCCGAGGATCCAGCCAAGATTCATCTCCCTCATTACTGTCCACCTGTGGCTGCATGGAAGTGCTTGGCCCCGGGCCTATCTCTTGACCTTCGGTGGACACTGAAGGCATTGCCAGAGTGGAGGCTCCTGGAGAGGGAGGCCTTGCCAACTCCTCTCCTTCACTCTCGGAGTCCTCTCCTGCCGATGACACAGGCTCAGGTAATGGAGCCACAACACACATGCGAGGGGAGGCGGAGAATGTGCTGGGGGGCTGTTCGTACATGTATGGGGGCAGAGCATGTGCGGCGGGCGTGTGTGCATGTGGGGGTGGGGCGAATGCACAGAGGCTTGCACGCATTGCATTTTGCGGAGTTTGGGCGCACACATGTGCATTTGAGGGAGGCGGGGCAGGAGTTTTACAGCCCTGAGCTAGGAGGAGGGAATAGAATAGAATAGAATAGAATAGAATAGAATAGAATAGAATAGAATAGAATAGAATAGAATAGAATAGAATAGAATAGAATTTTTTTTTTTTTTATTGGCCAAGTGTGATTGGACACACAAGGAATTTGTCTTTGGTGCATTTGCTCTCAGTGTACATAAAAGAAAAGATACGTTCATCAAGAATCATAAGGTACAACACTTAATGATAGTCATAGGGTACAAATAAGCAATCAGGAAACAATCAATATCAATATAAATCGTAAGGATACAAGCAACAAGGTTACAGTCATACAGTCATAAGTGGAAGGAGATGGGTGGTGGGAACGATGAGAAGATTAATAGTAGCGCAGACTTAGTAAATAGTTTGACTGTTGAGGGAATTATTTGTTTATCAGAGTGATGACATTCGGGGAAAAACTGTCCTTGTGTCCAGTTGTTCTGGTGTGCAGTGCCTCTATAGCGTCGTTTTGAGGGTAGGAATTGAAACAGTTTATGTTCAGGATGTGAGGGGTCTGTAAATATTTTCACAGCCCTCTTTTGGACTTGTGCAGTATACAGGTCCTCAATGGAAGGCAGGTTGGTAACAATTGTTGGTAGCAAAAAGGGAGATAATTTTAAAGAAATAGTGGAGTTGCCAATTTAAGATAGGAAGGGATCCAGACTGTATGAAGGCCGAGCACTAAACCTGTTCATGTTAAGACCACAATATTTGAAAGACCCTGTAAGAAAGGGTCATAATAAGAATCCTAATTATTTGCAAATTGTGTTGATCAGTCACTAAACGAACCGTTGTATGTCAAGGACTACCTGTACTTCAGATGTTTAAGGGTTTTCATTTAGCTCACTTAAAAAAAAAGGCCTTTAGTTTGAGTGAAGAGGGTGGGGATGGACGTAAGTCAATTTCTATTTTACTCATGACCAACGAAGAATTGAAATTTGATTTAGAACTAAGGGTCTCTTGAGCCCCAGCTGTTGATAACAGTATCGAAGTCAAGAATGCATAATCAAACACATTTCCTATAAATACTCTGCTGTGGATAAAAAGTGTTTGTTTCATTACAAAATGACCAAGTGTGTTAATTAAAACTCTCTAAAGAGCTGCAAAATTCTATCGTTATTTAGCGCTTGGGAGGTGTGGATTCCCTGCAGGAATTTGGCTGGGCTTCCTTATACTTTTTCCCCAGTCACATTATCCTTCAGGGCTTCAATGGACCAAGGAATGCTTAAAGCCTTCAAAAAGTTTGAAGGTGGCAATTTAAGAATAGTAAAAATCATTTTACTAAAATGGTAGTAAAAATCATTTTACCAACCAAGCCAAACGTATCATAGAAGATAGGAGCTGCGGCAATTTAAGAATATAAAAAAAAATCATACCAATCTAGCCAAACATATCATAGAAAATAGGAACTGGAACCAGGTTTCCAGATCAACCTATAGTCCAAGGCACCTGAAGACAGGACAAGAAGCAGTGGATGGAAACTAATCAAGGAGAGAAGCAACCTAGTACTAAGGAGAAATTTCCGGACAGTGAGAACAATTAATCAGTGGAACAACTTGCCTCCAGAAGTTGCGAATGCTCCAACGCTGGAAGTTTTTAAGAAGAGATTGGACAACCATTTGTCTGAAGTGGTATAGGGCTTTGATGGCGAACCTGTGCCACGTGTGCCACTGGTGGCACACGGAGCTATATTGGTGGGCATGCAAATGTTGCCCTAGCTCAGCTCCAGCGCACATGTGCGCACCGACCAGCTGATTTTCGGGCCTTCTGGGCCCACCAGAAGTCAGGAATGGGCCATTTCTGGCCTCCAGAGGGCCTCCGGGGGGTGGGGAAGGCCATTTTTGCCCTCCCCAGGTCCCTAGAAAGCCCCTGGAGCCTGGGGAGGGCAAAAAACAGGGCTACCAGGCCCACCATACCATTGCATGCCAAAAACGGGGAGGGCCCACATGCATGCATGGGCACATTGAATTATGGGCACGCACGCACGTGACCCCCCGCATTCCCCTCACTTTTGGCACGTGATGGCAAAAAGATTATCCATCACTGGTCTAGGGTCTTCTGCTTGAGCAGAAGGTTGGACTAGAAGATCTCCAAAGTCTGTTCTTAATCAGAACTGGGAAAGAAGAAGCATCCCATTGATTTCTGGGGTGCCTATCTCACCATCTAGTCTAACTTTTTCTCCAGAGAAGAATTCATTGAACTATCCCTGAAATAGGCCATCGAGTCCCTACTTCAAAACATCAGGAGATGAGGCCATTGCTTACAGAAGCCAATATTCTGCTTAACAGCTCGCACAGTCGTGAAATTTCTCCTGCTTGAATCTCCTTTCTTTTTAATTCATCCTATTTTCTCTTGATTCATTCTTGCAGAACACATCTATTTCTTGCACAAGAGAGCCTTTTAGAAATTGGAAGACTGGCATTTTGTCTCCACGCAGCTCTCTCTTTTCCAGGCTAAAAACTGATCTTTTTTGCAGAACCCAGAAGTTTGTTTCTTCCTTGGCTGTCCATAGCTTACTCATAAATCCACTGTAGCTTCTCCATTTTCTTTTTAATGTACGGATGCCCGGAATTGCCACAGTAGTCCATTTGTGGTCTAACCAGTGCAGAGTACAATGGAATTATTTATTACCTGCCTTCCATGATTAGGGCATAATATTTCTGCTACTGAAGTCCAAAAATGCGTTGACATTTTAAGCTATGCTTATATTCAGACGGTTGGTCACTAATACTCCTTCCAAAAACTTTTGATTGCTTCAAAATTTAACAGCAGCTTCTAAACATAGTTTTTACATCACTGGAGCTGTCATCCAGTTAATCATAAACCTACAAGCATAACTCAGAAATAACTCTCTTCATATTCAGTGGAGTTGGCTGTGTGGGGAATGCAATCAGGCAGGCAGGCAGACGATGAGAGAGAGAAAGAGAGTCAGACAGTCAGACAGAGACAGAGACAGAGAGACAGAGGTAGGCAAAGATGATAGATAGATAGATAGATAGATAGATAGATAGATAGATAGATAGATGATAGATAGATAGATAGATAGATAGATAGATAGATAGATAGATAATGATACATAGAAATAGAGACAGACAGACAGACAGACAGATGATAGGGGGTGGGCGGTAGGGGGTGGATGGATGGATGGATGGATAGGATAGGATAGGTAGGTAGGTAGGTAGGTAGGTAGGTAGATAGATAGATAGATGGATGATAGATAGATAATGATACATAGAAATAGAGACAGACAGACAGACAGACAGATGATAGGGGGTGGGGGGTAGGGGGTGGATGGATGGATGGATGGATAGAATAGATAGATAGATAGATAGATAGATAGATAGATAGATAGATAGATAGATAGATAGACAGACCGATAATGATACATAGAAATAGAGACAGACAGACAGACAGATAGATGATAGGGGGATGGAGGGATGGATGGGTGGGTGGGTGGATGGATAGACAGACAGACAGATAATGATACATAGAAATAGAGACAGACAGACAGACAGATAGATGATAGGGGGATGGATGGATGGATGGGTGGGTGGGTGGATGGATAGATAGATAGATAGATAATGATACATAGAAATAGAGACAGACGGACGGATGGGTGGGTGGATGGAGGGATGGATGGATGGATGGATGGATGGATGGATGGATAGATAGATAGATAAATATGATAAACAAATTGATAGATGATAGACAGAGAGAAAGAATGTGCTGTTCAAAGACTAGATGATTCAGTAAGGAAGGGTCACCTATTCTTCCATTTATGCTGATAAAATCATAGCTATTCAATTTCAATTTGCAGTCCCTCTTTTATCCATTTAAAACTTCTGATGGGTACACAGTGCTAACATTCATTTTCTGAAAGCTCCTTTGTATATATTATAGTTGGTAAACTTTTGTGGCTGAATGTATAGTATACCTTATACAAGAGGTTGCAGGATAATTTGAGGAGAGAGAGTAAGTGATTTTTTTTTTTAAGGAGTAAGAATGGATGCCTCATTTCGCCCCTTAAATGATTGCCAGAATTGCTTAAAAGCTGCTGTTTTAGATACAATAACGGAGTTTGAAGGGACCTTGGAGATCTTCTGGTCCAACCCCCTGCTTAGGCAGAAAACCCTATACCATTTCAGACAAATGGTTATCCAATATCTTCTTAAAAACTTCCAGTGTTGGAGCATTTACAACTTCTGGAGGCAAGTTGTTCCACTGATTAATGGTTCTAACTGTCAGAAAATTTCTCCTTAGTACTAGGTTGCTTCTCTCCTTAATTAGTTTCCACCCGTTGCTTCTTGTCCTGCCCTCGGGTGCTTTGGAGAATAGCTTGGCTCCCTCTTCTTTGTGGCAGCCCCTGAGATATTGGAAGACTGCTATCATGTCTCCCCTAGTCCTTCTTTTCATTAAACTAGACATACCCAATTCCAGCAACTGTTCTTTATACGTTTTAGCCTCCAGTCCCCTAATCATCTTTGTTGCTTTTCTCTGCACTCTTTCTAGAGTCTCCACATCTTTTTTACATCATGGCAACCAAAACTGGATGCAGTATTCCAAGTGTGGCCTTACCAAGGAATCATAAAGTGGTATGAACACTTCACATGATCTTGATTCTATCCCACTGTTTCTGCAGCCTAGAACTGTGTTGGCTTTTTTGGCAGCTGCTGCACATGGCTGGCTCATATTTAAATGGTTGTCCACAAGGACTCCAAGATCCCTCTCAGAGTTACTACTATTGAGCAAGGTACCATCTATACCAGTGATGGCTAACCTTTTTGCCATCGTATGCCAGGAGGGGGAGGGGGGCGGGGCAGGTTCGCCCGTGCGCGTGCCCACACCCATAATTCTATGCGCCCCACCCTGCACATGTGTGCGCAACCCTCCCTTCCCCCCCGCTCCTGGCATGCGATGGCCTGGTAGGCCCATTTTTCTTTCTCACCTGGTTCCAGTTCCTCTCTATGCATCTGGGGAGGGCGAAAACAGCCTTCCCCATCCCCTCGGAAGCCTGAAATGGCCCAATTCCCAACTCCTGGTTGGACAGGAAGTGACGTTTTTTGCTGTCCCCAGCCTCCAGTGCCTCTTGAGGGGGTGGGGAAGGCTGTTTTTGCCCTCCCCAGATGCATAGAGAGGATCTGGAACCAGGTGAGAAAGAAAACCGGGCCTTACCCACCCCCCCTGCAGGCCCTCCGGAGGCAGGAAACAGCCTGTTTCCCTACTTCTGGTGGGCCCAGAAGGCCCGAAAATCAGCTGCCCAGCACGCACATGTGTGCCAGAGCTGAGCTGGCGTGCCCACTGATATGGCTACGCGTGCCACCTGTGGCACGTGTGCCATAGGTTCGCCATCATGGATCTATACTATACCTGTGCATTTTGTTTTTCTTCCCTAAATGTAGAACTTTTACTTTTTTCACCATTGAATTTCATTTTGTTAGAGAGTTTTGGGGAGGTTCTTAAGGAGGTGTAAGCTACCTGGCCCTGCTGTAAAATTATATGTATTCCCTTGACAGTTTAAGGCTGCTCTTTTGTTAAGATGCTTACTGACATGTCAAAAAAGGCCTTTATGAATTTGTTTAATGTGACACGTTTCTGAAAACCTTGCTACTTAAAATGGCTTTGTGCTTCGCAGAGACTATTGAGCTGGAAAGATGGTTAAAGACTAATAACAGTCAATAAATAGCTACATCTTTAGCCTTCCCTTCCTTTGAAAGATACTTGCATTCTTCTCCTAATAATAGGCCCCGTTCCTCCCCCATATCTGTCATGTCAACGTTCCAGTTTTATAGCAGAAGAATGATGTGTCGGAAACTTCTCCTCGCCCACGTGGCTTCCTTCCTTCCTTTTCAAACCACCTTTCTCTTTGATAGTGTCAAACACCTGCTTTTAACGAGTCAGAATGTTGAAATTTATATAATTTCAAAAGTCAGAATGTTGGCATTCTTTATAAAAGGGTCCCAAAAAATGTAAGATCCCGGGGCTGGCAAATTCTTTTTCTCCCTTGCATCAATTGGAGAGACTCTTCAAGTGATCGGCTTGCAATAGGTGGAAAGTCTAGGCTAGCTGCAATTAAGACGTGGGGTGAGATCTCTTCAAAACTTCCTTCTTTCCTTTTTTCCTTCCTTCCTTCCTTCCTTCTTTCCTCTCCTTCTGTTCCTTCCTCTTCTCTCTTCCTGTTCATTTTCCTTCCTGTCCTCCCCTTCCTTCCTTCCTTCCTTCCTTCCTTCCTTCCTTCCTTCCTTCCTTCCTTCCTCTCCTCTCCTCTCCTCCTATTCCTTTTCCTTCTATCCTTCCTTTCCTTCTGTTCCTTCCTCTCCTGTCTTCCTGTTCCTGTGCCTCTCCTCCTGTTCCTTCCTTTCTTCCGTCCTTCTTTCCTTCCTCTCCTTCTTTCCTTCCTGTCCTCTCTTCCTGTTCCTTTTTCTTCCTTCCATCCTTACTTCTTTCCTTCTTTCCTTCCTTCTTTCTTTCCTTCCTTCCTTCTTTCTTTCCTTCCTTCCTTCTTTCCTTCCTCTCCTTCTGTTCCTTCCTCTTCTCTCTTCCTGTTCATTTTCCTTCCTGTCCTCCCCTTCCTTCCTTCCTTCCTTCCTCTCCTCTCCTCTCCTCCTATTCCTTTTCCTTCCATCCTTCTTTTCCTTCTGTTCCTTCCTCTCCTGTCTTCCTGTTCCTGTTCCTCTCCTCCTGTTCCTTCCTTTCGTCCTTTTTTCCTTCCTCTCCTTTTTTCCTTCCTCTCCTCTCTTCCTGTTCCTTTTTTTTCCTTCCATCCTTCCTTCTTTCCTTTCTTTCTTTCCTTCCTTCCTTCTTTCCTTCCTCTCCTTCTGTTCCTTCCTCTTCTCTCTTCCTGTTCATTTTCCTTCCTGTCCTCCCCTTCCTTCCTTCCTTCCTTCCTTCCTTCCTCTCCTCTCCTCTCCTCTCCTCTCCTCTCCTCCTATTCCTTTTCCTTCTATCCTTCCTTTCCTTCTGTTCCTTCCTCTCCTGTCTTCCTGTTCCTGTTCCTCTCCTCCTGTTCCTTCCTTCTGTCCTTCTTTCCTTCCTCTCCTCTCTTCCTGTTCCTTTTTCTTCCTTCCATCCTTCCTTGTTTCCTTCTTTCTTTCCTTCCTTCCTTCTTTCCTTCCTCTCCTCCTGTTCCTTCCCCTCCCTCTTTCCCTCCCTCCCTCCCTCCCTCCCTTCCTTCCTTCCTTCCTTCCAAAGGAAAATCCATCTGGTTCAGTTCCAAGCTGGGAGAAAGACCTTGGAAACAACATGGAGGCTAATTGAGTGTCAAGATTTTATACAGGTCCTGAAATGCTGCTGGGGGGTGGGGGGATTGTTTGCAATGTCTGAAATGCCTTTAAGAAATTGTGCAATGTAGTGAGCTCTGTGTCTTCTGCTAAATGGCAGTGAGTTAATCTTATTATGTCCTAAATGGTCATGTCCTGTTCTTAGAATTTGGGCAGAGGAGAATGTAAATTTTAATCCCATCCCTGGAGGTGAAGATCTTTTGTTTTATGAATAGGCTGGCCCAATCTTTCTAAATGGGCACAAAATATCTGCAGGGGGTTATTAAGAAAGATTGAGTCTGCTTTCTATCTTTAAGAGCATGTTTTCTCCATTTCTCCTTTAGGGAAATATAATATTCTTCCTTTTTAATATTTCCCAAAATATTTCATTCTTGTAGGAGGAGGGGCTTCTTTTCTTCCCTTTGTCCCCTCAAATTCAGGTGGCAAAAACTGCTTTGTGATTTTATTCACCATTGTATTTATACAATTAACCCAATTCATTTTGAAGAAGCAGGATAGGAAGCATACAGTACAGGTAGTTCTCAACTTGGCATTGGACCTGGGTATCTTCGAGACCGTCTTCTGCCACCAGTAGCCTCCCACCGGCCAGTCAGCTCCCACAGAGAGGATCTCCTCAAGGTGCCATCGGCCAAATTATGTCAGCTGGCGACACCCAGGGGGAGGGCCTTCTCTGTGGGAGCCCCAGCCCTGTGGAATGAGCTGCCCCGAGAAATGCGTAAGATCTCCGATCTCCGTGTATTTTGCTGTGCCCTCAAAACCTTGTTGTCCCGCCAGGCCGGGCTATCAATGTAAAGATTTTAACTGGTTTTAAATGTGGGATTTTAAATTTGGGGGTTTTATAATTGAGCCAATTATTTAATAATTTTAATTATTCTTAAATTTTGTCTGTCTTTGTGCTTTTAATCAGGCTGTACACCGCCCTGAGTCCTTCGGGAGAAGGGCGGTATAGAAATTAATTAAATAAATAAATAAATAAATAAATAAATAAATAAATAAATAAATAAATAAACAAACAAACAAACTTACAGCCACAATTGAGCCCCAACTTTCTGTTGAGAGAGTTGTTCAGTGAGTTTTGCCCCGTTTTACAACGTTTGTTCCACAGTTGTCAGGTAAATCACTGCACTTAGTAAGTTAGTAGCATGGTTGTTAAGCGAATCTGGTTTCCCCATTGACTTCGCTGGTCAGAAGGTACACAAAAGTTGATCACGTGACCCCAGGACATGGCATCTGTCATAAATACACATGCCATTTGCCAAGGGTCCAGATTTTCATCACGTAGTCATGGAGATGCTGAAACGGTCGTAAGTGCGAAGAACAGTCATAAGTCTTTTTTTTTTCCAGTGTCGTTGGAACTGTTGTAAATTGAGGACTACCTGTATTGAACTTTGATGTTGGACAAGATGTTTGAGAATACCATGGACAGCCAAGAGAAGTAGCAAGAGGATTTTCAAACAGATAAACCCAGAGTTCTCCCTTGAGGGACAAATAATCAGATTTAAACTATCCTATGTCAGTCACATTATGAATAGAATAGAATAGAATAGAATAGAATAGAATAGAATAGAATAGAATAGAATAGAATAGAATAGAATAGGATGGGATGGGATGGGATGGGATGGGATGGGATGGGATGGGATGGGATGGGATGGGATGGGATGGGATGGGATGGGATGGGATGGGATAGAATAGATTAGAATAGAATAGAATAGAATAGAATAGAATAGAATAGAATAGAATAGAATAGAATAGAATAGAATAGAATAGAGAATGGAATGGAATGGAATGGAATGGAATAGAATAGAATAGAATAGAATAGAATAGAATAGAATAGAATAGAATAGAGAATGGAATGGAATGGAATGGAATGGAATGGAATGGAATAGAATAGAATAGAATAGAATAGAATAGAATAGAATAGAATAGAATAGAATAGAATAGAATAGAATTCTTTATTGGCCAAGTGTGACTGGACACACAAGGAATTTGTTTCTGATGTATAAGTTCTCAATGTAGATAAAGAAAAAATAAAATATATTCATCAAGAATCATAAGATACACCACTTATTGATAGTCATAGGATATTAATAAGCAATCAAATCATACTAGGAAACAATAAAAACAATATAAGTTGCAAAGATACAAGCAATATGGATATAGCCATAAGTGGGAATCTTATGGCTGTATCCATATTATAAGTGGCAGTCTTAGTACTTAATTTGATAGTGTTGTGGGAATTAGTGGTTTAGCAGAGTGATGGCATTTGGGGAAAAACTGTCCTTGTGTCTAGTTGTTCTGGTGTGCAGGGCCCTAGAGTGTCATTTTGAGGGTTGAAGTTGAAACAATTTATGTCCAGAATGTGGGGGGTTTGTAGATATTTTCACAACCCTCTTATGCAAACCACTAGGTCTCTAGAAGAGACTCTAACGCTGGGAAAGGTGGGAAGAAATAGAAATCATGATCTGTACTAATGGACTCAGTTATTCCTGTTTATTATTATTTGTTAAATTAGTTACAGGGATGCTGGGTCCACCACTGGAAATTTTGGCTCATTGTCTTGATCTAATGCAGTGGTTAGATGCTGCCGGTTTAATAATTGGTTCGGTGAGTGTGCGCTTTGCGTGCATGTGCACCTAAGGCGCTTGCGTGCAGCACTGAAAATGGAGCATTTAGAAGCTTAGCTGCTTACTTTCCAAGTCAGCAACGGTAAGAAGAACAGCGAGGGGGGGGGAATCAGCTGTGCCTCATGATTGAGATGAGCTACAAAGCAGGAAATAAAGGACAGGATAGAGCAGGGGCGGGTGGGCGGGGCTAACTGATCGTCGGAGCTACCGGTTCGCCCAAACCGGTCCGAACCGGCTGAATACTGCCTCTGATCTAATGGCCATGGATTATAATGGAAGAGTGCACCAGTAGACTGCATATACTTCGGTAGGAAGGTTACTATGTTCCGTATTTTCATGCTGGCCAGGTGATGATGGAAACATCTCTCAGACAACGTATGGTTTCTTGGCTGAGGATCAGAGATGAGCACCTCTCCCTTAAGTCAGTCATGACTAAACAGGGAAAATCTTTAAATCTTTTATTAGTTGTGCTAGACAACACAAAACTAGATTTACATAGTCATCTCTTGGCATTATATCAAACTAAAGACACGGAGAAGGGACATGGAAGGGACCTTGGAGGTCTTCTAGTCCAATCTTCTGCTCAGGCAGGAAATGCTATATCATTTCAGACAAATGGCTGTCCTATCTCTTCTTAAAAACCTCCAGGGATGGCAGGCACACCCACAAGTTTTGGAGGCAAGTCGTTCCATTGATTAATTGTTTTAACTGTCAGGAAATTTCTCCTTAGTTCTAGGTTGGTTCTGTCCTTGATGAGTTTCGATTCATTACTTCTTGTCCTGCTTTCAGATGTTGAAGTTGGTGGAGAAGTTGGAGAGATTTGTGGCTTCTAGAAAAAAAAAAAAATTCCATGTTCATAAGTAGAATGCACTGGGAACTCAACTGGATTGCTAACTCACCAAATCTGAGAAGAGAGTTATAAGATTGGTCATGTGACAGTTTTTACATTCTTCTCCAAGATATTTAGGCAAGAAAAACAAAATACATAGGTACAGTATATGTGGTACCTCGCTCAATAGTAGTAACTGTGAGTTACTACTCCACTAGGACTCCAAGTAATCTTGGAGTCCTAGTGGACAACCAATTAAATATGAGCCAGCAGTGTGCAGCAGCTGCCAAAAAAGCCAACACAGTTCTAGGCTGCATAAACAGAGGAATAGAATCAAGATCACGTGAAGCGTTAATACCACTTTATAATGCCTTGGTAAGGCCACACTTGGAATATTGCATCCAGTTTTGGTCACCACGATGTAAAAATGATGTGGAGACTCTAGAAAGAGTGCAGAGAAGAGCAACAAAGGTGATTAGGGAACTGGAGGCTAAAACATATAAAAAATGGTTGCTGGAACTGGATATGTCTAGTTTAATGAAAAGAAGGACTAGGGGTGACATGATAGCAGTGTTCTAATATCTCAGGGGCTGCCACAAAGAAAAGGAGGTCAAGCTATTCTCCAAAGCACCTGAGGGCAGGACAAGAAGCAATGGGTGGAAACTAATCAAGGAGAGAAGCAACTTAGAACTAAGGAGAAATTTCCTGACAGTTAGAACAATGAACCAGTGGAACAACTTGCCTCCAGAAGTTGTGAATGCTCCAACGCTGGAAGTTTTTAAGAAGATGTTGGATAACCATTTGTCTGAAGTGGTGTAGGGTTTTCTGCCTGAGCAGGGGGTTGGACTAAAAGACCTCCAAGGTCCCTTCCAACTCTGTTATTCTGTTCTGTTTTCCCAAATAGGACTGCCAAGAATGGCAGAAGGATGAATGGAGAGAAGTGGCTGTTGACACCTTCACCCCCGCCCTAATCTCCAGTCCACTAAATCTGTCATCTGAGGCATTTGCCTCTTCCTACTTCATGGTAGATCTGAACCTGGCCAGATCTGAATATGAATGAAAATGGACGCCTATCCTTAAAACGTCGTCTCAGTGAAACCATTGCTTTTAGTGTTACAATGCCTGCTTTATCTTTCCTGTGGAAAAGGATTCTGCGGCATTTAATGTGGGTGGAATAATTCTCAGCCGTCCAGGTGCAAAAGTTTTCAGTCTGATGCACTTCAAGCTGTTTTAACATTTATTTTTAGCTGTGTGCGAAAGGTGGGTTGTGAAAAGCCTGTGTGAATTAGGGCTGTCAGTTTCTCTTTGGGGGAACTCGAAAGGTTACCGCTGCTTGCAAATTGAGACTCTCAGATCTGGCTTGCTGTTAAAGCTTGCGGATAGGTTTTCGGGGGGGGGGGGGGACAGGATGTACAGTTTGTTAAAGCGATTGACCTTCTTTCTGCTGTTCAGAGAAAGATATGAAGCCTATCTAGGGTTTGCAATATTGCACAACATGGACGAATCAGCTGAGATCTGTGGAAGGGAGGAAGTGATGAAGACAGCAAGCATTATTGTTAAGGATATTGTTGTTGTGTTACCAACCAGCAGAGTGTAGAGCACAGAGAAACGTTGCTGAGAGCAATGAATAAGAGATGTGCAAACTGGTTTATCAAAAGCTTACTTTATAGTGAAAAAACAATCTCTTTAAATCAATCCAAGTCTTTGCCAGTTAAATCAGTCCAGTGATACAAACCATACAAACAGTAGTTGGTTAGAATAACAAGTTCACTCTGGTTCACAAACCACGATGGTAGCAGATCCATCCAACGATGATAGCACAATGATAGCAACTCCACACACTATGGTAGCATATCATCAACTGAATACTTTACAGTACCTTTCTTAAATACGTTTACAACTAGTGATTATCTAATAACAGCATGACTCAGCATTACAATGAATCAGCAGTAAAACTTTAAAGTCACACAATACATATTCATATTAAAGTCACAGAACATATATATTGCCTGGACAACTTGTTAGGCTCAAACCATAGCCTAACAATTATGAAGTGAGGGGTCTCATTCTCCTCACTGAAGGCCAGCCAGATCTTCATGGGTCTTCTGAAGAGTGGGGGGGGGATATATTTATATAGTGGCAGGGTGTAAAATGCAGTAGGAACAGCATACACTGAATGGCACAACCACGTAGCTGGCATTGTGTACAGGGACATCACCACAGTGTATCCCAAAGGTGCTTTTTCAAGAGGCCACTGGACTTTCTGGTTTCTCTTTGAAGACATTTCACTTCTCATCCAAGAAGCTCCTTCAGCTCTGACTGGCAGGTGGGGCCCGCCACCCTCCTGAAAAAGCACCTTCGGGACAACCATGACCTGGATGACTGAGATCTCCATAGACATTCACCAGTGTGTGGGTTAGAACTTTTCAAGTCTAGGTGGAAGACTCCACTATAGAAGGCCGTGGAGACAAGGTCCCAATTGTACATTTGAGATACTGGTTTCTATCAGTATCACTTCACTGGTGTCCAAGGATGTTTGGGGTGGTGGTGGAAATGATAAAACCGAGATGGCAGTCATGAATACTATGGAAATATGCTATTTCTCCATGAAGCCTTTCCCACAATCTCTCCCTCTCCCTCTCCATCCCTTTACTCTCCCTCCCTCTCTTTCCTTCCCTCTCCTTCTCTCTCCCTCTCTCTCCCTCTCTGTTCCTTTCTCCCTCCCTTTCTCTCCCACTGTCCCTCTTTCTGCTTCCCTCTCCCTCCCTCTCCCTCCCTCTCTTTCCTTCCCTCTCCCTTTCTCTCTCCCTCTCTCTCCCCCCACTCCCACTCTCTCTCACTCTCTGTTCCTTTCTCCCTCCTTTTCTCTCCCTCCCTCCCTCTACTTCCCTCTTCCTCTTCCTCTCTCCCTCTCCCTCCATTTCTCCCTCCCTCCCCTTACTCTCCCTCCCCTCTCCCTTTCTCTCTCACTCTCTCTCCCCCACTCCTACTCTCTCTCTCTTTCATTCCCTCTCTCTCTCCCTCCCTCCCCCCTCCCTCTCTCTCTTACACCCCTCACCCCCACACCCTGAAGGTCCCAATCATTTGATGGATTTGCAAATTCAAAACTATTCTTCAGGACCTTTTAATACTAAGTATGCATTGCTTATCTTTTCCTCACTCTCTTTTTTTGGGGGGGAGGGGTAAAGAATGCTAATCTTACTCGATTTAAAATTTATGTGGTCCCTCTCCACCTTTTTCCCTTCTCATTTTTTTCTCATAGATTGCACTCCATTCCACTTCATCATTGACTTTTAATATACAACTTGAACATTTAATTTACACTATTAATAACAGATTTATTACTCATCTAAATCAAACAATTACATCAATTAAACTAGTTGCATCTTTGAGCACTTGGTTCACTGATCTTTAATTAGACTCCCAGGACCGGAATTGGATGTGAAAGGTGCTAAGCGCGCTGATTTTAGCGAATCCATTTGCCTCCCATCTGCTGCCTGTTGTGGAAACATTTTCAATATACGAAATGTATGGCATAAACTGATAATTTTGCAACATTATCAACTAATCTGGGGATTGCACCATGAAGAGGACGAACGAAAAAGGGAAGTGAGCTGCTGTGAAGCCACTGTTGGAATTTTGAATAACAGAGTTGGAAGGGACCTTGGAGGTCTTCTAGTCCAACCCCCCACTTAGGCAGGAAACCCTACACCCAGTGGTGGGATTCGAAATGTTTTACTACCAGTTCTGTGGGCGTGGCTTGGTGGACGTGGCTTGGTGGGCATGGCAGGCGAAGGATACTGTAAAATCTCCATTCCCACCCCACTCCAGGGGAAGGATACTGTAAAATCCCCATTTCCTCCCGATCAGCTGGAACTCAGGAGGCAAAGAATAGATGGGGGAGGAGCCAGTCAGAGGTAGGGTTGCCAGATCTGCTTCCAAAAAATAGTGGACAAGCGGTGTGTGTGTGTGGGGGGGGGGGTTAAGTAGTAAAAAAATAAAAAAAAATTACAATTAAATTATATATTTTCTTACAAACAATTTACAGTAGACCGTCGTATTTGTTCTGTCGGTTTCGTTGTTGGTAATCCATGCAAAAGTAGCTTCCCAGTCTTTGGTGTATTTGCACACTCCTCTCTTTCATTTTAAAGAATTCGAAATCTCGCCGCTGTCACTCTCATCACTCGACGCCACTTTAGGACAGTCGACACAAGCTACAATACGTTTTAAAAATGTGAACTGTACATAATTTTATAATATATATTTATTTTAATTTCATCATTAATTTTTTCGGAGAATCGAGTTCAATGGATATTCGATCTTTGTCTCATTCTAACATGAAAAAAAAGACAAAACGTGACTCTCCTATCCTTATTCTCTTAGACTGTACAGCTTTAGATTACATACCATTTCATCATAAAGCTTTTGAATAAAAAAAATGTCCACTATTTTGTGAAAAAAAATAGTGAGCATAATGTGAAAAAAGCGCACTGTCCGCTCAAATAGTGGACACCTGGCAACAGAGGTGCTATTTACCAGTTCTCTGAACTACTGAAAATTTCCGCTACCGGTTCTCCAGAACTGGTCAGAACCTGCTGAATACCACTTCTGCCTACACTACTTCAGACAAATGGTTGTCCAACCTCTTCTTAAAAACTTCCATTGTTGGAGAATTCACAACTTCTGGAGGCAAGTTGTTCCCCTGGTTAATTGTTCTAACTGTCAGGAAATTTCTCCTTAGTTCTAAGTTGCTTCTCTCCTTGTTAATATGAAACAATCACTTAAACAGAAAAAAAAAGCCAGAAAACACTTATCAAGAAACAAAAATGGAAAATTTGCAGGGTGGTGTGAATTCTATGCCAATCTACTCAGAGACAAGCCCTTAAATATTCAGTGTGCACAGAGGTGGGGTTCTGGGTTACATTAAGTAGAATAATTATTCACGTTACACCAAATTCTGTCCTAGAAATTCTCATTCTTAAAACTCATCTGAAAAAAAGTATCTTCTGTTTCTCTAATTTATTGTCAGGTTGCTTGATAATTTCTTTTGAACTTCTCTTGACAATGCGTGTGAATCCAGTTGTTGGGAGATGTAGTTTTACTTTTACGCATCATTCTACTATTCTAAGGCCTTCCTGGCATTTCTCATTCTGAAATATAGAATATAGAATAACAGAGTTGGAAGGGACCTTGGAGGTCTTCTAGTCCAACCCCCTGCTTAGGCAGGAAACCCTACACCACTTCAGACAAATAGTTATCCAATATCTTCTTAAAAATTTCCAGTGTTGAAGCATTCACAACTTCTGCTGGCAAGTTGTTCCACTGATTCATTGTTCTAACTGTCAGGAAGTTTCTCCTTAGTTCTAAGTTGCTTCTCTCCTTGATTAGTTTCCACCCATTGCTTCTTGTCCTGCCCTCAGGTGCTTTAGAGAATAGCTTGACTCCCTCTTCTTTGTGGCAGCCCCTGAGATATCGAAACACTGCCATCATGTCTCCCCTAGTCCTTCTTTTCATTAAACTAGACATACATATCCAGTTTCTGCAACCATTCTTCATATATAATAACCCATGCAAGGTTTTATTTTACGGGTAATCCTTGATTTACAACCACAATTGAGACCAACATTTATCTTGCTAAGCGAAACATTGGTTAAGGGAGCTTGCCCCATGTTACTGCTTCTCTTGCCACAGTTGTTAAGTGAATTGTTGCATTTGTTAAGTAAGTAACATGGTTGCTAAGGGAATCTGGATTTCCCACTGACTTTGCTTGTCAGAAGGTCGCAAAAGCTTGACCCATAGGACACTGCAACGGTCATAAATATGAACCAGTTGCCAAGCATCTGAATTTTAATCACGTGACCATGGGGATGCTGCAATGGTCGTAAGTGTGAAAAATGGTCATAAGTCACTTTTTTCAGTGCCGTTGTAACTTTGAACGGTCCCTAAATGAATTGTTGTAAATCAAGAACTACCTGTATCAGACATACCAAGATTTAATGAAAGCATGAGTAGATATCCAGGCTGATTGGTTAAATTGCATAAACTGATTTTTTAAAATCTTTTGATATTAAGATTGTGAGTTACTTAGAGTCTCCAATCCAACTGACTGTTTATGTACAGTAGCTGCACATATTGTATCACTATAATATATATTATAATTCATTCATTCATTCATTCAAATTTGTTTGCCACTCATCTCAGGAAACAACCAAGCTCAGAGAGAACCAATGACCACATTTCAAACCTTGGCTACAGATATTCTCTTTTATTCGTCTCCATAAATGCAACATTTTTATAATTGTATAATTGTGTATTAAAATAGTTATAAGAAATAAATAACAAGATAAGATGGTAGATGATATACAGATGATAGATGATGGATAGATAGATAGATAGATAGATAGATAGATAGATAGATAGATAGATAGATAGATAGTTATAGAAGGTAGGTAGGTAGGTAGGTAGGTAGGTAGGTAGGTAGGTAGGTAGGTAGGTAGATAGATAGATAGATAGATAGATAGATAGATAGATAGATAGGTAGGTAAGTAGATAGATAGATAGATAGATAGATAGATAGATAGATAGATAGATAGATAGATAGATAGATAGATAGTTATAGAAGGTAGGTAGGTAGGTAAGGTAGGTAGGTAGGTAGGTAGATAGATAGATAGATAGATAGATAGATAGATAGATAGATAGATAGATAGATAGGTAGGTAGGTAAGTAGATAGATAGATAGATAGATAGATAGATAGATAGATAGATAGATAGATAGATAGATAGATAGATAGATAGATAGATAGATATAGAAGGTAGGTAGTGAGTTAGGGAGTTAGGAAAGTAGGAAGGCAGGTAGGCAGGTGGATGGATGGATAGATAGATGGATGGAAGGATCGATCGACCGACTGACTGACCGACCAACAGACAGACAGACATGATACCTACAAGATAGAAGATAGATAGAAAATAAACATAGCTAGAAAGTCGCAAAATGTGATCACGTGATCTTGGGATCCAGCAAGCATCATAAATATGAGTCAGTTGCCAAACATCCAAATTTTAATCACAAGACTACGGAGATGCTGCAATGATCGTTAAGTGTTAAAAATGGCCGTGTCCCTTTTTTCAGTGCCATTTTAACTCTGAATAGTTGTAAGTCAAGGTCTACTTATATCACAGTTAGACCCCCATACCAGTTGGCAGGTCCAGCTCTTCACATTCTTCTGAAAGGCCAGAAAGTGGGGTGTGAATGTTCCATAGGGGTCTCTTCTTGAATTCCACCAGTCAAAATTCTTTAACCAATAGGATTTGCAACACACCCTCCCTGTATGACTGGGTGGGATGGGTTAATTTAATTGGGACAAGACAGTTATTTATTTATTTATTTATTTATTTATTTATTTATTTATTTATTTATTTATCTATTAGTCATATTTCTATGCCGCCTACTCTCCGAGGACTCTGGGCGGCTTACACCAAAGACAATATACTAAATAGCATATTGCCCCCTAACAATCTGGGTCCTCATTTTACCCACCTCGGAAGGATGGAAGGCTGAGTCAACCTTGAACCGGTGTGATTTGATCCACTGATCTACTGAACTAGCAGTCAGCTGAAGTAGCTGCAGTACTGCACTCTAACCACTGCGCCACCTCGGCTCTAAATACTAAGTTACTAAGGTCACCTGATTCCAGGCCATGAATTATGATGGCATCAAGATTTTATATGCATCTCAACCTCTGAAATTGGGTTGCACATCACTCCAAACATCCATTGCAGCAGAGGTGGGTTTTAGCAGGTTCTGAAGAACCGGTAGTGGAAATTTTGAGTAGTTCGGAGAACAGGTAAATACCACCTCTGACTGATCCCACTCCCATCTATTCTCTGCCTCCCAAGTCCCAGCTGATCGGGAGGGAATGCGGATTTTGCAGTAACCTTCCCCTGGATTGGGGAGGGAATGGAGATTTTACAGTATCCTTCCCCTGCAACACCCACCAAGCCACACCCACAAAACCGGTAGTAAACATTTTTGAAACCCACCACTGCATTGCATCCAAGCAGTGGTGGGATTCAAATAATTTAACACTGGTTCACCCAGGGGCAGGTTGGCTGTCGTGGGAGGCGTGACCCATCGCCATCCTCCAGCTCTGCCACACATATGGGACAAGCCTCCCGCAACGGCCAACCTGACCCTGGGCGAACAGGTTGTTAAATCCCCCCACCGCTATCAAAGTGGATCCTGGGCGCTGCGCTGTGCTGCAATGGAGAAATGGCCAGCATGAAGGAAGGCGGAGGAGTAGGGAGAAGAAAGATGGAAATGGCCTTCTCCTTCCCTCACACCAGCCGCTCCGTTGCCCGTTTCTCCATTGCAGCACAACACAGTGCCCAGGAGCCACTTTGATAACGGGGGTTGGGTGGGTAATTTAACAACCGGTTCATGTGAACCGGTGCAAACCGGCTGAATCCCACCACTGAAACCAAGCCCTTCTCAGCTCCATTCACTCCTCAGCCATAACCTAAATACTGAAGTGATCAGCTATCAGAATAATTGAATAAGCAACGCATAGAAGAATAACTATAGATAAGACTAACCACCCCAAGCATGCTGTGAAAATGCCACTGCTGAGTTGGTAATTAGACCAATTAAGCTTTTGTGCAATTTTTTTGTTTTGTTGCGATGCACCCATGAATGTTGGTTAACAGAAATTGCAAAAGCAATTTAGATAATTTCGTTCACGTTGTGAAGAATGGGTTGACATTTTAACATTGTCAACAAATGCAATCAAATAAAATTGTGGAGTCCTTGGTGCTCCCTGCTTGCAGACGTTTTATTACCCGACTAGGTACCATCATCATGGCACTGATGATGTTACCTAGGTGGATAGTGAAATGTCTGTCAAGGAGCAACCAGGCTCAGAGAGCACCAGGGACTCCACAGTTTAACCCTTAGTTGCATATATTCTTTTTTATTGGAACCAGTAAAAAAGTACAAAAAAAAGCAACCATTTATTGCCTGTGAGCAACGTGGTGACCTAGTGGAGAAGACACTCGCTTCCCACTCAGAAGGTTGAGAGTTCAGTCTAAATAGTGGCAGATGTTTCTCTCTCAGGGTGCACAAAAAAAAAACATTTCCTGTGAACTCTGAGTAGGTGTCAGGAAGGGCATCCGGCCAGTGGTGAAATCCAATTTCTTTTACTACCAGTTTTGTGGGCATGGCTTGGTGGGCGTGGCAGGGGAAGGATACTGCAAAATCCCCATTCCCTCCTCACTCCTGGGGGAAGGATATTGCAAAATCTCCATTCCCACCCCACTCTGGAGCCAGCCAGAAGTGGTATTGGCCAGTTCTCCAAACTACTCCAAATTTTCGCTACCAGTTCTCCAGAACCTGTCAGAAACTGCTGGATTTCACCCCTGCATCCGGCCAGTAAACGCTCAGCTCCATCCAGTCATCTCAACTCCACCCTGAATCAGGGACTTGTGGAGGGGGGTTATAAAAAGGAAAAAAAAATATTGCTTGCATTGAAATAGCATTTCTGCTATTATTCTCAAATAAATGCTTACTTTGAAATTGTAATGGGACATTGCAAAACCGAGCCCTGAAATTTTTGCAAAGGGTATGTGCAAATTCTACAAAATTGCATACGGTAATTTGAAGAGGGACGCAGATACTCGGAGTTGTTTTGTTTTGCCCTAAATTGTGTGCAACAAAGCAAAGAACCTGCTTTAGCCACTGAGATTATCTATGAACAAATTATCCCCCATCAATCTCATTTTTCCCCCCTTGGTAAATATAATGTCAAGAGATCTATTTTTTTATTTTATTTTATTTTATTTATTATTTATTTATTTTTATATGCCGCCCTTCTCCAGAGACTCAGGGCGGCTTACAATGCGTTAAGCAATAGCCTTCATACTTTTGTATATTTATACAAAGTCAGCTTATTGCCCCCACAAACCGGGTCCTCATTTTTCCCACCTTAGAAAGGATGGAAGGCTGAGTCGACCTTGAGCCTGGTGAGAATTGAACTCGCAGTAATTGCAGGCAGCTGGATGTTAAATGCTGCCTTAGTAGGAGGCATTAGCCTCCTACGCCACTCAGGCTTTCAAACTGTACAGACTACAGCTGTGAATTTATTTGAGTCCTTCAATGATATTTGGAGATCTTTCTTCAGGGGTCCTTGATGAGGTTCCTCAAACAAGGTCACCCATGCTACTAACTTACTGTCATAATCTTCATTTTCATTCCAAATTTTAAAATAAGTTAGAGTTTGGAATTTTAAGGAGATCAGTTTTCCTGGAGATTTCTTTATGGTACAGTATTTCTCATACTGGAAATAAGACCCTGTAAAAGCTCCCCCCGCCCCCCCAATAGCAGGTTTTAGAATTTGCTAATTTTGATGTTTCCAGAAATTCATCAGATTATTTCTGGCACCTTTTAGTCACATCCTGTATACTGGTCACACAAAGTGACGCATGGGTGCAGTTTAAGGAAATCCATTAGAGAATCCCTAGACAGCCACAGATGTATATCCAGATATGCACAGATATTAGCAAGGGACGTGACATTCTGTTTCTAATCATGGATGCTATTTGTTTATCCCGAGTCCTCTGATATACCAGCATGACAGAAAGTGCATTTCCATCATATTGGCTTCTTTACCTTACACAAATGAATTCAGAGAAAGATAATTTTGTGGCCTTCTGAGATTAGGGCAAGACATGCTGCTTCACACCTGATATGCAATGAAGCCAATTCCTGTTCTTCATTGTTTTTGGTGTGAGTAATGACTCCTGAACTATGTAATTCATTGTGTTGCTTAAGGACTGGACTAGACAGCCAGACTAACACAAATAGTTGAAAACACTGGTAAAATATCTTTAACCCTCCAAAACATCTACTTAAGGTCTTGGGTCCTTAATGATGTTCACTACTCGAGTCAACTTTTCTCAACTACCATGAATAAGATATGAGATTGGGTTCGTCATGGGATCCGGAGAAGAAGTACATATATCAGAAATTATTCTGTATCTATGGGTATTTGGTTAATGAAGAAGGCATATTTATTCACTCCTTCTACATTGATTGTAATAATTTCTCAACTGGTCTCAACACTCCAAGAAGCCAAGTAAAAAGACAGGAATGATAACCCAAAGACTGAAATGAAGACCTTCCGTATCAAAATCAGAAGTCAGGTGACTATAATGTATGGTTCTCCACATTTTAGAAGGTTGCTTCACCAATGTTGCTTTGATGCTTCAAAGCAATGTGATTAGTAAAATGCAACTGTTGTATTGCTTTGCTTCATGACACCTGAATGCCACCTTTGACATTTCCTAAATCCAACAAGGTTTTATGGAAGTCTCTTCCAATGCTTCAATGAGGACCAGATAAGATGACTCTACATGGATGCCCAATGCATTCGTAGAAACCTCTTATGGTTACTAGAAATACCAGAGAAAGTTCTCAAACCAGTGAGAATCATCTTGACCAGAGGTTTCCAAATTTGGTGACTTTAAGACTGATGGACTTCCCACTCCCAGAATTCCTCAGTCAGCCAGCCATGCTGGCTGGGGAATTCTGGGAGTTGAAGTCCACAAATCTTAAAGTCGCCAAGGTTGGTGACCCCTGATCTTGAGCAAAGCAAATTGCACCACATCTCTGCTATATAATGACTTATCAAGATGAAACATGGATACTTTGAACAAGCCTACGAAGGTGTGATTCTTCTCATGGTCTTTGTGTGGGCAAGAAAAAGTTGGCCTTGACAGCAGAGTGTTCTTCTAATTCATTTTGAAGGCTCTACCATTGTTTTTCCCATCCTGCTTTTATGCTATTAAGTTTCTCTGATTTGCCCTTTTGTAAATTCCTGCTAATAAGGCCTCCGTTGCTCCTGTCTAGAGAAACCTGAGCGTTTTCCTTCATCCTTTCCAAACATCTGTAGCCTCTGAGAACTGCAGCCATGAAATCTTAGATGCACACTTCCTATTTCCTAAGTTGATTTTCTGTGTGCAAAATACATTAAGGGGGCTGTTCAGCCTTGTGCCTTTGATACTGTAGGTTTGAAACAAAAGGATTTCCTCCCCTGGAAGGCTTCCAAGTCTGTCCAGACAATCGTATTATGTTTTCCTTGGATACCTCTTGTTTAAAACTGCCCACAAAACTGAACAACGGTGAAGGATGCTTCAAATGTTTCTAGATCCGTTTTCAACTTCGATGTTTAAAATTCTGCTTGAAGTGGAAAAATAACATAAGTAACATTGGCAAAAGGAAATGTGCATGCATTGTGATTTGCATTTTGTGTTTTTTGGCTATACCAGAATAACATTTGAGTTGTTTTATGATGTGTAGGAATGACTCCTTGGGAACTTACTGGACTTGTATGCATGGGGAAGGAATGAGACATCCACAAATGTTGAGACGGATTGATTGGGCCGACAATGTTCCAACTAATTTCTGGATTACAATTTATTAGTTCTAATATATTCGTTTGAAGAAGAAGAAAAAAAAAGACAATGGAATAAATGTTTGGCCTGCAGAACAAAATATTATTCATTAAACAATAAAGAAAACCCACGAAGAACTGGAATAGTATTCACTGAACAATCATGGTAAAACATTTACACTGTCTATATCTGTGGTCTTAAAAATACAAATTTAAAACAAATAGAGACATGTAAAACTATGTACCCTAGAGGCAACAATAGGAAGTCAAAAAAAATCTGAATTATACAATTGTTGCAGGATGATTAAATATTGATGTTGTAGGCAAAAAATGCAAGGTTTTGATTGCATGGATGAAGTGAAGCTGCCATTTTAATCTTTTTAATCATTTCCCCCAAAATGCTGTTGAAATATTGCCTTGAGGAGTCAGAATGTAGCAATAGGTTTATGTACCGATCCATAGTGCTTTATAGCACTCTTTGGGCAGTTCACAAAGTCAGCATTATTTACATATTGCTCCCAACAATCTGAGTCCTCATTTTACCAACCTCGGAAGAATGAAAGGATGAGTCAACCTTGAGCCCCATCAGGATGGAACTCCAAATTGTAGACACAGTTAACCTATCTTTTCAGAGATAAACCACCTTTACATATTATTTTAAATATACTATTAGAGCCAGCTTGGGGTACTGGTGAAGGCAGTAGGCTAAAAACGAGGAGACTGTGAGTTCTAGTTTCATTTTAGGCTTTGGGCCATTCACCAGGAGACTGTGACTTCTAGTTCTGCCTTAATCATGAGACAGCTGGGTGACTCTGGGCCAATCACTAGGAAACTGTGAATACTAGTCCCATTTTAAGCATGAAAGTTGGCTGGGTACCTTTGTGCCAATCACCAGGAGAATGTGAGTTCTAGTCCTACATTAGGCATAAAAACCAACTGGGTGATTTTGGGCTCTCTCTCAGCCCAATGCACTTCATAGGATTGTTATGGGGAAAATAGGAGGAGGAAAGGGTATTCTATATATTTGCCACCTTGAATTTCCTAGAAGATAATAAAGACAGCATAAAGATCAGACAAATTATAAATATAGATGAATATGGTGGCTTGCCGAAATATAAAATAATATGCTAACCTTATTCTTTTATATAGTTATGCTGTCTTCCTGGTATAATATTCAGATGAATTTCTCTGCTACGAACACAAAGCGGAGTTGTTGTTAATAGTTAAATTTAACAATCAGAAAATTGCAAATTCTGTCAAGCAGCAGAGAAGAAACTTTTTTTTCCTCCTAGAAATAGGCTAATTGCCTGATGGAATAATGCGGAGTTGTGCAAAGCTTCAGTGCAAAATTTTAATTCAAAGACATTTTGAGCAAATCGCCCTTTTAAAATGGGATCTTTGAACTGAATCACCAACGATGTGGCAAACTGAATTGGATGCTTCTGCATCTGTTTGGTGCTTTTAATGGGGATTGCGCCTATGTGCTATATTCATCAGATGGAATGGATGGTTAGAATCAGATTGACCTAATTCAATATTTAACCTGATAATTCCACCTAATTTGAAAACCTGGTACAATTTGGGAGGCTTTTAGAAGCTCCATGAGAATTTGCATGGAGCCCTTGAAGCTTTCCCAAGGCTCTGGAAGGCTGGGGTAACTTTGGAAAGCTTTGAAGGCTCCTCAAAAAGTTTCTTGGGGTGGCCTTAGAAGACTTCCAACATCATGCTGGCCTTCTAGAGCCTTTGGAAGTCCCATGTGACATGGAAAGACTTTGGATGCTCCATGCAAAGTCTCGCAGAGCTTCCAAAGGCTGCTGTAGCCCACATGAAAAGGCTCCAGGAAAGAAGGTTTCTCCACATCATGAGAAAAAATGCTTGAAGGAAAGCAGCACATGGCAGATTCTCCTGACGGAAGATCAAAGGGATTTAGGTCCCCAAGCTGGGAATGAACTCCTTGAAGAGGAAGTTCCTTTCAACTTTCAAAAGCACAGCACAGAGGTAAACTCATGAAACGATAGTCTATAAAACATTGTTCTTCCAAGGGCCCCAAATTTATAGGAAAAAGATGTGTGTACATGCAAAGGATGTGCATGGTTTGTGGAAGAGGTGTGTGTGTCAGGGGGTGTTTGTGTTATTCTAATGGTCTGTCAGTTCTTTGGAAGTTCGTTTTAGTATTTGTTTAAGTATGTTAAAGAGGGACATGGTGGCTCAGTTGCTATGATGCTGAGCTTGTCGATCGAAAGGTTGGCAGTTCAGCAGTTCGAATCCCTAGTGCCGTGTAATGGGGTGAGCTCCCATTACTTGCCCCAGCTTCTGCCAACCTAGAAGTTCGAAAGCACGTTAAAAATGCAAGTAGAAAAATAGGGACCACCTTTGGTGGGAAGGTAACAGTGTTCTGTGCACTTTTAGCATTTAGTCATTCTGGCCACATGACCACGGAGACGTCTTTGGACAGTGCTGGCTCTTTGGCTTTGAAACAGAGATGAACACTGCCCCCTAGAGTCAGGAACAACTAGCTCATATGTGTGAGGGGAACCTTTACCTTAAGTATGTTAATTCTTCCCTATACCACTTTTGGGCTTGGGCTATTGAATATTATTTTTTGTATGATCATGGAATTAAATCTTTTTGGGTTTTCCTTTTGTTAATCCTTTCTGGCCTGATTGCATTGCTTCTAGCAATGATTAGTCTAGCAACGTGCTATTTGTTTTCGAATGGCTTTCGCAACAGTCCTTCCCAATGTTACCAGCAGGTCAAATTTGGATTTATTTATTTTTTTAATAAGGATTTTCTTATGGGGGTAAAAGGAACAAAAGGAAAAATTAATCTGATACTCAGAAGTGCTGGCAATGGGGGCAATTACATTATTCCTCAATGGCTCATGCACCTTGGAGAACAACATGAGGTGGTATTTATGAGAAACAGCTCTACGGTTGACATAAAGCTGACCTGGCTGAGGCCATTTTCAGGCTTCAGTGTTGCCACACTAGAGCTGAGGGATAGAGAAGGGTAAAGGATAGAGATAGAGTAAAGTAGAGTAGAGTGGAGTGGAGTGGAGTGGAGTGGAGTGGAGTGGAGTGGAGTGGAATGGAATGGAATGGAATGGAATGGAATGGAACCGAACCGAACCGAACCGAACCGAACAGAACAGAACAGAACAGAACAGAACAGAACAGAACAGAATAGAATAGAATAGAATAGAATAGAATAGAATAGAATAGAATAGAATAGCAGAGTTGGAAGGGACCTTGGAGGTCTTCTCGTCCAACCCCCTGCTTAGGCAGGAAACCCTAC
This sequence comes from Pituophis catenifer annectens, assembly GCF_029215685.1. NCBI lineage: Eukaryota > Metazoa > Chordata > Lepidosauria > Squamata > Colubridae > Pituophis > Pituophis catenifer. The sequence goes on from NW_027256884.1 coordinate 121,135,376, forward strand.
ACCACTTCAGACAAATGATTATCCAACATCTTCTTAAAAACTTCCAGTGTTGGAGCATTCACAACTTCTGGAGGCAAGTTGTTCCACTGATTAATTGTTCTTTCTAACTGTCAGAAAACGTCTCCTTAGTTCTAAGTTGCTTCTCTCCTTGATTAGTTTCCACCCACTGCTTCTTGTCCTACCCTCGGGTGCTTTGGAGAATAGCTTGACTCCCTCTTCTTTGTGGCAGCCCCGGTTGCTGGGGTTTTGTAGTCAAACCAAAATACTTTCTCCTGGGAACCAAGGACCTCCTCTCTCCCACAGATGGTTGGAGAGAGGAGGAGTAAAGTTACCAGGGAACCAGACGGTACCTTGATTGGACCATGTGACTGGTTGTTTGGGAAAGGGGAAAAACTTTTACTTTTGATTAGGTGAAAACAGTGGGAACATTCAGAGTCGGTTTTCACCAACTTGTGCCAATATGATATATCCAATAAAACTATTCTTTGAGGAACCTACCTACCTTGGAGTTCTGTTTACTATGGGCGTATTACTTGGAACCCCGACAGGTAGCTGAGTGACACTGCTGAAGGTCCCAGACCTATACTATACTTCAGGTCCATGCCTGGTGCTGTTGCCGGGCTAAGCTGGGGTGATTGTGTCTTTTCTGTGCATTGTAGCACACCCCCAGCTGGTGCATGGCCTGTATCAGACCTCCCAAACCCTCCCAGACCCTGAGATCCTTCACACTCTGCTTAACAGCCCATGCAATTGCTTAATGACCACAACTGGGAGTGCTGTGATTGTGATTATTGAGTGAAGGGTACCTGTGGGTGCCTTGATGTAGGACTAGCACAACGTACGAACAAAATACCAGTCCTAAGTGCAGTGGTCAATTAAGAACTTTGCGTAATCTTAATTTGAATCCCCTCCTCCCCAGGGCTGCAACGTTAGGCTCAGATTTTGCCCCAACATAAAAAAAAAAAAATGAATTTAGTTAACTAGGACTTAGGTAAAGGTTCCCCTCGCACATATGTGCTAGTTGTTCCCGACTCTAGGGGGTGATTCTCATCTCCGTTTCAAAGCCAAAGAGCCAGTGCTGTCCAAAGACGTCTCGGTGATCATGTGGCCGGCATGACTAAATGCCAAAGGTGCACAGAATGCTGTTCCCTTCCCACCAAAGGTGGTCCCTATTTTTCTACTTCCATTTTTTATGTGCTTTCAAACTGCTAGGTTGGCAGAAGCTGGGACAAGTAACGGGAGCTCGCCCCGTTACGCAGCACTAGAGTTTCGAACCGCTGAACTGCCGACCTTTCGATCAACAAGCTCAGCGTCTTAGCCACTGAGCCGCTGCATCCCCTAACTAGGACTTAGCATTGCTTTAAAACCCATTGAGACCAAGTATCAAAGCTGGTTCCTCCACCCACTGCATATTTGTTCTTTAAAAAGCCCCCCAAAATGCCATTCCAAAAAGGAAAATCTGAAACTTTTTGTAGTCCTAGACAGGCATTTGAGCATATTCTGTCTAGGTCTGCCTGTTGACAAGCAACAATGGGGATATTTCATTTTTGTTTTTGTTAGCTACTGCCAGAAAAGCTAAATTCTAAGCCAATTTGCAAGCAGAACTGCAGTTAGTTTGCTGTTTTAAGACACGCCGTCTAGATCACTGCCCGACCGACTCTTTTGTCTGGTCCCCAGAGTTCTCTGAAACCTTACCATTAAATTTTGTTAGCACGTTGATTTATTAACCTTTGGATGGGGTTATTATGCCTTGAAAAGAATTAACCTGTCTCCCCAATAAAGCTTTGAAAATATGACTTTGCCCTGCTTTAGAGAAGGACCACTAAAGAAAGTGGCTTGATAGCTCCTTTTTCTATTTTCACATTAATGATCCCAACTGTAAGAAAACAGGCATTGTTTCTTTTATTATGATTGTGGTGAACAGAGTCAAATGGAGCAGTATTTTTAATAGTATGAACATAACGAGGATTTAAATGGGTTTTTGCCAGTTTGGCATTTCTCAACTTGAAGCTTTCAGGATGTGAATGGATTACAATTTCCAGATGGTTTCATGTCATGAAGATCAGAATTTCCAGGGGTTGTAGTCTCAACATAACTAGAAAATCCTAATTTCAAAAAAGGTGGCTTAGGTAGCATTGTTCCAATATTTAAAGGGCTGCCACAAAGAAGAAGGGGTCAACCTATTCTCCAAAGCATCTGAAGGCAAAACAAGAAGCAATGAATGGAAACTAATCAAGGAGAGAAGCAACCTAGAACTAAGAAGAAATTTCATGTCAATGAATAGCAATAGCACTTAGACTTATATACTGCTTTACAGTACTTTGTTACATCCCTCTCTAAGCCAGGGGTGGGTTCTAAATTTTTTTTACTACCAGTTCTGTGGGTGTGGCTTATTTTGTGGGCGTGGCTTGATGGTCATGTGACAATTATTTAGGATTTAGCAGAGTACTGGTCTACCAGGCTTTTAACTGCTTGCAGAGCTGTACCGATCTACCCATTTATTTTTGCAGGCACCGGTCTACTCATGTATTTTTGCAGGCACTGATCTACCCATTTATTTTTGCAGGCACTGGTCTACCCATTTATTTTTGCAGGCACCCGTCTACCCATGTATTTTTGCAGGCACCGGTCTACTCATTTGTTTTCTTTTAACATTGATCAGCTGTAGGGCGGCCCTTTGAAGTCCGGTGGCAAGAGTTTAAACAGTTTTTTTCTCTCTAGCCATCAGCTGGGATTCAGGGGGCAGCAATAGATTGGGGGTGGGGCCAAATAAAAGGTAAGAATAATGCGGGGGGTGGAGGTGCGGGGGGCGGGAGCGGGGGGGGGGGGGCAGAACCGGTTTGGTGACATCATATCGTCACCACTACCGGCTCGGCAGAACCGGGCCGAACCGGGAGGAACCCACCACTGCTCTAAGTGGTTTACAGAGTCAGCCTATTGCCCCCGATAATCTGGGTCCTCATTTTACCGACCTCGGAAGGATGGAAGGCTGAGTCAACCTTGAGCCTGGTGAGATTCGAACTGCCAAATTGCAAGCATCCGGCAGTCAGCAGAAGTAGCCTGCAGTACTGCACTCTATCCACTGCGCCACTGTAGCTCATATCAATTAATTACAATTGCTGTTAATCAGTGGAACAGCTTGCCTCCAGAAGTTGTGGGTGCTCCAACACTGGAGGCTTTTAAGAAGAGATTGGACAACCATTCATCTGAAATGGTATAGGGTTTCCTATCTGAACAAGGGGTTGGATTAGAAGACCTCCAGGGTCCATTTTCAACTCTGTTGTTCTGTTATTCTCACTGCAGAATATGTAATGCAGCAGTTCAATGGCCTAGCAGAGAAAATGACTGCAATTTCAAAGTCAGTAAGATCACCAAAACTCAATTCCATCAAAGGGTAAACATGCTATTGAGAGTTTTCTATTGTGGAGCTAATATTCTGCTAAACTCTATGGCATTTTGCTCCACAGAGGCATATGTTCCTTCTCATTGTATAAATCCCAAACTCTGAAGCTGTAGGAGGTGCGAATCCAAGAATAAATCTTCAGAATGTCATGATTCACTAACCATACGGGGCAGCTGCACGTAGATGGAAAGTTATGGATTTCCTCTTAGTCTTTTGTTTAGCTATTATTCTGCCTGCTCTTGGCCCTTAACTTGCTAAAATGAGGCCATGTCTTTCTTTTCGGGCACACAAGCATCAGTGTATATGCTTTAGCAGTAGTAATAGTACTTAGACTTACAATTTGCTTTGCTCAAGATCAGGCGTCACCAACCTTGGTGATTTTAAGATTTGTGGACTTCAACTCCCAGAATTCCCCAGCCAGCATGGCTGTCTGTCTGAGGAATTCTGGGAGTGGAAGTCCATCAGTCTTAAAGTCCCCAAGTTTGGAAACCTCTGGTCAAGATGATTCTCACTGGTTTGACATCATGACATAAACTCCCTTCCTTCCTTCCTTCCTTCCTTCCTTCCTTCCTTCCTTCCCTCCCTCCCTCCCTCCCTCCCTCCCTCCCACCCCCTCCCAGATCAATTCCCAGACCTGATGCAATGAATTGGTTGTGTATTGAAAATGTATTCAAAATACTTTTTGACAGGATTCTTGTTGCACTCATAAGGCTAAGCTGCAATGTTTAAACTTTAATATTTTTGACAGAATGCCATAATGCAATTGGAAGCTGATAAAAAAACTTGTTTGGGCTGTTCTGTTTTTAGAAGAAGAGGGACAAAGCAGGGAAGGGAAGGGAAAGGAAAGGGAAAGGAAAGGGAAGGGAAGGGAAGGGAAGGGAAGGGAAGGAAAAAGGAAAGGAAAGGAAAGGAAAGGAAAGGAAAGGAAGGGAAGGGAAGGGAAGGGAAGGGAAGGGAAGGGAAGGGAAGGGAAGGGAAGGAAAGGAAAGGAAAGGAAAGGAAAGGAAAGGAAAGGAAAGGAAAGGAAGGGAAGGGAAGGGAAGGGAAGGGAGGGGAGGGGAAGGGAAGGAAAGGAAAGGAAAGGAAAGGAAAGGAAAGGAAAGGAAAGGAAAGGAAAGGAAAGGAAAGGAAAGGAAAGGAAAAAGGGAAAGGGAAGAATGAGGAAGGGAAGTGGAAGAGAAGGGAAGTAAGGGAAGGGAAGGGAAAGGAAGGAAGGAAAGGAAAGGAAAGGGGAAAGGGGAAAGGGAAGAATGAGGAAGGGAAGTGGAAGAAGAGAAGAAGAGGAGGAGGATTAGGAGGAAGTGGAGGAGGAGGGGGAATAGAAGGCTTCTCTCTGTTGGTGTCTTCCTGGAGTTTTGACTTCAACTCCCAGAGTTCTCAATTATTTCCCTATCAACTGGAGAATATTGCAAGGGACATACAGTATCCATTATTTCAGTTTCACCTTGATAATTGAATCAAGTTTCAGCTTGATTCTAGAGAACAGACAGGAGATCTAAGCAGAATTAAAGTACTCCACAAACATCAGGGGTACCAATATTGGGGAAAGCTGGTTAAATTTCTCCACCATCTTGACTGTAGAAACACACTTTCTTTTCTAATGTTTCCCACAATAGCCGCACTATGAGAAAACACTTAACAAACTGTCTTCCATCGTTTGGCTTGCTTAAGGCTCCTGGATTAGCTTTCAGAGTCTCATCCAGTTCTTCGTTAATTGTGATAGATGAATCAGTCTAGTCTGGTTCCTCTCATTTTCTCAGCTTTCCCCGTTAATTTCAGAAGTCCTGCGTCTGCATGAGTTGGAGAATATTTCTGTTAAAGCTCGAATGGACATTTATACAGCTAGTTCTCGACTTACGACTACAATTGAGACCAGAATTTTCACTGCTACGCAAGGCAATTGTTAAGTGAGTCATGCCGAGTTTTATGACCATTTTTGCCATGGTTGTTAAGCCAATCCCTGCAGTTGTTAAATGAAACAAGCAGTCATTAAATAATTCTGGCTTCTCCCATGGCCTTGCTTGTTTGAAACCAGCTGGGATGGTCACAGCTAACACAGCTAACCCGGGAAGCTGCAAACATTGTTTATTTATTTATTTTATTTTATTTATTTTGTCAAGCATGTATAAGATAATAGATATAAGTATAAACATGATTATGAGTACAGGAAATGGATACGAATAAATGGGGACAGTAGGACAGGATTAGGGTTAGGGATGCTGGTGCGCTTAAGTATGCCCCGTAAAGACCTCTTAGGAATGGGGTGAGGTCAACAGTAGACAGTCTAAGGTTAAAGTTTTGGGGGTTTGGGGAAATAACCACAGAGTCTGGTAGTGCATTCCAGGCATTGACCGCTCTGTTGCTGAAGTCATATTTTCTGCATTCAAGTTTGGAGCGGTTTACCTTAAGTTTGTATCTATTGTGTGCTCTGTATTGTTGCGGTTGAAGCTGAAGTAGTCATTGACAGGTAGGACATTGTAGCAGATAATTTTGTGTACTATTCTTAGGTCAGACCAAAGGTGGCGAAGTTCTAAGTTGTCTAAGCCCAAAATTTCAAGCGTCGAAGCACCTGGTCTACCCCAATACTGCTTCCCTTTCGCCTTTCAGCTCCAATCCAGGAGCCCTCAGGCCTATTTGATACAAAATAGTTTGTCATGAAAGCGACTGTGAACCTGGATTGGAGCTGAAAGGCGAAAGGGAAGCAGTATGCTCCCTCCCATATTGGGGTGGACCAGATGCTTTGACAGAAAAAACACTTAATCTATCCCCTGGCTCAAGCTGATAAAGGGAGGAGAACCTGTGACTCAGAGGTTAATACAACTGCCTAATATGCAGGCAACCCAAGTTTGAATCCGAGTAAGGGTATGGCTAGCTGATGAGAGCTAAATAGCTTGAAATAGATCTATACTAGTCTCCCTTTATTCCTTTATCAGCAAATATAAATATCTGTGTGTGTGTGTGTGTGTGTGTGTGTGTGTGTGTGTGTGTGTGTGTGTGTGCGTGTGTGTAGTAAATATATGCTGCTTGGCAAACACACAAATTTTGATCACATGATCACGGGGATATTGTGCTGATCGTAAGAGCGAGGAACAGTTATAAGTCACTTTATGTCAGTACCGTTGTAATTTTGAACAATTACTAAACAAATGGTTGTAAGTTGAGGTCTACCTGAACTTGTAGTTATGCATTCATCTCTAATATTTGCATGTTTATATAAATAGATGCTTCTATTGACAATGTTTTCACCGAAAGAAATGCATTTTTCCGTTTTCTGTTATTATTTACAGGTTTGTAGGGATTTTTGATGGGAGCAGTCAAAATTTAAAAGGATAAACTCAATTTTAGTTCACATGCCATTTCAAGTAAGTGCATTTGTGTGTAAATATGAAGCAAACAAATTTCTCTCCTAGCCCAAATTTTGTTCCCTTTGGATTCCTTTGAAAAATAATCCAATAACTCGTTACAGAGAGAGCACTTGAATACATTAGTCCTGGTCTATTTTTGATATTTCTATTACACATTTAGACCCATACAGAAGAATGTCTCATGTGAATTAAAGACTCCTGTAAGTAAAAGAAATGGATATAGATTTTTTTTCTCATCGGCATTATAAATTTCTGCCTCAAAGCTAGCACTGTTGTGCTTGAAACATATTTCTCTCTGTGATAATAGATAATGGTGATCTTCTTGGAATGCTAGGCACAGTTTTGCTTTAGCCATTATTATTGCAGTTGTTACTGTTACATCATATTCTTCCACCATGTGATGTGACTGGATAACAAATTGCAGGGAAAAAATGATAGTGGTTGGCCGGGTTGAGGGAATGTGTATAAAGTGAAGACATCAGTTATAGTAAATTGCTACAGTATCTGGAGTATTGTATTGTATGGTATGGTATGGTATGGTATGGTATGGTATGGTATGGTATGGTATGGTAGAGTAGAGTAGAGTAGAGTAGAATAGAGTAGAGTAGAGTAGAGTAGAGTATTGTAAAGTATCGTAGGGTAGAGTAGAATATCGTAGAGTATCATAGAGTAGAGTATTGTAGAGTATCGTAGAGTAGAGTATCATAGAGTATCATAGAGTAGAGTATTGTAGAGTAGAGTATCATAGAGTATCATAGAGTAGAGTATTGTAGAGTAGAGTATTGTAGAGTAGAGTATCATAGACTATGGTAGAGTAGAGTATTGTAGAATACAATACAATACAATACAATACAATACAATACAATACAATACAATACAATACAATACAATACAATACAATACAATACAATACAATACAATACAATACAATACAATACAATGTGGTCCTATCCACCATTAAACCATCTTTCCAAACAGCCTCCATGTTTCCAGTGTCTTTTTCTCCACTTGGAACTGAACCCAGGTGGACATTTCTTCCAACAATACATTGTCCCCTAATGCAGCTGCATTTGGACAGCTCTCTCTCTCTTTTTTTAAATGGAGAAAATTGTGCTTCCAAATTCTAGAAATGTACGAATCTGAAGTTTCCCTATTGGTTCCAAAAGTGTACAATTCAGTAAATCGGGATTAAAATGCTAATTGAAGTAATTTCCTTTCTTCCTCTCCATTTTCTGGTTGGGAAACTATACAATGCATCAGCAGATTTACTAACCAGTTACATAATTAGGAAGGACACCATTAACATCAGAACATGATAAAGGGCCACAATCTTAGGCAGACATCCACATCTAGGAATAACTGCTTAAACTGTGGTATGTAAGCTCAGTCTCCTGGAATTGGCTCACATTTCTGGATTTCTTCTTGATCTGTATGTAATTCTGTAAGCGTGTTTGACTTAACTTACTCACAGACCCCTTGCAACTGCTTTGTAAGAATTCCCAAATGCAGAAACTCTCTGTCTTTGGCAAATCGTGTCTATAATAACCTTTGCAGGTACGGGCAATGAATCCACAAACATCAAGCAGAAGGCCAAAGGCACAGGGATTCCAGCATCAAGCACATGCACGCCCTCACTTTCCTCAATCCAGCGAGGTAGAATCAAATCCCAAATTGACTGAATTTAAAAAAATCTCTGAGGAGTAGGAGTTGATTAGGACTTGGAAAAGATACCATTGGGTAATCTCAGCTGTAAGAGGGAGGGAAGAGAGGGAGGGAGGGAGGGCGGGCGGGGAGGGAGGGAGGGAAGGCAGGAAGGAAAGAAGGAAGGAAGGAAGGAGAGAGGGAGGGAGGGAAGGAAGGAAGGAAGGAGGGAGGGAGGGAGAGAGGGAGGGAAGGAAGGAAGAAGGAGGAGAAAGAGAAGGAGGAGAGGGAGGGACAGAGGAGGAAGGAAAACAGGATGTTAATATAGCTGATTAGAACTTAGAAAAGATGCCATCAGGCAATCTCTACTGAAGAAGAAAGAAAGAAAGAAAGAAAGAAAGAAAGAAAGAAAGAAAGGAAGGAAGGAAGGAAGGAAGGAAGGAAGGAAGGAAGGAAGGAAGGAAGGAAGGAAGGAAGGAAGGAAGGAAGGAAGAAAGAGGAAGGAAGGAAGGAAGGAAGGAAGGAAGGAAGGAAGGAAGGAAGGAAGGAAGGAAGGAAGGAAGAAGAGGTGGTATTCAGGTTGTGACCAGTTCAGGTATTCAGGTTCTGACCAATTCTGGAGAACCGGTAGTGGAAAATTTGAGTAGTTCGGAGAACCAGTAAATACCACCTCTGACTGGACCCGCCCCCATCTATTTTCTGCCTCCCGAGTCCCAACTGATTGCTAGGAAATTGGGATTTTGCAGTAACCTTCCCCTGGAGCAGGGAGGGAATGGAGAGTTTACAGTATCCTTCCCCTGCCATGCCCACCAAGCCACACCCACAGAACCGGTAGTAAAAAAAATTGAATCCCAAGGAAGGAAGGAAGGAAGGAAGGAAGGAAGGAAGGAAGGAAGGAAGGAAGGAAGGAAGGAAGGAAAGAAGGAAGGAAGGAAGGAAGGAAGGAAGGAAAGAAGGAGATAGGAAAGGAAGGAGAGAAGGCGAGAAAGGGGGAGATGTGAAGAAGAGGAGGGAGGACAAGAGAGAAGGAAAAAAGAAGAAAAAAAAATGGCAATAATTTAAAGGCAAACTATGTCCATAGTGTTGCCCAGAAAACATCATGGATGCACCCATGATATCAATAAGACTCAGTTCAACTTGAAAGAGACACTAACTGAATGTTTTATCAAGTTTAAGCTTTCTTCCGTGGTTCAGAGCCTGCTGGGCTAAAGGAGCATCTTTTAACGCCAAGATGGCTCTAAAGATTTGATCAACATTGGTGGGATAATTTCCCGTCAGGTCGAGGAATAGAAGAAGCAGAATTCAGTGACAATATTTAGTATTTATTTCCAAATAAAAAAATTATCTAAGATCAAAACAAAAATTTCAGTTTGTCCCAGGGTTTACCATCACCTGTCCTTTCGGCACCAATGCTGCGTTCCCCACCAAAACTAGACCTAGAGGGACAAAACCAGTCACTAGCCACAAAACAACCCCTAATGAAAGCAGTCTACAGGTAGTCCTCGACTTATGACCACAATTGAGCCCAAAATTTCTGCCGCTAAGCGAGACAACAGGTAAATGTCTTTTGCCCCCGTTTTATGATCTTTCTTGCCACCATTGTTCAGTGAATCACTGCAGTTGTTCAGTTAGTAACACAACGGTGAAGTGAATCTGGGGTCCCCATTGACTTGGGTGGGAAAAGGGGATCCCATGACACTGGGATACTGCAATGGTCATAGATATGTATGGGTTGCCAAGTGTAGCCTGGGTGAAACCAGGCTTAATAGCAGTGGCTGTGAGAGGGATCTTGGAGTCTTAGTGGACAACCAGCTAAATATGAGCCAGCAGTGTGCAGCAGCTGAAAGAGCCAATGCAATCCTAAATTGCCTTAACAGAGGGATACAATCAAGATCAAGTGAGGTACTAATACCACTCTATAAAGCCTTAGTAAGACCACACCTAGAGTCCAGTTTTGGTCACCACACTATAAAAAAGATGTTGAGACTTTAGAAAGAGTGCAGAGGAGGGCAACCAGGATGATTAGGGGACTGGAGACTAAAACATATGAAGAACGGTTGCAGAAACTGGGCATGGCTAGTCTAGTGAAGAGAAGGACCAGGGAAGACATGACAGCAGTCTTCCAATACTTGAGGGGCTGCCACAGAGAGGAAGGGGTCAAGCTATTTTCTAAAGCAGCTGAAGACCAGACAAGGAATAATGGATGGAAACTGAACAAGGAGAGATTCGACCTGGAAATAAGGAGAAATTTTCTGACAGTGAGAACGATCAACCAATGGAACAGAAGTTGCCTTCAGAAGTTGTGGGAGCTTCATCACTTGAGACTTCCAAGAGGAGATTGGACTGTCATTTGTCAGAATTAGTGTAGGGTCTCCTGCTTGGGCGGGAGGTTGGACTAGATGACCTACAAGGTCCCTTCCAACTCTGTTAATCTGTTAAACATCTGTGTCTGAATTCTGATCATGTGACCATGGGGATGCTGCAACAGTCATCAGTGTGAAAAACTGTCCTAAGTCACTTTTCTCAATGGTGGTGTAACTTCGAACGGTCATTAAATGAATGATCGTAAATCAAGGACTACCTGTATTCTTTTCTCTTCCCAACTGCAATACTTATTTCGCTGATTGTCTTTGGGGATAAGAAAAAAACCCAGAATAACTGAGGCAACAATCAGCTCATCCAGTTTTTATTTTGATTTTTTAAAGAGCCCTTTCAAGATCCAACCATACTCTAATCCTGCCTGGCCTGGGAGCAGCGACAACATTATTTGTGTTATTTCTAACACAAATGCCTGGCATTTGTGTAGTGCAGAACCTTTGTTGCTCTATGAATATGAAATAAGGGTTAATATATTATAGAGCATGTGTCTTCCAATTCTACCTGGGTCCCAATTCCTCTTCATGGGAAGTTAAGTAGGCAGTAAGCTATATGCTATATGGAAAATGCTTGCGGTAAGAGAGAAAAGAAAGAAGAAAAGAGGACAAATAAAATAATCTAACCCCCTTCTGTGTTGGCTATCAACCCTGAACTGTTGTTTTTGTCCTTAAACTGTAGAGAACTTCATAATTATACATTCAGTGTCACTGAGAGATCCGCTGTGTAATTATACAGCTCAGTTCTAATGACCTCAGTTCCTGTGCTGGTACAAGGCGCAATGCGAATTAAAATTGGAATTTAGGGCCAAGCATAAGAGGAAGGAAAAGTTGGGCCTTTGCGCTGCTTTTTTTTTTTTTTTCTCTCTCTCTCAAGCAGATGGAAACTCAAATGTGATTCCTGGTTTACTGCATTTGGAATTAAAATTTAGGCACATCCTGGGATTTGTTCGTTGCGATGGGGCTGGAAGGGATCACCCAGTCACATCTTTGTTCTCCAGGTTCATGATCAGCAGATGGCCTTCTCCTTTGTCTGGACAAATATTATTTTTCAGGTGTATCCTACCAATCTTTGTCGTTTCTGTCCTCATGAACTCTGGAGGGTTCTCTGTGAGATAGCAGATGCTTCCCCCACCAAAAAGGGAGAAAAAAAATGGTTTTTGAGGAATAGTCAAGGTTCAAATGATTAATATCCCAGATGTTCACTGACAAATGGAAAATTAATCTGAACTCTGGATTATGTCAGAGGAAGACCCTTGGGTACATTAAATGATGTCATCAAAAACCAGACTGGAAGGCCTCCCAACTACCAACCTATTTCTGGTGAAACATGTGTGAGGGCAGAAGAATAGATAGCTTGATGCACTCACTCAGTTCCCCCAATCCTATATGTCTTGCCGTTTGGTCACTAGCACCTTCTAATACATAGTCCAGAGGTCTTCAAACTTGGGAGCTTTAAGACTTGTGGACTTCAATTCCCAGAATTCTCCAGCCAGTTATGCTGGGAAGTGAAGTCCACAAGTCTTAAAGCTCCCAAGTTTGAAGACATCTGACATAGTCTTACGCTGATAGACTGACATGATCATGGCGCCATTAGATAAGGACAATAAATCAGACGCTATTCACAATGCAAAATCATGCACTGGGTGTCGTGCTGTAAGAGGCCTTTCATTGCATTTTGTTCAAAAACTTTTTACAGCCCCGCAATCCCTTTTGTCAAGGTGAAGAGTCAGGGCGACTGAATGAGCATTTACTGGCCCGATGCCCTTCCTGACGCCTAGGCATAGTTCACAGCAGATATTTTCTTTTTGCACCCTGATAGAGAAACTGTTGTGGCTCTGTCCTCCGAGCCTATCTTATCGGAGGAAGAAGGCTCCGAACATGAAGGAGAGAAGACGGCCAGGCCTCCCTCTCCAGGACCCTCCTCTCTGGCAATGCCTCAGGTGTCTCCCGAAGGAGAAGAGATTGGCCAGGAGCCAGGTGTTTCCGAGCCGTCGGATAGTGACGAAGAAACATTGTGGTTGGACCCACGCCAGCGTCGGAGAGACAAGCGTGCGCAGCAGAAAAGGAGGCGTGCCAGAGATTAAGCTGAGTCACTGGACCACACCCCACAGGCTATAAAAGGGAGTGTGGTGGCCATTCGGACTCTGTGACGGACAAAGCTAAATCTCTGGCGAGTCACTTTGCACCTTTGGACACAAGGCCTATATGCTGTGGATTTAATTACAAACTGGACTATTCAAACTGTGTGTATTTTTGTCTGTGTTATCGGAGTAAAAGTTCTTGGCAGGCAGCTACGGAGTTGCTGCCAAGTTCCTTATCACTGACGATTGAGTGTTTGAAGAGTTTATTTAACCCTCGGCTGGCTGGTTGGGTGCGTGTGTGGGACGGGGACAGAACAGAAACATCTGTCAACTGCCAAGAATTGAACTCTCAACCTTCTGAGTGGGAGGGGAAAGTCTTCATCTCTAGGCTACCCTGCCACTCTATTGCATTTTATTCAATATATAATTTTATTCATATCTTGATTTTCCTTCAGGATTTTCAGGAACTCTGGAAGACATACCTTCTTCTCCATTTCCACACATACCTCATCAATAACCCTGTATGGTAGATTGGGCTGAGAGAGAGGGGGGCACAAGCTTAGGATATCCAAAGAAGCTCCATGCCTGAGGCTGGACTCCATCATAGTTCTCTAGGCATTTGGCTTGATCATTACCTGCCTATGATTCTGTTGTAAGGAAAAATGCAGCCACTGCCTGACACATTTGGAGCTGATGTTGGAAACACTCTGGAGTAAAAGAGACTCAAATCTTAGGACTCTTCCAAGTATTAGTCAGAAGTAGCACACAAATAAATTGCCAAACTTGATGGTTAGATTAGAAGATTGGAATTCTTTATTGGCCAAGTGTGATTGGACACACAAGGAATTTGTCTTTGGTGCATATGCTCCCAGTGTACATAAAAAGAGAAGATACATTGGTCAAGAATCATAAGGTACAACACTTAATGGTAGTCATAGGGTACAAATAAGCAATTAAATCATACTAGGAAACAATCAATATAAATTGTAAGGATACAAGCAACAAAGTTACAGTCATACAGTTGTAAGTGGGAGGAGATGGGTGATAGGAACGATGAGAAGATTAATAGTAATAGTAATGCAGACTTAGTGAATAGTTTGACAGTGTTAAGGGAATTATTTGTTTAGCAGTGATGGTGTTTGGGAAAAAACTGTTCTTGTGTCTAGTTGTTCTGGTGTGCAGTGCTCTATAGCATCGTTTTGAGGATAGGAGTTGAAACTATTTATGGTTTGCTGCAAGTGTCAAACACTTTCTTTTTAAAATGATAGTTAAAGTACTAATTCAGCCCTTGAAATTCTGGTCTTTTCATCAGATCATATAAAGAACATTTTTTAAAAAAGTGTCTTATAAAAGAAGTACCACCCACTTTATTATAGTTGGCAAGCTGTGGTGTTCAACCTATAGGAGGGTCTTGTTTTCAATTTCAAAATTTAAGGTATATAAAATTGTGAATAACCTGTCACAGAATCTGGAAATATACTTCAACGCAGTTAGCGTATTCTAGGAGAATCTTGAGAGCTTGTCAAAGTCCTCTGTACTTCAGCTTATACTTAATGAAATCAAGCTGGAATTGTTTTGAATTTCTTTCACATGCTTTCTACTTTCCTGGAACCCATATATTTTAAATCAGCCTTTCTCCCTTCTCTGAATTAAACTCACATCCCACCACACAAAGCACGCTCTGCAAGATTAACCAAACTCCTATGGATCATTTCCTCTCCCTACAGTTTCCTCCCCCACCTTTACTTTCACTAAATTCTAAATGTACCAAATAATAACTCAAATGTACAGGTACAGATTATGTGAAATCTGACTCAATATCAGTAACAGAGAGAGGTCTTGGAATCCTAGTGGACAATCACTTAAATATGAGCCAGCTGTGTGCAGCAGCAGCCAAAAAAGCCAATGCAATCTTAGGTTGCATTAACAGAGGGGGAAGCGGGAATGATTCGGCCCATGGGGTGCTTAGATCTGGCCCATGGGGTTGCCCTGGAAACAGCTAAGGACTGGCCCACGGTACCTCTGCTAGCAAAAATGCAGTCCTCCTGAGCTCTGTTTTCACTGGCAGAGGGTTGCAGGAGACAATCGCAGCCGAAAACAGAGCTCGGGAACCTGTTTTAGCTGGCAGAGCATTCGGGCCACCACAGGTGCCCCCAACACGAGTGACATCGAGCTGGCCATGCCTACCCTGGCCATGCCCACCCCGGCCCCTGGAAGTCAAACACTGATGCGACCCTCAATGAAATTGAGTTTGACACCCCTGATTTAGCCACTTCCTTCAACCAGGTCTGAGAGACTTAGCCAGCCCATATCCTTGCTACTGCTGCTACTGGATTAACTATTTGAAAAGAGGAAGGACTGCTGGATAAATGCCACGGTATTAGGGGGATTCATTGTTGGTGTGCCAATGATCTGCTCATTATCCGGTAGGGTTTTATTCATGTGATGTATCATATACGTTGTGTTGAAGCTCTAGATTTATGATGCTTATCTAGCAGGATGTCATTTTTGAGTATTCTGAAAGCCTAACCCTTAGATCTTTCAAGCTTTGAAAAATGCCCTTAGGGGTGAATCTGTCAACTGTCACAAATTAGGAATAAGGTATCTCTGAAACAGATAGGGAGGTAGATAGATAAATAGGAGATACATAGACATCCTTTGTCTGTCTTATTTTACTTTGTAGTAGGAAGGAAGGAAGGAAGGAAGGAAGGAAGGAAGGAAGGAAGGAAGGAAGGAAGGAAGGAAGGAAGGAAGGGAGAGTTGGTATTCAGCAGATTCTGACCAGTTCTGGAGAACCAGTAGTGGAAATTTTGAGTAGTTCGAAGAACCGGTAAATACCGGTTGGCTGGCCCCGCCCCCATCTATTTTCTGCCTCCCGAGTCCCAGCTGATCGGGAGGAAATGGGGATTTTGCACTAACCTTCCTCTGGAGCAGGGAGGGAATGGAGAGTTTACAGTATCCTTCCCCTGCCATGCCCACCAAGCCACACCCCAGAACCGGTAGTAAAAAAATTTGATTCCCAAGGAAGGAAGGAAGGAAGGAAGGAAGGAAAGAAGGAAGGAAGGAAGGAAGGAAGGAAGGAAGGAGGGAAGGAGGAAAGGAGGGAGGGAGGGAGGAAGGAAGAGGGAGGGAGGGAGGGAGGGAGGAAGGAAGGAAGGAAGGAAGGAAGGAAGGAAGGAAGGAAGGAAGGAAAGAAGGAAGGAAGAGGGAGGGAGGGAGGGAGGAAGGAAAGAAGGGAGGGAGGGAGGGAGGAAGGAAGGAAGGAGGAAAGGAGGGAGGGAGGGAGGAAGGAAGAGGGAAGGAGGGAGGGAGGAAGGAAGAGGGAGGGAGGGAGGAAGGAAGGAAGGAAAGAAGGGAGGGAAGGAGGGAGGGAGGAAGGAAGGAAGAGGGAGGGAGGGAGAGAGGAAGGAAGGAAGGAAAGAAGGGAGGGAAGGAAAGAAGGGAGGGAGGGGAGAGGGAGGGAGGAAGGAAGGAAGGAAGGAAGGAAGGAAGAGGGAGGGAGGGAGGGAGGGAGGAAGGAAGGAAGGAAGGAAGGAAGGAAGGAAAGCATTTCTACTTTTCTGGTTACATGAAATTTTCTCTCTAAGTGTGAAATATAGCAACTCTAACTGAAGTGCAAAGGGCTGGAGAAGTACAGGTAGTTCTCAACTTACAACAGTTTATTTCTTGACCGTTCGAAGTCACAACAGCACTGAAAAAAAGGACTTATGACCGATTTTCACACTTACAACAGTTGCAGCATCCCCATGGTCACGAGATCAAAATTCGCATGCTTGGCAACTGGTTCATATTTATAACAGTTGCCAGAGTCCTGGGGTGACGTGATCTGCCTTTGCCACCTTCTGACAAGCAAAGTCAATGAGGAAGCTGAATTTACTTAACAACCATGTTACTAAGCAACTGCAGTGGTTCACTTAACAACGGTGGTAACAAAGGTTGCAAAATGGTACAACGTTCCCTTAACTAATGTCTCACTTAGCAACAGAAATTTGGGTCTCCATCGTGGTCGGAAGTCAAGGACTACCCTTACAGATGACTGATCCTACAATGAAATGAAGGGCGCTCACAGAATCCTCCTTGATCACTTCTTAATAGAAAGGAAGGCAAAGACAAATTGTCCTTCAACTCAAGTTGGACATCTGATAATTTTGTGGAGATGTCCATTTAGTTTTTTGGGGGAATGATTAGGGATGAAATTCAGCAGGTTCTGACAGGTTCTGGAGAACCGGTAGCGGAAATTTTGAGTAGTTCTGAGAACCGGCAAATACCACCTCTGGCTGGCTCCAAAGTGGGGTGGGAATGGGGATTTTGCAGTATCCTTCCCCCAGGAGTGGGGAGGGAATGGGGATTTTGCAACATCCTTCTCCCAGGAGTGGGGAGGGAATGGGGATTTTGCAGTATCCTTCCCCTGCCACGTCCACCAAGCCACGCCCACCAAGCCATGCCCACAGAACCTGTAGTAAAGAAAATTGAATTCCACCACTGGGAATGATACAATAGTGCAGTGTTTTTCAACCTTGGTAGCTTGAAGATGGGTGGACTTCAACTCCCAGAATCCCAGAATTCTGGGAGTTGAAGTCTGGGAGTTGAAGTTCTGGGAGTTGAAGCCTTCAAGCTTCCAAGGTTGAGAAACACTGCAATAGCGGATTTCCACTGGCTTCTTCCAGCAAGTATTTTCAGCTTTTCAATCTACAACCCTGAAACTTTCAGGTGATTGCTTCTTCCATGTGATAACCTGGTGGCAAGCCCCAGAATCTGATATGCAAGCCGTAAAAAACCTCAGCGAAATTTTCTCTCCCATCGATTTCCTCCCTTGAAATCAATTCATTTTTTTCTCCTGGAGAAATCTATCTACATGGTCGCTAGGAGTCAACATTGACTTCATGCCACATAATCATTTTTTCAATCATTTTCCTTCAAATTCAAAGGCTTCAATAAGAGCCTTGGTAGTACAAGGGTTTGAGGCACCCTGTTATTAAGCTGCTTAAGACCAGCTGCCTGCAATTACTGCAGGTTCGAATCTCGCCAAGGCTCAAGGTTGACTCAGCCTTCCATCCTTTCTAAGGTAGGTGAAATGAGGACCCAGTTTGTGGGGGCAATAAGCTGACTTTGTATAAATATACAAAAGGATGAAGGCTATTGCTGAGCACATTGTAAGCCGCCCTGAGTCTTCGGAGAAGGGCGGCATATAAATCAAATTAAAATAAAAAAATAAAAAAATTAAACAGAATGTTTGGCAGGAAAATAGATCCACATTTTAAAAAAACCAGAACAAGAATTTTTTGAAAGCAATATATAAACCTACATCAGAAGAGGGAAATGGCCAAAAGGACTACTACTACTACTACTACTACTACTACTACTACTACTTTCTTCTTCTTCTTCTTCTTCTTCTTCTTCTTCTTCTTCTTCTTCTTCTTCTTCTTCTCCTCCTCCACCACCACCACCTCTTCCTCCTCCTCTTCTTCTTCCTCCTCCTCTTCTCCTCCTCCTCCTCCTTCCTCCTCCTCCACCACCTCTTCCTCCTCCTCCTCCTCCACCACCACCTCTTCCTCCTCTTCCTCCTCCTCCTCCTCCTCCTCTTCTTCTTCTCCTTCTCCTTCTTCCCATGTTCAGAGTCCATTTTACAAAGCAAATGCTGAGCAATCAATTTAAGCTACCAAACTCTGAAAACCAGACAGGAAAGTTGTTAAAAACCTGACATCAAAATATGAGAAGGAAAGTGAATTTCCGATAACAAACTGGGTCAAGATCTTGGATTCTTTATTTGATCTGGATTGACCAATGGGGTGCCTGTATTATGAACAGCCAAGTAAGCGGCAACTATTTCCTGCTTCTTCCATAACTGAACAAACACAAATGATAGATGGCACGAATGACAAAGATGCTGCAGTTTGCAATTATCACATCTGAGGAACTAGTGATAACGTTAAATAAAACCTTTGAATAGCAGCCAATCTGTTCTGCTCCTTGACTCCATGGGGGCTGGTTGTGAACAGCTGGAACGAGCACCTCCTACCAGGCAAAACAAGGCAGGTATGATGAGAGCATATGCGGTAATAATTATACAAAATGCAGCAACCCTCAGGATATTGCTGGAAAAAATAACCAGGTTTCTGATCTCTTTGGCTGAAGGTAGAGAATAATATTTCCAGGAGAGCTCAGCCGGTTTGATCAAGTCACCTTTTGCGGAGGTTATATCTCAGTGGTGGGATTCAAATAATTTAACAAACCGGTTCGCCCAGGGTCAGATTGGCTGTCATGGGAGGAATGGTCTACCCCTGTCCTCTAGCTCTGCTGCACATGCAGGACGAGCCTCCCGCAAGGGCCAACCTGGCCCTGGGCGAACTGGTTGTTAAATTACCCCCCCCCCCTCACTATCAAAGTGGATTCTGGGTGCTGTGCTGCACTGCAATGGAGAAACGGGCAACGGGGCGGCCAGCATGAGGGAAGGAGAAGGAGCAAGGAAAAGAAAGAGGGGAACCTGCTTTCTTCTTCCCTCACCCTGGCTGCTTCATTGCCCACTTCTCCATTGCAACACGGTGCCACACCCAGGATCCATTCTGATAGCAGGGTAGGAGGGGTAATTTAACAACCGGTTCACCCGAACAGGAGCGAACCGGCTGAATCCCACCACTGGTATAACTGATCTTTCTGAGCGCTTCAGTGGTAGCATTCAACACCCAATATGTTCCCTCTGGTTATGTAGCTGTTATTTGTGATCTTCACAGCCGGCTTCCAGCGAGCAAAGTCAGTGGGGAAGATGGCAGGAAGTTGCAAGTCATGGTCACATCAGAGGTGGTATTCAGCAGGTTCTGACCAGTTCTGGAGAACTGGTAGCAGAAATTTTGAGTAGTTTGGAGAACCGGTAAATACCACCTCTGACTGGCGCCGCCCCCAACTATTCTCTACCTGCCGAGTCCCAGCTGATCGGGAGGAAATGGGGATTTTGCAGTATCCTTTCCCTGGAGTGGTAAGGAAATGGAGATTTTACAGTATCCTTCCCCTGCCACGCCCACCAAGCCATGTCCACCAAGCCATGCCCACAGAACCGGTAGTAAAAAATGTTGAATCCCAACACTGGGCCATATGACGTTGCACTGAAAGATCGCTTGTAATTTACTAATGACCATAGCCAGAACTGTTTTAAGTCAAGTGTGGTCACATTTCATGACTGTGTTGCTTAGTGATGGAGTTGTTGGTACTAGTGGCAGCTGGTAGGTAAGGACTACCTGTATTGCTCTGCCTTTTGAGATTTTGACAAAAACAAAAGCGATCTCTTGGGATTTTATCTTAGACCCTTCTGCAAAAAAAAATCATTACCAGTGTTTTCCAAATCACAGAGCCTTGATTCCAGCAAAGCCCGAACCAAACAGTTACAGAATGGCTTAACTATATGGATGAAAGCCCAGCTCCACAATCATATTGAACGGAAGTGAATGTTAGGTGCTTTGGACTTTCCAAGGCCGGATCTCCAGTTTGGCTTATCAAAAGAGTCCCATTAAGAGATAGAAAGTGATTGAGAGGCACATACTATACTCTTACAAACAGAAACGGTCTCATGGGTTCTCCAGTTTCCCTCAGCGTAGAATAGAAAAAGGGAAGCCTGAGGGAATTAAACATTAGGAGTTGTTTTTTTTTTCCAGTCTATCTGAAATACAGATGCATGCCTGTTTTTGACTAACAAGGATGTGTTCAATAACCTGTCCGATTTGATTCGTGGAAATTTAGCAAGAGCGCCATTCTATTTCAGACCCCCGTACATTGAACTGAAACCATAACCTCCAGTCATTACTGTTTACATCATGCAGTCAATTTAGTTTCCAGGACTGAAACAATAGATTCAGATGCCTTTCTTTTCTCAAAGTCAGTTTTGACCTAAACCAACGTAGTTGCAGATATCCTGCAGTCATCACCTTCTCCTTCTCCTTCTCCTTTTCCTTTTCCTTCTCTTCCCCTTCCCCTTCTCCTCCTCCTCCTCCTCTTCCTCCTTCCCCTTCTCCTTCCTTCTCCTCCTCCTCTTTCTCTTTCTCATCCTCCTTCTCATCCTCACCCTTATCCTCAAGAAATTTGAAATCACAATGCATATAATGATTTTCATTTCATTAGATTTTCAACCATATGGCTCATGCTGTTGTATTCACACTCTGTAGCTGTAAGACATTCTTCTTTAATTGTACAATATGATAGGCATCATCATTCTTAATGCAAGATGGATGGCTCAGTTAAGAACAGGCATAAAATTTAGTAAAGGTACGCCAAATTCCGCTCCCTAAGTATAGGGAGACCATTTCTTTTCCGTGAAAGGGACATCTTGCATATTTCATAGGGAATACAAGAACCTCAGGGAAAAAAGTCAGAAGAGGGGCTGTCTTTATTTGAGGTAGCTGGAAGAGTTTTTGTTTTAACCTCGCTACCTTCTTTCCTTTTATTTTCTTGAAATGCAGCACATTTTCACTTGCTTGCAGTTGCATAGAGACTCAGCTTCTTTCTCTGTCTATTTAGAACATTATCATCTTACACACAAGATTTCACTCCCAGAAGTATTACTGAACACACTTGGATTGTGATGTTTGACGGAGCATAGAATTTTCTGGAAAATGTCAACTTTTAATTGATTAAAAAATGGGGGTTTCACTCTCAAATATGGATACTTATAGAGGTTCATGATTCAGTTCATAAGGTGTATTTGGGAAGAGCTTACCAATCAATAGGTAAAGGTAAAGGTTCCCCTCACACATATGTGCTAGTCGTTCCCAACTCTAGGAGGCGGTGCTCATCTCCGTTTCAAAGCCGAAGAGCCAGCACTGTCTGAAGATGTCTCCGTGGTCATGTGGCCAACATGACTAAATGCCAAAAGCGCACGGAACTCTGTTACCTTCCCACCAAAGGTGGTCCCTATTTTTCTATTTGCATTTTTTACATGCTTTCGAACTGCTAGGTTGGCAGAAGCTGGGACAAGTAACAGGAGCTCACCCCGTTACGCAGCACTAGGGATTTGAACTGCTGAACTGCCAACCTTTCGATCGACAAGCTCAGCTTCTTAGCCATTGAGCCACTTCTACCAATTAATAGGGATAGGCAATTTTCTTTATTTATTAATTTTATTAAATATACAATTTAAAAACATTAGACTTGGCGCAACTTGCCTGGTACATACTTTTCTAGCACTTTTTCTTTCGTGTATATTACAATATAATATCATGCATATTCCATATATACTTTTTGTACATTCAATCACACTTCAGTTACAGGAAGTAACTTCATACCTATTCAAATCCAATTTATTCCTATCTAATATTTCTTAATTTAATTTTATTTATTTTTCTCCCCTTTCCTTCACTCTGTTTCTAATTCTCTATCCCTACATTCCTCCTTTTCTCTAGCCATTTATAAAATGTATTCCAGGTTACATAGAATTCCGATTCATCTTTATCTTTGAACTCCATTGTTAACCTGTCCATTTCTGCACAGGTCAATATTTTGTTAATTATTTCTACCTCCTGTGGGTTCTCTCTGTATTTCCAATTTTGTGTGAATATCAACCTCGCTGCCATTAGTATGTGTACCATAAGATATATTTTTTCTTTTTTGTAATTATCCCTTACTATACCCAGAAGGAAGAGTTCTGGTGTCATATCTATCATCTTGTTTAACATCTCTTCTAGCCACTGTTTTATTTGGCACCAAAAGTCCTTGGCTTTCGGGCACCACCACCACATACGATAATAGGTGCCTAATGTTGCTTTACATTTCCAACATTTCGGTGAGCAATTTTTGCACATCTTGGCCAGTCTTGTGGGTGTCTTTCGATTGACAAGCTCAGCATTTTAGCCACTGAGCCACAGTGTCCCTTCTACCAATTAATAGGGATAGGCAATTTTCAATGCTGGGGATGCGATGGCTCAGCAGTTAAAGATGTTGAGCTTATAAGCTGAAAAGTTTGAGACCCGATTGCCGCATGATGGGGTGAGCTCCTGTTACTTGCTCCAGCTCTTGCCCCCTCGTAGTTCAAAAGCATGCAAATGCAAGTAGATAAATAGATACCACTTTCATGGGAAGGTAACATCATTCCATATTACTTAGTACATAGTCATTCACTAAACATGACCACAGAAATAATAAGTGTCCATCTGTTACTTTGGAAGGAACCTTATAGGTCATCTAGTCCAACCCCCCACCCAACCAGGAGACCCCATGCCATTCCTCACAGATGGCAGTCTTGTTTCTTCTTGAAAGCTTCCAGTGATGAAGCTCTCACAACTTCTGAAGGCAAGCTGTTCCACTGGTTGATTGCTCTCATGGTCAGAAATTTTTTCCTTATTTCCAGGTCGAATCTCTCCTTGTTCAGTTCCCATCCATTATTCCTTGTCTGGCCTTCAGGTGCTTTGGAAAATAGCTTGACCCCTTCCTCTCTGTGGCAGCCCCTCAAATATTGGAAGACGGCTATCATGTCTCCCCTGGTCCTTCTCTTCACTAGACTAGCCACACCCACTTCCTGCAACCATTCATTGTATGCTTTAGCATCCAGTCTTGAGACAATGCTGGCTCTCTTGGCTAAGAAACAGAGATGAGGGAAAAGACAGGGAAAACCTTTACCTTAATTTACAAAGTGTGCTATTCTATCCCACGGGTGGCCACTGTTTACAATCATCTGTTCTTCTTTTCCTTTTCTTCCAGATTTGCAACTTTACAACTTCCCCCTTTCTATCATTAAAATAATTTAAAAACAAAGGCATCAGTGTATAATAGCAATAGCACTTAGACTTATATACTGCTTCACAGTGCTTTTGCAGCCCTCTTTAAGCAGTTTACAGAGTCAGCCTATTGCCCCCGACAATCTGGGTCCTCATTTTACCCACCTCGGAAGGATGGAAGGCTGAGTCAACCTTGAGCCGGTGAGATTCGAACTGCCGAACTGCAGCTAGCAGTCAGCTGAAGTAGCCTACAGTGCTGCACTCTAACCACTGCACCACCTCGGCTCCATAAAGAAGTACTCAGACAAAGACAGAACAGTCTGATTTGGAAATCTGATAAAGCTTTCTACATTCATAGATTTGAACATTATGCTCCAATTACCTTCCTGCTATTCTTCTCTTTAGGATTCTGCTTTTTTTTTTTTTTTAATCCAAGAGAAAGCTTTTTTTTTTTTTTGTCTTGCACTGCCCTTTGGTGTGAGAGACTTTGAAAATATGCTTAATGTCAGGTTATTATGTCACTGAATTGCTGACAGGACATTTTACTAGAAAAGACTGTGAGCATCATTGCATAGGCTAGTTTATATGCAGATGCGGAATGTCATTTACTTGGAAAATGCGAAGGGGTAACGGAGCGGTGAAGGTGAATAAGTTGTCCCATCTGGTGGTAGTGGAAAAAGAAGGTGATTTTATTTTATTTTGCAAACCAGAAGAGGAGATATGGAAAGTACTCAGCACTAAGGGCAATGAGAGCTTTGAACATCTTTTTTTTAATGTAAGTTTTTTTATTTTTTTACTTTTTATAAACATATCAAATCAATGCAGTGTGGCCCCTGGATGTTAAACATTCTAATACAAATAAAACTAGTAAAATTAATCATAATTATTCGATTCAATCAATTTATATATTTCTAGTAATGATACACAATTATAATAAGTCGCAATCTGTCATTATTCAATTATTCCATGTTTTCTCTTATTGTTACTTTTGTTTTATTGTATAAAAGTGTATACACTTACATTCCCCCTTCTCTTATTTCTATCACTTATTCTAACTTTTAATCATATCACCTTTGACTAAAAAAGCATTTTCTTTCTATCCTAACTTCTAGTCATGTCACCTACCTTAAAAAAAAAGGAAAATAAAGAGAGAGAAAAGGAAAAGCAAATCAAAACAACAACAGAGAAGAAAAATCATCTATCCATCATCTCTTGCCCGCTTAGAGCTTTGAACAACATCTGTGAAGTCTAAATGTAAGGTTTATAAATGCCTATTGAAACATTTCTCACAATTAGCTACTGTTCACCTCAAGTGGTGGATTTTGAAAGTCTGTTCCGAGGAATCCTCAGGGTTCTCCAAAATGTATCAATGGTTCTTTTCAGACACATCTTTCTGTTACAATTGGTCATCTTTCCTGTTTCCCAAAACCGGACTGAGTGTGTTTGTAGAGCCCATGTTGTGTTTTTTTAATTGTCATGGCTATTTTTTAATCCCAATCTGTAGGAGATGACCAGGCTGAGCTTGAGGGAGGGGTCAAACATGTAATTAGTCATGAGTCCCTTCGTGCCCAAAAGATCTTAAGTCCAGTCCACCTTGAATTCCTTCTATTCTTAATTCCCGCTAATTTCCCTTGACTGCTTATAGTTCAGATTCTTGTAGAGAACTAAAGCTTACAATAAATCATTATACACAGTTGAACTGCCTGGACCTCCTGATTTTCCTGGTGCTTGACAAGATCATTCTGTTTTGCTGTCTGTTTTTTAATTGTTTTAACTGCATATTTATTATTTATTACATGTATTTATATGCCGCCATTCTCCCAAAGGACTCAGGGCGGCGAACACAAGTTAAGAAACAAGTACAATAAAATCATAATTTAATCCAAATAATTAATTAATAGTAAATAATAAAACCCGGAATCAGTCTTAGCCTATTTGTTTAAAAAGCCAAGTCTTCAAGTCCCGATGGAAGGACAATATTTGGCACAAATTATTCTGTAATCCTACTTCATGCACAATTATGTTAATATTCAACTCCTTAGTTCTAGGTTGCTTCTCTCCTTGATTAGTTTCCACCCGTTATTTCTTGTCTTGCCCTCAGGTGCTTTGGAGAATAGCTTGACTCCCTCTTCTTTGTGGCAGCCCCTGAGACATTGGAAGACTGCTATCATGTCTCCCCTAGTCCTTCTTTTCATTAAAGTAGATAACCCAATTCCTGCAACCATTCTTCATATGTTTAAGCTGCCACTTCCCTAATCATCTTTGTTGCTCTTCTCTGCACTCTTTCCAGAGTCTCAACATCTTTTTTATATTGTGGTGACCAAAACTGGATGCAGTATTCTAAGTGTGGTCCTACTAAGGCTTTATAAAGGGTTACTAATACTTCAAGTGATCTTGATTCTCTCCCTCTCTTAATGCAGCCTGTACAAATCTTGAGTGGCACCTGCCATTTATTTCCCATATTACATTTTGAAATGTTTTCATCCTGTTTTGTCTCTTTCCTTTAGAATCAACAATGCTGTCTGCCTTTCTGCTTCTTCCAATAATCAAACAGGTGAGATTAATCTCCCAGTAATCAACAGATCAGATTAATCTTTCAGTAACTAATTTAGAATTAGACATGTGCCCCATAGTAGGCAGGAGCAATCATAAGCTAATGAGCTGGCTTCAAAAAGTACCAGCTCAAAGTGAAACTAAACAAATCTGAATTCTGGGCTAATTAGATATTGCAAAGAATGATGGAGATACATTTCCATTATTAACTACAGAGAACAAATTCTTCTTTTTAGGCAGACGGACATCATGTGGCTGAATATCTTCATTATGGGTCAGGAAAGATGGAAATGGCAACCCAACACTTCTGAAAAACACCAAAGTTGGAGAAGGTTAATTTAATAGTACTTAACACCGCATATATTTACTTCTGCCATTGAAATCAATCAACTGAAAATATTGATCTTTGAGCAGATCATCTGCTACAATTATTCAAAGGGATGTCTTTGTTTATTGGATTCCTATTTCAGCTGAAATGTCTAATCAATGTATTGGTGGCCCAATTAATCAAATGCATTAGAATAAGTCAGGAATGAAGTTAAGGCTAAGCATTTAGGTGCTCATCTCCAATTCTTTTCCCATTTCTCCTCCCTTCTACATTTGTGTAAGGTCTTTGGAGTAAGGATAATCACAGAACCATGAAATTAGATGGACAGTAGACAATAACACCAGGAAAAGAGGATTTGGCTCACCCTTACAGCATCCTCAACTGCTGAAAAGCTTTTCATTAAGTGCCTACATCAAAGGAGCATTGATGGCCACCTAACATACTATAGGTAGTCCTCACTTAAAGACCACAATTGGGACTGGCAAACCCATCACTAAGCTATATGGTCATTAGATGAGAGACCAAGAACCATGTGGCACA
Source organism: Pituophis catenifer annectens (assembly GCF_029215685.1). Taxonomy (NCBI): domain Eukaryota; kingdom Metazoa; phylum Chordata; class Lepidosauria; order Squamata; family Colubridae; genus Pituophis; species Pituophis catenifer. The sequence goes on from NW_027256884.1 coordinate 121,162,359, forward strand.
GTGGTTAGAGTGCAGTGTTGCAGGTTGACTCTGCTCATTGCCAGCAATTCGATTCTCACCATCTCAAGGTTGACTCAGCCTTCCATCCTTCTGAGGTCCGTAAAATGAGGACCCAAATTGTTGGGAGCAATATGCTAACTTTGTAAATCGGTCAGAGAGTAGTATATAAGTCTAAGTGTTAATACGTTTGCAATTGTTATATGGTCATTAGAGGAAAGATCATTTGACCACAGCAGACCTATGGTGTCAATTCCACTATGGTTATTAAGAAAATAACCTGTGGTCATTAAGTGTGAGATCATGTGACCATTTCCCCATGGATTTTGCTTATCCCGGAAGCTGGCTTGAAGGTTGCAAATGGCGTTCATATGACCATGGGACACTGTGACAGTCATAGGTTCGAGGAGCAGTTGTAAAACTACATTTGCAGCGCTCTTTAAGCAGTCACTAAACAGGGTAGCCATTAATCAAGGACTACCTGTATGATCTCAAAGATCAGTTTATTCACCATACATTTAACCGGGTGACAGGCAGGGATAGAAATGTGGGCTTTAAATTCTAAAATTGAGCTAACTGAATAAATTAATCCTGAAGAGGTAAGAATTAGCCCCCCAAAGATCTAGTGGAATTAACTTTTGTCTAATACTGTGATGGCAAACCTATGGCACGCATGCCACAGGCGGGCAACTCAGCTCCACCCCTCATATGTGCATGCACCTCCCACCGGGCAGCTGATTTTTGGGATGCGCGGGGTGGGCGCATGCAAGAGATGCACATGCATACACAGGGGGGGTCACACGCATGCACGGGGGGCAGGGGTCATGCACACATGTGCGGGGTGGGGGCAGAATGCGGGGGTGGGGTGGAATGCCCCCCCAGCACCACCTGTTTTTTGGCCAAGAAGGCTACAGGGAGGCCTGTATCCTGCCCCCCCTCCCCATGGTCCGTTTTTGGGCCCAGGAGGCTTCAGGGAGGTGCAGCCCACCCCCCACATGACCTGTTTCTGGGGCCAGGAAGCTGCAGGGAGGCCTGTTAGACCCAAACCGGAGCATGGGGGGGGGGGGGGTTTTCAAAAACCTTTGAGACAACTATGACCTGGATTACTGAGGGATCTCCATGGACAATTTATCCTAAACCCCCCCTCCCCATGGCCAGTTTTTGGGCCCAGGAGGCTGCAGGGAGGCCTGCTAGGCCAAAAATGGGGCTGGGGGTTGCATCAGGGGTGGGTTCTACTTACCTTTACTACCAGTTCACAGCGGGGCCGCGCGCTCTTCTGCGCATGCGCAGAAGCGTTTTGATGACGTCGGGGTCGGTGGGCAGAGCCTCCCACCGGTTTTACTACCGGTTCTATAGAACCAGTGCGAACCGGGGGCAACCCACCACTGGGTTGCGTGTGCATGCGCAGGGGGCAATGGGAGCGTGGGGGAGTCGCACGTGCATGTGTGGGGCACTGGGGCGCTTGGGGGGTTGTGCACACATGCGCAGGGGCATGCGCATTGCATTATGGATGCCGGCATGCGTGCACGCGCGCTTTCAGCACATAATGAGAAGAAGGTTAGCCATCACTGGTCTAGGAGTTAAACTAACTCAATCCAGATCGTGAATCCTGTATACTAGGGAGTTAACTATCTCTTTTAACATCTAAAAACTGAGGTAAAAGTCCAAGGCGTCTAATTGTTATGGCTCTTTCAGTTTCTGTCCTCTGTGTCGTCGTGGGAAATGAATGAGTGACAGGAATGGGGGTGAGGGGTCTCTTTGAAAGCTGACTGATGCCAATCCTGATCATGTCATGACTTTGAAAGAAGAAAAAAAAGAACTTTCTCAGGGAAGCAGTGCCTCAGGAAACACGGAAAGAAGCTTTTTAAAGCTTTCTTTCCATTTCTTTCAGTTGACAGGGATAGAAAAGATGGCTGCTGGTTAAACAGATCGCATCACCTCAAACCACATATTGCTGACCTGCAGCGGTAAATCAGAAGAACAAAGGATGGGAGGGGGGAGACTGGACCTGGTTGTGCCAACAGGGACGAAGAATAGCTCCTAATCATCTTTTTTCCTTTCCAAAGGCAACTGGCCTATTTTTTTTTTATTATTATTATTTGAGGCAGAAGAGGGGCACATTTTGCTTCTTATCCCAGAAGCTTCATCAGTTTATAATTGATGAATTAATGATGAATTATAACTGATAATTCAGTTGATTATAACTGATAATTATAACTGATAATTCAGATGATTAGCTGATAACCCGGTGTTGCCCAGGTATTTATTTATCCCAATCCTGTATTAGACAGGAAGAACAACTTCACCCTGAGCCAGGAGTGAAATCCAGCAGGTTCTGGAGAACCGGTAGTGGAAATTTTGAGTAGTTCAGAGAACCGGCAAATACCACCTCTGACTGGCCCCAGAGTGGGGTGGGAATGCAGATTTTGCAATATCCTTCCCCTGCCATGCCCACCAAGCCATATCACACTCACCAAGTCACGCCCACAGAACCGGTAGTAAAAAAAATTTGGATTTCACCACTGCCCTGAGCCCTGATTTCAGCGAGAATTAAATTAGTTAAAAATGTTTTCCCTGTGCCCCCAGAAGCATCAAGTAAAATGATACCACCTTGTTGTTTTGCAAGCTGATCCATGATCATTTGGTATGCTTTTTTCTGATCTTGATTTAGAAGTGGCTTCTTGTCCATGATATATGTAGTAAGCTGTTCAACGTTGTAGTTCTTTTCTCGTATGTAATCTGCATGAAGGGCATTGTGTCAGTCTCGTAGTGATGCAGGCAAGCTGAGTTGCAGTAATGTTTATTGATCATGGCCATAAATTTGTCCTCAAGAATAATCAAAACCTTGTTGAAAATGTCCGGACCAAACGTAATTTCTAATGTTGGATTTTTTCCTTTACCAGAGGGAGCCCCCTTGTGGAGTACTGTGGAGCCATTACCATGGCAACTCCACTGTGCTGCATAGTAGAAGCCATTTTAAGGCAGTACAGTAGAAACCATTTTAAGGCACAACAGGCTGTATCTTAACAGAACACACACACCCCTGAGGGATGTTAGGGGTGTCTTACCCCCTCTGATGGTCAGAGCTGAAGAAGCTTCTTGGATGAGAAGCAAAACATCTTCAAAAGAAAAAAAACAAGAAAGTCCAGTTGCCTCCTGAAAAAGCACCTTTGGGATTAAAAAGCCATCTCTTCTATTTCCATTCTTTTTAGCTATTGCAAGGATTAAAACTGAACACAGTTCAATTCTAAGAGCTGTTTTCTTCTTCCCTCCCCACCAGCCTTTCTTTTTATGACATGTCTTTTACGTTACTGTAACAACTGTTTGTTTTCATTGATCTTATACAGAGAACCAGAGCAGGCTAAACTTAAAAATATTGCACTACAATCAGTGAACCAAGGTTTAAAAATCTACCCTCAGCCTCTGAACCTCTCTGGATAAATTTGGGCTAATTGTTCTTTCTAAGCTTAACCAGTTGAATGCGGGGTGATGGAAAAATTGAAGGAGACAGTTTCTGAAAGAAAGGGAAAAAAAGGTATAAATCTGAAACATAAGCAAATATTCAAGGCCGTCTGACATAGAATTAAACATGTTTTTAATACATTTGTGATAGATAAAGCATATCCAGTTCTTGTAACTTCTCTATCAGATCTTACACTAACTTATAATTCGGTATATTTTTCTAATGTAATGTAATACAGACATCATGCAGGTTTTTACAAGCAGGGTTCAGTTTCTTTTAGAGGCCCTCGGCTGCTGTAGCATTGTGCCTTCTTGCTTACACAGAGGTCACCCAAAGTCAATGAGATTTCCAGATGTGGCAGGATCTTACAAACTACGGTGGCATACAATATCCAGCACCCTTCTGCAAACATGCTGGGGGAGTAATGGCGCACTCCGTTTAGCTGTGAAATTGTACATTTTGATATATTCCTGTCATCAAACAGGAACCGTTAACGACAGACATGATGAAAGACACCCATGCATGACATCTGGAAACAATTTCCCATTGTCAGGGAGAAGTGACTGAACCGAAATGACATAACGTGAACATTGCAACACTGAATGGCCATGAAGTAGATGTGTTTGAAAGGGAATATGGTAAGAGATAGCCAAGTAGTAACCTAATAAGATGTAACTTTATAAATCTCCAGATTACATACAGACCTCCTGTAAGAGGGACCTTTTCCCCTGCACATAGAATTCCTTCCAACATTCAGTCATTGTTATTATTATTATTATCAACTTTTGATAATAATTATTATTATCAGTGGTGAAATCCAATTTTTTTAACTACCGGTTCGGTGGGCGTGGCTTGGTGGGCATGGTGTTGCTTAGTGGGTGTTGCTGCTTGGTGGGCGTGGCAGGGGAAAGGATACTGCAAAATCTCCATTCCCACCCCACTCCAGGGGAAGGATACTGCAAAATCCCCATTCCCACCCCACTCTGGGGCCAGCCAGAAGTGGTATTTGCCAGTTCTCTGAACTACTCAAAATTTCCGCTCGTGGTTCTCCGAACTGCTCAAAATGGCTGCATCATTTTTGGTACTGATCAAACCTCCTGGAACCAATTAATGATGAGTACCGAGGTACCATTGTGCAATGGTCCTTTCCTATTCCACCCCACCCTACTAAATATTATCTCCCTACTAAAATATTAAACATACTTTAGGAACTTGAATTTTCAAAGGCCATACCCCTTGTTATATAGCAAATTAAGGCAATGAAAGAAAAAGCTCACCTTTATTATTTGGTGGAACTTTCTCTTAATGAATCATCAGAGCTTCCATTTATCAAACTGAATTTCATGCTATCCTTGTTTCTGCTGGATGCCTATATCAGCTTATCTTTACGTTTGCTCATATTCTCTCCAACTGCAATGAAATTAACAAAAAATAGATATGATAAAAGATGATGAAGAAGAAGGAGGAGGAGGAGGAGGCTAAACTGATGATTATGGATAGATAGATAGATGATAGATAGATAGATAGATAGATAGATAGATAGATAGATGATAGATAGATAGATAGATGATAGATAGATAGATAGATAGATAGATAGATAGATAGATAGATAGATGAGAGAAAGATAATACATGGATATACAGATAGGTGGTGAGATGGATGGATGGATGGATGGATGGATGGATGGATGGATGGGTGGATGAGTGTATGGAGATAGATGATAGATAGGCAGACAGACAGGCAGGCAGGCAGGCAGGCAGGCAGACAGACAGACAGACAGACAGACTGACTGACAGGCAGATAGATAGATATAGATAGATTGATACTGATAGATACTGATAGATACAGACAGACAGACAGACAGACAGATAGATAGATAGATAACAGACAACAGACAAAGAGACAACAGATGCACTTCCACATCATCAGTGATTTTTGCTCTTTGAATTCTAGTACATGCAAGGCCAAATAGCCAAATACAGTGTTGTCCATCCTCTGGATTCATATAAGAAGAGAATTATGATCTCCCACAGAACTTTAGCAATTCCCAAATCCAAGAGGCCCTCTTTCGGTTTCTCTTTATTGCCATAAAACTGTTAAATTCCAAACAAAGAGGCCTCCAGTGCCTGAATTAGAGCAAATTATGGAAGTCTTAAAACACGTTTTGATTCATTGTCCTTGGGTCCCCTCACCCGGGAACCTGGACCCCAATTATTTTCTCATTTCTGGAACAAAAAGCTCAGAAAGGAGTGATTTAAAAAAAAAAAAAACCCTCTGATTTCCTCAAGGAGTTCATTCTCACAGTATCCCGCCATTTCTTTAAAGATATAATGAAGGGACTTGGATCAAGGCCCAATATACAGGATGTAGGCAGCAAGGGATTCAGTGAGGTCTCTGGACAGCCTAGAGAAAGAACTTTATGGTTAATTTGGATCTTGAAAGCAAAGGGGCGCTCAGAGCTACGATTAGAAAAACAACTAAACAAGTCTTCACTTTCTTTATCTGCAGGTACATTTTACAATAACTGAGCTTTTGCGCTGACTTTCATTGGAGCTGCATTCGAGTCAGCATGAGGCATTCCATAATCTGAGATGAACAACAGGACGGCATTATATTAGAGCCATGGTGACACAGTGGTTAGAGTGCAGTACTGCAGGCTACTTCTGCTGACTGCCGGCTGCCTGCAATTTGGCAGTTCAAATCTCACCAGGCTCAAGGTTGACTCAGCCTTCCCACCTTCCGAGGTGGGTAAAATGAGGACCCAGATTGTTGGGGGCAATAGGCTGATGCTGTAAACCGCTTAGAGAGGGCTGTAAAGCACTGTGAAACAGTGTATAAGTCTAAGTGCTATTGCTATCTTCCTCCCTGCCCTGCCACTGCCCCCCATCCCTTATGAAAGACGTTTAAACTATCTATTGGATCTTCTCAGTTGGGGGCAGAAAAATATGAGTACCACCCCTAAAACATTTCATGATTTTTTTTTACCCACCAGCTCTCATTCATTTCAGTGAATTTATTATTTTGTTTTGGTTTGTTTTTAGATATATAATTGTATTCAGAACAAAATATTCTTAGTACTCATCGATTATGATAGTAAATCTAATTCAGGCTAAACTTAGAGAAAGAGAAGACAAAAAAATAAAAAGATGCAAGGAAAGAGAGAGAAAGAATAGCATAGCATAGCATAGCATAGCATAGCATAACATAGCATAGCATAGCATAGCATAGCATAGCATAGAATAGCATAGAATAGAATAGAATAGAATAGAATAGAATAGAATAGAATAGAATAGAATAGAATAGAATAGAATAGAATAGAATTCTTTATTGGCCAAGTGTGATTGGACACACAAGGAATTTGTCTTTGGTGCATAAGCTCTCAGTGTACATGAGGAGAATAAAATACATTCATGGGATTGGATGGAATGGAACGAATGGAATGGAACGGAACAGAACGGACAGGACAGGACAGGACAGAACAGGACAGGACAGAATAGAAGGCATGAAGCCAACTGTGTGGCCTTGCCAGTCATATACTCTCAGCCCTAAAAGCAGGCGATGGCAAATCACATGTTACTTACTTACTTACTTACTCAAATTTATTTGCTACCCATTTTGTGGTTTAAGAGCTCTCACAGAATAGAATAGAATAGAATAGAATAGAATAGAATAGAATAGAATAGAATAGAATAGAATAGAATAGAATAGAATAGAATGAACACTAATCAGCATACATTAAACTGAAATTTTGCTGCATATAGCTCTTAAAGGGTCATTACCTCCAATATACACTATATAGTCATGACAGAATACATACATACATACATACATACATACATACATACATACATACATACATACAAACAAACAAACAAACAAACACAGAGTATGCATATACATACATATATGACACAGAGAAACAACACAGTCTAGTTTGGATGTATACCTGTATATGATGAGAAAAATGAATCTTGTGAGTTTACTAGATGGATGGCATAGGGAACAAAGCTTTTGCAGAATCTGGTAGTCCTGCTAGAAATACTTCGAAACCTCTTCCCAGAAGACATTTAAAAACAAACAAACCCGAAGACTATAATAAAGAGAAAAGAAATATATAAAGAAGTGACTTCCAATTTTCATTACAAAAATATAATTTAGTGACTCCCTCCAGGGTTACAAGTAATTATTTTTTCTTTCCATACCCCATCTTTGATTTACAGACAAATCCATAAATCATCTTTTTTCGCAGTCTTCGCATCAGCAGAAAGTCCATAAAAGGTTTTTTTTTTTTAAAATTTGATTTATATGCCGCCCTTCTCTGGAGACTCAGGGCGGCTTACAATGCGTTAAGCAATAGCCTTCATACTTTTGTATATTTATACAAAGTCAGCTTATTGCCCCCACAAACTGGGTCCTCATTTCACCTACCTTAGAAAGGATGGAAGGCTGAGTCAACCTTGAGCCTTGGAGAGATTCGAACCAGCAGTAAATTGCAGGCAGCTGTGTTAATAACAGGACAACATGTCTTGTTTTTGTTGTTGTTGTTTAGTCGCTAAGTCATGTCTGACTCTTTGTGTCCCCATGGATCATATCACACCAGCCTTCTCCATCCCCCACTATCTCCCAAAGATTGTCCAAATTCATGTTCATGGTATCAATGACACCAATCCTCTCATCCTCTCCTGTCCTTGTTTCCTTTTGCCTCCTATCTTTCCCAATATCAGGGTCTTCTTCAAGGAGTCCTTTCTTCTCTTTTCCTGGCCAAAGTATTTGAGCTTCAGCTGCAGTATCTATCCTTCCAAAGGACAGTCAGGATTTATTTCCTTTCAGATTGAATGATTGGATATCCTTGCAGGCTAAGGCAGGGATCTCCAACCTTGGCAACTTTAAGACTTGTGGACTTCAACTCCCAGAATTGAGAGTTGGGAACTGGAAGTCCACAAGTCTTAAAGTTGCCAAGGTTTGGAGACCCCTGGTCTAAAGGACTCTCAAGAATCCTCTCCAACACCACAATTTTAAAGCATCAATTTTTCAGCACTCAGCCTTCCTATGATCCAACTCTCACAGCCATACAGTACATTTATAGAAAGTTAGCACCCACTCCTCTCCTAGAAGAATGAACTATTTTGAGAAATATTAGGAAGGCAGAATATTATATTTCCCTAGATGAGAAATGGAGAAACATGCTCTTGGAAAGCAGCCCTCACCTTTCTTAATAGCCCTCAGCAGGTGTCAGCACTTAAGAGATAAAGAGATAGCTAAGGTAAAGGTAAAGGTTCCCCTCGCACATATGTGCTAGTTGTTCCTGACTCTAGGGGGCGGTGCTCATCTCTGTTTCAAAGCTGAAGAGCCAGCGCTGTCTGAAGATGTCTCAATGGTCATGTGGCTGGCATGACTAAATGCCCAAGGCACACAGAATGCTGTTACCTTCCCACCAAAGGTGGCCCCTATTTTTCTACTTGCATTTTTTACGTGCTTTCAAACTGCTAGGTTGGTAGAAGCTGGGACAAGTAACGGGAGCTCACCCCGTTATGTAGCACTAGGGATTCAAACCACCGAACTGCCGACCTTTTGACCGACAAGCTCAGCTTCTGAGCCACTGAGCCACTGTGTCCCTTAAGAGATAGCTAGCTCTGTTCATAGGCAAAAATTCCCTGCAGCAAGGTTTGAACAAAGGTAGGATTAGCTCTCAGCAGTAATAGGAATTGCCCAACACTCTTTCAGAACACAAGCTCCTTCATTGCATCATATCGGTTGCACCACCCACAGCAAACTTCAACCAAACCTGGGAGACAACCTACAGAGCCAGCTATGACTTCTACAACAGCCAATAGAATACATGTTCTTGTACAGGAACAGGAAGCTCAAGTTCAAAGCCCAAGAGAAGGTATAAATACCCCTCACTCTCAACTCCATGTGGTCCAGCTACCCAGAATCACATGTAGTTCTGCTTCATCACTAAACCAACTTTCCAATCATCCTCCATGTTTCCAGTGTCTTTTCTCCTAGCTCGGAACTGAACCAGATGGATATTTCTTCCAACATATTACTAGTGGGGAAAACTATAGCTCAGACTCCAGATGCTACCAGATTCCATCTGATTTTTGAAAGAGGAGAAGAAATTCTGAGCCTCACAGATCAACTCCACCACACTTGATACCCGTTTAAGAGATCACAATCACAACGGTTGCCTCTTTGAATCTGTTGTCTGAGATACTTGCTTTGTTTTGCCTAATTGACAGGGCAGTTGTAAGCTCCCCATGCGTATTCAGCACTTACCTGTAGATACTCTAGCTTTAGATATCATAAAGACACGGGCGGACGGTATGAAGTTTTCTTTCACAAGAAAGCCAAAGCTTGCTCAATAGTGGCCATTTGAATTTCCACTGTCGCTCTTCGCAGAGCTGTGAGGCTTCCCTACTATCCCCACATCCATTTTATCACAATAAGCTTTTAAGCTGTTTTAATACTTTCCATTCAATTGCAATTTTCAAGCATGATTTGCAAGTCAGAGAGCCTCTCCCGGATGCTTTGAACATGAAGCATGGAAAGGAGCCCTGACAACTGATTGATGTCAGTCAACCTGGGAGGAAACTTTTTCTGATGCTGAATGAGGTCCAAGGGAGCTTTTATTTGAAAAGGGGGGGGGGATCCATATGTGAAACTCCGTGTCTGAACATTTTAAATTATTTTTCCTATTTCATGGAATCCCATTGATCCTTGACATTTTTTTTATCTTAAGTTATCTTTTAAAAGTCTATTGCTATTTAAGGTTGATATATGTTTTGGGACTGGTTTTTAAAACAGAGTTTTTTCCTTCTGCTTTTATGTTTTACTATTCTTGGGTTTATAGAACCATAAATCACAGAACTGGAAATGCCCACTGAGGTAAATTCAAATTCAACTTTTTCCTCAGTGATAGAATTCATATTTATTTATTGATTGCCTGACTTTATTATTATTTATTTTTATAAACAATTCAAGGTGGCAAACATATCCAACATACCTTCCTCCTCCTATTTTCCCCACAGCCATCCTGTGAGGTGAGAGGCACTGGCTCGGGTGAAATTCAGCAGGTTCTGACAGGTTCTGGAGAACCGGTAGCTGAAATTTTGAATAGTTCAGAGAACCGGCAAATATCACCTCTGAATGGCCCCAGAGTGGGGTGGGAATGGAGATTTTGCAATATCCTTCCCCCAGGAGTGGGGAGGGAATGTGGATTTTGCAGTAACCTTCCCCTGGAGTGGGGTGGGAATGGAGATTTTGCAGTATCCTACCATGCCCACCAAGCCACACCATGCCCACCAAGTCATGCCCACAGAACCAGTAGTAAAAAAATTTGGATTTCACCACTGCACTAGCTGGCTCAAAGTCACTCAGTGGCTTTCATAGCTAAGACAGAACTAGAACTCACAGGCTCCTGGTGATTGGACCAAAGTCACCCAGTGGCTTTCATGGCTAAGGTGGGAGTAGAACTCAAAGTCCTTTGGTGATTGGTCCAAAGTCACCCAGCTGGTTTTCGTACCTAAGGTGGGAGTAGAACTCACGATCTCTAGCTTGGTGCCTCAACCACTAGATCAAACTGGCTGTCCATCTTCAAGCATTCTTGAGAGGTGGATGTGTCCAGACTCAGCTTTAAAAATATCTAAGGAAAGGTACCCATTTCAGAGTTACAGTGGCCCTGAAAAAAAGTGTCTTAAGACCATTTTTCACACTTATGACCGTTGCAGCATCCCCATGATCACGTAATCAAAATTGGGACACTTGGCAACTGACTCATACTTGGTTGCAGTGTCCTTGAGGTCATGTGATCAACTTTTGTGAGCTTCTGATGAGCAAAGTCAACGCGGAAGCCAGATTCACTTAACAACTGTGTTACTAACTTAACAACTGCAAATGATTCATTTAACCATTGTGGCAAAAGAGGTTGTAAAATGGGGCAAAACTCACTTAACAAATATCTCCAATAGCGACAGGAATGTTGGGTTCCATTGTGGTCGTAAGTCAAGGACTATTTGTACAAACTCCCTGCCACCACTAGGCAGGAAAAGAGTACAAACCTGTATAATAACCAGCAGCTCCAATATTTTTAAATGAAATGCATGATGACGGGGCGAACAACAATCAGCAACTCCTGTTTAAAGGAAGGTGAGTTACCGTCAGGGGTGGATTCTAAAAATGTTTACTACCGGTTCTGTGGGCGTGGCTTATGTTGAGGGCGTGGCTTGATGGTCATGTGTACCAGTCTATCCATTTGTTCTTGGAGTGTCCTGGTCTACCCATTTGTTTTTGGAGGCCCCTGTCTACTCATTTGTTTTTGGAGGCACCGGTCTACCCATTTGTTTTTGGAGGTACCGGTCTACTCATTCGTTTTTGGAGGCACCGGTCTACCACCACACTGCCTTTTAACACTGATCAGCTGTAGGGCGGCCCTTTGAAGCCCCGTGGCAAGAATTTAAACAGATTTTTTTTCCTTCTAGCTGATCAGCTGGGACTCAGGAGGCAGCAATAGATTGGGGGTGGGGCCAAATAAAAACTAAGAATAACGTGGGGGGGCGGGGGGCGGGAGGGCCCAGCTCCCGAACAAAGAGAACTGGTTCGGTGATGTCATATCATCACCGCTACCGGCTCGGCCGAACCGGGCTGAACCAGGAGGAACCCACCACTGGTTACAGTGAATAAAACAGATCTGTGCCCTTTATACGCTCGCTTTGGAGACAGATTTTTTTTCAGCCTACACTATTATTCTCCAAATGTACAATTTAAAACACAAGGAGAAATTTTCTCTGGATAATTTCGGGGCAAAGAAGCAATAGGCTTAGTTCGTGAGATGAGCAAGGGATCACATCATCATTCCAGAGAGTCCTCGGAGAAAAAAAAAAATACCTTGGAAATGTGCACAAGGGACACTTTTACAATACAGAAAAGGAGTTAATAATTATGATTTATTTTGGAAAGAGGAAGATTCCTGCTAATATGTGGCCTGCTGTAGTCCCTCTGGCTTCTAGCACGGTTTCAGACAAATCCTCCCTAAGCATCAATCACTTCATCAATGGCCACTGAGAGAGGTATTGGTGTTCCAAAGGAAGAACTTTTCGAAAGATATATTCAGACAATCAATCAAGGAGAGAAGCAGCCTAGAAGTAAGGAGGAATTTCTTGACAGAACAATGAATGAGTGGAACGACTTGCCTCCAGAAGTTGTGGGTGCACCATCACTGGAGGCTTTTAAAAAGAATCTGGAGAGCCATGTATCTGGAATGATATAGGCAGTGGTGGGATTCAGCAGGTTCGGGGCGGTTTGGGTGAACCGGTAGTTAAGTTGCTGGCTGGCCCTGCCCCGCCCCTTCCAGGAGTCCCCACACAACCCATTTTGGCTCCCAGGTAAGTGCAGAGAGGCCTACTATGCCCAAAATGGGGTGGGATGGGGGGGGGAACATGGTGCGTCCCCACTCATGGCCCATTTTCACTCCTCGGAGGCTTCAAATAGGCCTACTAGGCCCAAAATGGGGCATGGGGGGTGCAGCGCAGCCCCCCTGCAGTCTATTTTCCCTCCCAGGAGGCTGCAGGGAGGCCTACTAGGCCAAAAACAGGGCATGGGGGGCTGGAGTATCCCCCCCACAGCCCGTTTTTGCTCCCAGGGGGGTGCAGGAGGCCGAGTGCTGTCTGTCACACCCCCTGGCCACGCGCACCATGGCCACACCCACTCAGCTGGTCATTAGGGCAGAGAACCAGTTGTTAAATTATTTGAATCCCATCACTGGGTATAGGAACTGTTCCTTGAACAGAGAACTAGACTAGAATACCTCCAAGGTCCCTTCCAAATCTATCATTCTGTTATTCGGACATTATTGTATGAAAAACGACAACTGAGCCATTATCTTTCTATTCAGCAGAAACTCTAGTGTTTGATACTTTGATAAGAACCAAGTTTCTCAGTCTGTTGTTTTACAGACACATTTACAGAGTTGTGTCCAAAAAATGCTTTGTCTTTTTTTTCTTTAGAATTTTTTTTATTTTTTATTTTCCTCATAAATGTATCTTAAATGTACAGTTTCTTATCTAACATACATATTTTCTTTTAATTTTCATACTAATACAATCTTCATCCTAAACAATTTGAGGAGCCTTGGTGGAACAGCGGACTAAAGCGCTGTTAAATAGCACTTAGCTGCCAGCTGCCTGCAATTACTGCAAGTTCAAATCTCACCAGGCTCAAGGTTGACTCAGCCTTCCATCCTTCCGAGGTAGGTAAAATGAGGACCCGGATTGTGGGGGCAATAAGCTGACTTTGTATAAAAAAGAACACCGCTTGGGGGGGTGGGCGAAAGCCCTACTAAGCAGGTATATACAAAAGTATGAAGGCTATTGCTTAACACATTGTAAACCGCCCTAAGTCTCCGGAAAAGGGTGGCATATAAATCGAACCAATAAATAATAAATAAATAAGTATATTCGGGGTTGCTCTTCTACCATTTCATCTCCCTTGTTTTACAACAATCCTTCTTCTCCCTCTCCTCTCTTTCCTTTCCCTCCCTTTGTCTTTCAATGCTTGCCCGTAATCTGCTGAAGTCAAACTAGATCTGCGATTGTCTTAAATCAGATATTCTGCTTGCCACAGCAATGCAAAGCTGTGACTTGAAATGAGTTTCCGGGTAGCCCTTTGTGGTGCTTTTATTTTTAATAATAAATTGCTCGTACTGTTCGACGCAAAAAAATCAAAGCAAAACCCACTTTGCACTGAAATGTTAATCTAGCACAACTAATTATATATTACTTATTCAAGCCGTGCATTGTTAAGCAGAATTTCACCAACAGACCTTTGCATGTATTGAAGCTGACACTGGAAATTCTTAAATATAGTGATAAATGGTTTCCCTTCACAAAACTGACATTGTTTTCTTTCTTATCCACCTATCCGCTTCTTTGTGCCACACCGTTTCTCTTTAATGTTTTAGACGCATGGCAGTTCATACACATGTTTGAAAATCACTCTTCCATTTGATTAATTTCAGTATGCCATTTGTTTCTATCAACATTTTCAGAGATTATTGGAAGATAAAAAGGGTGTCTTTCCTAGCCTGCTGTTGGCCATCAAAACGTTCTCAACATCTTTGTACATCCAAATAAATTTCCATAAATCTTAAGAGAATAAAAGACTAATGGAATTGGAAGGGATCTTGAAGGTCTTCTAGTCCAACTCCCTCCCTAGATAGGAAACCCTACACCACTTCAGACAAATGGTTATCCAATATCTTCTTTAAAACTTCCAGTGTTGGAGCATTTACAGCTTCTGGAGGCAAACTGTTCCACTGATTAATTGTTCTGTCAGGAAGTTTCTCCTTCTTTCTAGGTTGCTTCTCTCCTTGATTAGTTTCCATCCATTGCTTTTTGTTCTGCCTTCAGGTGCTTTGGAGAATAGATTGATAGAGTAACCTCTCTACAATTTCTTTTCTTTGCAGGAAGTCCTTTTCAATTAAGGGGGTCCACCTGTCAACCCTGAAGCTGACCTGACCGAGGCCATTTTGAGGCTTCAGTGTTGCCATGCTGGAGCTGAGGGATAGGGTGGGGGAAATAGCGATAGCTGGGGTTTTGTAGCCAAAACAAAATATTTTCTCCTGGGAACCAAGGAAATTCCCACAGGTAGTCGGAGAGAGGAGGAGTGAAGTTACCAGACAACTGGATGGTGACTACATGACTGATTGTTTGGGGAAGGGAATAAACCGTGGGAACATCAGTTTTCACCAGTCTGTGCCAATATGATATACCAAATAAAACTATTCTTTGAGGAATCATCCTGCCTCAGAGTTCCATTTGCTAAGGGTGTATTACTTGGAACCCTGACATTAAGATGCAGCAGTGAGAGAATGCAGAAAAATTATGAATAACTCACTCCTAGTGGTGCATGCCCACCTTCCTCATTTATCAGCTGGAAGACTCAAATCCGGGAAGTCCCCACTGGCACTGGCCCAACATCTGCCCAACAACTTTAACATCAATTCCCAATGGAAAGCCAAATGGGTCACTGAACTCACAGTTGTAGGAAGACATATAAATGACCCTACAAAAAAGATTCCAGACTTTGAACTATTACATCGTCAATGGACAACCCTGAATAGGATTCACACCTCACATGAAGTCTGCCAAGACTCTGTATAAATGGGGCATAGTATCCTCCCCCCAGTGTAAATATGGGGTCCCAGGTCAAACTGTAGATCATATTGTGATCAGATGTAAGCTGAGAGCATATAGGGATCCAGTATCTGATTTTTTTTTTTTTTTTCATATAAACGATGCTGCACTTCAATGGTTAGGTGGCCTGGACATAGATACTTTTAACATTTATATTTTTAATTGGGTTCTACTAATCTAGTAGAAATGTTCATTTATATTGCTAATCCATGTATGATATGCCATATGCTAAATAAAACTGGGTGGTTTTTTTTTTTTAACCCATTATTACTATTTATTTGTTTATTTTGCTGTGGCTATTAATCCAAATCAATGTTTCTCTACCTCCCTTCCTGCTTCCCCAAAATAATGATCTGTTTTAGGATTCAGTTGTTATATACGTAATCTTTTTCTGGTTTTATTTTCCATTGTCCTACTCAATGTATTTATAAAGAAGGCCAACAAAGACAACTTTTCTTCTTTTGAAAATAGAAACAAAGAAACCCACAAGGGCAGGAGATTTTGGTTAGAAGAAAGAGGAGGAGGAGGAGGAGGAGAAAATTGGACGGTAGTCTATTCCAAATGACAGATTTTGCCAAATCCCCCGCAAAATTCCATGTGTACAGATGCATAGTTAATCACTGTCCTTCTTCATTGTGCAAAATAAATTTGAGAAATGTGTCAAATCTGGAGCCCAGTTTCTGTTTCGTGTTTAAATAGCCTTGTTTCCTGAAATATGTTTGTATGGAAAAACAAAAACCCTTGTCTTCCGGGCAAAACCAGAGTTCCATTCTATAAACTCCTGTCTCGTGCAGACCGATACACAAAGCTCAGTAAGAGAACTGCAGAATTCTTTCTGATGTAAATAAGATATGAAACGAGCCATCCGCTAACCTCAGAAACAGCTTAAGTGTTGAGAATCATTAAGATCATCTGCTTAGGAGCAACTTCTGGGGGAATTAAAAAAAGAAGTCTCTACTGCTTATCAAAACCGCTACATCTGTTAACAAACAGATGTAAACCCCAAAGTAAACATCTTCACTTAGAAGTTAAAAGTTGTGCTTACTTCAGGAGTACATATATTAGCTGAAAGCCACTTTCCAAGGCATGAAATCTCATTCGGGATTAGGAGATAAGCATATGACGGTTGATCTCTCAAATTTTGGTGATTATTTTTTTTTTTTTTTGACAAACAAACATTTAGTACATCATTCATTTCTTCCATGTGACATCTCGGTGTTATCTCCAAAACCTTCTTCTTTTCTATTATCTCTTCTATCTTTTCTATTATCTCTTCTATCTTCGTTCTTGCCAAATCCATTACAAAAATTTCCCACTAATCTAATGTTCTAGTTGTAACATTTTTTATCTATCTCTATGAAAGCTTATTTATATCTTTTTTTCTAACCAATAGTAAAATTGATTCCATATCTTAAAATAATCTGAGTCTTCTCTTTCTGATCTCTCAAATTTACAGATAGCCTTCAACTTACAATTGTGCACAAAATAGCAATAGCACTTAGACTTATATATCACTTTATAGTCCTTTACGGCACTCTCTAAGCAGTTTACAGAGTCAGCATATTGTCCCCAACAAACTGGGTCCTCATTTTATCAGCCTCAGAAGGATGGAAGGCTGAGTCAACTATGAGCCGGTGAGGATCAAACTGCTGGCAATGAGCAGAGTCAGCCTGCAATACTGCATTCTAAACACTGCACCACCAAGGCTTCAAAAAAGATACCGTATTTTTCGGACTAGAAGATGCACCTGACTATAAGACACACCTAAACTTAGAAGAGGAAAACAAGAAAAAATGTTTTTGGCCTCTGCGCGCCCCATTTTCTGCCCTTTTTGCTGCCCTTTTCCAGCCTTTTTTCAGTCTGTTTTTGAGGCTTTTTTCAGTTTGTATTTTTGGCTTTTTTCAGTCCATTTTTGAGGATTTTTTCAGCCTGTTTTCAAGGCTTTTTGGCCCGTTTTTTCTGGAAAAACAAGCCAAAAAAAAGCCTCAAAAATGGGCCAAAAAAGCCTTGAAAACAGTCCAGAAAAAGCCTCAAAATGGGCTGAAAAAAGGCCTGAAAAAGGCCAAAAAAGGTGAAAAAAGGCCCAAAAACGGGCCATGTGGAGGCCAAAGAACGCCGGCAGATGGGTGGGGCTTTGGCAATATTCAGTCTATAAGATGCACAGACATTTTTATCCCCTTTTCAGAGACAAAAAAGTGTACCTGTTCAGGTGTACCTGTTGCTGCTAATCATCCTCTTCTTCCCTTTCTCTGATTTTCTTTCTCTATCCTGACTGTGAGAACAATTAATCAGTGGAACGACTTGCCTCCAGAAGTTGTGGGTGCTCCAACACTGGAGGTTTTTAATAAGAAGACTGGAACTTGTTTGGAATGAAGGTCAAGGCATCCTCTCTCTCCTTATATGGGTCATGAGAACTGAACATAGCAATAGCACTTAGACTAATATACCGCTTTACAATGCTTTACACTGTTTAGCCCTTTCTAAGCGGTTTACAATGTCAGCATATTGCTCCCAACAATCTGGATCTTCATTTTACCCACCTCAGAAGGATGGAAGGCTGATTCAACCTTGAGCCGATCAGGATCGAACCGCTGGCAGTCAGCAAAATTTGCCTGCAATACTGCATTCTTACCACCGTGCCACCATGGCTACTTCCATTTCTAAGCAAGATGGTTGTTAAGTGAGCTTTGCTGCATTTTAGCATCTTTCTTGCCACTGTTGTTAAATAAATTATTGCAGTTCTTAAGTGCAGTCATTAAGCAAATCTGGCTTCCCTCACTGATTTTGCTTCTCATAAGGTGCCTGGGAAGGTTACAAATGGTGATCCCATGACCCCGGGACAGTGCAACTGTCATAAATACATGCCAGTTGCCAAGTGCCTAAATTTTGATCACATGACATCACAGAATGCTGCAACGTGCAGTGTGAGAAACAATCCCGTTTTTCAGTGCTGTTGTAACTTTGAGCAGTCACCAAAAGGATGGTTGTAATTCGAGGACTTCTAGTCATATCTTGACCAGCTATGGCAGGGGTGTCAAACTCAAGGTCTCAAGGAGTGCTTAGATCTGGCCCGCGGGGCCGCCCTGGAAACAGCAGTGCCTCTGCCAGCGAAAACGGAGCTCCGATTTTGGCTGCGATGGCCTCTTGCAGCCTTTTGCTGGCAAAAATGGAGTCGGGGAGGCCGTGCACAGCCTGCCCAGGCTCACTTTTTGGCCACGACGGCCTCCTGCAGCACTCTGCCAGTAAAAGCAGAGCCCAGGGAAGTCCGCCTGAGCTCTGTTTTTGCTGGCAAAGGGTTGCAGGAGGCCGCTGCTGCAGAAAGCAAAGCCTAGGCGGGCCGCCCACAGCCTCCCCAAGCTCCGTTTTCACTGACAGAGGGCCGTGTGCGGCCTCCCCGAGTTCTGTTTTCACTGGTAGAGGGCTGCAGGAGGCCGTCACAGTCAAAATCAGAGCCCGGGCGGGCCATATGTGGCCTCCCCGAGCTCCATTTTTGCTGGCAGAGGGCTGCAGGAGGCCATTGCGGCCAAAAATGGAGCCTTGATGACCCTGGCCACGCCTACCCCAGCCATGCCCACACGCCCCCCCCCAAGGTTAAACACAACTGTGATGTGCCCCTCAATGAAATCGAGTTTGACACCCCTGAGCTGTGGTGACAGTGACCGGACAGACTTTCGTTAAAGATCTTTAAATTTCTGTGACATGCTTTGTTTAATAGGAAAAGACACCAGACATTGAACTTAAGACTTTGGCATACAAAGCATAAACTGCACCATCAGGATTGGTTAAATTTGCCAAATATTCTAATTTCTTTGAACGTCTCAAACTTTAGGTTGTTGAATCCAAAGAATTTTTTTAAAAGGATATTCTTAATTAGTAGACGTCTTTCTTTTTCAATGCACATTTCTCCAAGTCTGTATTTATTTCTTTGCCATTTTGTTTAGTTCATACCGTTTTTGCAAATACTTTTCCTAACATGGTGTATTTTGGACATCATGTTAATGAATGTGTGCATTTTTTGGACAATCTTTTCCTAAGTATACATTTTTAATTGTTGGCACACATACAGCAAAATTTAGAGAGTCGTGAATTTCAAAGGTAATTAAACTGCAATTAGATATTAGTTGCAAAAAAAATTGTGATTGAGTAAGTTCATGCTCAGGTTCATATTATTCATATGTCTAAGTTTTAGTCCTTCACACAGAATACTGGGTTTTCGGTAATTTTTATACAAATGTTCTATTTTGAAAGAAAATAAACATACTAAGTATGTTTTAATTAGGACAAGCAATCTAAGTTAGTGTTGTGGCCATTCGAATGAAAATAAGAAAATAATATTTCTTAAAGGGAAACGTGCAAAGTACAGAAAATAGTTTGCTGCATTTACTGAGTTCAGCAAAGTTTTACTTTACTTTTACTTTATAATTAATTTATGCACCCTGCACACCCTACACACTATTTTTTTAATTTATTTTTTTTAATTTGATTTATATGCCGCCCTTCTCCGGAGACTCAGGGCGGCTTACAATGCATTAAGCAATAGCCTTCATACTTTTGTATATTTTTACAAAGTCAGCTTATTGCCCCCGCAAACTGGGTCCTCAATTTACCTACCTTAGAAAGGATGGAAGGCTGAGTCAACCTTGAGCATGGCAAGATTCGAACTTACTAATTGCAGACAGCTGGAGTTAAATTACAATGCATTAGTCTGCTGAGCTATCCAGGCTCCTTCCTATTAAAATGTGCAGGTATTTAGCTAAATGTGCATGAAAAAAACCCAGTAAAATGTGCATATTGAAGAAGCACCCATTCACACTCGCACACATACATGCATACCACATTTTATGAGGAAATTGTAAATGAAGAAAAACAATTGTGCAAAAACCTCCCTGCACGCTAACAAAATACACTCTGTACATTCACTCAGGCAGGGGTGGGCTTCAAAAATTTTAGCAAGGGGTCCTCTGCCCGGTTGCGGGGTGGGCGTGGCCATGGTGGGCGTGGCCTAGTTGGCCTCCTGCACCATAGTGGGGGGATGTTTTTACCCTCCCCAGGCTCCGGAGGCTTTCCTCAAGCCTCCGGGAGGGTGAAAACAGCCTCTCCAAGCTCCGGAGGCCCTTTGGAGGCTGAAAACAGGCCCATTTCTGGCCTTCCTGAACTTCCAGTAGTCCTGTTTTTCACCCTCCCTGAGCCTCTGCACGGCCCTGCATCCAAAATGGGCTGCATGGGGACTCCTGGGAGGCGAGGGGCAGGGTAGAAGGGGCCAGTCAGGAGTGGGATTTGGGGGTTCTCCGAACTGCACAGAATCTTAGCTAGAGGTTCTCCCGAACCCCTGCGAACCCCCATCAGCCCACCCCTGCATTCAGGTAAACGTGCATGAAAAACATTAAAGGAAAAAAAAATCACCTTGCTTAGTCAAATTTAAACGCTTGATGTTCCCTTTGAAGTTTTATGTACTTTTTCTTGATGGGAATAGGAAAATGGCTTGCCACTGCTTTTTTTTGCAATGTCTTTTTGGCTTTCCAGTTTAGCCTGCAGAATTGCGGTGTCCACTCATCTCCCATCCCAGAACTAACCAGGTCTGACCCAAGGCTGGCTTAGAAAAAAATAGTTACATTACAATTGTCGAGGAAAGAAATTGGATAAATGATTTGCTCCAGGAAGAGAGAAGTTCTCTCAACCAATTCTCAAGGGCAAAATTTCTCCTTAGTTGTGAAAGTGGCAATCCTCCCACAAGGGGGGTCTTCCTATGTGATTTATTTGAATGGTTGGGAAACCAAGGACTCTTGCAAACTGCTACAGATATTATCACACAATGAAAGATGGGAAACGCACAGACACAACCCTTGGCCTCCTCCTTGACTAATACGTGTCAGAGGGCTGTATTCTGCCTGCAGGAATATATCTGAAATTCTCTGCTCCTTTGAAGCAATGTCTACTGAAGATTGTCTTTATATCACATTGAAAGCTGGTGGGAAAAATTTGAAATTCTCTGCTCCTTTGAAGCAATGTCTACTGAAGATTGTCTTTATATCACATTGAAAGCTGGTGGGAAAAATTTGAATTTTCCAACAGCAGTGAAAACATGACACCGATTCACGAAGATAGAATTAGATAGAATAGACAGAAGTCTTTATTGGCCAGGTGTGATTGGACACACAAGGAATTTGTCTTTTGTGCATTTGCTCTCAGTGTACATAAGGAGAATAAAATACATTCATCAAGAAAAAAAAGATACAACACTTAGTGATAGTCAAGGTTAGTAATAAGCTATCAAATCGTACTAGGAAACAAGTAAAAACAATATAAATTGAAAGATACAAGCAACATGGTTATAGTAATAAGTGGGAAGAGATAGATACTAGTAAGGAAGAGAAGAATAATAGTAATACACTCTTAATAAATTATAAAAAATCTTATAAAAGGTGCTGTGTTTGCTTGATTTGATCAAGGTCTGGAACAAACAAAGATAAGGTTAGAAGGATGACAAAGGGAAGAAATGTGAAATTTATATTTGTATTTATTATTATTAATCGTAGGTGTAACCACCCTGAGAATCATTGTGGTTTTATGTGGGGGTCCCCAACCCCCAGTCTATGGATCAGCACTGGTCTGTAGGATGCCAGGAACTGGGCCCCACAAAGAAGTGAAGCCCCATCTGTGGGATCCAGGCAGCATGTGAAACCACACTCCCTCCGGTCCATGGAAAAACTCTTCACAGAATCGGTCCCTGGTACTCAAATTCCCTTAACGACTGTGCGACTAATTTAACAACTGCAGTGATTCACTTAACAATTGTGGCAAGGCAAGTTGTAAAGTGCAGCACAATTCACTTAACATTAGCAACAGAAATATTGGGCTCACTTGTGGTCGTAAATCAAGGATCAGCTCTACTCCATTTCTCCTCACAACATGCTGGCCACATTCACGAAAGATAATCAGGAAACAAACTAGGATTGTATAATCCTGTGGGAGCCCCAGCCCTGTGGAACGAACTGCCCCCGGAAATTCGTAAGATCTCCGACCTCCGGGTGTTTTGCTGCGCATTGAAGACCCTGTTGTTCCACCAGGCCGGACTATCAACACAATAGTTTTAAATTGGGGTATTTAAATTTATTGGGGTTTTAAATCTGAGCCAATTTATTTAATTATTTTAAATTTTATATTGTTGTTTTGTCTGTGTTTTTAAATAGGCTGTACACCGCCCTGAGTCCTTCGGGAGAAGGGCGGTATAGAAATAAAATTATTATTATTATTATTATTATTATTATTATTATTATTATTATTATTATTATTATTATTATTATTATTATTATTATTATTTTGCTAAACTTTGTTCAAACGAGCCTTGGTTTGATTAACTAGGAAGATGCGGGCTAAAATCCATTCTCAGTCCTGAAAAAACATGGCGGAGCTTTGGACCAGTCCCTCTCTCTCTCTCAGCTCATCCTGTGTCACAAAATTGCGGTTATGAGAATAAAATGAAATCCCAACCATGAACAAAGAGCAAGATAAACCAATAATCCCCCTCAAATGATTTTATTTCATTCTCTATCTGGGTTAATTGCGTTACAGGGATGCCGCCCCTGCAAAATGGATGAATCACAGCCTCTTTTTCCCTACACCCGACCCAAACTGGTGTCAAATGGTTCCTTTTGTTGTTCGGGGCTCGGCTAAATGAGAAAAAGATCTCCTATGGAGCGAGAGACATTCATAAGTAAAACCGCTTTATCGGGGAATAAAAGAAAACCTTACAAATCGATAGCAGCAGTACCTGATGTTTAATACATGGCAGCACTGAGGCGACTGGTCCAGGGAATTTTTTTCCCACAGACTGAAACTGCCGTCGCTTTTAGATTTCTGAGTGCAATATTATGATTCACAACCGAGCAGGATGGATTTGGGCAGCGTGTGTGTCTATAACTAAGGATCTGTTCTTGTAGCCTTTATATTAAGCAGGGAGAATTACAGGAGACTATCACAATTCATTAATTTCTGGGACAGAAGAGCTGGTAATGGAGGGGGAAAAGGATTATGTGACATTCCCAGGTGTCAAAAAGAGACACATACTGTATACCCCATTCAGTGTAGAATAGGGTTTCATATTCCCCATTGGATTACAACCTCTCATCCAGCAAGATCTCTCACAGCTTATAGTATGGGTAGTCCTCGAGTTACAGCCATTTGTTTAGAGACCGTTTGAAGTTATAATGGCACAGAATAGAATAGAATAGAATAGAATAGAATAGAATAGAATAGAATAGAATAGAATAGAATAGAATAGAATAGAATAGAATAGAATAACAGAGTTGGAGGGACCTTGGAGGTCTTCTAGCCCAACCCCCTGCTTAGGCAGGAAACCCGACACCACTTCAGACAAACGGTTATCCAATCTGTTCTTAAAAACTTCCAGTGTTGGAGCATTCACAGCTTCTGGAGGCAAGTTGTTCCACTGATTAATTGTTCTCACTGTCAGGAAATTTCTCCTCAGTTCTAAGTTGCTTCTCTCCTTGATTAGTTTCCACCCATTGCTTCTTGTGTTGCCTTCAGGTGCTTTGGAGAATAGCTTGACTCCCTCTTCTTTATGGTTGCCACAAAGAATGACTGTTCTAATTTTCCCCACATTCAAAACATGTGTGCCAACTCTAGCACTAGCTGAATGTAAGAAGGAATTTTGAGGGAAATATTTGAGGTAATAGATAATACACTGTTTATTTTTAAATCAATAATGAGTGTAAAAAAAGAGAATAGGGAGAGTGACAGGGGGAGAAGTATAAGTATAGAGATACTTCTTATTGCCAAACGGTTGTTTTTACCATTATAATGTGTATGTTGTTGCACAACTAATATATTCCTTCTGCACTTGCATATGCTGTTTGTTCTTCTCCATGATCCCAAGCAATCTATGGGCATGCTGTGGATAGAGGGAGATCAGGGGGTGGCAGACAGACAGACATCCATTATGTGGGTGTCACATAATGTAACAATGGTTTGCCCAGCACAGAAAATGGGCACGGCAATATAGGACAGGATAGTGCCAGGATGGGTAGAGTGGTTGGAACTACCGGTTCACCAGAACTGGTCTGAACCGGCAGCAGCCCACTTCTGGTGGCACAGAACAATGACATAGACATCATGATGTCTTAAGCTCCACATATGTGCCAGATATCATGATGCAAAGATACGCTTTTATAATATATGGGGAAATATCATGACCCACGCATCTATTTATTCTATTATAGTTGTATAGTGACTTTAGGCAGCATACAGTAAACCTACTAAAATACAACCCCCAAATGTCCAATAGAAAAAAAACCAGACAGTCTAACTGGTTAATGGAGGAGAAAAGATTCTACTTCAACTTCCTGTGTACTGTAGGAAGTTAGCACCCAGCCCTCTTCTAGAAAAGTGAAATATTCTAGGAAATATTAAAAAGGCAGAATATTATACTTCCATGGATGAAAAAATAGAGAAACATGTTTTTTAGGCAGGAAGCAGACTCACTCTTAATAGCCCCCGTCCTCCTCAATAGCCCACAGCAGATGTCAGCACTTAAGAGATAAGGAGATAGCTAGGTCTATTCATAAGCTAATGCCCTCACCCAAGATCCAACAAAGATAGGATTAGGCCTCAGCCACAATAGGAATTGCACAAAACCCTCTTCATTACATCATCACCCAGCAAGATTCAACCAGGCCGACTCGGACAGCCTACAAAGTTACCCCTGCATGGCTTCATGGGATTCTGACAACCAATGAGAATACAAGCTCAGATTCAAAGCCAAACAGAGGATATAAATATCTCTCTCTCTCTCTCTCTCTCTCTCTCTCTCTCTCTCTCTCTCTCTCTCTCTCCCATGTGTTTTTTTGCCCAGGACCTCAAAACCACGTGGTCCTGTCCATCATTAAAACCATCTTTTCAAAGCAGTCTCTATGTTTCCAGTGTCTTTCTCTCCACTTGGAACTGAACCCCGATGGACATTTCTTCTAACAGTACCTTGCTACCTTCCTGGCCATCTTTATTCATATTAATGTTAATTGCAATTATTTAAATACTTTAATGTTTTATCTGGTTGTTTTTACTTGGTTGTAGGCTGACTAGAGTCGCCTCTAGGCAAGATGGAAATAAAACAATAAAATATACAGAACCAAGTGGCCAAGTGTCAGGCACAAAGGATCAGGATCATACGTTAAGTTGCAAAACTCCATGCAAATGTAAGCTGTCCATAGATTTTATTTTAAAATAACTTTTGGAAAAAGTGACAGACACACAGAGAGAAATTTAAAAAGGTAAGCTACCTTTTTGAGGAAGACTGAAAGATTGTGCTGAGTTTAGTGACATTTCTCAGCGGGGCAGAGAAATCTCCCTAAATTATTGTGCAATAACTTGACGGTTATTTCTACCGCTTTTGTCTAGGTCTTCTATTTCGCTTTCCCTTCTAACTCACGCATCCTTGAAGTGATCAGTTTTAATTCGTTTAGGTACGCCAAGGCTATGAATATTTGCTACAACCGTTCCCTGAGGCTACATGTAAATTAATGAATTGCATAAGACACATAGCTAACTGTCTGGTTTTTGCTTCCTCTTTGTTTGTAAAGAGATGGATGGATGGATGGATAGCAGAGAACACATGATAATTAAAGAGCAATTGAAAGGGTAATCCTTGTTCCTCTTTCTAATGCAACTTTTTGACTGTACACTGTATTCTCTCAGCAGTCTCCTGTGTCTATTAAAATACCACTAATCACAAACTGAGTCGGGGCTCAGAAGGATTAACGTAGTAACCAACTAACAGAAATAAATTCCTTCTTTTTTTTAAACCTTTGTACAGATGCTCCAATTACAGAATCATTTGCAGGCCACTTCCTTCCTATGGAGTGATTTTATTCCTAGGGAGGGATTTTCATCCAGTTTCTCTAGGTATCCATAACCATCTCGCAGAGCCAAACCATTTGGGTGGCGCAGCCATTTATACCTTGAAATTATTTATTTCTGCTGGAATTAAAGGGATTTCAAAAGTATTATCGTGGAGCTGAAAGGTGAGTAATACCTTTGATGGTTACACCATGTTCGGAGAAATATCCTTCTGGGTTCAGTTCTAAGTGGGGGAAAAGACACTGGATTCATGGAAGTTGCTTGGAAAGAAGGTTTATTTATTTTACTTTTACTTTTATTATATTTATATACTGCCCTTCTCCCGGAGGACTCAGGGCGGTGAACAGCCATGGTAAAAACAGTATACAAGACAAAATTTTAAAAACTTATTAAAATAATTCAATCAATTGATGAACAGGATCGCATGCCTTGGAGATCTTGGGCGAAAAAAAGGGAAGAGATGCTGAGAGTCCTTGGGTTTTACGCCCTCTCTGGCTTTGAACTTCCTGGGACACAGGAAGAGTATCCTGATTGGTTGCTGTCAGAGGTCATGGCTAGTTTTGTAGGTTGTCTGTGTGCTAAGCTTGGTTGAATCTTGTTGGGTGATGCAATGAAGGGCAATTAAATGGCTCTGCCTGAAGGAGGTAGATCTTTGTTATGTATAATGGACTGGCTCAGGCCTTAATGGCCCATTAACAAAGGGGTGGGGGGAGGCTGAGTTTCTGCCTCCCTTTTAGAGGAAAATATTCTGCCCTTTTAATATTTCCTAAAATATTTCATTTTCTAGGTGAAGGGGGGGCTTTAACTTCCTACAACCAATAGGAGCCTGGATAGCTCTGTGGACAAGGCACTGTAATTTAACACCAGCTGTCTGCAATTAAAATAAGTTCGAATCTTGCCAGGCTCAAGGTTGACTCAGCCTTCCATCCTTTCTAAGGTAGGTAAATTGAGGACCCAGTTTGTGGGGGCAATAAGCTGACTTTGTATAAAAATATACAAAAGTATGAAGGCTATTGCTTAACGCACTGTAAGCCACCCTGAGTCTCTGGAGAAGGACGGCATATAAATCAAATTAAAAAAAAAAAAAGGAGGCAAACCTGCTAAGTTACACAAGTTTCTTCCACTTATAAAACAGAATCTGGGGACCGGTAAGTGAAATAATGAAAACTGCAAGAAGTTGATTTATCTTCTCCCTTGATGATAATTTTAGGACTTGATCACTAGTTCCTTTTTCAGCATCAGACGTACTCTTGAATGGTTTGTAGCACAGGTAGTCCTCAGCTGCAACAGTTCATTTAGTGACCATTCAGAGTTAACAACGGCACTGAAAAAAGGTGTGTTATTTCCACTTCTCACACTTAATGGCTGTTGCAGCATTCCTACGGTCATGTGGTCAAAAATTTGTATGCTTGGCAACTGGCATGTATTTATGACTGGTGCAGTGACCCAGGTTCATGAGATTTTGTAACCTTCTGACAAATAGAGTCAATGGGGAAAACAAATTCATTTAACAGCTGGGTTACTAATTTAACAAATGAAGTGATTCATTTAGCAACAAGAAAGGCAAGAAAGGCTGTGAAATGAGGCAAAGTTCACAAAATGCTTGTCTCCACAACAGAAAGGTTGGGCTCAATTGCGGTTTTAAGTCGAGGACTACCTATAATCCATATGGTGTTTTTGCCCTCCCCGGGCTCCGGAGGCTTTTCTTGGGCCCATTTCTGGACTTTCCAAATTTCTGGTAGGCCTGTTTTTCGCCCTCCCTGAGCCTCTGCGTGTGCACTGAACTTACCTGCATCCAAAATGGGCCGCATGGGGACTCCTGGGAGGGGTGGGGTGGGGTGGGAGGGGCCAGCCAGGAGTGAGATTTGGGGCTTCTCCAAACTGCACAGAATCTTAGCTAGAGGTTCTCCCAAACCCCTGCGAACCCCCAGCAGCCCACCCCTGCTCAGATTCAAGTCCCAACTCAACAGTGGAGCTCACCTGAAAAGAAAAGCAGGATAGAAATCTAAGAAATGATGGGCTAGCACCAGAACATAATCAGGATGGAAGATTTGGGACAAGACCGATCATTTACAACCCATTTCCCTGTTTTCTTTCTTCCATTCTTCATTTGACACTACAATACTTTCAAGACACTCTGGACAAATTCAAAATCTTAACTCATCCTCTAAAATTTCACAGTGAGGGGACACACTGCATTTCTGAACTTGCTCTTGGAGGGCTTTCCAGTCTTTAGGACCCGGAAAGAAATGATCGGGGTCTCATCCTGTTAATTAAAATCAGCAGCCGTACCTTCTAGAACAGGGGTCCCCAACCCCCAGTTTGTGGGCCAGCACCGGTCTGTGACATGCCAGCAACTGGGCCATGCCAACGAAGAAAGCCCCATCCGTGGGATACAGACAGCAAGCAAAACCACATCCCTTCTGGTCCACAGAAAAACCTCTCTCCACAGAACTAGTCCCTGGTGCCTGAAAGATTGGGGACCACTGTTCTAGAACATTCCTTGGGTTGACACTCTGTCAGGGGTGGTATTCACTTACCTTCGCTACCAATTCACAAAAGTGAGCTTGCTTTGCTCGCATGCGCCACCTCTGTGCATGTGCAGGGACTTCTGTGCATGTGCAGAGCATCAAAAATGGGACATAATGATGTCCGGGTGGGTGGGCGGAGCCTCCTGCAGCCGCCGCTACCAGTTCGCCCAAACCGGATAGAACCGGCTGAATATCAACACTGCACTCTGTCCTTTTCTGTCAGAAGAGGATTCTCCCAAGGATACCATGACATCAAGACACTTGAAATGAAGATTTTCACTCTTTTTCTCTGTTTTTATCTAGGAACAAATTTCCGTTTGAGGACAAGGTGACCTCACTGAACTATTCCTTAGTTTCCATTCTCCGGTTTTTTCATCAAAATATCAGTCTGCTCTCCTGGATTACTGCATACACACACACAAAAAAAATCAAATATATTTTCCATGTACTTTAGCCGGCATGTCCATCTTTTTTTAGCAATGTCTCCCAGTATTGATGTCTTTTGGCAGACATTTTCCTAACAGAGAATTGCAAACAAGGTTGCAAAACTCTAGCAAGTGCAGATTTCAGCATTTTCGGTCCCTGAAAAATAGCCTAAGAATGTATTTCTAAGCTTCTGCGGGCACATAAATAATACGTAATATTAATGAATGAGTACTACATTAGAAAACATTAAGTAAAGTATTAGCACTATGGAATCCTTCTTGAATACACAAAGATGCACATTTATGGAGACCCACAAAGGGAAACAGAGATATGGGTTTAAGATTCTTGCCATTTCTCTTGGAATATAAAATACAAAGGAAAAGGAAAATAATGGGAAAAGGGGAAGAAGACAAAGTGTAGGGAAAAGCGGGGAAAAGAAAGAAAAGTATTGATTTCCGACTCTTTTTAACACACTTTATTTATTTAGCGTATGACATGCCATACATGGATTAGCAATATATATTAACATTTCATCTAGATTAGTAAAACACAGTAAAATATATATGTTAAAAAGATCTATGTTCAAATATGAATGTCTAGGCCATTTAATCATTGAAGCGCAGCATCGTTTACATTTTTTAAAAAAATCATATATTGGATCAGTATATGCCCTCAGCTTACAGCCAGTCACAATGTGATGTACAGTTTGATGTGGGACTTCACAGTCACACTGAGTAGAGGATACTATACCCCATTTATACAGAGAGTCCCAGCAGATGCCATGTGAGGTGTGAATCCTATTGCCCATTGCTGATAACCCTGAAGATAGCAATAGCACTTATATACTGCTTTGCAGTGCTTTATGGCCCTCTCTAAGTGGTTTACAGAGTCAGCATACTGCCCCCCAAAATTTGAGTCCTCATTTAACCGAACTTGGAAGGATGGAAGGCTAAGTCAACCATGAGCTGGTGAGATTCAAACTGCCGAACATCTGGCAGCCAGCAGTCAGCAGAAGTAGCCTGCAGTACTCCATTCTAACCACTGCGCCACCACGACTTTTACTTTTACACAGTACTATATACTAGCCATTTCAAAAGCAACAAACCTATCTAATCAGCAAAACCCCAAATCAAAATGTCATATATTTTTTCCCATCTCAAGCACAAAACCCTGAAGTGGTTTCCCAGTGGAAACAAAATTAGCTGTGTTCTTTTCTTGACTAAAGCAGTCCATTTAACCATCTCTACTTTTTTTCCTTGCTGTGGGAAATAACATATATTTCAATTTACACTTATTAGTTTTTTTTTTAATAAACTCTCCTCATTTATATTAAACAATGCTTTTTCAAATTCTTTAACCTTAAGGGGAACAACTTGTAAAACTCCCATGAATTTGTCAGATGTCACCTTGTGCTTGCTGTGCTCCGCTGTTATGCGGTGACAAACTGCCATGAACTGTGAGGAGGAGTGGGGCTGCTTGGGAAATTGAAAGTAGAGACTGCACCTCCTTGAGACGCTGCTTCAAGGTCATCCAGCTGGAAAAACGAGGGAGCCACATACCAAGTTGCGCCTGGATTGACCGTTATGAGAACATTCTGCATGGACTTGATTGGTTACTGTGGGGTGGGCAATGAGAGATAATGGGGTGAGAGGGAGTCGAACTTAGAGATTTTGGCGCGCAATTCTCAGTTCTGGCTATGCAATGCTGCAATACACTTGATCTCTAATAAAATTATGCTTTTCTAAACAAATTGGTAGTATAGCCTTGGTAGTACAGTGGTTTAATGCACCCTGTTATTAACACAGCTGCCTGCAATTTCTGCAGGTTCGAATCTTACCAGGCTCAAGGTTGACTCAGCCTTCCATCCTTTCTAAGGTAGGTTAAATGAGGACCCAGTTTGTGGGGGCAATAAGCTGACTTTGTATAAATATATAAAAGTATGAAGGCTATTGCTTAACGCATTGTAAGACGCCCTGAGTCTCCGGAGAAGGGCAGCATATAAATCAATTTTTTTTTTTAAAAAAAAAATGGAGCCAAGGGTTGTTTCTATTTAGAGGTTTAAGTTGTGGGTAGTCTGCCAGATTCTTTGTTGAGGTTTTATTTATTTTATTTATTTATTTATTTATTTTGCCAAGCATATATAAGATTACAGGTAAAAGTATAAACATGATTGTGAATACGTGAAATGTATAAACATGATTATGAATACATGAGATGGCTACGAATAAAAGGGGACATTAGGACAGGGACGGTAGGCACATTGGTGCGTTTACGCATGCCCCTTACAGACCTCTTAGGAATGGGGTGAGGTCAACAGTAGAGAGTCTAAGGTTAAAGTTTTGGGGGTTTGGGGAAGAAACCACAGAGTCAGGTTGTACATTCCAGGCATTGACCACTCAGTTGTACCCCCACCTCAAGGTGTAGTAACTAGATAACTAATCAAGCTCCAGAACTCTCATGTTATAAGTTAGGGCCATTAATTTGAGTCTCCATGATGGATGGTTCTCCTAGCCACTCTCTTTCCTTCTGCTGCATTTGTGATTATCCCAGGGGATGGAAGAATGGGGGGGGGAAATATCTTATTTGTCCCACAGTTCTCTGAGTATTTCTCTACAGATACTGTACCCTTATCATCTTTAAACCTCATAGAATCCTTAGGTTGCCATAGAGATATCACCCATCTTTCTTGTGAGGTTGGACCAATTGTTCAACATCCCAAGAAAGATGGCTGCCCTCTCTAGATTTTTCAGTGCCTTATCATATTGTGGACAAAGTCTATTTTGCATCGTTGGCTTATCATTTTCCTTCCTTGGCCCTTTGGGGGGAAAGCATTATTCCAGCAGTCCATTGTGTTCAAAGAACGAAGACTAATATTCAAAGTGAAGGTCTGATTCCCTGCTGGGCTAAGGTCAAGGTATTATGATAATACCCTTTTAATAGTCTGATCTCACACACATGTTTATTAGCTTTCTCCCTTTCCCATTATGTAAAGTAATTAGTTAGGAGATAATGGCAGGACAATAAACATTCAATAAAAGAAAGGAACCGGACTGGATTAAGGCTGCTTTCACTCCTCACCCCCTAGTCTGACTTCCCTCAAAATGATTTCTTTTTGTCCTATTCTGGCAATCCTTTAATCTTTTTTTTTTGTTTGTTTTTAACTAACAAAGAAAAAATAAGACTAAGAAATTATCACAGTTTAGGATAGAACTCTGTAGATTTTATGTTGTCTTTACCTCTATTTGCAGGGAAATATTGTTATCTTTCTAATTACAGGATCTACTGGTCAAATTGCCAAGGTTAAGCTCACAGTAATGTCCACAGCATTACAAAAAAAAAGTCTATATTTACTGTTTATGACCTTTATAATAACTGTCTGAACTTATTTGGCCTCCACAAAGGGCTAAAGTATATCTGTTGTGGAGAACAAGGACATCTGTGCATAGGTAAAGGTTCTCCAGCACATATGTGCTAGTCGTTCCTGACTCTAGGGGGCGGTGCTCATCTCCGTTTCTAAGCCGAAGAGCCAGCACTGTCCGAAGACGTCTCCATGGTCATGTGGCCGGCATGACTGAACACCAAAGGCAAACGGAACACTGTTACCTTCCCACCAAAGTGATCCCTATTTTCTACTTACATTTTTTACATGCTTTCGAACTGCTAGGTTGGCAGAAGCTGGGACAAATAACAGGAGCTCACTCCGTTATGTGGTGCTAGGGATTCAAACCACTGAACTGCCGACCTTCTGATCGACAAGCTCAGCGCCTCAGCCACTGAGCCAGCACGTCCCTCAAATATGGGTGTGTATCTGTGAAATGGGATGCAGTGGCTCAGTGGCTAAGACTCTGAGCTTGTCGATCGAAAGCTCAGCAGTTCAGCGGTTCGAATCCCTAGTGCCGCCTAATGGGGTGTAGGGAAATAGGGAACGACTAGCACATATGTGCAAGGGGAACCTTTACCTTTACCTTTATCTGTGAAATATGGGTATGTATCTGTGAATACACACCCATATTTCCATATGTTCAGCTCTTCTGAACTTATCTGCACACTGAGAAGTGAAAGCTGCAGAGGATGTATTTTCAAATTATTATTTTTTAGCTATAAAGGTAAAGGTTTTCTCTATCCAGTTGTGTCTGACTCTAAAGGGTAGTGCTCATCTCTGTTTCTTAGCCGAAAGAGCCAGCATTGTCTGAAGTCATTTCTGTGGTTATGTGACCAGCATGACTGTATGCCAAGGTGTTTATCTACTCATTTTTTGCATCTAGCTTTTGAACTGCTAGGTTGGCAGGAGCTGGGGCAAATAACAGGAGCTCACCCATCACGCGGCACTTGGGTCTCGAACCCAGGCTGTGGACTTTTTTTTTTTTTTTAATTTGATTTATATGCCGCCCTTCTCCGAAGACTCAGGGCGGCTTACAATGTGCTCAGCTTTCCAGATGACAAGCTCAGTGTCTTAACAGCTGAGCCATCATGCCCCCTTTTTTAGACATACATATTCCATGTCAGCCTAGCTCATGTGTGGCTGTAATAAAGTAACCTTGCAAAAGGTAAGCTTATATAGCAGTTTATAGTTGGATTCCATATCTTATCCAGTATTACAGCACTTGCTATTGTTAAAGACCTTGTGAGTTGTGAAAAAAAAAAAAAACCTCTGAGAAAGTGGAAAACCTTGAATAGGAGAAATGAAGAAGGCTGCATTTGAGATGGGATAAGGAGAAGGATCTCCAACAAGCATAATAGAACTGCATTTCCCAACAAAGAAAATACTAGAAGAAGCCAAGAGATGGCTATAAATAGGCCATATTGATGTCACCAAGGTTGGCCAAGGATCGTGGCTGTAAATTGCAATGGGATCAGATCTTGATGAAGATCATCATTGTGTTTTGTTTCTGTTGGTCTGAGATGGGGAAAAAAGATATATTTAACCACTTGGTTTTACTTATTCCATTGTTTGACCAGAAAGATCTCTAGTCTCCTCTTCTCTTCTCTTCTCTTCTCTTCTCTTCTCTTCTCTTCTCTTCTCTTCTCTTCTCTTCTCTTCTCTTCTCTTCTCTTCTCTTCTCTTCTCTTCTCTTCTCTTCTCTTCTCTTCTCCTCTCCTCTCCTCTCCTCTCCTCTCCTCTCCTCTCCTCTCCTCTCCTCTCTCTCACTCTCATCTACCTATCTAAAGAATAATGGAGCAGATTACTGGGGTCTCTTTGTCTATCATTGTCTGTCTGTCTGTCTGTCTGTCTGTCTGTCTGTCTGTCTGTCTCTCTATCTCTCTCTATCTATTATCTATCTATCTATCCATCCACTCATCCATCCTCTATCTATCTATCTATCTATCTATCTATCTATCTATCTATCTATCTCCTATCTATCTGTCCATCCATCTTCTATCTATCTAACTATCATCCATATATATCTATCATCTATTATCTCTCTATTATCTCTCTATCCACCCATCATCTATCTATCTATCTGTATCTATCTATCTATCTATCTATCTATCTATCTATCTATCTATCTATCTATCTATCCTACTTACTTACTTACTTACTTACCTACCTAATGGAGATGTATTTATTTTTTTAGATTTGCCTGCTTGTAGTGAATGAAATGGAATTTCAGATTGAATAGAAGCTCCACTTACTTTTCAAATAATGATTTGAAAATCATTATTTGCATGGACATTCCCGGAAGTAAAGAGATCATTACGAAAATAGTCTTGACCATGGGATTATGTGAAGTTTTTTTAAGTGGATCTGGCAACCACCTTGATCATTTTTTTAGATGATTCCCTCCCCCCAAACTTACTTTAATTTTTATGTAGGAAATCTGTGTAGCCAGACTGCAGGTATGACAAGCATTCATTACAAAATTTTGGCAGGGAGGAAAATCTTAGTATTTGCTCTGAAAGGATGCCACAAATCTTTTATATCCCTGCTACAGAGAAACGACAGGAAGAAATTTTTGTTAGAAAACCAGGGAAGGTCAAACAAAGATAACAAAGCAAATATGAGGTTGATGAACTCACTTTAAAAAGCAGGATGGACAGGTAAACAAGTGGACATAAAGACAAAGGGATTTACTTGGAAAATCTAGGGAAAGTATAGAAGACTAAATGTCTATGGAGATTCTCAGTCATCCAGGTCATGGTTGTCCCAAAGGTGCTTTTTCGAAAGGCAACTGGACTTCCTTTGTTTTTCCTTGAAGACGTTTCGCTTCTCATCCAAGAAGCTTCTTCAGTTCTGACAGTCAGTCTTGAGACAGACTTCAGTCCAAACTGAAGAAGCTTCTTGGATGAGAAGCAAAGCGTCTTCAAGGAAAAACAAAGGAAGTCCAGTTGCCTTTCGAAAAGGCATCTTTGGGCTATAGAAGACTAAGATGGCATTAATGGGGTCTTCAAACTACAGAAGTAATTCTAAATATAAAGGGCTCTTTAACTCCTTCAGTTATTCTAGAAGGGAATGGAGTTTTCCAAATGGAAGAGCAGAATATCGATTTCCTAAATAAAATTAAAAAAAATAAATAGTATTGTTTTTCGGCTTGCTGCTGAGGGGGCCATGTATAGCTTCTCTCCTCTTCTATTATATGTTATTCTGATATTTTGGCACCCACCTACCATGCACTAATCTTTGCAGCCAGCACACATTCAAATGTATTTGTTCTTGTTTCTTTTAATTACTCCTGGAGCTGCCAATAGTAAGGTTATTTTTCTTGCCAGCTTTCTTTTTCCATACCTCATTTTGAAGGCAGAAACAGAGCGAATTCTACAAACAAAAGGCAACATGAAAAAGTTAGCTTCTTTAGCCTCAAAGACCCAGACTTTTCCAGCTGGCTTTCCTGCATAAACAGGCAT
The DNA here is from genome assembly GCF_029215685.1 of Pituophis catenifer annectens. Classification (NCBI taxonomy): domain Eukaryota; kingdom Metazoa; phylum Chordata; class Lepidosauria; order Squamata; family Colubridae; genus Pituophis; species Pituophis catenifer. The sequence continues at coordinate 121,198,682 of NW_027256884.1, forward strand.
ACCACCCTGCCACTGCGTTTATTTGAGAAGCTAGAGACAATAGAGAAGAACCAAAAAAAAAAACCCAAAACCCTCAGAAATTGGAAAGTTCAGATTGACAGTGTCTGTCTTTTGTCTTCATGGTTTGCTTGACAATTAAACCTGGACACCAGGACATGTGTGAGTTAGTTGCATTCAAATTGGATGGAAAATAATCAAGGAGAGAACCATCCTAGAACTGAGGAGAACATTCCTGATAGTGAGAACAATTAATCAGTGGATCGACTTGTTGTGGGTGTTCAAACACTGGAGGTTTTAAAGAAGAGATTGTGTGAGAGAAAACTTCTCTCACGGTTTGCTGTGCCTATTGATTGGTTTGGATATTTGAACCGGCCAATCAGAGCGCAGCTCCTGACTTTGAATTTCCCGGGCTTTTGTAACTGACACCAACAAGGTATATAAGGAATTGCTCTCCAGCGGGAAACCACACACCTCTCACCTCACTCACCCTACTCTGCTGCTACTAGCCAGATGTTCCCAGGTCAGAGAAAAGAGCTGAAGTCACTAGCCTCCTTCTGAGGAAGGAAGACCCGGGCTCCAACCGCATGGAACGATTCCAAAAGAGCTGAATGGACATTGCTGAAAGGAAGATGACTACTGATATTCTTTTGTAGATTTTGTTTTGTTTCTTTTATTAAACCAGTTTGTTTTAAATTCTTCTGGCTTGTTTGTTTGGTGCATTTGTAAGCGGATAAGGTTGCGGTCTACAAAAACCTCCACAACAGATTGGAGAGCCATTTGTATGGAATGATATAAGGTTTCCTGCTTGAGCAAGAAAGTTGGACTAGAACAGGGGTCCCCAACCTTTTGGATCTCAGGGACCACTAAATTCATAATTTTAAAACCCACAGACCACTAATATGATCTGCCTAATGACCAGCTGGGTGGGCGTGGCTAGGTGGTCATATGGTCATGGGTGGGAATGGCCAATTTGATGTCACTCACATCGAGGGGTGCCTCACTGGCCTCTACTCACCCATCTCCTGCCAGCCACTCTTCACCTCCCCGCCCGGGCTCCTTAGGGCCCCAACAGGAAGCCGTTGTTGGAGCTAAGCAGCCACCATGAGAAAGAGTTGGCAAAACAGCTGGCTCAGTTCAAATTGGATCTGATCGAGAAGGATGCTCAGCAGAAGCACCTCATTGAGGACTATGAGCATAGGCTTTCCAAGCAGAGGAAAGACCTGCGGGAGTGCAAGGCCAGGTACTGGCACCTAAAGCTCAGTGGGCTGAGATGGTCAGCCAGTTCCAGGCCATGATGCAGTCCCACTGGAACAAGGCCCTCTGCCTCCTTGCCACCAGCAGCACTTCCCTCCAGCCTTCTCCCAAAGCCCCTCACCAGGAGGCTGAAACAGATCCCAAGTTGGAATTTCTGCCCCCCTCCAACCCACACAAAAAGACCCCGAAGTGGGAGACTCTCTGCAGTAACACAAGCGTTCATTGCATGTATCAGGCCTAGGAGCTGTAATTTGAGGACCCCTGATTTAGTGCAATATAAAAAACGCAAATAGTTTTTCTGAAGACCACCAAAATTTTCTCGCTGACCACCAGTGGTCCATAGACTACCAGTTGGTGACCACTAGACTAGAAGACCTCCAAGACCTCCAGAACAGACTCATCTTCCAAACTGGTACATCACAAACACGGTATACTTCAAAAAGTCTCCAGAAGCTTCCGTTGGTCCAGGATTGTTGTGGTCCACCAGCAGCCTGTGGAGCTGGCAGCCGAGTCGGACAGCGATGAGGCTGAGGAAGAATATGGGCCAGTCCTGGAGGCTGGGGAAGGCCCGGATAAGGGCTCTGCATCAAAGGCAGAGATGGGGCCAGGGCCATCAGGGAGTGAGGTGCAGCCTCCAGAGCCTCCAGAGACTGATAGGAGTGAGGCAGAGGGACAGGAGGAGCCTGTTCCTAATGCACGCATGAGAAGAGCTGCCAGAAGAAAAGAGCAACTCAAGCAAAGAGGACAACTCAGGAGTAGGGCCAAGAGATGATTGGCCCCTCCCATAAGGCTTAAAACAGACCAGCAACGGTGTTTGGGCTTTGCAGGAAAACAACATTGGTAGCTTCGTCTTCTTTGTTGTCTACGTCTTGTATTTATTTTTGTATCTGTGACTTCTGAACATTTGCCAAGAAAGGCCTTTGGCAGTTTGCCTAATTGGACCAAGGTTTGAGATAGGACTGAAGAATTTGTGTGGGAGGAATTTGCTTTAGTTTAGTTGAACGACACTCGGGATGAAGTAATTCTCAGCTGTTCAAATAAAGTTTGTTTGTTCTTTCACTGGTTGATTTTCCTACTACTTACTTGGGCCTGCGTCACAACACAAATTTGAGCACATCAGGAAAAGTGGAATCTTCTTAATGAGTGTACCTGGATTATAAATATTTGGATTAATTCGTGCATCGCATTGGTTTGCTTAACAATTGAATATTCTGCAATATTTAAGGGTAAAATATGCTTTACAAATTACAATGGTCTGATTCACACTAATCCAAGCGTGGCTTGTAAATCCAGCTTTACAGGTGGAGGTGGAATCTTCTTAATGAGTGTACCTGGATTATGAATATTTGGATTAGTACATGCATCATATTGGTCTGCTTAACAATGTAATCGTCTGAAATATATAACGAGCTTTAGAAACTATGATGGTTTGATACACACTAATCCAAGTGTGGCTTGTAAATCCAGCTTTAGGATTCATAAAAAAGCAGTTGGCTTCTTGGTTTTTTTTTTCCAAAGCAAGGTTTTGTTGTATATGGCTGACAATGTTTTATACACATGATTTCCCCTTCATTGACCATATGCTATTTTTATTCAGTTGTAATTTGGATGATAGCCTGAATGATGCATTTGCAAATGCATGTAATTTGTAAATAAAGAGATAACAAAAGTAACTCTAAGCTCTGTTTGCAACACACAGTGATGTTGTCTAAATGACAACACGTGAATCAAGGTGCTGTTGTTTAAATGATATGATTATCATTTATAATAATGTCATGACATCAGATCCAAGTACATATGTTTCATCATATGTACAATTATGATATTGGCCTGTTTTTTCTCCATTGATCCCTATACATTAATCTCTTGATGTTGTGACATGTGATTTACAATCTAACAACACACTGACGTGAGATTCTTGGGACAAAGAAAGAAATCATATCTGAGCAGAATTTTGAAACTCTGCTCAATTTTTATTCAGGATTCCGAAGTTCCAATTTTAAAAGAAGACAGCTTCGTGAGGAACATTCTGTTTCTGCTGTCCATTTCAGAATGCAGGAGTTAAACAAGTCTAACAGAGATCTAAAAATGTGATTGAGAAGGGTGCACTTCTTCTAGAATCAACATGGTGAGGCCCTGACTTAAAAGACTTAAAAGAGCAACACAACCAGTAGTGGGTTTCAATTTAGTTTGCTACCAGTTCGCTCGTGCACGCAGTGCACTCATGCGCGTGTGCAACGCTTCTGCGCATGCACAGAACCGCTGCTAACAGTTCGCCCGGTCCAGGGCAAACCTGTAGCAACCCACCACTGAACACAACACTATGATCCTTCTTCCTGGGTTGAATAAATAAATCTATAAGGCTTGCAGTACACAATATGACAATGTTGCAGTTAAGTCACTGACAATCTTTTCTTAGTGTTGTATTTTTTTTTATCATTGGTCTTGTAACAAGATTAGATTAGATTAGGTTAGATTAGATTAGATTAGATTGAGATTGAGAATGAGAATGAGAATAGAGTAGAGAAGAGTAGAGTAGAGTAGAGTAGAGTAGAGTAGAGTAGAGTAGAGTAGAGTAGAGTAGAGTAGAGTAGAGTAGAATAGAATAGAATAGAATAGAATTTTATTACGGTCATTGACCAGTAATACAATAAATTAAAAATAATACTAAGATTAGATTAGATTAAATTAGATTAGATTAGCAGAGTTGGAAGGGACCTTGTAGGTCATCTAGTCCAACCCCCTGCCCAAGCAGGAGACCCTGCACCATTTCTGACAAATGGCAGTCCAATCTCTTCTTGAAAGCTTCCATTGATGAAGCTCTCACAACCTCCGAAGGCAACTTCTGCTCCACTGGTTGATGGTTATCAATGTCAGAAAATTTCTCCTTATTTCTAGATTGAATCTCTCCTTGATCAGTTTCCATCCATTATTCCTTGTCTGGCCTTCAGGTGCCTTGGAAAATAGCTTGACCCCTTCCTCTCTGTGGCAGCCCCTCAAGTATTGGAAGATTGCTATCATGTCTCCCCTGGTCCTCCTCTTCACTAGACTAGCCATGCCCAGTTCCTGCAACTGTTCTTCATATGTTTTACTTTCCAGTCCCTTAATCATCCTGGTTGCTCTCCTCTGCACTCTTTCTAGAGTCTCAACGTCTTTTTTATAGTGTGGTGACCAAACCTGGATGCTGTACTCTAGGTGTGGTCTTACTAAGGCTTTATAGAGCGGTATTACTACCTCCCTTGATCTTGATTGTATCCCTCTGTTGATGCAATTTAGGATTGCATTAGCTTTTTTGGCCGCCACCAAAAATGGAGGTGAGTGAAACTATATGGGAATTTTATGTTTATTTGAAGTTACAAAGTGATTGATTCCTGAAGTGTTCATGGAATGTTTTTGAGAAGTCACAGAAGTTTTAAAGAACAGAAATGTAATTATTTTTAAGGTGGGTGGGTGGGTGGGGGGATGCTATGTTTTTCTTTCACCCTGGCCGATAGTTAATTGAAATATGATCCACTCAATTAACCAAATTGGGCTTTGAGCGGCCCACTAGTGACCATAATTCCAAGAATCTAGAACAAAAGTTAAATGTTGTAAAATCATTCTCTTATGTAATCCTCATTTAGCAACCACAATTGGGACTGGCAACTTGGTCGTTAAGTGAAGCTAAGTGAAACCAGAACTGTGCTTATGATCTAACTCAACTTTCTTTTGCTTCACAGATCTGCAAAGGTGGATGGGATTGGGCATAACATTACTTTTTTCACCACTGTCATAACTGTGAACAAGACAGTTGCTAAACGAGGACTACCTGTATTCCTCTTTTCTCTTGTATAAAATCTAACACTTCAGTCACAAGTTTTGGTGGGTTTCTGGGACATCAAAACTTTCCACAGCTCCTTGCGAGGTAGTCCAGCAGGAAACATGCCCAGATGAACTAGTTCTATTTTATCGCAAGAGTTTATAACAAAGAACAACACATTACAGTCAGGGGTGGGTTCTAAATTTTTTTACTACCAGTTCTGTGGGTGTGGCTTATTTTGTGGGTGTGGCTTGGAGGTCATGTGACTAGGTGGGCGTGGCTAGCTGGTCAGAGTCATTTCTGGAAGGTCCTCGCACTTACGACCCGACTCATTTGTTTGCTTTTAACACTGATCAGCTGTAGGACAGCCCTTTGAAGCCCCGCGGCAAGAGTTTAAACAGTTTTTTTCCTTCTAGTCATCAGCTGGGACTCAGGAGGCAGCAATAGATTGGGGGTGGGACCAAATAAAAGGTAAGAATAACGTGGGGGGGGGTTGGGAGGGGCGGGGGGGGGGAGAACTGGTTCGGTGATGTCATATCGTCACCGCTACCGGCTCGGCCAAACCGGACCGAACCGGGAGGAACCCACCACTGATTACAGTACATATAACAGAGACTTGCAGGTCTAGTTGGCTAGGGAATTCAGGGAAGTGAAATCCACACCTCTTCAAGTTGCAAAGGTTGAAAAACCCTGCTCTAGTTGCTTCGTTGAAGAAGACTGTGCCAACAGGACAGGGGCGGGGGAGTAGAATGATAGATGACATTATGTGCTCATATCTCCTGGATTGAGTTAGTCTTTTGCAAGGAACTTCTCCTAAGCATTCTGCCTGACAACTCCACAATAAATCAGAAAGCAAAATGCTGCCCAATAAGACATGTGTTAGAATGAATAGAGGGGGAACTAAATCACGAAGCAAGATCTACTGCTGGGGTTGAAACTAGATTCACACCCTCTGCTAATCCTATCACCAGGCAAGCTATCCCTATTCTGAGTGCAGGAAGGGAAGACACCATCCTCTACTGTGATCCCAAGTAAACCTCTTCCATTGAAGCGATGGGATGGACTAGTCCAGGAGTCTGCAACCTTAAACACTCTAAGAGCCATTTGGACCCATTTCTCACAGAAAAAAAAAACACCGGGAGCCACAAAACCCTTCCCGTGCCTGACTATTTATTGAGCGGCCAAAAAACTAGCATATGTAGTTGAATTAAATGTTCTGTTTTCTTCTGAAACTTTTCTTTTCTTGGATTTATCCATGGTCGGCCTACCGCAGGTTGAAAACCTCAATAAATCATGTCTCAGCAGGTGTCGCACATTGGTGATTGTGACGTATATTTTGAGTGACAGGGACACGCAGCAGAGGGGTGAAAGAGCCATATGTGGCTCCAGAGCTGCAGGTTGCTGACCCCTGGACTAGTCCCAACGATGTGAGACCTCACCTCCAGCAGGAGAATGTTCCAAAAAGCAGGGGCCATGCAGAAAAAGTTCTCCTCCTTGATCCCACCAGCTAAAACCCATTGACCAATGGGGTCTGCATCATGCCCATTGTCCAGATTAAGTCGGACAGGCCAATCCCTTGTTGAAAGTAAAAGCTGGTCTGGTTCCAAGCCAGGAGAAAGATACTGGAAAAAATGAATCAGAAGCAAGCTACAGGGAAGGAGGTCTCCATTTATTTGGTAGGCAGAAACAACAGCGACAGCAGCATGTTTCTGGGGTGGCTGACAGCCTGGCGTGGTGAGTAGAGTGATTTTTATACCCTTTTTGGACCTTTGAGATTGAGATGTCTGGTGGGGTTATTTGAATAGATTAATAATGTGCCTTTCTGTATTCTAATTGTCCCTATTTGGTTCCCTGGATGGTGGTCAGGGTCATGGCTTGCCTTGGGGAAAGGTGAGGATTGTAAATTCTATGTGGCTTTGTGTTTACTGACATAAATCCTTAATCCTGTCAATTCAGTCTGTCTCAGTCTTCTAATTGGGGTTACTTGAGGCCATTCTGGCTGGGAGGCAGGAAATGCTTTAGCTTCTGCAGATGGTTTTTCTTTGCCTTCCCTCGGGGCATGGAAATAAAGGGAGGGCCGGGTGTGTGTGTCTTATGATTCTTTCTACACCCTATAGCCGTGTTGGCGAATCTATGGCACACGTGCCAGAAGTGGCACGCAGAGCCATGTTGCTTGACATGTGTCGCATCGCCCATTCCTCTTCCGGGTTTCCAGGGCACGCATGTGCACCAGCCAGCTAGTCTGCAGGTTACTGGTGCGCATGCGTGCATGACAATCAGCTGGCTGGGTGGAAGGGGGTTGTGGTGGGAAGGATCCGCTGTCTGGGGCTTCCCTGTCCGCACCGGAGCAGGCTCTCCAGGGAAAGAGATTAAATCTCCTGGCCATTGCTTCTGGCAGCGCATGAACCGCCGCTATCAGGTAGAAGGGGATGGGGGTGGGAAGTATTTGGATCCTTCCCACCCCCACCCCCTTCCACCCAGCAGCGGCGGTTCTTGCGCTGCCAGAAGCAATGGCCAGGAGATTTAATCTCTTTCCCTGGAGAGCCTGCTCCGGTGCGGACAGGGAAGCCCCAGACAACAGATCCTTCCCACTACCCACTTCTACCCAGCGGTGGCGGTTCTTGCGCTGCCAGAAGCAGCAGGCCGGGACTTCAATCCCTTCCCTCGAAAGCCCAGACTTCTCAGGCCCAAAACAGGCCACGGTGTGGGGGGGGGGCAGGGGCACAAAGCGCATGTGGGGGACTGGCATGCACAATGCAGAATGCATGCATGGGGAAGTGTGCGCAATATGGGGCGCATGCGTGGGGTGTCATGTGCGCATGAGCATGGGGGGGGTGGCATTGCATTATGGGTCCTGGCACGTGCACGTGTTATCACACACATACACACACACTTCCGGCACGCAACAGGAAAAAGGTTCGCCATCACTGCCCTATAGCAATAGCATAGGCACATATACAGTCCCATAGTATTTTATCGAACTCTCTGGGCAGTTTACTATGAAGACGCATTAATTGTGTATTTCCTCCAGCAATCTCGGTCCTCATTTTAACCAACCTTGGAAAGATGGAAGGCTGAATCAACTTTGATTCAGAACCAGATGCAGTGGTTAGAATGCAGTACTACAGGCTACTTCTGCTTACTGCTGGCTGCCAGCAATTTGGCAGTTCGAATCTCACCAGGCTCCAGGTTGACTCAGCCTTCCATCCTTCCGAGGTTGGTTAAATGAGGACCCAGATTGTTGGGGGCAATAGGCTGACTTTGTAAACCAGTTTTAAAGAAGGCTGTAAAGCACTGCGAAGCACGTATATAAGTCTAAGTGCTATTGCTATTGCTAACCACTGCACCACCAGGGCTCCTTGTTGAAGACAGGGATCAAGTGATCCCTGAAACAAATGAGCCTTCATGCCATCCTCATAGTATCACTGATATTGTAATAGCATACTATTATAATAGCCTTAAAAACGAACAAACCAGAGTTTTGTCTCCAAGGAGGTAAACTATCCTCAATCATCTACCCGCAATGTCTTTAGTAACAGTAACAGAGTTGGAAGGGACCTTGGAGGTCATCTAGTCCAACCCAGAGGTGGGATTCAGCAGGTTCTGGCCAGTTCTGGAGAACCCATAGTGTAAATTTTGAGTAGTTGGGAGAATCGGTAGTAAACATGCTGACTGGCCCAGCCCCCATCTATTCTCTGCCTTCCAAGTCCCAGCTGATTGGGAAGGAATGGAGATTTTAGAGTATCCTTCCGCTGGAGTGGGGAGGGATTGGGGATTTTGCAGTAACCTTCCCCTGGAATGGGGTGGGAATGGAGATTTTACAGTATCCTTCCCCTGGAATGGGGTGGGAATGGAGATTTTACAGTATCCTTCCCCTGCCATGCCCACGAAGCCACGCCCACCAAGCAATGCCATGCCCACCAAGCCACGCCCACAGAACCGGTAGTAAAAAAAAATTTGAAACCCACCCACTGGTCCAACCCCCTGCTCACGCAGGAGACCTGTACTAGGGATTCGAACCGCCGAACTGCCGACCTTTCTGATCAACAAGCTCAGTGTCTTAGCCACTGAGCCACCTAGTCAGGTAGCTGTCTTCCTAAGATGTCTTCCTAGGGCCTGCAAAAAAAAAATAATAATAATGGATGGATATATTTTCTTTCTCAGAGTCATAAGGCAGTGAAAAATAAAAACCATGTTAAATACTAAGGTTTTCCTTCTGAAGGGGCTCCCCATCTGATTGCTGGATCCTGCTTCTCGCATATTATTCTTGATAGATGGCAGGGAAGGAATGGAAAGGTTAACCTGTGATTAGGAGAAGTATAATAAACTCACGTATCGTTGCCCATTTCTTCCTGTTTGAAAAATGAGCCCCATTTGTCACTGAGGATTTGGTGCTCTGCATGACACTCCCCTTTGACCTTGTGGTCGATAAATAATGCATCCTGACCAGGAGGACTGGACGAGACTTCACTTATGTACTTACAGATTCAGGAGACAGTGAAGGATGGGTTTCTACGGACAGGCGCCTGCCTGGTGGTTCTTCTAACATAGAAGATGAATGGGCCAAGCAAGCTCTGATCTGACCTCAGAATAGTTATTTCAAGTTCAAGCTCTTCTGTATCAATCCTTTGTCCAAGATGGACATTCATATAGGGAAATCTTTTTGGAGCACGCTCTGCTGGACATGGAAGAGTTATTGCTGGAGAAACTCAAATTAATGTGAAGGGTTTTTTTTTTTTTTTGCTCCCTGTTTTAACTCATTGTAATGCTAATTGAAATTAGTTTTGCTATACATTTATTTATTTTGTTTGTATCCACAAATAACTCAAGACAGTGAACCAGAGGTGAGTTTTAGCAGGTTCTAATCAGTTCTGGAGAACCGGTAGCCGAAATTTTGAGTAGTTCAGAGAACCGGTAAATACCACCTCTGACTGGCCCCGTCCCCATCTATTCTCTGCCTCCAGAGTCCCAGCTGATCGGGAGGAAATGGGGATTTTGCCGTATCCTGGTGGGAATGGAGATTTTACAGTATCCTTTCCCTGCCACGCCCACCAAGCCACATCCACAGAACTGATCATAAAATTATTTGAAACCCACCACTGCAGTGAACATACTCAACATGCCTTTTTCCTTCTGTTTTGCCCACAACAACCCTGCGAGATGGATTGAGCTGAGAGAGACTGGCCAAAGTCACCCAGCTGGCTTTCATGCCTAAAGAGGAACTAGAACTCACTTCTCCTGGTGATTGGCCCAAAGTCACTCAGCTGGTTTCCATGTTTAAGGAGGGACTAGAACTCACAGTCTCCTGGTGATTGGTCCAAAGTCACTCAGCTGGTTTCCATGTTTAAGGAGGGACTAGAACTCAGAGTCTCCTGGTGATTGGTCCAAAGTCACTCAGCTGGTTTCCATGCTTAAGGAGGGACTAGAACTCACAGTCTCCTGGTGATTGGTCCAAAGTCACTCAGCTGGTTTCCATGTTTAAGGAGGGACTAGAACTCACAGTCTCCTGGTGATTGGTCCAAAGTCACTCAGCTGGTTTCCATGCTTAAGGAGGGACTAGAACTCACAGTCTCCTGGTGATTGGTCCAAAGTCACTCAGCTGGTTTCCATGTTTAAGGAGGGACTAGAACTCAGAGTCTCCTGGTGATTGGTCCAAAGTCACTCAGCTGGTTTCCATGCTTAAGGAGGGACTAGAACTCACAGTCTCCTGGTGATTGGTCCAAAGTCACTCAGCTGGTTTCCATGTTTAAGGAGGGACTAGAACTCAGAGTCTCCTGGTGATTGGTCCAAAGTCACTCAGCTGGTTTCCATGCTTAAGGAGGGACTAGAACTCACAGTCTCCTGGTGATTGGTCCAAAGTCACCCAGCTGGCTTTCATGCCTAAAGAGGAACTAGAACTCACTTCTCCTGGTGATTGGTCCAAAGTCACTCAGCTGGTTTCCATGCTTAAGGAGGGACTAGAACTCACAGTCTCCTGGTGATTGGTCCAAAGTCACTCAGCTGGTTTCCATGCTTAAGGAGGGACTAGAACTCACAGTCTCCTGGTGATTGGTCCAAAGTCACTCAGCTGGTTTCCATGTTTAAGGAGGGACTAGAACTCAGAGTCTCCTGGTGATTGGTCCAAAGTCACTCAGCTGGTTTCCATGCTTAAGGAGGGACTAGAACTCACAGTCTCCTGGTGATTGGTCCAAAGTCACTCAGCTGGTTTCCATGTTTAAGGAGGGACTAGAACTCAGAGTCTCCTGGTGATTGGTCCAAAGTCACTCAGCTGGTTTCCATGCTTAAGGAGGGACTAGAACTCACAGTCTCCTGGTGATTGGTCCAAAGTCACCCAGCTGGCTTTCATGCCTAAAGAGGAACTAGAACTCACTTCTCCTGGTGATTGGTCCAAAGTCACTCAGCTGGTTTCCATGCTTAAGGAGGGACTAGAACTCACAGTCTCCTGGTGATTGGTCCAAAGTCACTCAGCTGGTTTCCATGCTTAAGGAGGGACTAGAACTCACAGTCTCCTGGTGATTGGTCCAAAGTCACTCAGCTGGTTTCCATGCTTAAGGAGGGACTAGAACTCACAGTCTCCTGGTGATTGGTCCAAAGTCACTCAGCTGGCTTCCACACCTAAGGTGAGACTAGAACTCATAGATTCCTGCTTTCTAGACCAGCATCTTTAACCACACGACCAAACCAGCTGTGGATGTTTTGAATTGCCCCAAACTTTAGACTGGTTTTCGACTCCAGGTTTGCTGCGTTGTTGCCCTGTTATTTTTTTTTTTTTTATCTTCACAGCAGTGAGAGGTTCCTCATGCCTATTTCTGAGCTACATTTCACTGCCTGTCAACATTTTATCCTCCGTTTTACTGAAGCTGTCATTCACAAGAGAGAGAGAGCAAATGTTTGAGAAATATTTCTGCCTTCAGAGCTCTGTGACTGGATCATATGGACTGAATCAAGAGCTCATCAGCACCTGAGCGGATTTTAAAACATTTTCGACTGTGTCTGCATTTGTTCTACGCTTGACGGTACCTCTATGCCCCTTTACATCATGGATTACATCATCAGTCTTCCCCTCTCTACCCTCCACCCCTCTGGGACTCTTGAGAAATCATAAGCACATGTTCCAACAAAAAAGGCATATGTGTCCTTTTCTGGATGGCTTCATAAATCCCCTGGTCTCTGTGGAATATCATTTTTAATGTGGTTTTATGATATTTCTCTTTGGGCAGAATAGAATAGAATTCTTTATTTATAGACTAGACTAGACTAGACTAGACTAGACTAGACTAGACTAGACTAGACTAGACTAGAATAGAATAGAATAGAATAGAATAGAATAGAATAGAATAGAACAGAATAGAATTTTATTGGCCAAGTGTGATTGGACACACAAGGAATTTGTCTTGGTGCATAAGCTCTCAGTGTACATAAAAGATGCATTCGTCAAGAATCATAAGGTACAACACTTAATGATAGTCATAGGGTACAAAGAAGCAATCAAGCCACACCAGGAAACAATGTAGGTATACCATATCATATCATTCTGAAAATTAAATATTGGAGCAGCAAGGATTGGTTCATTTAATGACCGTTCAAAGTTATAACAGTGCATTGAAAAAAGTGACTTATGACCATTTTTCGCACTTACGACCGTTGCAGCATCCCCAGGATCACGTGATTTACATCCGGAGCAGAGGTGGGTTTCAGCAGGTTCTGACCAGTTCTGGAAAACTGGTAGCGGAAATTTTGAATAGTTCGGAGAACCGGTAGTAAAAATTCTGACTGGCCCCGCCCCCATCTATTCTCTGCCTCCCAAGTCCCAGCTGATCAGGAGGAAATGGGGATTTTGCAGTAACCTTTCCCTGGATTGGGGTGGGAATGGAGATTTTGCAGTATCCTTTCCCCTGCCATGCCCACCAAGCCACACCATGCCCACCAAGCCACAGCCACAGAACCGGTAGTAAAAAAAATTGGATTTCACCACTGCTGTATATGAAAAAAGAAAAAACAAATAGGATAAAGATGTATTAAAATATATATTAAATCTCTCTCTCTCTCTGCCTCACTTCAAGTAATTTGATTGCTTAAGCCTCATAGGTGCCTTTCAATTCCCACCCCGTTTTTCTAGAGTCCGTCAAATTAGCATGTAACAAAATTGGAACAATTATCCTCCGCCCCGCCCTCCATTGTACTTGTAACCGTGTACTTGGATTTTGGCCTCCAAGGAGATGCACCAATAAGGTAGACCGAACCATTATCCGTTGTCTGGTTGAAAAACTCCCCGCTGGTATCTTAATCTTCTTTCAAACGTCTGATCGAACCTTCTCAGCCTCCCCTGGTCTGCCCTATTTGCATTGGAAGCAGACTGATAATGCTTCCCAGATGTTCCACTGCTTCTTTGAGAAGGCAATCTATATTTTACCAAAAAAAAAAAAAAAGGAAAAAAAAAGGAAGAAACACTCACCCGCTTCCCACTTTCAATCGCTTACCTCTGCCTTTGCAACTAACAACCTGTTTGCTTCCTTTTTACAACACCTGTGAGCACAAAGCTCATTTGAACTGTGATATGTAAATCTCTTTTCATCTGGGGAGGGGGGAGGATGCTGGTTGAAAATATATATAACCAGTGGTGGGATTCAAGTAATTTAACAACCGGTTCTCTGCCCTAATGATTTCTTCCAACAACCAGTTTGCTAAACTGCTCAGAAAGTTAACAACCGGTTCTCCTGAAATGGTGCGAACCGGCTGAATCCCACCACTGTATATATATCAGGAACGCTCTCTGTGGCATGGAGATCAGCAGGAGGACATTGTGCCTGGAACAAAGACAAAAGGCCCAGGATTCTGAAAGAAAGATTTCCCATGGCTGATTTTAAAATTAGGGTGTTTTATTATTCATAATATCATGCCCACCAACAAGTACTCCTAAAATGGAATCAAGGTTGAATTGCTTTGTAACAGAACTTCTTCTGAAAAGATTTGTTCTGATCCAGCTCCCCAAACACAACAAACCCTCTGACCCGAACTCAAAAGATTCCTTTATTAGTTAAATAAATGGTAAATGAAGATATACATATGTTTGATATATGAAAAATTAGATAATTAGTAATTTTTGAATATGAGGAAGCACAAAAGACTTGTAACCGATTGACACACTGTTTGCAATTGTAATGGATGATGATTGTAGAGATGCAATGCTCTCTACATGGGGCTTCCCTTGAGGAGCACCCGGAGGCTCCAGCTGGTCCAGAATGCGGCCGCACGGGTGGTTATGGGAGCGACGTGGCGCTCCCATGTGACCCCCTCCTGTGCGAGCTGCACTGGCTCCCGATGGGCTTCCGGGTGCGCTTCAAGGTTCTGGTTACCACCTTTAGAGCGCTCCATGGCTTAGGACCGGGGTATTTACGAGATCGCCTTCTGCCACCAGTAGCCTCTCACCGACCAGTACGCTCCATAGAGAGGGGCTCCTCAGGGTGCCGTCGGCCAAACAGTGTCGACTGGTGGCCCCCAGGGGGAGAGCCTTCTCTGTGGGGGCACCTGCCATCTGGAACGAGCTCCCCCCGGAGATACGGAGGACCCCGGACCTACGCGCTTTCCGCCGTGCCATAAAAACATTTCTATTTCAGCAGGCCGGCCTGGCTTAACCTCTTTTAAATTATTTTTAAAATGTTTAAAATTTTTAAATTTTAAATTTGTCTTATGAATTTGGGGTGTTTTAAATTTTGTTTTCCGGGCCAATTATTTAATTGTATTTTAATGGTTTTTTAACATTTATATTATATGTATTTTATTTGGCTGTTCGCTGCCCTGAGTCCTTCGGGAGTAGGGCGGTATACAAATTCAATTAATAATAATAATAATAATAATAATAATAATAATAATAATAATAATAATGTTTTATGTTTTGTTCAAAAATAAAAAAAATTCAAAAAAAAATTCCTTTATTAGGAATGCCAGCAGCCCCGGCAAAAAGTTTACCTCACAGGCTAACAAGTCTGTCGGTCTGGAAGTTGAATAGTTGTCTGACACACCTATTCATTTCCGCCCCCTGCCTTTTATCCCCAGAGCTAGGGTGGGGCCTTGTTAGCAGCAGTGGCTCTTCCTTCCCCAGGATCAGCCCATGGATTTCCACTGCTCTCCTCTCCTCTTCCTTCTGCACATCCGCACGTCAGGTGCTGGACCCAGCTGTTCCTCATCAGCCACCTCCAGACCTGGGGACTGTTGACTCTCCATCTGAGGGCTGATGGATAGCCCAGGCCCTGCCTCTCTCTCTCTCTCTCTCTCTCTCTCTCTCTGACAGCTCCATTCCCTCTTCCCCCTTGGAGCTCCCAGGTTGCCCTGACTCCCACGCCTCCTCCACCTCCTCTGATTTGGCAGCTGGAGGGGCTGGCGGCCAACAGGCCACAACAAGATGAGAGAACATGGCCAGAAAAGGCATCAAGTTCCCCAGGAAGTGACGTAAGAGGCAAAAATGTACAGAATTCCAGAACGGACACACTGCTCTGCTGATAGAGTACATTTTTTCAAACGGTTTCATTCGGTGAAAATATCTTCAATCCCTTGAAGAGGAAACAGATTATCAATCTTCTTCACCTCTATGTAGAGCAGACCGCTATTCTAACTTCTCTTCATTATATTGCAAAGATTGGGATGGGGGAAGAGCACCAATACAAAACTTGTATTTTAGTTTGCTGTTATTCAAAACTTTTAAAAGTGAGCACTGAGCTTCAGAAATGAGTCTGGCAAGGCAAAAATAACACATGTATTATCCACCTACCTCTTGATATATACAGCTGTGCTTGAAATTTGACAGTGCTGAGATGTGCAAAAAAAAAAAAAAAAAACCCTTGTGAGAGCTTCATTCCAAACACCCCTGTCATGTTAATGCCGCTTCTTCAAATAGCATTCCTAATTTATCCGCCTTCTAAAGTAATTAGCATATATCACTTTTCTTTTTTGCTGACTTCTCGCTAGAAGTGAGATGTAGGTCAATGTGAGGCATTTTTCATCACATTCAAATAAATGGCAGTTGCTTTTGGATTATTCTAGTGCAGGGGTGGGCAAATGTGGCCCTTTTACAACCTGTGGACTTCAACTCCCAGAATTCCTGAGACAGCTGTCTCAGGAATTCTGGGAGTTGAAGTCCACAGGTTGTAAAAGGGCCACATTTGCCCACCCTTGTTCTAGTGTAATCCTTTTAGGATTAAGCTGTAGGCTTAGACTGAGAAATTTAAAACAAGGTCTTGGGAGACGGGCAAGAGTGAATGACTTTTGTATTGATGCCAAGGAAACCACAGGGATGTAGCCATGAAGCCATCGGAGATTGATGTTCTCCAGATAGGTAGCAAGACCTAGCCAATGTTGGGCAATCTTGAAGACAACCTAGTTAAGGATTATCATCAAGAAGTCGCTGGAATTCCCTAGATATTGAAGTTAGTGGGTGTGGCGGGTGGGGGGGGGGAATCCTGGAACGCAACAATAGCATACCATTTCTGTGTCATTGTTAAGCAAAATACATGGAACTGCCTATGAGAGTCATCCAGAGCCAAGCCCAGTGCAAAAGAGACCTAACCTCATTCAAAAGAACGTTACTTTATTCCAGCCTGATTTTTTTTATTATTATTATTCTTCTGGGGATGAATTGCTGAATGGATTAACGGCACGTTGCAAAGCTGTTTGCATTTCCGGGTCTCCCTCCGCAGACAGTGGTAACAAACAAACATACCCATGCAGCTTGTAACCTACCACCCGCATAAAGATTCCCCAGGAAAATCCCATATTTGGGGGCAAAGCAGGGGTGGGCTGCTGGGGGTTCGCAGGGGTTCGGGAGAACCTCTAGCTAAGATTCTGCGCAGTTCAGAGAACCCACAAATCCCACTCCTGGCTGGCCCCTCCCACCCCGCCCCACTCCTCCCAGGAGTCCCCATGTGGCCCATTTCGGATGCAGGTAAGTGCAGGGTGCGGAGGTTCGGGGAGGCCGAAAAACAGGCCTACCGGAAGTTCAGGAAGGCCGGAAATGGGCCCATTTCCAGCCTCCAGAAGGCCTCCGGAGCCTGGGGAGGCCATTTTCGCCCTCCCGGAGGCTCGAAGAAAGCCTCTGGAGCCTGGGGAGGGCAAAACACCCCCACACTATGGTGCAGGAGGCTGACTAGGCCACGCCCACCATGGCCACACTCTCCCAGCAACTGGGCAGAGAACCTCTTGCTAAAATTTTTGAAGTCCACCCCTGGGGGCAGAGTAAGTAGTTCTCTCAGGCTGCAAACACAGGCGGTGGCAGCTGTAGATTTTAGCAGCAGAGTGGCATATTTCCCATGAACCTACTAAGAGGCCTACTGAGAGGCCCCAGGAACAAAGAGAGACATGGAATTATTTCTGAGGAGTTCCCTTTATTGTTCTTCACCTATAGACAGAAATCTTGCCAAACTAAAGCTACTATTTGCATCACTGTAGATGTACTCTGGAAATTGCTAGGGAGGAATCTTCTTAACTCTCTTTCATCATCATCTTTTAATGACCCCATAATCCCTTGCAAGGTGGAGTCTGGGCAACTGAATGGAGCTGAGTTTTTACTGGCCGGATGCCCTTCTTGTTGGCAATGCAGAGTTATATTCAGCAGATAAACTCTCATCGTGCCCAGAGAGAGAAATATCTGCCTCTACTTAGAATCGAACTCACAGCCTCTTGATTGTGAGGCGAGAGTGCCACCTCTAGGCCACCGCACCACTCGAATCTTCTTAACTCTCTTTCTCCCGACCAAACTATCTAAGCTTCGCTTTGCCCTCTGGAATGCAGCCCCTTCCTCCTGGGAATCCAGACTACATTCCACCACACTCAAATGGGAGGAAGGATATGAGAGCGACTTAGAGCATCATCACACAACCTTGAGGAGTTACATCAATTCCAAAGAACTATCATTGTATCATTGTTTTAGATCAATTCATTAGAGGACCTCAAACAGTTCTGGAAAGATTCCAATCCAATTTGGATATCTGACAGACTTTTCAATGTCATCTGCTTTTGCAGCATCTCAAACTTTGTTGTAGTCTTTCTTTTGCATTTGGGTGAGGTTAGAGATGAGTTGAACTCTCTGATACTGACACAAACAGGCAGCCTATAAGTTTTTATTACCTCTATGTATTACAGCTCTGCTGTTTGTTAGAATGCCTTTAGGTTGGTTATACCTAGGGAGGATGATAGATGATACTAAGATATATATAGAGAGATAGATAGATAGATAGATAGATAGATAGATAGATAGATAGATATAGAGATAGATATACAGTAGATATAGATATAGATATATAGATATATAGATATAGATAGATATAGATATAGATATAGATATAGATATAGATATAGATATAGATATAGATATAGATATAGATATAGATATAGATATAGATATAGATATAGATATAGATATAGATAGACGTTTCGTCGAAACGTTGCCAAGAAACCTCCAATTTTACGTGGGAGAAAACCTGAATAACCAAAGACCTATATACATATATATATATATATATATATATATATATATATATATATATATATATATATATATATATATATATATATATATATATATATAAAACCTGGCTAAAGAGACATACACATAAAACGTACAAAAAAGAAAGAAAAACATAGATATAGATATAGGATGGATGGATACAAGCCTCCAGTAATCTGTTCCATTTTTTTTTAAAAAAATCTAACTTGCTCTTTTTGTGCAATTTCCTACTTTCCCCTGATTTACTGATTAAAGGTAAAGATAAAGGTTCCCCTTGCACATATGTGCTAGTCATTCCAGACTCTAGGGGGCGGTGCTCATCTCCGTTTCAAAGCCGAAGAGCCAGCGCTGTCCGAAGACGTCTCCGTAGTCATGTGGCCAGCATGACTCAACGCCAAAGGCACACGGGACGCTGTGACCTTCCCACCAAAGGTGGTCTCTGTTTTTCTACTTGCATTTTTATGTGCTTTCGAGCTGCTAGGTTGACAGAAGCTGGGACAAGTAACGGGAGCTCACCCCCTTACGCGGCACTAGGGATTCGAACCGCTGAACTGCTGACCTTTTGATCGACAAGCTCAGCGTCTTAGCCACTGAGCCATCGCAATTTACTGGTTACCCTTCCTTAATTCTCAGATTTTTTATTTTATCTGTAGTATAGTTTCTCTTAGTCTTGATCTTAGCCGTCTTCCAGTCCAATTCCTTGTCTATTTTCCCATCCAGGCTGTCCAACTTTTTATTTGAAAACTTCCAGCATCCAGGAGTCTAGCAATTTGAAATCCTGGTCTGCAATTCTTCAGCATTGAAACCCATTGTGGGCTGGTTTGAGTTTAGTTGACAGGCAGTGTTAGGGTGTGTGTAAAAAGTATTTGTTGCTTGTGCAACGAGCAGAGCAGAAACACACAGGGAAGGAGATAAACGTCCAGCTCTTGTGAGAATAATACTTTATAGATAACAGTCTCGGTGTAAGTAAAACAGTCCAAGGTCATAAACAGTAATATCAGTCCAGTAAGTATCTTCCCTTACCAAAGCAAACAGACTTTAGTAACTATTGGTATACAGTACCATATAATAGACTCAGTAAGCAACAGGATACAATCAGGTATCAATCCGGAAGAAGCAGGAAGAACCAGGAACGCTTCTCTGTGCTGCTTATTTATGCACTGTAGCCTAATTACAGGGCTCAGCAAACCCTGATTACGTGGCTCAGTTGTTTCTTAAAGAAACAGATATTGCCTGACCAACAAGTTAGGAGTAAGCTGCAAGCTGAACCTAACATTCTCCCCATTGGGCAGGACAATATACACAATAGATACAGAAACAAAAATACACATCCAAATCATACATTGTACAGTGGTATCAGTTACATTTCAGATTCTTAATCCAAATCTTTCACAACAATTGGTGTGTTTAATAGCACCTTGCGCTTTGGTAAAACTATCGGCAATATTGTCCTCTGATGCGCAATATTCCAATGTAATCATGTTATCCTTAACACATTGCCGAACATTCAGATAACGTATATCAGTGTATTTAGTCCTTGTCTTTACAGCAAGATTTGTTGCCATTTTAATGGCTGCCTGGTTATCCTCATAAACCGTGATAGGATAGTCCATTTTGAATCCAATATCTTCCATCAACTGTTTATAATAAATCAGTTCAGTACATGTAAGTGATAGACAAGAAAACTCCGCTTCCATGGTAGACAAACTTATGTGTTTCTGGCGAATTGATTTCCATCCAATCAGGCAGTTATCCAACATGATTGCTATTCCAGACGTAGATTTTCTGGCAAAACTGGCATCAGCATATGCCTTTAATATCATATTGGCATTTGGTTCTAAATACATAGCAAAATGCAATGTTCTTTTAAGATACCTAAGAACACGTTTAGCAGCCTGCCAATGCCTATCAGTAGGCTCTGAACTATATTGTGCTAGTTGATTAACACTAAAAGCTATATCAGGCCGTGTCCAGTTGCTCAAATACGACAAACTACCTATTAATGATTGATACAGTTCTTTACTGAACTGTGGACTCTGCAAACTATCCTGTTGGAATTCTTGTGCCATAGGAGTCTTGGCAGGTTTACATAATTCCATCCCATATTTTTTCAACAATTTGCAGATCTTATTAGATTGTGATATTTTAAATCCTCTAGATGTTTTCAGGATATCCAGCCCTAGATAATGCCGTATATGTCCTAGATTTCTAAGTTTAAATTTTGTTTGCAACTGACCGATAATCTCTCTGGCCTCAGCGTCAGTTCTGGTAATTATGGCAATGTCGTCTGTAAAGAGTAACAAGAATGAAACACATCCATCCTGTTCTTTTTTAAACAGACATTTATCTGCTACGCCCTCATAGAACCCAATGTTATGTAATTCCTGCACTATACATTGGTTCCACTCGTAACCTGATTGCCTTAAACCATATAGGCTTTTTTGTAGCCTCCAACACTCAGTGCTATCCTGTGTATCATAACCAGGAGGTTTCTTCATATATATTGTATGCCTTAACGGAGCGTTCAAGTAAGCCGTCTCGACATCTAAATGAGTAATAGAGCATTTATTTCTAGCTGCCCAAACAAGCATCGTTCTCAAAGTGCTCGCTCGTAGACTTGGAGCAAAAACCTCATCATAGTCTCTATCTGTCTGTGAGAACCCTTGTGCAACAAGCCGAGCTTTATGGGTTACTACCCCATCTACACTTTTCTTTACCTTATAGACCCACCTACAGCCTATAAGTTTCTCATTTGGTGGTATTCTTACAACTTCATAGACACCAAGCCTCTTCAAAGAATCAATTTCTCTATCCATTGCCTCTTGCCAGGCTTTTTGCTCCTTTTCTGGATATAATTTTATATCATGATAACTGGATGGTTCGATATCTACTTGGCAAACCACTGTGGCTTTATAGCGATCTGGTGGATGCCGATCCCTGGAAGATCGTCTAGGCATAACAGGATTAACATCAGGTATATTGGGTTCATCCTCCCCTAACCCTGATTCCTGTTCCTGTTCTTCCATCTTAATAGATGGTTTATCATCCATCTCAGATGAACTATCATCAGGAATATGGTCCATATTAACATCAACATCTGTAAAACCATAGTCTGCTTTTTCTAACCTGTCCCAGCCTTCATGTTCTAGGAATTTAGCACTAGCGCTACACAAAACTTTTGTTGTTCCTTTTTCCCAGAACCTATAGGACCTATGGTTAGCTTCATAGCCAACAAAAATCATTTTCTTTGCTCTCTGTTGGTCCTTCCTTCTCTGACTAACCGGTATATGCACCCAGGCTGGTGCACCAAAAGTATGAATATAACTTAAATCCGGCTTCCTCCCGTGCCATAAAGTAAAAGGTATTTTTCCTGTAGAGGAGTGCACCACATTATTTAAAAATATGATTGGCACATAGTATTGCTTCTCCCCATAATTTATCAGGTAAACAAGCATCAGCCAGCATAGTCCTAGTCATAGCTTGTAGGGTCTGGCCTCTTCTTTCAATATATGCATTATGTTCCGGCCGAAAAGGGGCAGAACGTTTATGCTGTATCCCAGCATCCTTCAAAAACTTAGCCAACTGATGGTTAGTAAACTCAGTTCCATTGTCAGTAACAATGCATTTCACCTTAAACCTCTGCTTCCTTTCAACAAAACGAAGCCAATTTGTGATACATTGAAACGTATCACTTTTGGACTTCATAAGGTAGTAAAAACCATATCTGGTAAAGTGATCAACTATACTTAAAATATAGCATGCTCCCCCTAAACTGGGTTTCTTTGGCCCTATTAAGTCTAAAAAGACTACCTCCAAAGGTTTAGTTGTTTTAAACCCATTGCAGCGGTTTGCAGGTGTAACTTTACTTTTATGCTGGTTACAAGTATTACAGTTTAGGTATTTGCTGCAAGCCCTTAATTTTATGCCTTTAGACTGCTTAACAGTCAAATTCAACAACCTGAAATTCAGATGACCAAGCCTTCTATGTAATAAATGTAAGCATTCATCATGAGGCTTTACATTTCCAAATTTAGCTTTTGACTGAACTAACAGTAATGACTTATCCCTAATAACAAATAAGTCGTTTTCTAATTCTGCAGTAACTACAGTGCCTTCACATTCCAGCAAACATTTGTTGTTTTTAAAAGTTACTGTAAACCCAGAATGTAGTAATGACTTTACAGATAAAAGGTTATATTTCAAACTAGGGATATAAAGCATGGGTAAAGGGTGCTTACTAATAGAACATTGAACAAGTCCCTCCCCAGCTACAGTCACATTCCAGCCATTAGCTAATTTGACCTTTTTAGTACTTTTCTTCATATTTAGAAACAGTTTTCTGTTTTTTGTTATGGATTGAGAGGCACCGCTATCAATCACCCACCAATCATCTTTTATATTATTAGATGAACTGGTTGCTAAATTACACCCTTTCCTGGGTTTAGCAGAGTTTCTAGCAGACACTTTCTTATTATTACAATATTTTGCAATGTGCCCCTTAGCCCCACAAGCATAACAGCGTTTAACAATATTGACATTCTCATATACAGCTTCCACTTTTGGTTGCTGTTGCATCCTTAACTGGTCTCGTTCTTGCCTACGTTTGGCCTCATCCAGTAACCTACCAGTTATACTGGCCAATGTTAGTTCATCTCTAGACAATACTTCTAATGATGAAACAAAAGAGTCATAACTGTCATCCAACGATGAAAGAATAATATAAACTTGCTGCAGTTCAGTAAACACAAGGTCTTTCTCATGTAGCTCCTGGAAAAGCCCTGTCATGGAGTCCAGGTGAGCCATCATGTCTCCTCCTTTCTGAAGATGTAAGCGAAATAATTTCCGTGTCAGGTAGATATGGACACCCACAGAGTCACGAACGTAGAGCTTCTTTAGCTTTGACCAACACCTCGCAGCAGACTCTTCGCCCCGGAAATGGACAAGTTGCTGGTCTCCCAGTGTCAGGCCAATGATGCATAAAGCACGCTCGTTGTCCCTGTGAAACTTCGCTATCTTTTCAGCATCTTCTTCGTCAGCAGCATTCAGTGCAGTTATGTCCGGTGGATTATCAACCACGTCCCACAGTCCTTCTTTTCGCAAAAGTAGACAGCATTTTGTGGACCAGGTAACATAGTTTGTTCCATCCAACCGGGTTATAGTAGAATAACGTGTACCTTGCTCAAAAGCCATCATCTTGACTACTACACCCACTGCCTGCACTTCTCACTTCCACAAAAACAAATTAAAGAGCCCTGGAACGTTCTGGGCCCATAACCAATGTTAGGGTGTGTGTAAAAAGTATTTGTTGCTTGTGCAACGAGCAGAGCAGAAACACACAGGGAAGGAGATAAACGTCCAGCTCTTGTGAGAATAATACTTTATAGATAACAGTCTCGGTGTAAGTAAAACAGTCCAAGGTCATAAACAGTAATATCAGTCCAGTAAGTATCTTCCCTTACCAAAGCAAACAGACTTTAGTAACTATTGGTATACAGTACCATATAATAGACTCAGTAAGCAACAGGATACAATCAGGTATCAATCCGGAAGAAGCAGGAAGAACCAGGAAAGCTTCTCTGTGCTGCTTATTTATGCACTGTAGCCTAATTACAGGGCTCAGCAAACCCTGATTACGTGGCTCAGTTGTTTCTTAAAGAAACAGATATTGCCTGACCAACAAGTTAGGAGTAAGCTGCAAGCTGAACCTAACAGGCAGTTTGGAGTCTGCTGTGCTGTCATTTCCTCAATCTCTTCCTGGACAGTAATACAGAGGGAATATTTCAGACGGAGTATTGAGGCTATCTGATTGACATGTTGAGGTCAATGCACTCTAAAGGGATCATCACTCTTGCTACTTTCATCCCATTCTACCCCAAAATGAACCGGTTGCATTTATCTCTGGCAGCCCATGCTTGAATCTTTTGACTGAATCTATTTAATTTGAAGGGGATC
Source organism: Pituophis catenifer annectens (assembly GCF_029215685.1). Taxonomy (NCBI): domain Eukaryota; kingdom Metazoa; phylum Chordata; class Lepidosauria; order Squamata; family Colubridae; genus Pituophis; species Pituophis catenifer. Next base: position 121,223,185 of record NW_027256884.1, read on the forward strand.
TTGTTGCTTTTAAATCTCAATACGGAATCTTTCCATCCTTGACCCCCCAGGTTTCAAATTAAAGTAGGACTGTGGTTAACTATTCACCAGTACTAACCCCCCACCCACCCCATCTTAGAAAGCAACTTGCTTTGAACCTACAAAGTGTTTGATCTCTCCTGTGTCTTTTTATCAGGAAGTAGAAAGATAATCACACTCAGTTGTCAATCCCAGGCCAGTACAGAAAAGTACAGTCTGCATTTATTTATTCCTTACGTTTTAAGATGCCACTCCAGTTGAAAGAAGCTCCGAGCTGCAACCTACAATGAGATTAAAGCAGTAACTCATAAGAACAAAAAAACAAATTATGGAAAGTAAGCCGCAATAAAAAAAATAATAATAATCCTTCTTGACAAAGAGATAAAACACATTCCAGAAGATGGGGAACACCAATAACTCAAAGCACGTTTGCTCTCAAGGCTTCCAGAAGTGGTCAAAATGGGTTTGTTTTCCAATATTGTGCCATGTGTTGTTGTTTTTTTCACCAATGTACAGATGTAGAATGGAATAGAATGGAATGGAGAGTAGAGTAGAGTAGAGTAGAGTAGAGTAGAGTAGAGTAGAGTAGAGTAGAGTAGAGTAGAGTAGAGTAGAGTAGAGTAGAACAGAAGAGAACAGAATAACAGAGTTGGAAGGAACCTTGGAGGTCTTCTAGTCCAACCCCCTGCTTAGGCAGGAAACCCTACACCACTTCAGACAAATGGTTATCCAATCTCTTCTTTAAAACTTCCAGTGTTGGAGCATTCACAACTTCTAGAGGCAAGCTGTTCCACTGATTAATTGTTCTAACTGTCAGGAAATTTCTCCTTAGTTCTAGGTTGTTTCTCTCTTTGATTAGTTTCTATTCTTTGCTTCTTGTCCTGCCTGCAGGTGCTTTGGAGAATAGGTTGACTCCCTCTTCTTTGTGGCAATTTCTGATGTCTCATTGCATTGTATTGCATATATCACATTGCTCAGATGTTTTATCCATGAACAAGCTTCTGTCTCAGTGTATTCTTGGGTTTAAAGTTTACATGTATGTTATGCTGGCTGCAAAATCCTCCTGAGCTTTTCAGATATTCCTGCAATATAGGGAATGACAATGTTGTCCCTAAATGGCCTCAATGGTTCTCAGAGAGAGTGCTAATCAGGGGTGGGCTCCTGGGGGTTTGCAGAGGTTTGAGAGAACCTCTAGCTAAGATTCTGTGCAGTTTGGAGAACCCCCAAATCCCACTCCTGGCTGGCCCCACCCACCCCACCCTACGCCTCCCAGGAGTCCCCACACGACCTGTTTTGGATGGAGGTAAGTGCAGAGCACACAAAGAAGCTACTGAACAGGCCTACTGAAAGTTCAGGAAGACTGGAAACGGGCTCCAGATGGCCTCCAGAGCCTGGGGAGGCCATTTTTACCCTCCCGGAGGCTCAAGAAAAGCCTCTGGAGCCCAGGGAGGACAAAAACGCCCCCCCCCATGGTGCAGGAGGTTGACTAGGCCATGCCCACCATGGCCACGCCCACCCAGCACCCGGGCAGAGAATCCCTTGCTAAAATTTTTGAAGCCCACCCCTGGTGCTAATGACCAGATGACTATAAAGAAATATAATCCTTCCATCATCCCACCATCCAGTCAGAACTGATGAAGCTTCTTGGATGAGAAAGCAAAATGTCTTCTTCCTCAAGGAAAAACCGTTTCTTCGTCAAGTAAAAAAAAAACATAGTCCAGTTGGCTTTTGAAAAAAAGCGCCTTTGAGACAACGCTTCCCGGGTTTTCCCCAACCTCATCTTCCATTTTAAAGGAAGAAAGATAAAAAATAAATAAATAAAGGGATGGAGAAGACGGAGACAAGCGAAGGGAATCTCTCCCCTTGACTACCCCCTCCTCAGAAAAACAACCCCACATTTCATATGCCACAGGACCCCATCCTCTTCATTCCCAGGCCTTCGTTGTGGGCAGCTTGATTGTCAGTCCGCATTCCGTATGTGTGTAGGGACCCATTCTGCATTCTCCTCTCTGATGCCTTCTCCAGACACGCAACCACACGGCTCCTCGTGTAAAATTGCGCTCGTTGTCAAAACAAAGTCTTTTGGTATAAAGGAACTGGTTCCTTTCAAAAGTAATTACAATCAGGCTCTGTTCTTGAAGCAGTTGTAACCGTCGTGTTCTCCCATAAATGTATCATCACATTCCTTTTCCAGGTCAACGATGCCCTACAGAAAGAAAGAAAAAAGCACAGTAATCTTTGGATGCTAATCTGGTACCCGGCAAGTGATTAAGCAGAACCAAATCCAAATTTCTTGCAGCGGGACCGAAAGGACATATGTTTAGAATCAGGACTCTTGTGTTCTTAATATGTGTTCTTGGGGAAATAATTCCTCTTATAAAGCTACTTACCCGCCCCCCCCCCCCCCCCGCCCCAATAATGGGGGAAGCAGATCCTACGGAGTGAATTCTTATAATCCCACAATATGAGCAATCCAAAGGCCATTTGGAGCCGGTGGCTTCTTGTTTCCTACAAAGCATCTGAATATGCCTCTAGAGGGTCACACAGATTAGTTTTGGATTGTGTTGCTCGCAGCATCGCCCTCACACACCATCTCATTCTCAGCGCTACCTCGGTTGCAGGCTTCTGATTTCGTTAATAGGGCTTTTGGCCTTTCCTACCACCCAGATTGTTTTAATTTCTCTATTTCGGTTTCTGCAGTGTCGGGAAATTATTGCAGTGTTGGACCGACACTGCAAAGCGTGACGAGCACTAAGGGATAATCTCTTAATATCAACACCAACATCCAAAAGAAAAAAAAAAGGGGGGGTGTTGTTTTCTAAAGCTTTACTAGTCCTCTGCAAACACTTTCCTCCTTCAGACACAGTATATTTAGAATAGAATAGAATAGAATAGAATAGAATAGAATAGAATAGAATAGAATAGAATAGGGCAGGGCAGGACAGGACAGGACAGGACAGGACAGGACAGGACAGGACAGGACAGAATAGAATAGAATAACAGAGTTGGAAGGGACCTTGGAGGTCTTCTAGTCCAACCCCCTGCTTAAGCAGGAAACCCTACACCACTTCAGACAAATGATTATCCAACATCTTCTTAAAAATTTCCAGTGTTGGAGCATTCACAGCTTCTGGAGGCAAGTTGTTCCATTGATTAATTGTTCCAACTGTCAGGAAATTTCTCCTTAGTTCTAAGTTGCTTCTCTCCTTGATTAGTTTCCACCCATTGCTTCTTGTTCTACCCTCAGGTGCTTTGGAGAATAGCTTGACTCCCTCTTCTTTGTGGCAGCCCCTGAGAGATTGGAAGACTGCTACCATATCTCCCCTAGTCTTTCTTTTCATTAAACTAGACATTTATGTTGCTGTTCTCTGCACTCTTTCTAGAGTTTCAACATCTTTTTTTACATCGTGGCGACCAAAACTGGATGCAGTATTCCAAGTGTTGCCTTATCAAGGCCTTATAAAGTGGTATTAACACTTCACGTGATCTTGATTCTATCCCTCTGTTTATGCAGCCTAGAACTGTGTTGGCTTTTTTGGCAGCTGCTGCACACTGCTGGCTCATATTTAAATGTTAGATGCTGAAATATTTCTTTCTTTACATTTACATTTACAATGAAAAAAATATCATTGCTTCTCCTTTTTCCATACAGAGATGTTATTCATTCAGTGACTGGAAAGAAAAAAAGGTTTTCTTCATCTCTTTTATTTTATTAACTGCTTTTATTATTTTGATAAATAACTCAAGGCAGCCTTCTTCCTCCTTATATTCCCCACCATAACCCAATAAAGTGAGCTGAACAGAGAGTAACTGGCCTAAAGTCACCCAGTTGGTTTTCATGTCTAAGGCAGGACTAGAACTCACAGACTCCTGATTTCTAGCCTGGTGCCTTAACCACTGCACCTTCTGCAAATTGTTACATATGATGTAACCTTATCTCAAAAGGGCTTTTCTGATAATGAAGAGAACCAGCAGATGTTATCCCAAGTTCTAGATTCTGCCTTACCAAATCGGAAGGAAGGAAGGAAGGAAGGAAGGAAGGAAGGAAGGAAGGAAGGAAGGAAGGAAGGAAGGAAGGAGAGGAGGAGGAGGAGGAGGAGAAGAAGGAGAAGGAGAAGGAGAAAGAGAAAGAGAAAGAGAAAGAGAAAGAGAAAGAGAAAGAGAAAGAGAAAGAAAAAGAAAAGGAGAAGGAGAAGGAGAAGGAGAAGGAGAAGGAGAAGGAGAAGGAGAAGGAGAAGGAGAAGGAGAAGGAGAAGGAGGAGAGGGAGGGAGGGACAGAGGAGGAAGGAAGACAGGATGTTAATACAGCTGATTAGAACTTGGAAAAGATACCATCAGGCAATATCAACTGAAGAAGAGAGAGAGAGAGAGAGAGGGAAAGAAGGAAGGAAGGAAGGAAGGAAGGAAGGAAGGAAGGAAGGAAGGAAGGAAGAAAGAAAAAAGAAAGAAAGAAAGAAAGAAAGAAAGAAAGAAAGAAAGAAAGAAAGAAAGAAAGAAAGAAAGAAAGAAAGAAAGAAAATAAATCTTAGGAGCCGCTTACCTGAAGAAAGCTCATTGTGGCAAGCTATGCTCAGCTGGGGTCAGATGCTGCTGATAGGGCACTAAAGTTGTGATTCAGGTTTTATAAGATAGCTAGAGTAACTTTGATGAGTGAAGGCCACCACCTGTTCTTGTGCTAGAACTCCAAAATGCCAAGACCATTGCCTTGGAAAGCAACTCTCAGTCTCTTTCTTGCTGATCCCTTGGCTACTATTTGCCTCGGTAAATCAGATCACGCATGCATTCAACATGGACTTGAATTTATGACTAGGAGATAAAATTGATGGATTTACCGTGTCATGAAGCCAGATAAGCACAGCTGTTCCTAAACCAGACACCTCTACAGATAGATAGATAGACCTCTTCCCAAGCAACTGTTAGATGGCACAGCATTTTAGGAACATGGCGCGTTATCTTGTGCTGAGTTAGATTATGAAGCCCACTATTGTGGACTTTGACTAGTAATAGCATTTTAGATAGATATGATCTTTCATATCAGTTCCGACAGGACACCAGAAACAGAATTTGAGACCGTATGTGAAAACCCTGCATTTTCCTGAGCTATAAACTGTTTATAACTGTCTTAAAAAATGATTCCTTCTGAAATTGCTAGTGATAGGGAACGGAAATTAAATGCGCACAAATTTCCAAATATCAAGCTGGCAACACTGCCGAACATATATTAAAGTGCGGAGTTCCTTCAGAAACCTGATTTACGAGTCTGCTTCTTTCCTTAAACTGTAGGATACCTTTTTGAATGGTATCAGAAAAGAGAAAGTTAATCTGGAGAAAGCTGCTCTTTCCCTGCCATGTTATCTTTGTCATACTGTAAAAGGTAAAGGTTCTCCTCGCACATATGTGCTAGTCGTTCCCGACTCTAGGAGGCAGTGCTCATCTCCATTTAAAAGCCAAAGAGCCAGCGCTGTCCAAAGACATCTCCGTGGTCATGTGGCTGGCATGACTAAACGACAAAGGCGCACGGAACGCTGTTACCTTCCCATCAAAGGTGGTCCCTATTTTTTCTACTTGCATTTTTTACCTGCTTTTGAACTGCTAGGTTGGCAGAAGCTGGGACAAGTAACAGGCGCTCACCCCATTACGCGGCACTAGGGATTCGAACCGCTGAACTGCCAACCTTTCGATCGACAAGCTCAGCGTCTTAGCCACTGAGCCACCGGGTCCCTTATTATTATTATTATTATTGTATTCAATAATTTAAAAAATCGAAGGTTATACCCTGTAATTTGTTCTGGGAAGAGGAGGGGGGAGGGGGGAGGGGGGAGGTTGAGGTAGGGAAGGGGGGGGAATATGTAAACTTTTTGTAAAACTTTTCAATAAAAAAAAAATAATAATTTAAAAAATCAATAAATTTGTTCAAAGGCCTCATATTAAAAAGATGCAAATGAGTGTCCTTGCCCCAGCGCAGGGATCTTTAGAAACTGTTTGCAGCCTAAATATAATTTAGGAGATCACATGTGTTCACAGTTATCTTTCTTCTGCTTCTGATATCACAAATGGGAAGATATAATCATCTACTTAATTGGAAAGGGAGGGAAGAAAGGGGGGGGTGCACCTACCTAGCCTGACAAGAATTCTTTATTAGCCCTAGAAAACTTGTAATTAACCAAAACACAAATGAATATATTTACCATCAGGAGTCCATTAAGCAACAAACAACAACAGAATTGGTTTTTGTCATTGTGCTCAACTCAGCTAATGAGATGTCTTATTTTCTGTCTTGCCGTGAGACCTGGTAAAAGAATTATCTGGTTAATGGAAATTCCATGTGGTCCAACTCAAACATCAATTCTTTTTCTACTGTATATATAAAAAAAGCTCCTTTCTCTAGTTTGCTTAGTTTAGCAAGGGGTTCTCTGCCCGGTTGCTGGGTAGGCATGGCCACGGTGGGCGTGGCCTAGTCCGCCTCCTACACCATGGTATGGGGGGGGGCATTTTTTTTTTTTTTTAATTTGATTTATATGCCGCCCTTCTCCGAAGACTCAGGGCGGCTTACAATGTGCTCAGCAATAGCCTTCATCCCTTTGTATATTTATACAAAGTCAGCTTATTGCCCCCACAAACTGGGTCCTCATTTCACCTACCTTAGAAAGGATGGAAGGCTGAGTCAACCTTGAGCCTTGGCGAGATTCGAACCCTGCAGTAATTTCAGGCAGCTGGTCTTAATAAGCTTAATAACAGGGTGCCTTAAACCCCTGTACTACCAAGGCTCCTTTTTTGCCCTTCCCGGGCTCCAGAGCCTTTTTTCGAGCCTCCGGGAGGGTGAAAATGGCCTCCCCAGGCTCCGGAGGCCCTTCCAGAACTTCCGGTAGGCCCATTTTTCACCCTTCCCAAGCCTTCACACATGCCCTGCACTTACCTGCATCCAAAACGGGCCGTGTGGGGATTCCTGGGAGGGGAGGGGTGGAATGGGCGGGGCCAGCCAGGAGTAGGATTTGGAGTAGGAGTAGGACAGAATCTTAGCTAGAAGTTCTCCCGAACCCCTGCGAACCCCCAGCGGGGCGGGAAGGGGGGGTTAACTCTGTCCCTTAGAATTTCAGGGAGAAAATTAAAAATATAACATAAAAGTCCTTCCTTCGTCCTATAGTAGGAAAAATAGCTAGGAGACTTCGTTCTGCATTCCCTTCGCCCGGTAACTGGCTTCTAGGCCTGCAAAAGCTACTTTTCCTCAATAAACCATGGCTGTTAAAAGACATTTGTCAAGATGTTGCGGTCTAAACCTCGCCAATTAGCACGTGAAAGTACACTCCCACCAAATTAAAAGATTAAAAATAAACTAAAGCAATTACCCAGAATGCTGCGGTTTCTAAGCAACTGGATTTGCACCACCTGGTTCCCAGCTGCAACGGGAATGGCTCAATTAATCAAAATAGGCCTTGAAAGGAGAAAATCCTGCAGGCGGAGTAGACTTGGACTAGGCTAAAGAAAGTCTCAGGAACCTTAAAACTTGGGCCAGGAACTAGGTTGCTAGGGAGAAGCAAGCACAGTTCAAATGCAACAGCCCCTTTGTAGACTCTGCTTCCAAAATCTGGTACTGTTGTAAACAAGGCGTTGGGAAAATTATTTAGAAGTTATCCCAAAGGTGTGGGAGATTTTTCCCCCACCTTTGGCTTCACTTCCTAGACCATGGATGGGATTTTGGAATGTTTCTTCCTTTTTCTCAATCCCAGTCAAGGAGTTTTGTGTGTCCAAAGTTGCATGTGTAGCTTTGAGCTCTCATTGCTTACTTCCACATGGTGGGATGAATTCCTTGGGAAACCGTTCCCAGACTGCTCCTGGAAAGAGTCTACGACCATTCTCCACAGCAGCTTCGTCACGGTCAACTCTCCACGTCCTGCTCACCACGGACAACTTGGGACAGACAACTCGTTGAGGACAACTCGCTGCAGGGCAAGAAGTTACACGAATATCAAAGATATGGTAGAAAGAGAAAATGTAAAAAGAGGGACAGAATGAAATGAGAATGACAAAAATTAAAATATTTTTTTCAAATTTATTTTAAATAATGAAATTGAATTATTAAATTGGCCATGGCGAGTTGGCCATGGCAAATTGGCTGCGGCAAGTTCTTTCATTCTGTCCTGGAAAGGTTTCATCCTTTGAACCAATCTAGAAGCAGCTTGGAAACCTCAGCTGACTGTAGGACAGCTGTAGAACCAATCAGCTGCTTAGAATTGAAATATAGCTCCAAATCAGGGGTGGGTTTTACTTACCTTTACTACCAGTTCGCAGCAGGATCGTGTGCGCCTTGCTTCTGAGCATGCGCAGATCAGGGGTAAAATGCTCCCGGTTCGGACCGGATCACCCGATCCGGTAGCGATGGCAGTGGGTGGTTCAGAGAACCGGTAGCAAAAATCCCTGCCCCCTCCCCCAATGCCCAGTTTAGCCGCACGATCATCAGAGGTTTTTTTAAAAAAAATTAAAATCATTTTTTCTACAACCTCTTCGGCCAAAAAAATGCTTTTTTAAAAAAAAAAAAAAGCCTCTGATGATCGCGTGGCTCAGCTGGGATCATCAGAGGCTTTAAAAACCTCTGCCGAAGAGGTTGTAGAAAAAAAATGCTTTTAAAAGCCTCTGACGATTCCAGCTGAGTTGCCTGATCGTCAGAGGCTTTTAAAAGCATTTTTTTTACAATCTCTTCGGCTGAAGAGGTTGTAGAAAAAAATGTTTTTAAAAGAAAAAAAAGCCTCTGCCGATCAGGCAACTCAGCTGGGCTCATCAGAGGCTTTTAAAAGCATTTTTTTAACAACCTCTTCAGCCGAATGGTTTTAAAAGTTAAAAAAAAAAAGTTGGCCACGCCCACTCAGTCACATTACCCCCCCCCCCCCACCAAGCCATGCCCACAAAACTGGTAATAAGAAATTTTACATTTCACCACTGACGCAGATCGCTGATGAAGACATCCGGGGCAGTGGGTGGGGCCTCCTGGCGGTTTTACTACCGGTTCTTGCGAACTGGTCCGAACCGGGAGCAACCCACCACTGCTCCAAATGAACAACCAATCAAACGACCAACTGATCCCACTGGAACACAAGACATTTATAAGCTAAAGAAAATAGGACAAGAAAATCCTCCTGATGGTATTGCCTAGTCTGGTAAGGAAACGTTCACAAACGATATTGAAACAAGCTTGGAGAGCAAACCTCTGCCAAAGTTCAACCATTCATCTAGAATGAGGAAGAAATATCAGAGGATGAGAACAAGGATCTCGTAATGCCCGCTGCAGGGCTTAGATCAGATATTGAAGGCTGAGGAAGAACCAGTCCTAAAGTATCTTCCAACCTCCAGGTTCAATCTTTCACCTCCCATTTCTGAGCCCTAGTAGTGGCTAAAATTATGGAAACCTTTTGGGAAAAGTGTATTTTGGAGGTTTGATGGCTAATAACACCACTTTTTTTTTTTTTTTTTTGAGTTTCAAGATAATCCTATTCCACTGCTGGAATGGCCTGGGAATAGCCCAGACCTTAACCCAACGGAAAATCTATGGAGTCGACTAAAGAAACTTGTTAGTCAGAAGCAACCCAGCAATAAAACCCAGTTACTAGAGGCAATCTTTCAATCTTGGTTTCACATTATAACAGCTGCAGAACTAAAAGACTTGGTTCACTCCATGGGAAGACGTTGTAAGGCCGTAGTTCATGCCAAAGATTACCCAACTAAGTATTCACTGACATGGTGATCATTTTTGTGTATCTCGTTTTTTCTATGGTGATCATTTTCGTATATCTCATTTTTTCTACGTGTTTCACTTTCCTTCTTTATCCTGTAACTGCTATTCTAATAGCAAATCCTTCATAAAAGTGATTGCATTACATTCTTGATTGAATTATCTTTCCATTGATATATAATTTTATGGTACTACTCCAAAAAAAAAGTGGTGTTATTAGCTAGTTTTAGAAAATACACTTTTCCCAAAAGGTTTCCACAATTTTGGCCACTGCTGTAGGTCTGCCTCAGCTGAGTGGGGGAACAAAAGGCTGAAAGATTGGACTGGAATAGCAAGCTTATTTTGGGGGCTTCAAATTAGTGTTGAGTTCTGGTGATTGCTTGGAGAAGTGCCTGCAGTTTTCTTGGCATGTTTTTCAGAAGTGGTTTGCCATTGCCTCCTTCCTAGGGTTGAGAGAATATTTCTAGCAGGACTACCAGATTCTGTAACTGCTTTGTTCCCTATGCCATCCATCCGGTAAACTTGCAAGATTCGTTTTTCTTGCCATGTACATGTATACATCTGAACTAAAATGTGTCATTGCTCCATGTCATATCATATATGTAGGTATATGCATAATTTTGTATTTATTTTCTTCATCATGTTTTATGTGTGTATATTTGAGATGGTGACCCTTTGAAAGCTGTATGCAACGAAATTTCATATTAACGTGTGTCGATTAGTGTACATTCAAAGGGACAAAGTTATTCTAAGGCTATCACCCAGCTTCCTTCATGCCTAAAGTAGGAGTAGAACCCACAGTCTCCCAGTTTGTAGGTCTTAATGAATCTAAGCTGAACTTTACTTGGTCCAGCATTTGAAGACTTTATAAGAGATGCATTTCTGGAAACAGCCTTCATTCAGCCCAACAAGGAGAGAAGCAATCTGGAAATAAGGAGAAATTTTCTGACAGTGAGAGCAATCAACCAATGGAACAGAAGTTGCCTTCGGAAGTTGTGGGAGTCTCATCACTGGAGGCTTTCAAGAAGAGATTGGACCGCCATTTGTCAGAAATGGTGTAGGGTCTCCTGCTTGGGCGGGACGTTGGACTAGATGACCTACAAGGTCCCTTCCAACTCTTTTAATCTGTTAAATCTGTTAAACTTTGAGCCCAAAGACTGAAACCCAAGACCCCATTCCCTGAATGATATCAACCATCATAAAGATTATCTTCCTTGCCAAGGAGCACGGTAGCTCGCATGGTTAGGATACTGAATTGGAGGTTGCAAGCCTGTGTTGGAGACCCAAGTGCTTTTGTCAAGTGGAGTTGAGCTCCCATCCCTCACTCCAGCTCCTGACAGGGACATGAAAGGAGCCCTCAACTGGGCATCTCCTGGGCAACAGTAATGCCACTGGCTATTCCTTTCAACCTGGAAGTGCCTCGGTGCTTCTTACTCAAGTGGTAAGCTATCTTCCTTTCCTATCTCTTGATTCCTGGACTATCTTAGATAATTTTGACCCCAGCAACTTTGATAGGACAGATTTCCTGGCTTCCTACATTGATTAGATGACCCCCTTCTCTGAGTTCAAGGTTGAAAGATGAGACCCTGATCCCCTGAATATATTGAAAATCCTCTGGGGAAAGATGATCTTCCTTGCCTAACCCTTGACTCTTGGATTATCTTAAACAGTGTTGACCCCCCCCCCCAAGACTTTGATAGGATTGGCTTCCTGGAACAGAAGCCACCTTCTGCATTTGTGCATGTCACTCCTGCAAAGTTCACTCCCAGAGCGATGGAATGAAATCGATGGAACAAGGATATGAGGACAGTGAGAATTTTTAGTTTTATAATGTAGTAAGGTGTACATACATACCCTCCCCCAAGACACACACTTACTACTCTATAAAACTAAAAATTCTCACTTTCCTCATATCCTTGTTCCGTATATAAGAGTGTGTGTGTGTGTACGTGTGTGTGTGTGTGTGTGTGTGTGTGTGTGTGTGTGTGTATGTAAAGGTTCCCCTCGCATATATGTGCTAGTCGTTCCCAACTCTAGGGGCCAGTGCTCATCTCCGTTTCAAAGCTGAAGACCCAGCAGTGTCCGAAGACATCTCCGTGGTCATGTGGCCGGCATGGCTAAATGCCAAAGGCGCATGGAGCGCGGTTACCTTCCCACCAAAGGTGGTCCCTATTTTTCTACTTGCATTTTTTACGTGCTTCCAAACTGCTCGGTTGGCAGAAGCTGGGACAAGTAACGGGAGCTCACCCCGTTATGCAGCACTAGGGATTCGAACCTCTGAACTGCTGACCTTCCGATTGACAAGCTCAGCATCTTAGCCACTGAGCCACCATGTCATTCATATATATATATATATATATATATATATATATATATATATATATATATATATATATATATATTTGTGTGTGTATATATACACACACAACACACACACACACACACACACACACACACACACACACACACATATATATATATATATATATATATATATATATATATATATATATATGTCTTCTTAAGTTTTCGCAGGTGTACATATGCAAAAAATTAAAATCTCAGGTGTTTTCCCGCGTCATTATAAATAAGTTGGTTAAAATATTTAAAATCCTGGTTAAAATCCCAGCTTAAAATCTTCTAAAAATCCTTACAGAGCACTCTACAAGGTCCTTTAAAACCTCAGCTAAAATCCTACCAGTGACTTTAAAAGTTTTTCTTAAAGCAACGTTTCGACAGGCTCACACCCTGTCATCTTCAGGCTCTGTTTCATGTACCATAGCTTCTACATGAAACAGAGCCTGAAGATGACAGGGTTGTGAGCCTGTCGAAACATTGCTTTAAGAAAAACTTTTAAAGTCACTGGTAAGATTTTAGCTGAAGTTTTAAAGGACCTTGCAGGGTGCTCTGTAAGGATTTTTATTTTTTTTTTATTTTATTTTTTTTATAATTTTTATTAATATATTCTATGCACTAATACACAAATAAAATATACAATCCTGCCACCATGGTATAATATGATTACATTGTCCATAAGTATAAAATCATTCCTTTATACATACATATTTGCCACCATATATATATACATCATCATATATCTATTCTATCCCACCTTTTCTGGACCCAATCGTACCATACTTTCCAACTGTTATAAAATTCTGAATCTTTTTTACCATTGATCAATCTAGTTAATCTATCTGATTCCGCACACTCATTAATTTTATATATTATTTTCAAATCTATCGGTAAGTATTGATTTTTCCATTCCTGCGCATACGCTAATCTTGCTGCAGTGATAATGTGAATCAACAAGAACCATATATCTGATTTAATATTCAAAGGTTTTGCCCCCAATAGGAAAATTTCAGGTCTTAGTTCCAAATTAATCTGTGTAATTTCCAAAATCCATTGCCGTATTTTTTTCCAATATTTAACCGGATTTTTAGAAGATTTTAAGCTGGGATTTTAACCAGGATTTTAAATATTTTAACCAACTTATTTATAATGACGCGGGAAAACACCCGAGATTTTAATTTTTTGCATATGCACACCTGCGAAAACTTAAGAAGACATATATATATATATATATATATATATATATATATATATATATATATGTAGGTCTTTGGTTATTCGGGTCTTCTCCCACGTAAAATTGGAAGTGTCTTGGCGACGTTTCGACGAAGTCTCATTCGTCATCTTCAGGCTGGTGTTCTCGGCTTCGTGCTTCCAGGAGCAATGTGAGATCTCAGCTGTCTCTTCCTTTTAACTGCTAGTGGGGGTGTGAGCTGATTGGGTGGGGACTTGGCTGTGTTCTGATTGGGTGGAGGTGTGTTCTGATTGGTTAGGGGCTTGGCTGTGCTCTGATTGGCTGGGGGGTTGGTTGTGCTCTGATTGGCTGGGGGTGTGTTCTGTTTGGGTGGGGGCTTGGTTGTGCTCAGCTTAGTCTGAGTTGCAGGGGGATTTGAGCTGGTGAGCTGCGTTGTTGTTGTTTGGCTTCGTGTTTGTGGCCGTGTGAGCTCTTCATGGTGGGTGTCAGTCTGCTTCATGTATGGATTGGAGGGGTTTAAAGTGGCTAATGATGCAGCTGCGGTCTGGCTTCTGGTCCTTGGTCGTGGCTCATTATCAGTGTGGGTTTGAGTCTGCTTTCTGCGTGGATGTGTGGTGGTGACATCCTGTGTGGCTCTCGTGAGTGTGGGTCTGGTGTCATTTGTCGTGTTAGGGACTCGTTTGTCGATAAGGGCGGGTTTCCAAATGGCTGGTAGGCGGGAGGTATCGTCTCGTTTGTTCATGCTGTGTGGGCATTTTTCTATCTCGATGGCTTCTCTGATTATTCTGTTGTTAAAGTGTTCAGTTTTGGCGATAGTTCTGGTCTTTTTAAAGTCAATATCATGTCCTGTGGCTTTGAGGTGTTGGACCAGTGAAGAAGTTGGTTCCTCTTTTCTGACTGAGTTCTTGTGTTCTTCTATGCGTGCATTTATTCATCTGTTGGTTTGTCCGATGTATGTAGTGGGGCAGGTGGCGCATGGGATTTCATATACTCCTTGATTTTCTAACTCAATTTTGTCTTTGGGGTTCCTTAGGATGGTGGATATTTTTCGGTTTGTGCAGAATGCTGTCTTGATGTTATGTTTGTGGAGGATTTTACTCAAACCCACACTGATAATGAGCCACGACCAAGGACCAGAAGCCAGACCGCAGCTGCATCATTAGCCACTTTAAACCCCTCCAATCCATACATGAAGCAGACTGACACCCACCATGAAGAGCTCACACGGCCACAAACACGAAGCCAAACAACAACAACGCAGCTCACCAGCTCAAATCCCCCTGCAACTCAGACTAAGCTGAGCACAACCAAGCCCCCACCCAAACAGAACACACCCCCAGCCAATCAGAGCACAACCAACCCCCCAGCCAATCAGAGCACAGCCAAGCCCCTAACCAATCAGAACACACCTCCACCCAATCAGAACACAGCCAAGTCCCCACCCAATCAGCTCACACCCCCACTAGCAGTTAAAAGGAAGAGACAGCTGAGATCTCACATTGCTCCTGGAAGCACGAAGCCGAGAACACCAGCCTGAAGATGACGAATGAGACTTCGTCGAAACGTCGCCAAGACACTTCCAATTTTACGTGGGAGAAGACCCGAATAACCAAAGACCTACATACAAACACCCGCGAAAACCTGAGAAAACATATATATATATATATATATATATATATATATATATATATGTGTGTGTGTGTGTGTGTGTGTGTGTGTGTGTGTGTGTGTGTGTGTGTGTGTGTGTTGTGTGTGTGTATATATACACACACAAATATATATATATATATATATATATATATATATATATATATATATATGTAGGTCTTTGGTTATTCGGGTCTTCTCCCACGTAAAATTGGAAGTGTCTTGGCGACGTTTCGACGAAGTCTCATTCGTCATCTTCAGGCTGGTGTTCTCGGCTTCGTGCTTCCAGGAGCAATGTGAGATCGCAGCTGTCTCTTCCTTTTAACTGCTAGTGGAGGTGTGAGCTGATTGGGTGGGAACTTGGCTGTGTTCTGATTGGGTGGAGGTGTGTTCTGATTGGTTAGGGGCTTGGCTGTGCTCTGATTGGCTGGGGTTGTGTTCTGTTTGGGTGGGGGCTTGGAAACAAGTATGTATATGTATATGTATATGTATGTGTATATGTATGTGTATGTGTATATATATATATGTATGTGTATATGTATATTTATTGGTTCGATTTATATGCCGCCCTTTTCCAGAGACTCAGG
The DNA here is from genome assembly GCF_029215685.1 of Pituophis catenifer annectens. NCBI lineage: Eukaryota > Metazoa > Chordata > Lepidosauria > Squamata > Colubridae > Pituophis > Pituophis catenifer. The sequence continues at coordinate 121,238,711 of NW_027256884.1, forward strand.
GCAGCTTACAATGCATTAAGCAATAGCCTTCATACTTTTATATATACCTGCTTAGTAGGGCTTTCCCCCCCCTCCAGCGGTGTTCTTTTTTATACAAAGTCAGCTTATTGACCCCACAAACCAGGTCCTCACCCTGCTCAGTCTCCTTAGTCTCCCAATGAGCAGCAGGGTGCTTGCTGGCTGCCTGAAAAAAGCCTAGAAACTAGTGGATTGTGATTTCACTGAACTAGGGCTATATAAAAATCTTGGTTTACGTAGGAAGAACCTGGCTAAAGAGAAATACATACATACATACATACATACATACATACATACATACATACACATATACATATATGTTTTCTGAGATTTTTGTGGGTGTTTGTATGTAGATCTTTGGTTATTCGGGTTTTCTCCCGTGTAAAATTGGAAGTGTCTTGGCGACGTTTCGACGAAGTCTCATTCGTCATCTTCAGGCTGGTGTCTTCGGCTTCGTGAAGCTCCTAGAAGCACGAAGCCGAAGACACCAGCCTGAAGATGACGAATGAGACTTCGTCACACACACACACACACACACACACACACACACACACACATGGTCAAGAGAGTTGTAGTGCTCTCTAGTGCTGCAAAAGAGGCCCTGGGAATAACCGTAGCCTTGCTTTAAAAAAAAAAAACAACTTAAATTGATGTCAGCCACCTTGCGAGACAAGCCATCTCTGAAAAGCAGGATAAAAATATGGAATAAACAATGAAATAAATAAAGCACCCAACAGAGACCCATATATCAAATTTTTTAGAAGTCTGCTCTTCGATCTTAATCCAAGGTAGTAAAAAATCGTTGACAGATTCTTTATTGCAACTGTCCTTCCTTTTTTGGCTGGGGCATTCTCATACTGAACCATCTCACCAAAATGAAATATAGTCTGGAGTGCATCAAGTTCACGAGTTGTTTTTTGTTGTGTTCCCTGATGTAAAAGCCTATCTATTTTTTTAATACAACCGGTCCAGCCAAAACGGAGATTTTTGTTCAGCTGAAAAATATATATCTTATCTTCCTAATATGGAAAATCCATTGAAATCTGTGAGCTCGCGAAGAATCCCTGGTGAAGAAGCTGATGGACCCAGTTCGCAAACCACTTGATAGAGATGATTAAGAAATCTTACATGTCTTAAATTCCAGGATGAACGGAGCTCGTCTCAAAGATTAAGATGCCAATCAGAATGCATTTTTCCTCTTGCTTTGCAGTTCCCCAATGTTCTGATGCCATTTTCAGCTGTTTTGATCTATTAAACAGTGTATCCCTACAGGAAAAAAAAAATACTTCTTAAATCGTATATTAAATTGTAAACATTTGGTGCATATTAAAAAAGATTAAAAAAACCTCAAATGGAAAAAGAAAAAAGTGGCTTAGAACAGAAATATAGAATATGGAGATAGAGATAGATAGATAGATAGATAGATAGATAGATAGATAGATAGATAGATAGATAGATATAGATATAGATATAGATATAGATATAGATATAGATATAGATATAGATATAGATATAGATATAGATATGTTTTCTGAGGTTTCCGCGGGTATTTGTATGTAGGTCTTTGGTTATTCGAGTTTTCTCCCATGTAAAATTGAGAGTATCTTGGTGACGTTTTGACGAGGTCCCACTTGTCATCTTCAGGCTGGTGTCTTTGGCTTCATGCTTTCTTTGCACAAGCATGAAGCCGAAGACACCAGCCTGAAAATGACGAGTGGGACCTCGTCGAAACGTCACCAAGATACTGTCAATCTTACACAGGAAAAGACCTGAATACACCAACACTTGCATATATATATATATATATATATATATATATATATATATATATATATATATATATATATATATATATACTTAATAGTATAACAGAGTTGGAAGGGACCTTGGAGGTCTTCTAGTCCAACCCTTGCTCAAGCAAGAAACCCTATACCATTTCTGACAAATGGTCATCCAATCTCTTCTTGAAAGCTTCCAGTAATGAAGCTCCCACAACTTCTGGAGGCAAACTGTTCCATCGGTGGATTGTTCTCACTGTCAGAAAATTTATCCTTATTTCTAGGTTGAATCATTGCGGACAAGTGGCTATCCATTCTTTTCTTAAAAGACTCCAGTGTTGGAGCACCCACAACTTCTAGTGGCAAGTCGTTCCACTGATTAATTGTTCTCAATGTCAGGAATTTTCTCCTTAGTTCTAGGTTGCTTCTCTCCTTGATTAGTTTCCATCCATTGTTTTCTGTCCTGCCGTCAGGTGCTTTGAAAAATAAGTTGACCCCCTCTTCTTTGTGGCAGCCCCTCAAATATTGGAAGACTGCTCTCATGTCAACCCTAGTCTTTCTCTTCATTATAGTAGACATTCGCAGTTCCTGCAATTGTTCTTCATGTTTTAACTTCTAGTCCCCTAATTATATTTATTACTGTTCTTTGCATTTTTCTAGCATCTCAGTATCTTTTTTGTATAGTGGTGTAGGAAGTTAGCACCCACCCCTCTCCTAGAAAAATGAAATATTTTAGGAAATATTAAAAGGGCACAATATTTCACCTAAAAGGGAGGCAGAAATCCAGCCCCACCCACCTTTGTCAATGGGCCATTAAGGCGTGAGCCAGTCCATTCTACATAACAAAGAGTTATCTCCTTCAGGCAGAGCCATTTAATTGCCCTTCATTGCATCACCCAACAAGATTCAACCAAACTTAGCACACAGACAATCTACAAAGCTAGCCATGACCTCTGACAGCAACCAATCAGGATACTCTTCCTGTGCCCCAGGAGGTTCAAAGCCAGAGAAGGTATAAAACCCAGGGACTCTCAACATCTCTTCCCATTTTTTTGCCTAAGATCTCCAAGGCATGTGATCCCATTCATCAATAAACCTTCTTTCCAAGCAACTTCCATGAATCCAGTGTCTTTTTCCCCACTTGGAACTGAACCCTGATGGACATTTCTTCCAACAGTGGTGACCAAAACTGGATGAAGTATTCCATGTGTGGTCTCATTAGTGCAGTGTAAAGCAGCCCTAACCTTGCTTTGTATGATTTTGATACTATCCCTCAATTAATTCAGTCTAGAACTGCATTGGCTTTTTTGGCAGCTGCAGCCCACAGCTGGTTCATATTTAAGCGGTTGTCCACTAGACTCTTGTCACAGTTACTGCTATTGAGAAAGGTACCATCTATTCTATACCTGTGCATTTGGGGTTTTTTGCCTCAATGTACTCAATCCATTGAATTTCATTTTGTTGGATAGGACCAAGTATTTAAGTCTATCAAGATCCTTTTAGATTAACAGATTGACAGAGTTGGAAGGGACCTTATAGGTCATCTAGTCCAACCCCGCACTCAAGCAGGAGACCCTACACCATTTCTGACAAATGGCAGTCCATTCTTTTCTTGAAAGTCTCAAGTGATGAAGCTCTCACAACTTCCGAAGGCAACTTCTGTTCCACTGGTTGATTGTTCTCACTGTCAGAAAGTTCCTCCTCATTTCTAGGTTGAATCTCTCCTTGGTCAGTTTCCATCCATTATTCCTTGTCTGGCCTTCAGGTGCTTTGGAAAACAGCTTGACCCCCTCCTCTCTGAGGCAGCCCCTCAAATATTGGAACACTGCTATCATGTGTCCCCTGGTCCTTCTCTTCACTAGACTAGCCATGCCCAGTTCCTGCAACCGTTCTACGTATGTTTTAGTCTCCAGTCCCCTAATCACCCTGGTTGCTTTTCTCTGCACTCTTTCTAGAGTCTCAACATCTTTTTTATAGTGTGGTAACCAAAACTGGATGCAGTACTCTAGGTGTGGTCTTACTAGGGCTTTATAGAGTGGTATCAGTACCTCCCTTGATCTTGATTGTATCCCTCTGTTAATGCAATTTAGGATTATGTTGGCTTTTTAAGATGCCGCTGCACACTGCTGGCTCATATTTAGCTGATTGTCCACTAAGACTCCAAGATCCCTCTCACAGTCACTGCTATTAAGCCTGGTTTCCCCCAGTTTATATGTGTGCTTTGGTTTTTCTTACCCAAGTGTAAAACTTTACTTTTCTCTACATTGAATTTCATTTTGTTAGATAAGGCCCAGTGTTCAAATCTGTCAAAATCCATCTGAATCTTGAGCCTATCTTCTAGGATGTTAGCTATTCCTACTGGCTTAGTATCATCTGCAAATTTGGTGAGTTCCCCTTCTATTCCCTCATCTAAGTCGTTTATGAAGATATTGAAGAGTACTGGGCCTAAGACAGAACCTTGTGGCACCCTACTGCTTACTTCTCTCCATGTAGACTTAGACCCTTAGATCTTGAGCATAATCTCCTTAAGTGCTGATTATACACCACTGTGGTGTCATCTGCAAATTTGATGAGTTCCCCTTCTATCCCATGTTCTAAATCATTTCTGAAGATGCTGAAGAGTACTGGGCCCAAGACAGAATCTTGGGATACCCTATTGCCTGCTTTCCTCCATCTAGCTCTAGGTTTCTTATCAAGGACTACACGTTGAATGTGATTGGTCAGTAAGTTACAAATCCATCTGGTGAAGTGTATTTCTGGTGAGATTGGTCTATCAGGGTAACCTGGTCTACCCAAATATGGGACAGAGCATACTGCTTCCGATTTGTGTTAAATTTAAATTTAAATTTAACACAATCCATCTGGCGGTGATGCTGCCTAACCAACATTTTCCTGTGGTCTACTTTGTCAAATGCCTTAGAAACATAGAATTGGAAGACTCAAAAATTGGGCCCAGCAATGCATCCTGAGTGCATGGTTTAAACAAAGGTAACATGCAAGATTTAATGCAGATTTTTTTTTCCCCACAGGCTTTTTAAATGTGCAGAGTGCCTTTAGTGGAATGGATTGGAAATCAGATTCATAAATTATTCAGTTATAAATAGGTTGAACTTTTTTTTCCTCCAAAAGAGAGCTATGCATACAGGCAGCGTTAACATGGCAATATAAGAACTGTAAAATCTAACTCAGCAGTCTGTTTCTAAGAAGAGCCATTTTATATGCTCCTGGGCTTTCATATGTGAGGGAAATGTACGTTATAATCTTATATAATCCAACAGAAGAGAATAACTGTAACTCAGAGAATATTTGTAGCTATTTGAACTGTGAAGTCCTTGGTGCTCTCTGAGTTTGGTTGTTTGTTTGCAGACATTTCATTACCCAACTAGATAACATGATCAGTGATTACTGAACATCTGCAGGAAAACAACCAAGCTCAGAGACCACCAAGGGTCTCACTGTTACCAGTGGTGGGTTGCTACCGGTTCGCTCCAGTTCGGGCGAACAGGTAGTAGCGGCGGTGGGAGGCTCCGCCCACCTGCCTGGATGTCATCAAATACGCTCTGCGCACATGAGCAAACCAGTAGCAAAGGTAAAAGAAACCCACCACTGACTGTTACCTATCCAAAGCCTCTGTAGGAAGTTCCTACACCTCTTTATGCCATAAAGTTCTCCCTTGTGGCTGCTGTGGTTAGGGCAGGGGTCAGCAACCTGCGACTCTGGAGCCACATGTGGCTCTTTCACCCCTCTGCTGTGGCTCCCTGTCACTCAAAATATGCGTCACAACGGTCAATGTGTGACACCCGCCAGCACATGAATTATTGAACTTTTCAACCCCCGGTAGGCCAACCATGGATAAATCCAAGAAAAGAAAAGTTTCAAAAGAAAACAGAATGTTTAATTCAACTACATATGCTAGTTTTGTGGCGCCTCGAGAAATAGTCAGGCACGGGAAGGGTTTTGTGGCTCCCGGTGTTTTCTTTTCTGTGGGAAACGGGTCCAGAAGAGGGACAAAGATGACTGGGGGGCTGAATGCTAAAACATATGAAGAATGTTTACAAGATTTGGATATGTCTACTCTAGTGAAAAGAAGGACTAGGGTTGACATGATAGCAGCGTTCCAATATTTGAGGGGCTGCCAGAAAGAAGCGGGAGTCAACCTATTTTCCAAAGCACCAGAAGGCAAGACAAGAAACAACGGATGGAAACTGAACAAAGAGAGAAGTAACCTAGAACTTAACGTGACCTGATGGTAAGAACAATCAACCAGTGGAACAACTCGCCTTCAGAAGTTGTGAGTGCGCCAGCAGTGGAGGCTTTTAAGAAGGGACTGAACAATCATTTGTTGAAAAAGGTATAAGGTCTCCTGTTTGAACAGGGGGTTGGACTAGAATTTGAAGGATGTGTGTTTGTTTTTTTATTTTTATAGTTATAATGTACACTGAAGATTGCATTTAATTTTGTTGTACGTGGTGCAATGACAATATAGAATAGAATAGAATAGAATAGAATAGAATAGAATAGAATAGAATAGAATAGAATAGAATAGAATAGAATTCTTTATTGACCTGCAATTACTGCTGGTTCAAATCTCTCCAAGGCTCAAGGTTGACTCAGCCTTCAATCCTTTCTAAGGTAGGTAAATTGAGGACCCAGTTTGTGGGGGCAATAAGCTGACTTTGTATAAATATACAAAAGTATGAAGGCTATTGCTTAACGCATTGTAAGCCGCCCTGAGTCTCCAGAGAAGGGCAGCATATAAATCAAATTAAAAAAAAAAAGTGTGATTGGACACACAAGGAATTTGTCTTTGGTGCATATGCTCTCAGTGTACATAAAAAGACAAGATACATTCATTAAGAATCATAAGGTACAACACTTAATGATAGTCATAGGATACAAATAAGCAATCAAATCATATTAAGAAACAGTCAATATAAATCGTAAGGATACCAGCAACAAGGTTACAGTCATAAAGTAAACTAAGCTAGAAGGCCTTCAAGATCCCTTCCAACTCTTATTCTGTGTATTGTTTTGCTCAGCCCAAACCTGAATCAGCGCCGAGTTTGTTCAGGCGAAGAAAGACGAACCAGACAAAAGCCAGACAAAGGAGTGAAGAGGGAAGCACCAGACTAGACAGAGGTGAGATGGTCTGAATCATCTATCAGTCAAAAGGAGCACGAGGAAAGGCAGGTTTGTGGGCGAGTTCTGATGATCACCCTGTTCAAAATCCAGATTTTTCAATACATCACTGTAGCAGAATTCTTTGCAGTCTTAATTTATATGTGGGTCATAAATGAAACCCGTACCCCTTATCTCCTGTGGCTGAAAGCTGAAAATGGAAGGAGGGTAAAGAACCAACAAGGTTCTGAACCTGTGAGTAATGTTATAACGGGAGGCCCCCCTCAAGGGATCCTAATGGAATCTTCCTCTTTTCCACTCGTTTTAAAACAGATGACTCCGAGACCATTCCCCATCTCTAAAGACTCTCCCTCCCTCCTCTGGATGGTGCTAAATCAAACTGCCAAGGGTGACATCCCTGGGGCTAAAGAAACAGAGTTTTAAGCATTCATTTGTTTTCTTCAGGTACAAATGGAATATGCCAAAGGGCAAGGATTTTTAATTGCTCAGAGACCCTTTGGATTTACCAGGGTAGGTCATCAGTCACGGCTTCGCTTTTCAGATTCCGCTAACATTTTCCATGTGCGCCGTGGCTGACACGCACTATAACTTCCACAAAAAATGGGCAAAAACAAGAGGAACGGCCATTTCAGCCGAATCCATGGGAATTTAAAAAAACAAAAACAAAACTTGAGGGAGTTGTCTATCTCATCCTAGGAGGTTCCAAACCAGTAAAAACCAGAATAACAAGAAACATGTGGAATAAATAGGAATTTATCTGCAAGGAATGGTTAGAAAATTTAGACTCTGTCTCGTTCTCTCGAAAACTCCATTTTTGTTGTATTTTTTCCCCCCTGTTTGGGTGGGTTTCTATTTGGTGAGTTTCATGTTGTAATAGAAGGGATAGGAATAAAGGAATAGCATTCTTTATTGGCCAAGTGAGATTGGACACACAAGGAATTTGTCTTTGGTGCATATGCTCTCAGTGTACATAAAGAAAAAATAAAATATATTCGTCAAGAATCATAAGATACAACAAAGTCACTTTTTTTCAGTGCGGTTGTAACTTTGAATGGTTAGTAAACGAATGTCAGGGTTCCAAGTAACACCCCCAACGAAAGAAGACTCCGAGGCTTGAAGTTCCTCAAAGTTCCATTTTATTAGAAATGTCATATTGGCATATCTGGGAAAACCCGAATCTGAAAGCTTCCAGGTTTTCTCCACTCAAAGGAAAGTCCAAGTCCCTGCCCAACACCCACAAGTCTATCACATGGTCCAATCAAAGCACCGTCACAACTGGAGATGCCTCCCAGTTCCAACCGTCCAGATGCAGGGCAAGATGTCCTTGACTCTCTGAGAAAGGAATGCTATTATGACTATATATCACCCATGTTCCATACAATCCCCCCTCCCAATTTCCCACAGGAGTAAATGCGGCAGGCCTGAAGGCCCAATGCAAAAGATGGCTTCCAGGCCTGACAACAAATGCTTCTAAATCAAGGACTATGTGTATTTCTACAACTGTCCTGGTATGAAGGTAGGATGTGGTGCCTTTAGCAAATCAGTAAAAAAAAATAATTAAAAAAAATGGCAGATTTCTGGAATGAATGGAATAATTCACCAGTGGAATCAATTACTCACTGGATAGATTGAATTTCAACCTGGCTCCATCTGCCAAAAGCTCCATCCAATTCCACAATTCTATTCAGCTCTAAAGGCATTGAATGGTTAAAATCTGAAAGCCTTTTTTTCAATTTGTTCAGGAAGTGCAATCTGATCTCTTCTCCACTGAGGGTCGACAGGTCTAAATAAAGCCATGTTTTAGGGCCTTTCAGAAAAGCAAGAGGGTGGGCCCAACCATACCTTAGAGCAGTGATGGCTAACCTTTTTGTCGTCACATGCCAAAAATGGGGAGGAGCACATGGGGTTGCACGCATGTGTGCCCACACCCATAATCCAATACATCCACCCCCCCCATGCATGTACGTGAGACACCCCCCCCATACTCCCCCACTTTTGGCACGCGATGGCAGGGTGGACCCAGTAGGCCTGTTTTTTGCCCTCCCCAGGCTCCAGAGGCTTTCTTGAAGCCTGGGGAGGGTGAAAATAGCCTTCCCCATACCCCAAAGGCCCTCCGGAGGCAGGAAATGGCCCATTTACCGACTTCTGGTAGTACCAGAAGGCCTGAAAATCAGCTGTGTGTGCCAGAACTGAGCTAGGTCAACGCATGCGTGCCCACTGATATGGCTCCGCATGCCACAGGTGGCACGCGTGCCATAGGTTCGCCATCACGGCCTTAGAGGAAACAATATTTCATAAAGAGGGGGCCATCACCAAGAAGGTCCTTTCAGGTGGACCCAATGGGACCGGTAACATACCTTGCCCTTTCCATCTCAGTGGGCTGGATAGATGTCCAAGTAGGGATGCAAAACAAATTTCTCACATGATGCTTTTAGAGAAAAAAAGAGTGGTGCGGTGGCCTAGAGGTGGAGCTCTCGCTTCACATTCAGGAGGCTGTGAGTTCGATCCTAGGTGGAGGCAGATATTTCTCTCTCTGGGCACAATGAGAATATATCTTCAGAACAAAACTCCGCATTGGCGACAGGAAGGGCATCCGGCCATTAAAACGCTCTGCTAGCTCCATTCAGTTACCGAGACTCTACCCCGCAAGGGATTATGGGGTCGTTAAATGATGATGATGATGCTTTTAAAGAAAAAGAATACACTCCTAGAATCCTAAAATTAAAGGGAGGGTAGTCCTTCCCCCCCACCCCCTGCTCAGTGCCAGAATCCAAACTGAAACATTCCAGATGGATGACCATCTAGCCTCCACCTGAATTTATCCAATAAAAGATCCAACCAGCTCCATGATAACTGGTTTTACTGTTCAAGTTATTTTATTATTGGGAAGATTCCCTCCCCTCTACCATTTCTACCAGCTGCAATAGGCCTCTTGTTCTTCTAATGCTTTTCCAATGATTTTCTCTAACACAGAACCTTAAACAACACAGATGGTCACTATTCATGGTCCAGGTCCTGAACACTCGCATGCGGAGCCATATCTGTGGGCATGCGAGCGTTGCCCTAGCTCAGCTCCAGAGCACTTGTGTGCTGATTTTCAGGCCTTCCAGGCCCACCAGAAGTTGGGAAATGGGCTGTTTCCGGCCTCCGGAGGGCGTCCAGGTGGGGAAGCCGTTTTCGCCTTTCCCAGGCTCCTAGAAAGCCCCTGGAGCCTGAGGAGAGTGAAGAACGGGCCTTCCGGGACCACCAGAAATTGGGAAATGGGCCACTTCCGGCCTCCGGAGGGCCTCTGCGGGAGGGGGAGGCCATTTTCGCCCTCCCCAGGCTCCAAGAAAGCCTCTGGAGCCTGGGATGGGTGAAAAACGGGCCTACCAGGCCTACTGGGCCATCATGTGCCAAAAGCGGGGGGGGGGGGGGGAAGCGCAGGGGAGGGTCACATGCGCATGCACAGTGGGGGAGCACAATGAATTATGAGTGTGTGCGTGCACATGCATGATCCTCCTGCACTCATCCCGCTTTTGGCAAGTGACGGCAAAAAGGTTAGCTATCACTCTTCCAGGGCATACGTTTGAGGAAAAATAACACATGCAAAAGGTAAACTATATAGTTGGCAAAGGTATAATATTGTAATCTATTGTGGAAGATTGTTTGACTGGAAAAAATTACAGTCAACCGCTTGTTTTTGCATGTGTTTTGCAGTTGTGGTGTGTAATCAGCACATAATTACCTATTTTGAGGGTTTTTAAAAATCTTTTATTTTATTCAGAAGATTAAAATACAAAATACAAAAAGAATAAAAAATCAACAGAAACAAAACCATACATTATTTTGATGTGTGTGTGTGGGGGGGGGGGGGGTTATGTAGAAAAATGAACATTTACTTTTTAAAAAAAATAAAATAAACTTACATATAAATAAACTGGATTTCTTACGAAAATGACCTAAATTGAATACAAAGGGCATCAGGAAGAGAGAATTGTGTATAAAAGCAAACATAGGTTTTTATAGCGTCGTTGTGTGTATGTGTGTTTTTTTTAAAATCCTAGGTAATCTGATGTGGAAAATCTTCTGGGGAAGAAATAAATGGCGGCCCAGTTCATAAAATGATACTCGACAGGAAATTAGTAATCTCTAGCACCGCAAGGCAACTTTGTTCATTGAAAACCTTTCCCCTCTTTTCAGTAAATTGATGACAGAGAGAACCATAAGGGACCAAAGACTCAATTCTGATCTGATTGTAATATTTATGATGGATTTCTTGATCCTGACTAGACTTTCCAAATGCCCTGAATTCATCAAAGACTTTTTGTTGGCTGGCAAGGCATAGGAAGGATTCTGGAAGAAAGAGGTAAGAGCTTGCCTGAGGCTGAATGCGGGCTGGGGGCTGGGGGGGGGGGTTATAAAAATATAGCTCTACTTCTATTAAAGAGGGACGCAGTGGCTCAGTGGCTAAGATGCTGAGCTTGTCGATCGAAAGATCAGCAGTTCAGCGGTTCGAATCCCTAGTGCCGCGTAAAGGGGTGAGCTCCCGTTACTTGTCCCAGCTTCTGCCAACCTAGAAGTTCGAAAGCACGTAAAAAATGCAAGTATAAAAATAGGGACCACCTTTGGTGGGAAGGTCACAGCGTTCTGTTTGCCTTTGGCATTTAGTCATGCCGACCACATGACCATGGAGACGTCTTCGGACAGCGCTGGCTCTTCGGCTTTGAAACGGAGATGAGCAGCGCCCCCTAGAGTCGGGAACGACTAGCACATATGTGCGAGGGGAACCTTTACCTTTACTTTTTACTTCTATTAAAGGTTGACTGAAACCAGATTCTTGTTTCTAAACCTCCCAATGACCACCTAATGCAGTTGTTTATTTTTATTTATTTATTATTTATGTTCGTCAAGCATGTATTAGATAACAGATATAAGTATAAACATAATTATGAATATATGAAATGGATATGAATAAAAGGGGACATTAGGACAGGGATGGTAGGCACGCTGGTGCGCTTATGCATGCCCCTTACAGACCTCTTAGGAATGGGGGTGAGGTCAACAGTAGACAGTCTGAGGTTAAAGTTTTTGGGGTTTGGAGAAGAAATCAGAGTCAGGTAGTGCATTCCAGGCATTGACCGCTCTGTTGCTGAAGTCGTATTTTCTGCAATTGAGTTTGGCGCAGTTTACCTTAAGTTTGTATTTATTGTGTGCTCGTGTATTGTTGTGGTTGAAGCTGAAGTAGTCATTGACAGGTAGGACATTATAGCCGATAATTTTATGTGCTACGCTTAGGTCAGACCAAAGACGGCAAAGTTCTAAGTTGTCTAAGCCCAAAATTTCAAGCCTAGTGGCATATGGTATTCTGTTACGAGCAGAGGAGTGGAGGACTCTTCTTGTGAAATATCTCTGGACTCATTTGATTGTATTAATCTCTGATATGCAGTCCGGATTCCAGACAGATGAGCTATATTCAAGAATTGGTCTAGCAAAAATTTTGTATGCCCTAGTTTGCAGTTCAATATTACTGGAGAAGAAGCTACGCAAGATTAGGTTAACAACTTTTAATGCTTTTTTGGGGGGGGGGCTATAAAAATATAGCTCTACTTCTATTAGGAGCCGAGGTGGCGCAGTGGTTAGAGTGCAGTACTGCAGCTACTTCAGCTGACTGCTAGTTCAGCAGATCAGCAGATCAAATCTCACCGGCTCAAGGTTGACTCAGCCTTCCATCCTTCCGAGATGGGTAAAATGAGGACCCAGATTGTTAGGGGGCAATATGCTATTTAGTATACTGTCTTTGGTGTAAGCCGCCCAGAGTCCTCGGAGAGTGGGCGGCATAGAAATATGACTAATAAATAAATAAATAAATATTAAAGGTAGACCAAAACCAGATTCTTGTTTCTAAAAATCCCAATGACCACCTAATGCAGTTGTGAAAGATGACACCATTCGGCTGGTGTCTCCAGAATTGGTTCATTGCCTCTACACAAGGAGGGTCTTTAAGTCAAAGGGTCATGACCTGTGGCCAGAAGGTTTGGTCTGAAAGGCCCCTAGAGCATTATCCAGGGGAACCATTAAATTCTGACAGCTATTGATTTTCAATCACCTTCGACTCTGTTTTTCTTTCTGCTCTTCTTCCTCTACTCTGACCCACCTCCCTGGTCTTTCTGTTTTTACTGCTGTGACTCTACTATGTCCCCTTGCATTTGTCCAGCTATCATCCTTTTTTGGTCTTTGCACTATCGCCTTGATGATCTCTTCCCTTTGCCCTTCTGAATTTTCCCTTTACGATATTCTCCCTCCCTCCCTATTTTCTCCACATTTTATCTATGATGACTTTGGTCAATCAATCAATCAATCAATGTCTTGATTGTCTCAATCAATCAATCAATGATTCTCTCAAAGGTGCTTTTTCAAAAGGCAATTGGACTGGTTATTTTTTTTTTCCCCTGAGAAAGAAGAAAAAGTCATTTTGCTTCTCATGCAAGAAGCTTCAGGTAGGATAGCTGGGGCGATGGAAGGATTAGTTCTGACAGGATGGGGGGGGGGTAATTCTGCCATTGCCTTCACCATTCTGCCAGAACTGATGAAGCTTCTTGGGTGAGAAGCAAAACGTCTTCTTCTTCTACCCCCGGGGGAGGGGGGGGGAAACAGTCAGTTGCCTTTTGAAAAAGCATTTTTAAGACAGCCATGACCTGAATGACAGAATCTCCACAGAAAATCTATGATGATGATCAGTGGTGGGTTTCAAATTTTTTTACTACCAGTTCTGTGGGGGTGGCCTGGTGGGCGTGGCATGGCTTGGTGGGTGTGGCTTGGTGGGCGTGGCAGGGGAAGGATACTGCAAAATCTCCATTCCTACCCCACTCCAGGGGAAGGTTACTGCAAAATCCCCATTTCCTCCCGATCAGCTGGGACTCAGGAGGCAGAGAATAGATGGGGGCAGGGCCAGTCAGAATTTTTACTACCAGTTCTCCAAACTACTCAAAATTTCCGCTACTGGTTCTCCAGAACTGGTCAGAACCTGCCGAAACCCACCTCTGTTCTGCACCCAAAGAGGTCAGAAGTTAACACTTTTTCTTTCTTTTTTCTGTTACCTTACACTTTTCTCTTTCCCCCTTTCTCCCTTATTTTTCCATTATTTTCTTCAGTATTTTTGTCAGGGATGGGATTCAAATCATTTACCTACTGGTTCGCACAGCACCGAAAATGTGAGCGCACGCAAGCGCTTTGCTCGCACACATGGCTTCCATGCATGCGCACGGCTTGAAAATGTGGCTAAATAGGACGGCATAGCGCCAGGGTGGGCAGGGGCAGGCCCACCCAGGCCCACCCACAGGTTGCTACTACCAGTTCACCCAAACTGGTCAGAACCGGCTGAATACGACCTCTGATTTTTGTATTTTATATTGTATTTGGATAAACAATTTAAAAATTTAAATAAAAAAGCCTCACAATGATGGAGCACCCACAACCTCTGAAGGCAAGCGATTCAACCGGTTGATTGTCCTCACCATTAGGAAATACACTATGTAGTATACCGCTTCCTCCTTAGGTTGCTTCTCTCCTTGATTGGTTTCCAATTAGTTTCTAACCCAGAAACACCAACGACTGAGGGAAGATGGAACTACAGGCAATAGGCGTGGAGAAGGCCAAAGAGAAACATTTTGTGAGGCATCCTGTTGTGCTTCAGGTTGTGGCTTGGTCCCGTAGGCCAGTGAACCAGGCAACATGGTAAAAGTGTGAAAGAAATTGGCAGGCATTTCCAGCAAATGAAAAATGGGAGACAAGGGGAAACAGGAAACGGAAAGAATTTAAAAATCCGCACAGATAGTAATGGTGAGAAAGCAATAGGAAGTGTTTTTTTTTTTTTTTTTTAAAGAAAAGTCCCTCAGGAGAAAATTTCTTGCAACAATAGCAGATTCAAAACAGATCAGGCCTAAAAAAGAAGCTATTTTTCCAGCTGTTCCGGGAGTCATGAGATTAGTAGCCAAAGAAAAGCAAATGGGTAATTGTAATAATGACCACATTTTCATAGAAGGAGAAAATGCAAGTGAAGGGAATGGGACTTAGAGAGTTACGAGTAAAGAAAGTGTCTCATCTGGAGATGGATGAAAGCGCTAAGTGATAAGTTACACACACTGCGACAAATTTGAGAAGGCAACTTAAAAACACTAAAGAGAACATATGTGCCGATTGGACAACAATGCATTTTAGACAGGATGACTATCCCCCTTGGAAAATGTGAACTGAAAAATCATCACCTGGAAGCAAACACAATCAGCAATGTCATTTTCAAACATTTAGATCCATCGATTTAAAACTTTCAGTTCTCTTTAAATCGAGCAGCCGTTCTTGTTTTTTTTTTTTTTAATGTGATGATGGAAGTACCACCTGCAAGATTTAATTTCGGATAAGAATATAATGAGCCTGTGCAATTAATCAAATGTAGAATATTTCCAAGGAAAAGCATTTGGCCTTAGGCCAAGAAAATGAAAATGATTAGGGGGAAGAAGCAGCTAAGATCTAGGGAGGGAGAAAACAGCCCCAATTCCTTGCTGTAACTTTCACCCTGACATCTGACAACGTCACATCAGCGGAATTCAAAGACGGAAAATACCATAAAATGAGGGAAATAGAATAATAAATTCACCACTGGATTCTTAGATAAGCAGAAGTTCAGAAAGTGATAGAAAAGTTGTTTCGGGAGATAATGCACAGATATTCCAGATATTGGAACAATTGTTTTACCCTTGTTAATGTCAAGCACTGGGCAAAAATCAGGAGATTCAGGCAGTTCAAATTAGTATAAAGATTTATTACAGGTTTAAGCTCTCTACATGAATCTGGCCAGTAGTGAAATCCAATATTTTTTACTACTGGTTCTGTGGGCGTGGCTTAGTGGGCATGGTGTGGCGTGGTGGGCATGGCTTGGTGGACGTGGCAGGGGAAGGATACTGCAAAATCTCCATTCCCATCCCACTCCAGGGGAAGGATAGTGCAAAATCTTCATTCCCTCCCCACTCTGCGGTCAGCCAGAGGTGGTATTTGCCAGTTCTCCAAACTACTCAAAATATCTTCTACCGGTTCTGTGAACTGCTCAAAATTTCCACTACCGGTTCTCCAGAACCTGTCAGAACCTGCTGGATTTCACCCCTGAATCTGGCCAACTAATGATAAAAGGAAATGAGCAGGAGATAAGAAAGCCATTCAAGATGGGCTGGATTTAGATCTCTTGAGGGCATACAAGGATTCATGACTTATGATGCATTTGACCCCTCCTTTGGACTTAGCCTGGTCATCTCCTACAGTAAGTCTGTCTTAGCAAAATATACCTACCGTGTTTCCCTGAAAATAAGACCCTGGATTATATTTTTTGAACCCCAAAATAAGTGCTTGGCCTTATTTTGGGAGAGGTCTTATTATTTTGGGGAGTGTGGAGCAAGATGGGGCTCCTCTTGCCGTCTTACCTGATTTCCAGCTCTGTCTCCCTAAACCTAACCAGAGGAAATGGCAGGGACTAGCTGCGCATGCATTTAAATATTTTCAGGAAGGGCTTATTTTTGGGGAGGGCTTATTTTCACAGGGGCTTATTTTACCGCAGGTGCTCAAAAGCCCGATTGGACTTATTATCAGGGGATGTCTTATTTTTGGGGAAACAGGGTAGACAAACATAAATATGTTATGACTGAAAACAGCATCAAACATAAGAGAGGAATTCTCCTGTAAATAGTAAATTGAAGAAAATATACAATAAAAAGAGGTAATTCTTGTGGATTCCATTTCAACCCTCTAAAACTGACAGCTCAGTTATTTTTACTTGGGTTTTTTTTTCAAATATTTTATTAGTTTATCAGAATATCAAATACAAAATACAAAGGAAAAATGAAAATAATGAGAAAATAGGAGAGGAATAGGGGAAGAGAAAAAATATTTTTGCTTTTGTATGAGTCTGATAAATGTGTTAAGGAAATATATTACAGGGCACAATAAAAAATTGAGTTAGTTGTTTGGCTGTGTGAATGCTATGTCAGGCTGAGTCAACTCTGTAATATTTTGAAATGATTTCATCTGTTGTCTGTTTTAACCTGTAACCAAATTACATTTTAATTTTAAAAAGGGCCCTTTTAGTATAAAGATAAATAAAAACCTCATGAAATTTATAACTTCAGAAAAGACATATATCAAAAACTCCAGAGACGGATAAACTAGTGAAATAATGATTTAACTACAGCAGAGATGCAGAAGGATTTTTTTTTTAACATAGAGCAATCTTTTAGGAAACAAGTACTTCTGGTGCTTTGGAGCAGGGGTTTACAATCTTGGCAACTTTAAGGCTTGTGGACTTCAACTCCCAGAATTCCTCAGCCAGCAAGAATAACTCAAAGCTGGTTGAGGAATTCTGGGAATTGAAGTCCACAAGTCTTAAAGTTGCCAATGTTAAGAGATCCTCTGCTTTGGAGAATCTAGCTCAGAACTATTGGAAAATAAGGCCCTTCTGGTAACAGGAATTTTATTACTCAAAGCATTGGATAAGATGGTATCTGACAAATAAGACCAAGCAATTGTACCCAACTTTGGTAAAAAGATAAGTTTCTACTCTGAGGGAAAACAGCATTCTAGTTTAGCAGGAGGCTAGATGGCAAATATCACTGTGTGTTGTGTTCTCCAAAAGACAGAAACTGTTAGGAGATCCAGAAAGGAAATGGCTGAGCAGTTGTCTCCTGTTATCTTGTCTGCATCTGCAACCTGAGGTAACTTTTGACTCTCACCAATGCTAAGCCTAGCACTGATCTCCTCAAAATGTTTTCCTAGAGTAGGAAGTTAGCACCCACCCCTCTCCTAGGAAAATGAGATATTTTAGGAAATATTAAAAGGGCAGAATATTTCCTCTAAAAGGGAGGCAAAAACTCAGCCCCCCGCCCCACTTTGTCAATGGGCCATTAAGGCCTGGCCCAGTCTATTCTACATAACAAAGATCTACCTCCTTCAGGCAGAGCCATAGTAGGAATTGCTCAAAGCCCCTTCATTACATCATCACCCAGCAAGGCTCAACCAAGCCTGGGACACAGGCAACCTACAAAGTTACCCCTGCATGGCCCCATGGGAGTCTCACAACCAATCAGAACACAAGCTCAAATTGAAAGTCCAACAGAAGGTACAAAACCCAGGCACTCTCAGCATCTCTGCCCTTTTTTCTTCGCCCAAGATCTTCAAGGCATGTGATCCTGTTCATCAATAAACCTTCTTTCCAAGCAACTTCCACGAATCCTATGTCTTTTTCCCCACTTAGAATTGAACCCAGATGGACATTTCTTCCAACACTGGTAGAAGACATTGCTTGCTAAAATGGGGATTTTTTTTTCTTACATACATTTGTTTGTCCCTTAGATGTATTTATGTAGATTTAATGAGCCTATTGATCTCAGTGACAAAACAGTATTTATCTAGGGAAGCTAAATAAGATGTTTAAATAGGTTTAATTGCTTGAGCATAAGTTGATTTTGGGCTCAGCATCACTGAGAATCCAAAGCTTCCTTCAAAATGCTCTTCTTAAACCTATCAGTTTTCCTATTCAATGTCCCTGCTGTGAACATTAAATTTCTGAAAGGAAAGGAAGACGAGAACAGACTAAACTTGACTTTGTCGTACGCCAGCTGTGAAGATTGCAAATGGTGATCACATGACCTTGAAATACTGCAACCATCATAAATAAATGCCAAATGCCTAAATTTTGATCACGTGACCCTGGGGATGCTGCAACAGTTTTGTGTGTGTGTGTGTATGTATCAGTCATAAGCAGTGGTGTGTTTCAAATTTTTTTACTACCAGATCTGTGGGCGTGGCTTGGTGGCGTGGCATTGCTTGGTGGGTGTGGCAGGGGAAGGATACTGTAAAATCTCCATTCCCACCCCACTCTGAGGGAAGTTTACTATAAAATCATCATTTCCTCCCGATCAGCTGGGACTCGGGAGGCAGAGAATAGATGGGGGCAGGGCCAGTCAGCATTTTTAGTACCGGTTCTCCGAACTACTCAAAATTTCCGCTACCAGTTCTCCAGAACTGGTCAGAACCTGCTGAAACCCACTTCTGGTCATAAGTCACTTTTGTCAGTGCCATTATAACCAGCTGTCAGCTTTGGAAGCCATATTAGGCCGGAAGCTTCCATGCTGCCACCTTCTCAGGTGTGGGAAAGTAGGAGGCGGGATTTAGTAGAGGGGTCGTCTGTAGACCTAATAACATTCTTCCTGTCGGTCAAGGTCAGGACGAGCCTGCATCTGGAGAAGGAGTGGTCGGAGTGCTGTCTCGAGATGGGATGGCAGTTGATTGGAGCATGTGATCGGCTGAGGAGTGAGGGGATGGTTTTGGGGTTTTTGATTTACTGAGGGAAAACCCGGACCTCTCAGATTCGGGTTTTCCCAGATGTGCCAGTTTACCTATTCTAGTAAATAGAATTTAGAAAAATGCTTGCTTCAGAGTCTTTACTTGGAGTTGGGTGTTTTTCTGGAACGCTGACACAGCAGTGAGTTTCACTTATTTCTACCACCAGTTGACCTCGCGCATATACCTTCTGCACATGTGCCCGGCCTCAAAAACATGGCTAAATAGAACCCACCCGCGATCTCTGTTACTGGTTCGCCCGAACCGGTATGAACCGGCTAAATACCACCTCTAATTATAACTGACCATTTGCTAAATGAATGGTCATAAGTTGAGGACTATCTGTATTTGACTAGGTAGAAGAACAGCTTTGATCTGAAGTAAATCTTGATTTCAAGTCCCACAGTTGAAGTCAACTTCAAATCAATAGGACGCAAATCGTTTTGATTCCTAAAATATAAAATTGCTACTCTGATTTTCCTCTGTAAAGATGTAGAACAAATCTTGTACCACCTGAATTAAATTCTTCTGCGTCTTTCAAGTTAGCATACACCGTACACTCCCATTTGAATCCTCAACAGAGGCCTCATTTGTATTCTGGTAAACTCTATTATTATTGAACTGCAACTCCTCCAAGGGTGGAACAGAAAAGGAGGTGACAGAGGAAATGAGAAGAACCAGCCAACAAAACAATTTTGCTTTTAAGAAAATAATCAGTTTATGTGCAGACTGCCAAGCACATAGCTTTGGGAGAATGTTAATTCTCCCATCTCCAAGCTGTGACAAAACAGAAAACAATTACTTTCAGCTCCTGGCCCTAGGATCCATTCCTGCTTTTTCTGGGGTAGGTATTATTTCAGCTGATTTAAAAAATCCAGGAAGGAAGGAAGGAAGGAAGGAAGGAAGGAAGGAAGGAAGGAAGGAAGGAAGGAAGGAAGGAAGGAAGGAAGGAAGGAAGGATTTTAGCCTCCAGTCCCCTAATCATCTTTGTTTCTCTTCTCTGTACTCTTTCTAGGGCAGAGGTCTTCAAACCTGGCAGCTTTAAGACTTGTGGACTTCAACTCCCAAAATTCTCCAGCTGGCTGGAGAATTCTGGGAATTGAAGTCCAAAAGTCTTAAAGCTGCCAAGTTTGGGGACACCTGTTTAGAGTCTCAACATCCTTTTTATATTTGGCAACCAAAACTAAATGCAATATTCCAAGTGTGGTCTTGAGATTATTCTCCTCAAAAACCTTGAATTTGTTTATTAGAAAAGGGCTAATAGCATAGGGGCAAACTTTTCTTCTTTGACATGCCAGAATACCTTGATATTAGGCCAAATACAGATGTGTCCTCATCACACTGTAGTGGGTGTGGATAACTTGTGACCTTCAAGCTACACGTAGCAATATATACTTTTTCTGCAGCCTCCAAACCCCTATCTGAGTGTGTCACAATAAGCCAGAGATAGAGGTCAAAATAGATTGTGTAATGCAGGGAAAAAAAACATAATAAAATGGTTGCAATTGTACTAGAATTTTAATCATATACTTGATATTTCATACATCCCATCTGAACCTAGATCACACAATATCTGTCCCCCGTCTCTCTTTCTCTGTCTCTCTCTCTCTTTACCATCTCTCTACTGTATCTCTGTATTATGTTTATCAACTCAGTCTATCAGCTCTTTCTTATATCGCCTGTCTGTCTCTTTCTGTCTGTCTGTCTATCTTCATCATCCATCGTCTATCTATCATCTGTCTATCCTCTATCCTCACTCATCTCTTTCCTATCTAATCTCTCATCCATCTGTCTGTCTATCTATCTATCTATCTATCTATCTATCTATCTATCTATCTATCTATCTATCTATAACTACTGTAATGCTCTCTACATGGGGATCCCCTTGAGGAGCACCTGGAGGCTCTAGCTGGTCCAGAATGCGGCCGCACGGGTGGTTACGGGAGCGACGTGGCGCTCCCATGTGACTCCTCTCCTGCGCGAGCTGCACTGGCTCCCGGTGGTCTTCCGGGTGAGCTTCAAGGTTCTGGTTACCACCTTTAGAGCGCTCCATGGCTTAGGACCGGGGTACCTACGAGACCGCCTTCTGCCACCAGTAGCCTCTCACCAACCAGTACGTTCCCATAGAGAGGGTCTCCTCAGAGTGCCGTCGGTCAAACAATGTCGACTGGTGGCCCCCACGGGGAGAGCCTTCTCTGTGAGGACACCTGCCATCTGGAACGAGCTCCCCCCGGAGATATGGAGGATCCCGGATTTGCGCACTTTCTGCCGCGCCCTCAAAACATTCTTATTCCAGCAGGCTGGTCTGGCCTTATAGGGCATTATATAAATTTAATTATAAATAAATAAATATCTATCATATTATCTATCTATCTATCTATCTATCTATCTATCTATCTATCTATCTATCTATCTATCTATCTATCTGTCATCTACTGGTATTTATCTATCTATCTATCTACCTACCTACTTATCTATCTATCATCTATCTATCTATCTATCTATCTATCTATCATCTATCTCATCTATCTATCTATCTATCTATCTATCTATCTATCATCTTTCTATCATCTACTGGTATTTATCTCTATCTATCTATCTATCTATCTATCTATCTATCTATCTATCATATATCTATCTATCTATCTGTCATCTACTGGTATTTATCTATCTACCTACCTACCTATCTATCATCTATCTATCTATCTATCTATCTATCTATCTATCTATCTATCTATCTATCTATCATTACTGGTATCTATCTATCTATCTATCTATCTATCTCATCTATCTATCTATCATCTTTCTATCATCTACTGGTATTTATCTATATCTATCTATCTATCTATCTATCTATCTATCTATTTATCTATCTATCTATCTATATCTAACACCATCTGGAAACAGATCATAATAAATTAGCAAACATGAACATGAATGAAGATTAAGAATCTCAATGAAATTGATCATCAAGAAAACGATAGCTGGTATTTTTCTCTTAGTCTAAAACAAAAAAAGGCTATTTTTCTCTTAAGTTTTCACCATGTTTCTGTAGAATCTATTTCCTCAGGAGGGAGCAAAAATACAAGATAATAAAAGAGCTTAGGAAATACGAAGAAAGGTATAACTGTTTTTATGGTGGGCCCCCTCTCAAGTAATTGCCAGCCAATGTATTGTCTCTCTGGAGAAACTCAGTGCAATTATTTCTCCTGTTTCTCTGACCACAGATTAAGAATATAAAAGAATTTTGCCAAGGATCTTGCTGGAATCTGACTTGAGGGTGTTTTTTTTTTATTATTATTCTCATGAATACATACATCACTGCTATCAGGAGTGCAATCCAGCTAACATTCTTTGCTCCTAGAAAAGAAAAACTCCTTGCTTTTTATTTCTTTTTGTTGGAAGACATGTCCATCTGGGTTCAGTTCCAAGTGGGGAGAAAGACACTGGAAACATGGTGGCTGATTGGAAAGATGGTTTTTAATGGTGGACAGGACCACATGGTTTGAGATCCTGGACAAAAGGCACATGGTTGAGAGAGACAGATTTATACCCTCTGTTCAGCTTTGAATTTGAGCTGGTATTCTGATTGGTTGTCAGACTCCTATGGGGCCATGCAGGGGTAACTCTGTAGGTTGTGTCTTAGAGTCCCAAGCTTGGTTGAGTCTTGCTGGGTGATGATGTAATGATGAGGCTTTGGGCAATTCCTACTATGGCTCTGCCTGAAGGAGGTAGATCTTTGTTATGTAGAACAGATTTGCCCAGGCCTTAATGGCCTATTGTCAAAGGTAGGGTGGGGGTGAGTTACTGCCTCTCTTTTAGGGGAAATTTTCTGCCCTTTTAATATTTCCTAAAATATCTCGTTTTCCTAGGAGAGGAGTGGGTGCTAACTGCCTACATTTTCTGAACAAATATTCCTTGCATAGATATAAAACAAGCCAGGATTATGCACCAAGGTTGGGTTTGGATTTGTTTTTTAACATGGCACCATCTCAGTGGTGAAATCCTCCTGATTTAACAACCGTTTCAGTGATCCTGCGCTTTGTGTGCGCAGTTTGAAGAAATCTTCACTTCCGGGTTCCATCGGATGAGTAACACAGCTGATTCGTGCGAATCAGCTGAGGAGATAAAGGTAAGAAAATAGTGCAGGCGGGCAGCTGGACCCATTTGATCATCAGAGCTACCGGTTCTGCCCGAACCGGTAGAATCCCACCACTGCACCATTTTCTAAATTAGGTGATCACACCTTCGTTCCTAAATGAAATAGTCAATTTACCTCCAGGTATTTCGTTTAAAAATCCATGGAGCAGATTGACAAATTGGAAATCTGCTTTGCTACAAAGGAAGCAAAATCAGACTCTTATTTTTTAGCAGGCTCCACAATTTTTACAAAAAGAGTTTTGTTGTTTTTTTAAAAAAGGGGGGGGGCGGTCTATTTGAATACAATGCAAGTTCTATATTAGGAAAGAGGAATTATTCTCGTTCTGCTATTAGTATTAATGGCTAAAGCCCAGGAACAAAAAATAGAAGAATAAAAAGAATTGGCCATCAAATCAATCTTTAAAAATATCAGATGGTTACTACGGTTCTTTCTCAAGACAATTGCTGTATTGCACAAGAGATGTCAGTTGTAATTGTTGCTCGCTGGGGAAAAAAAAAAGACTTATGATTATAGAGATATTGTTGTTACTAGTAAAAAGACAAGGGCGCTTGACAATTCTTGCACAAAGGCTGAAACTTTTCAGGATGAAATAAATGACTTGGACCTTTGTGCAATCTTTCTCTTTTCTTTCTTTCTTTTTTTTTTTAAATGAAAACAGAACAACAACGTGAAGAAACTAGCCAAGATAACAGGCTGACAAATGGGCGTTTTTTTCCCTCTGCCTCTCCCAGTAACAAAGTCAGCATCCTCAAGAGACAGAGAAGGATAAAGGACAGACAGAATGGAAGGGAAACGCTGGCAGTAAAATTAAAAAGAGAGCCTTTCCTCGTGTGTGTGTGTGTGTGTGTGTGTGTGTGTGTGTGTGTGTGTGTGTTACAACCACCTCTCTACCCAACTGCAAAATGTCTTTGGGAGGTAATTGTTCCCCAGGGAATCAGGTAATCCAGGAATGTGCATTTGGCCTTTTGAAATATTTTGTAGCTCAGCAGGTTTTAACCAACTCAGAATAGTGTTTCTCAACCTTGGCAACTTTAAGATTAAGCATGCTGGTTGGGGAATTCTGGAAATTGAAGTCCAGACATCTTCAAAGTTGCCAAGGTTGGGTAACACTGAACTAGAATAGAGGTTCCAGGACATTCCTATTATTAAAACAGGGATTCAGCTGTTGAGAATGTACATCTGCATAGCAATTTCCTTTTAATTTCCTTTCTCTCTCTCTCTCTCTTTCTTTCTTTCTTTCTTTCTTTCTTTCTTTCTTTCTTTCTTTCTCTTTCTTTTTCTTTCTTCCTTCCTTCCTTCCTTCCTTCCTTCCTTCCTTCCTCCTTCCCTCCCTCTCTTTCTCCCTGCCTGCCTCCCTCCCTTCCTTCCTTCCTTTCTTCCTTCCTTCCTCCTTCCCTCCCTTTCTCCCTCCCTCCCTCCCTCCTTCCCTGCCTTTCTGCCTCCCTTCCTTCCTTCCTTCCTTCCTTCCTTCCTTCCTTCCTTCCTTCCTTCCTTCCTTCCTTCCTCCCTCCCTCCCTCCCTCCCTTCCCTGCCTTTCTGCCTCCCTCCCTTTCTTCCTTCCTTCCTTCCTTCCTTCCTTCCTCCTTCCCTCCCTCCCTCCCTCCCTCCTTCCCTGCCTTTCTGCCTCCCTCCCTCCCTCCCTTCCTTCCTTCCTTCCTTCCTTCCTTCCTTCCTCCTTCCCTCCCTCCCTCCCTCCCTCCTTCCCTGCCTTTCTGCCTCCCTCCCTCCCTCCCTTCCTTCCTTCCTTCCTTCCTTCCTTCCTTCCTTCCTTCCTTCCTCCTTCCCTCCCTCTCTTTCTCCCTTCCTGTCTCCTTGCCTCCCTGCCTCTCTCTCTCTCTCTCTCTCTCTCTCTCTCTCTTTCTTTCTTTCTTCCTCTCTTCCCTCTCTTTCTTTCTCTTTCTTTCTTTTTCTTCCTTTCTCTTTCTCTTTCATACCTATCTAAGGCGGGAATAAAACTCACACTCTCCTCATGATTGGCCCAAAGTCATCCAGCCAACTTCCAAGCCTAATGCAGGATTAGAACTCACAATCTTCAGATTTTTAGCCTGGTGCCTTCTAGACCAAACTGGCTCTCAGGAATCAAATATCCGATCTTCCAGTCCAAACCCAACAATCATACAAGGAGTTTGGGTTGTCTTAGTGTATTAGTAGCATATACATAATAATCAGCTGTTTTTGAGGCTTTTTTGGGCCCATTTTCTAGGCTTTTTAAGCGTTTTTTCCATCCCCCCTTTTTTTGGCCCATTTTCAGGGCTTTTATTGCCCCCCCTTTTTTTTTTTTTTGCTTTTTTTCAGCCTGTTTTGAGGCTTTTTTTGGCCCATTTTTGCTAATCTTCTCTGTATTGTTCCAATTTTAGTATATGTGCTGCCGAAGCGAGCACAGAGGCTTTTTTTGGCCCATTTTTGAGGCTTTTTTTTTGGCCTGTTTTTTTTTCTAGAAAAACAGGCTGAAAAAAGCCTTAAAAACAGCTGAAAAAAACAGGCTGAAAAAAGCCCTGAAAACAGGTCAAAAAAGGCTAGAAAAAGGCCAAAAATGCCCCCCAAAAGAGGCCCGAAAATGGGGCGCACGGAGACCAAAAACTTTTTTTTTGTTGTTTTCCTCTTCTAAATTTAAATGCATCTTATAATCAGGTGCGTCTTATAGTCCAAAAAATACAGTAGTCACCTTTTTCACCACTGTTGTAACTCGGAACAGACATTAAATGAGAGGTCTGCATTAAACTGCATCCAGTTTTCGGGCACCACAATATAAAACCGATGGAGGGAATCTGGAAAGAGTGCAGAGAAGAGCAACAAAGATGATTAGGAGTCCAGAGGCTAAAACATGTGAACAACGGTTGCAGGAATTGAATGAGTCTAATCTAGTGGAAAGAAGGACTAGGTGGTGACATGATAGCAGTGTTCCAATATGTGAGGGGCTGCCACAAAGAAGAGGGGGGGTTTTCAACCTATTTTCCAAAGCACCAGAGGGTGAGACAAGAAACAATGGATGGAAGCCAACCAAGGAGAAGTCTCTTCAGGATGGATGAGAAGCAAAATGTCTTCAAGAAAAAACAAAGGAAGTCCAGTTGTCTGTCGAAAAAGCACCTTTGGGATCCCTTCTGCCTGCAAGTATTTCTGTCTCCCCATTTTCAAAAGACCTGGTTATTCAATTAAACCTTGTGGACCAGACTTATTACTTTCTTCCCAAGATCATGAATCAATTTGATTTTTATCCTGAAGGATGATTCCCAGTTTTTAATACGGCTACCTACAACATATGATTCTAATTTTGAAATTCGATTATTTAGCTGTTTGTTTTAATTATGGAGCTGGGGAGTTGTACGCCATTTGGAGTCAGAGTTGGGTTATTGATTTGATTTGATTTATGTACCCATCTCCCATATCCAGAAATGCAAAGAACTGTTTCTCCACTTTGTCTATCCATAAATTTGGAGAATTCCAAATAGACAACTTCTACCAAGGTATTATGAAATCAAACGAGAGAAGGGAAAATATGTAGCATTAAAAGAAAGGTGAATTTTCTTATAGAGAAAAAAAAGGGGGGGGTACTGGTTATAGTGATATTCGTGAGACAAGTAGTCCTTGAAGTATGATATAGAACACAGATAAGAGAGTTGGAAGGGACCTTGGAGGTCCTCTAGTCCAACCCCTTGCCTAGGCAGGAAACCCTACACCAT
Source organism: Pituophis catenifer annectens (assembly GCF_029215685.1). Lineage (NCBI taxonomy): Eukaryota > Metazoa > Chordata > Lepidosauria > Squamata > Colubridae > Pituophis > Pituophis catenifer. The sequence goes on from NW_027256884.1 coordinate 121,265,851, forward strand.
TTCAAACAAATGATTATCCAGTCTCTTTTTGAGCACCTCCAGTGATGGAGCATCCACAAGTGCTGAAGGCAAGTTATTCCATTGGTTGATTGCTATAGCAATTAGGATTAGTTCTAGGTTGCTTCTCTTTGCAGTCATCTGGTCATAGCACTCTTCCTGGGAGTCACTGAGGCCACTTGGAGGTTTATCTGTGCTTTCAGAGTTATCTGAATAGTGCAAATGGGTGTGGAACCTTCTTGGAACTGCTGAAAGGACTGTCTTGTAAACAGCCTCCCCCACTCCCAGTGGCCTCAGTGACTCTCAGAGAGAGTGCTGATGACCAGATGACTGCAAAGAATATAAATCCTTTCACCATTCAGTCAGAATTGAAGAAGTTTCTTGGATGAGAAGCAAAATGTCTTCAAGAAAAAAAAAAACAAGTCTAGTTGCCTCTTGAAAAGCATTGTTGGGACAATCATGACCTGGATGACTGAGAATCTCCATACACATTGGGCAGAAGGGATATTATATATTCTGGAAGAGAGAGAAATGACTGAGAAGGCTCGTTTAAGTGACAAACTCTGACTGACCGTTTACCATGTGACCAAATGTTATTAGAATAACATGGGTATGGTCTATGAAGGAATTCTAAGTTGACAACCAACAGCTTGCATTGTGCTTGAAAGACAACTGGAAATAATGGGTTGCTCTCAAAATGAAGGAGTTACAGGCATGGCTTGTGGTGTATCCAGTGGTAGGATTCAATTTTTTTTATTACCGGTTCTGTGGGCGTGGCTTGGTGGGTGTGGCCAGGAGGTGTGACAGGCAGCTCTCGGTCTCCTGCCGTGTGGGGGGGTGTCCCTCCCCGCACCCTGTTTTGGGCCTAGGAGGCCTCCCTGTGGCCTCCTGAGAGGAAAAATGGGCCTTGGGGCCTGCCCCCCCATGCCCCATTTTGGGCCTAGGAGGCCTCCCTGAAACCTCCTGGGAGCAAAAATGGGCCATAAGAGGCGTGTCCACCCCCCCCCCCCGCACCCTGCTTTGGGCCTAGGAGGCCTCCTTGCAGTTACCTGGGAGCCAAAAATGGGTGGGTGGGACCAGCCAGCAATTTAACTACCAGTTTGCTCGAATCGGCCTGAGCTGGCTGAATCCCACACTGGGTGTATCCTAAGGTGACCAGACGTCCCGCTTTTGGCGGGACAGTCCCGATTTTTAGCAATTTGTCCCGCGTCCCGCAGCGTTTCAAAAAAGTCCCGATTTTTCATTCTGCCCCTTGAGTCCCGCTGCCTCTTGAGCCCCAGCTGATGGCTAGAAGAAAAAAAAATTGTTTAAACTCTTGCCCGGGGCTTCAAAGGGCCGCCCTACAGGCAATCAGTGTAAAGAGTTCCTGAAGCAGTTTTCTTTTCTCCTAGCTAAACTGCAGAAACGAAACCGAAACCAGGATCTTTGGTGCAACGTGACAAAATGAGGCAGAGAGAGATTTATTTTTATTTTTATTTTTCCTCCCCAAAAAAGGTAGGTGAAAAACTGCAAACAATGGGAAATTTAGGAGGAGAGTTCAAGATTTTAAAACACAAAAGAAAAAAAAAGCTGTATTTAACTAGGGAATTGTAATAATTGAGATACTATTAATTGTATATTGTGTTGAAAGCAGAAATGGTTAAGTTGTGGTTCAGAGGAATATATGGGGGAAATTATTTGGTTTATTATTATTGGTAAATATAATTAATTGATTTGTAAGAAATTGGATTGCATGGAAATAATTGGAATATTCATGTTCATATTGATTAATATACAAAAAAGATAGTTTTATAACTAATTGATTTATATTAAAATGTTGAATTTGTATTAAACAACTGTATTACATAATTACATAATTAAACAATGTGAGGATGGATATAAAAATAGATGACAATGGAAAGGGGTATAATATAGAATAGAAGGGAAAAATTGAATTTGATTAAGATTAGAGATGAGGATGAAGGGTAATATTGGTTTTTTAAAAAAAATAGATGAGGAATAAATATGGCAAAAAGGAAATATAGAAATTGTAAATTTAATTGAAGTGACTAAACACTGTTTAAATTTGTGAACCGGCCAAATACTCTGTTCAAAGAAAATAAATCGTATGTTTGTATGTGTGTTTCTAATTACTGCTATTTATTCATATTTGTTCTCTTTTATTCTTTAAAGTTTAACCATTCATTCTTTATCTTAATATCTTTATATTTGTTTGGGGTTGGCTTTCTTCCCTTTCATCTTTTTTATTGTATAGCAATCTTTCTCCTCAAACCTACCACCTCTCTCTTTTCTTTCCTTCTTACTTTCTCTTCCCCCCCCTCTTCTTCTCCTCCCTACTTCCTCTTCCTTTCTCCTTCTCCTCCTCTCTTCCTCCCCCTCTTACCCTCACTCCTACTCTAATTTCCCTTCCCTTCCTTCACCCCTCTCTATTACTGTATCCTTTTATGCATATGGACTACTCAGAGGGCTGAAAAAGTTATTTTTGACTGGTCCTCGCACTTTTGACCAGTCCTCGAACTTACGACTGTCCTCACATTTTACATTTTTGCCCTATCTTGTCACCATGGTGAAGAGAAGCAGTTGTGAAATGAGTGACATGGTTGTTAAGAATGCTGCACGGGCATAAATGTGAGGATGGTCATAAGTGTGAGGACCAGTCAAAAGTGTGAGGACCTGTCAGAAATGACTTTCCAGCCCTCTGAGTAGTCCCTATACACATAGCCATGGCCACCCGGTCACATGACCAGCTAGCCACGCCCACCCAGTCACATGGCCTCCAAGCCACGCCCACACAATAAGCCACGCCCACAATGGTGTCCCTCTTACCAATGTTAAAATCTGTTCACCTTACCCTATACACATAGCCACGCCCACCCAGTCACATGACCAGCTAGCCACGCCCACAAAATAAGCCACGCCCACAATGTCCCTCTTTACCAATGTTAAAATCTGGTCACCTTAGTGTATCCATATATAAATTGAATACCTAATCCCCTCAGTACTTTGTGTGTCACACTTTGTGTGTCACACAAATTCTTTGTGTGTCCACACTTGGTCAATAAAGTATTCTATCATGTTCTGTTCTGTTCTGTTCTGTTCTGTTCTGTGCTATGCTATGCTGTACTGTGCTATGCTATACTGTTCTGTGATGGTCCATGCTGTGCTGTTCTGTACTATGCTGTTCTGTTCAGTTCCATTTGGACTGTTACCTTTAAGCCTTGCTGGTTTAGGAATAAAAATTTACCCCTCTTTAGGAAGCACAATCTAAAGATAGCACAAGTAGTCCTAGTTTAAAAATTGGGAATGTTTAATTGGGACCGTAAATTCTGTTACTAAGTGACATGGTTGTAAGTTAAAAAGCATTTGACCCCAGTTCCACTTGTCATTGTTAAGGGAGGATTGTGCAGGTGATTAAGTGAGGACTTAACATGACCACAACTTGCAATTTTTTCCTGGCAGCTTCCCCATTGACTTTGCTTATCACAGGCCAGCAGGGAAGATAGCAAAGAATGATTACATGACTATGGGATTGTGCGATGGCCTTAAGTCAGGGGTGGGCTTCAAAAATTTTAGCAAGGGGTCCCCTGCCTGGTGGCTGGATGGGCGTGGCTGTAGTAGATGTGGCCTAGTCTGCCTCCTGCACCATGGCGGGAGGTATTTTTGTCCTTCCCAGGCTCCAGTGGCTTTCCTCAAGCCTCCGGGAGGGCGAAAACAGCCTCCCCAGGCTCCAGAGGCCCTCTGGAGGCTGGAAATGGGCCTATTTCCGTTCTTCTCAAACTTCCTGTAGGCCCTTTTTTCATCTTCCTGAGCCTCCATGCGCGCCCTGCACTTACCTGCATCCAAAACGGGCCGCGTGGGGACTCCCTGGAAGGGCGGGATGGGAGGGGCCAGCCAGGAGTGGGATTTGGAGGTTCTCCAAACTGCACAGAATCTTAGCTAGAGGTTCTCCCGAACCCCTGAGAACCCCCAGCAGCCCACCTCTGCCTTAAGTAAGTACAAGGACTGATCATAATTACCACTCATTCAGTGTCATCATAACTTTGAATAGTTACTGAATAAGTGGTCATTAAAGAAGGCGCACCTGTATTTATGAACCAATACATAAACAGCTATCTGGAAGAATCCCATTTCAGTATGCAAAAAAAAAAATAATAATAACGTTCCAAATTTTAGAAAGAACGAGATGTTTTTCATTTTTCAAAATGATGCATCCCATTTATTGCAGGGTCTTAGACACAATAAATATTATTCCAGTGAAAAAATCAGTTAAATACCACAAAACACCTTAAAAACAGAACCTGGCAGCATTATCACAAATATACAAAGAACCTGGTTTTGTATCGATCAAGGAATATGACTAGAGTCTCACATACTTAAAATTCTGCTCTTCAGAAATAAATCATTTCCATAAAAAGAAATAATAACTCCGTTAATTTGGTGAGGCGATTTGAAAGGGCTGGAGACTCCTTGGGTAACACACTCAAAGACTGCTACAGTAATTGCTATCACATTATCTTTTTTTTTTAATGCAGTAGAAATGGGAAATGATTAAACACATAGGGAGAATCATATTAATTGTGTATTTCATCATGGACATTTAATTTTAATTACTTGGAATTAAACTAGGTTTAATTTAACGTTGTCCTGGCCCCATCTGTTTTTAGATCGTAACCATTGAGGTGCCATCGAAGGGCAAATGTGGGTCACACCCCCAAAAGTGCACCCCTGTTTAAGATAGCTGTTCCTTGATAACCTTTTCAGATATTTTTAGTATGTCTCACACATCATCCTACCTGTCAGGTGCCCAAGAAGAACAGGACGCAGCTAAATTATCTGAGGGACCGTCTCTTGCTGGTCACATCTACCCAACCCATCAGAGCGGGGAGGCAGGGAATGCTATGGGTCCCATCCCTGAAGGAGATACATCTGGTGGGACCCAGAAGAAGGGCCTTCTCCGTGGTAGCTCCCTCTCTCCCAAACATCATTTCCCCAGAGATTAGAACGGCCCCCATTCTAATACTCTTCTGGAAGGCACTGAAGACCTGGTTCTGCCAACAGGCCTGGGGAACTCAGAGCAGGATGGAATCCATTAAATGGCTTGTGTGATCTGCTGTCGCCGGGTGTGTGTGTGATTTTATTATATTATACTATATTAATTTATTTGTTTCTTTTTATTAGTTTTATTATTGTTTTAAACATGGTTTTATATTCTGTAAGCTACCTTGAGTCGCAATTGGGCGAATAGGCAGCAATATTAAATGAATGAATGAATGAATGAATGAATGAAAGAAAGAAAGAAAGAAAGAAAGAAAGAAAGAAAGAAAGAAAGATCGGTTGAAAAGCAAATGGAAGAGGAAGAGGGAGAACAATCTGCTAAAGGAAATAAAACTTCTATATTGTACATCAGTTTAAATAGTTAAAATCACTTTTAAAACAAACCTGTAATGAAGAGGCAATGTTCCATGTGATGCACCAAATAGGTGAAAGATCAGTGAGATATATTTGTAATCAAGCACTTGCCTTCAAAAGCTTGTTTCTGTTTCGACATTCCTGAATGAATGAATGAATGAATGAATGAATGAATGAATGAATAGTAGTTCTCAACATGTGACCACAATTTCTGTTGCTAAATGAGATATTTGTTAAGTGAGCTTTGCCCCATTTTATGACCTTGCCACAGTTGTTAAGTGAATCACTGTTAAGTTGTTAAGTTAGAAACCTGGTTCTTAAGTGAATCTTAGCATTGACTTTGTTTCTCAGAAGGTCACAAAATGGGATCACGTGACCTGGGACACTGCAACCATCATAAATAAACATGAGTCAGCTGCCAAGCATCTGGATTTTGACCATGTGGATGCTTCAACCATTGTATGTATAAAAAATTGTCATAGGTCATTTTTTCAATGCCATTATAAATTCAAACAGTCACTAAAAAGTAAGTTGAAGGTTACCTCTACTGGCATTTAAGCAGAATCTCAGGCCAATACATAAAGAGGTGGAAGCATTATTTCCTTCATTATTAAAATACCTGGCCAGAATAGAAGCTGCTTGCTAGAGAGAGTTGACAATAAACTGTGGACAACCAATTAAATATGAGCCAACAGTGTGCGGTGGCAGCCAAAAAAGCCAATGCAATCCTAAATTGCATTAACAGAGAGATACAATCAAGATCGAGTGAAGTACTAATACTAATCAAGTGAGGTACTAAAGCCTTAGTAAGACCACACCTAGAGTACTGCATCCAGTTTTGGTCACCACACTATAAAAAAGATGTTGAGACACTAGAAAAAGTACAGAGGATAGCAGCCAGGATGATTAGGGGACTGGAGGCTAAAACATATGAAGAACGGTTACAGGAACTGGGCATGGCTAGTCTAGTGAAGAGAAGGACCAAGGGAGACATGATAGCAGTCTTCCAATATCTCAGGGGCTGTCCCAGAGAGGAAGGGGTCAAGCTGTTTTCCAAAGCACCTGAAGGCCAGACAAGGAATAATGGATGGAAACTGAACAAGGAGACATTCAACCTGGAAATAAGGAAAAATTTTCGGACCGTGAGAGCAGTCAACCAATGGAACAGAAGTTGCCTTCAGAAGTTGTGGGAGCTTCATCACTGGAAGCTTTCAAGAAGAGTCTGGACTGCCAATTTAACAATTTGTTAAAATAAACAACAAAAAAACTGAATATATCACAAAATGCACTGCAAAATATTTAGAGAGTCCAAAAATATTCCCTCCAAAGAATCAAGAAAGTCCAAATTTCCTGGCTTGGTTCTAATTAATATTATTACTCCCCAAATCAGAATCACTTCCTCTGAATCTGAACAGCCTGTCCATGACTGACTGTGTATATTTACCAAATATAATGGTCTCACCTGTTATTTATAGCAACAAATTAAAGAAACAACCAACAGGCAAACCATATTGTTCTGTTCATGGCTATTCAAAACACAGCTGAAAAATAAAATAATACTATAGGTAATAGGACAGTTGGGTCAATAGCTGTTGATACAGCAATGCAGATTCTCCATCCAGGTATTGCTTCAAGGAAATTCTGTGCCATTGGTCTGGAAGCTGTTTTGAGGTGTACTGTCCACCTTCACAAAACAGACAAGCTTCAACACACACTCCTGTCATTGTGTTGTTATTAGTTGCAAAGTCGTGTCCGACCCATTGTGATCCCATGGACAGCGTTCCTCCAGGCCTTCCTGTCCTCTACCATCCTCTGGAGTCCATTTAAGCTCACGCCGACTGCTTCAGTGACTCCATCCAGCTTGTTCTCTGTCGTCCCGTTCTTCTTTTGCCCTCCATCATTCCCAGCATTAGGCTCTTCTCCAGTGAGTCCTTCCTTCTCATTAGGAGGCCAAAGTACTTGAGTTTCCTCTTCAGGATCTGGCCTTCTAAAGAGCAGTCAAGGTTGATCTCCTCTAGGACTGACCGGTTTGATCGCCTTGCAGTCCAAGGGACTCGCAGGAGTTTTCTCCAGCACCAGAATTCAAAGGCCTCAATTCTTTGGTGTTCAGACTTTCTTATGGTCCAACTTTCGCAGCCATACATTGCAACTAAGAACCTATCATTGTAAGAGTGTGGAAAAAATGAACAAATGTTTTGATGTCACAGTAGAGGTAGTCCTCGGCCTATGACCATAATTGAACCTACAATTTCTGTTGCTAAGCAAGACACTTAAGCATCTGTTAAGTGAATTTTGTCCCATTTGTTAAGAGAATCACAGCAGTTGTTAACTTAGTAGCCTGGTTGTTAAGTTAATCTTGTTAAGTCAATCTTACAATCCACGATCGTAAGGGTGGAAAAACAGTCATAAGTCACTTTTTTTTTCCAGTGCGGTTGTAACTTTGAATGGTCACTAAATGAATTGTTGTAAGTGAGGGACTACCTCTAAAGTTCTTGGAATTCTTAACTATCTTAACTTGTCTTACTGCTTTAACTTTCCTTCTAATAAATGTTATTAATTAAAGCTCTAGAGAGGCTGTGATTTACTGTATGATTTCTAGCTCAAATTGACAGCAGGGAAATCTGACAATCCTGATAGAAAATTAAATATAACATTTTATTGTTTTGTTTGTTTATATAATTTACATGGCTTTCCATTTCACAGCAGGGACTCTAGGCAGCGGACAAAACATAGCCCAACACAATTTGTTAAAATAAACAACAACAACAACAAAACCCTGAATATATCGCGAAATGCGCTGCTAAGTATTTAGAGAATCCAAAAATATTCGCTCTAAAGAATCAAGAAAGTCCAAATTGCCTGACTCAGTTCTGATGGGTTCATTAATATTATTAATCCCCAAATCAGAATTATCCCGAAGGTTATTTCAAGAGGCAACTGGAGTTTACTTTGAAGACGTTTCACTTCTCATCCATCTTTCGGAACTGAAGAAGCTTCTTGGATGAGAAGCGAAACGTCTTCAAAGAAAAACCAGAAAGTCCAGTTGCCTCTTGAAAAAAGGACTTTTGGGACAACCATGACCTGGTTGATTGAGACTCTCCATAGACAAATCAGAATTGTGTCAGGGGTTCCCACCGATGCCCTAATTAAATCATGAGCCTCGAGCCAAGCTTCAAAAGAAACCCAGTTATTGATTAAGAGCTTCATGTCAGCATGTTCCAAGTGAAGCCAACTCTGACCCCACTTAATTTACATTCTGGCTCTGACCCTGTTTTCCCCCTCCCCCCAAGGTGTGTCATCAGTCACATTCTCCAATAAAGCAATTTTGTGGGTTGTAGAGATCACTCCCCTCCAGCTATTGTGGGTAACCATGGAGACGCCCTTGACAGAGATATGGCTGGAATGTGCTTTTGTTTTGACTGCCATGCTGCCTCGCTGAGGCTGCAAAGTTCATTTTCCCATCCCCGCTGCTTTTGGCAACTCAAGAGCAGGCCAGGGATGCTTTGCGAGTTGACAAATTGCTTCCTCTAAATCTGAACAGCCGGCCCATGACCGACTGTGTATATTTATCACATATAATTGTCTCACCTGTTATTTGTAGTGACAAATTAAAGAAACATCCAACAGGCAAACCATATTGTTCTGTTCACTGCTGTTCAAAATACAGCTGAAATATAATGGTGGATCAGCTATGGGGAATTAAGAGGCATGCGCAAGGAATTCAGTTTGATTTGCTTTGATGAGGAGGTGCTTCATAGAAGCAAAATGAAGCGATAGGTGAAGGAACCATCATGTAGGCAAAAGATGCTGAAACATTTTGTAAGCCCTAGAAAAGAAGATAATACAGGTAATCAGTGATGGGTTTCCCATTTTGTTACTACCCGGTTCGCCCCGCACGCCCAGTTTGCGTGTGTGCCTGCCTTCCATACATGCGCCTGGCCTTCCATGCATGCACCTGGCCTCAAAAACATGCCTAAATAGAATGGCATAGAACCGGGGTGGGTGGACAGGCCCACCAGCGATTTCTGCAACTGATTCGCCTGAACCGGTCTGAACCAGCTGAATACCACCTCTGCAGGTAATCCTTGATTTACGACTAAAATTGAACCCAAAATTTCTCTGAAGGAAGGAAGGAAGGAAGGGAGGGAGGGAGGGAGGGAGGGAGGGAGGGAGGAAATAAAGGTAGCTTTCAACTTATGACCACAGTTCCAACACCTGCCACAGTTGTTAAGTGAATCACTGCACTTGTTAAATTAGTCACACGGTTGTTAAGTGAATGTGGCTTCCCCAATGACTTTGCTCATCACCCAGGTCTCAAACCTGGGTTGTCAGATTTCCAGCTGACAAGCTCAGCGTCTTTAACCGCTGAGCTGTTGCATCCCCTTTGATTATTGTAGCCAATCTATATAGACAGTTTTAGTCTTATTTAGTAATGTATTCCTGGTCTGGTCTAATTGGTATGGCTGAAACACAGGTTCATTCTGGATTCTATTGCCTTCTTTTTTTTTTAACGCTATAATATACCATTATATATATATATATATATATATATATATATATATATATATATATGTAGGTCTTTGGTTATTCGGGTCTTCTCCCACGTAAAATTGGAAGTGTCTTGGCGACGTTTCGACGAAGTCTCATTCGTCATCTTCAGGCTGGTGTTCTCGGCTTCGTGCTTCCTGGAAGCACGAAGCCGAGAACACCAGCCTGAAGATGACGAATGAGACTTCGTCGAAACGTCGCCAAGACACTTCCAATTTTACGTGGGAGAAGACCCGAATAACCAAAGACCTACATACAAACACCCGCGAAAACCTGAGAAAATATATATATGTTTGTGTGTGTGTGTGTGTGTGTGTGTGTGTACACACACACACACACACACACACACACACACTCTTTTCTTTGGGAGGTCTTATCCCATGGAAATGTCACTGTCTTAAGAAAGCCACAGAGTAGAAAAAATACTATTCCATCCATCCAAAAAGCAGCAGCTGCACCATATTTTCTATATACACTGTTTCCAAATTGCTAATTATGCCAAACCACAATTCTGTTCCTCCAGTAAGTTAATGACTCTTAGCTCATTACCCCTTAGTTTACTTAATAGAACACATTAGTAAATGTAAAAGATAAGTTTCAAAGATGGAACTGCATTTTCTTCTCCTCCTCCTCCTCCTCCTCCTCCTCTCCTCCTCCTCCTCCTCCTCCTCCTCCTCCTCCTCCTCCTCCTCCTAGGTTGGACCTCTCTTTAACAAGTTTCCACCCATTCAGTGGTGGGTTTCACATTATGTTACTACTGGTTCGCCCTGCGCACACACCCTCGCTTTGTGCGCGCATACTCATTTCGTGCACATGCGCCCCCCAGTTCACATGTGCCCAGTCTTCCACTCATGTGCTTTGCTCACACACGCGCCTTCTGCGCATGTGCCCAGCCTAAAAAATGTGCCTAAATAGGATGGCATAGAGCCGGCGCGGGTGGGCAGGCCCACCCATGATTTCCACTACCGGTTCGGGTGAACTGGTCTGAACCAGCTGAATACCACCTCTGAACCCATTCCTTCTTGTCCTGCTCTCTGGTGCTTCAGAGAATTAATCAATCTCCATTAGTCACTAAACAAATGGTTGTAAATCAAGGACTGTCTCTATTCTGTTGTTGCTTCTCTCCAGGGCTTTAACACACAGTTGTGTTACTCACAGAGCTTCCACCATCATTATATTGCTCCCTGGCGACTTATATAACGTGTGCCAAATATTGTGGGGAGGCTGGAAAGAAATAGAAGCGGCCTCCTTTAATTAACCCTTCATAAATGAGGGTGGGAAATTCCTCCACCAGTTTCCAAAGTTCCCTATTTACTCTAGACTGCTGTCCAAGAGGCCTTATTTAAATCCGGATTGGTCTTGCTCCTTCGATCTCCTTCATCTTCTGAGTCTTGTCATCAATGAGGGAGTTTTCCCAGAAGAGGAGTGGAGAACAAATGACCAGGCCAGTGATAGGCTAACCTTTTCCGGACCAAGTGCCCAAAGCACGCAGAAACCCCCAAAATGAAATGCGTGTGCAGCCCTTGTGAATGCACCCCACCCCCAGAACATGCACTTGTGGCCCCCTACATGCGCTCCACCCCCATGCCCGAACCCCCAAAATGCAATGCCTATGCAGCCCCCCCATATATGCCCTGCCCCCGTGCATGCACCCAAGTCCCCCCACACGTGCTCCACCCCCACGCATGCATGCACGGCTCCCCTGCAGTGCTCCACCCATTAATTCACGCATGCCCCCCACATGTGCCCCTCCCCCACGTGCATGCGTGTGTGGCCCCCCTGTAGCATCCCTCCCCGTTAATGCATGCACAGGCCCCTGCATGTGCCCCACCCTCACGCACATGTGCATGCATCCCACCCCTTGTGCATACACATGTGCCCCCCCCGCAGTGCCCCACCCCATTAATGCATGCACAGGCCCCCACATGTGCCCTACCTCCCTGCGCATGCATCCCACCCCCGGCGCATGCAAGGCAGAGACCCGAAGACCAGCTGTCCAGAGGGAGGCACGCGTGCATGCATGGCGGAGCTCAATTGCGGTGACGGTTTGTGTGCCCATAGAGAGGGCGCTCTCACGCTCTCATTTTCTTTTTCTCATGGTCTTTTTTTTTTTTGCCCTCTGGGTACAGCTGCGTGAATAATTCCCCATGAATAATTTATAGGGACTAATTTAGCCTAGTTTTCCACAAAACTAATTCTCCACAAAACAGCTTAGGCGTTGCATCTCTCTCTCTGTTTATGCATCTTTCCACCAGCAAATATTTGCCGTCGCTAATTGTTTGACCAACAGTTGCGGAGAAAGGAGGACGACAGATTGCTCGGGAACTAACACAGTAACTATTTGCCTAGTTCGTTTTAAAATAAAAAAACTCTCTCCTCTGTTTTTCCAAGTGTCTACAGTATTAGCAGGCCCTCAGCAGGCTCGTTTAGTGGAAATTAGAACATATGCAGGTGGCTGAGATTTCAAAGCGAAAGTAAATCTTAGGAAGGGTGAAAATAGAAAGTTATGCTCAGGTTCAAAGGCTTGGCTTTGGGGTTAATCATTTTAAGAACAGGGTTATGAATACGGAAAATCCCCACTGCTATACTAGCTACCATTTAAAAAAAAAAGGGAAAACGTACTTGTTGTTTCTCAGTCTTGGTAACTTTAAGAGGTTTGACTCCCAGAATTCCCCAGCTAGAGTTTCACATGCGCAAACCTGAATGATGTCATCAAGGTATAAAAATGATGTTTAGACTCTAAAAAGAGTGCAGAGAAGAGCAACACAAATGATTAAGGGCCTGGAGGCTAAAACATACGAAGAACGGTTGCAGGAATTGGGTATATCTAATCTATCTATCTATCTATCTATCATCTATCTATCTATCTATCTATCTATCTATCTATCTATCTATCTATCTATCTATCTATCTATTAATGAGATTTATATGCCGCTCTATCTCCAGCCGGACTCAGGGCGGCTTACATAGGGTTGCCAGGTCTGCTTCCAAAAAATAGCGGACAAGCGGGAGGGGGGCGGGGGGGGGTTAAGTAGTAAAAAAATAAAAAAAAATACAATTAAATTATATATTTTCTTACAAACATTTTAACACGTATTAAAATAATCACTTCAAAACTTTACTTAAAATTCAAAACATCAAATATATTATAATAATATGTAAAATATTAAATTACATTTTAATTTCATCATAAAGCTTTTGAATAAAAAAAATGTCCACTATTTTGTGAAAAAAAATAGTGAACATAATGTGAAAAAAGTGGACTGTCCGCTCAAATAGTGGACACCTGGCAACACTAGGCTCACAACAGTAAAAAACATCTAATGAAAAAGTTAAAAAGAAATTAAATCCAAATCTCATAATTTAACAGTTAGAAGTGCAATTAAGACTAACAAGTTAAAAATTAAAACCCCATCAGTCCAGGCTAGCCAAACGAAACAGCCACGTTTTCAGGTCACCACAGAAAGAGTGGAGGTCGGGGGCCACCCGGAGCTCCAGGGGCAGTTGATTCCAAAGGGTAGGTGCGCCCACAGAGAAAGCCCTCCCCCTGGGGGTTGCCAGCCGACACTGTCTGGCCGATGGCACCCTCTGGAGGCCCTCTCTGTGGGAACGCACTGGGCGATGGGCAGCTGTTGCTGACTGCAGATGCCCCCCCCCCCCAAATATCCTGCGCCTAAGCCATATCTAATGAAAAGAAGGACTAGGGGAGACATGATAGCAGTCATCCAATATTTGAGGGGCTGCCACAAAGAATAGAGAGTCAATCTATTCTCCAAAGCACCTGAAGGCAAGACATGAAGCAATGGATGGAAACTAACCAAGGAGAGAAGCAATTTTAGAACTAAGGAGAAATTTCCTGACAATGAGAATAATAAACCACTGGAACGACTTCAGAATATCATATATATGACTCAGATGTTGAGAGGAGAGAGAAGTTCACGTGTTGTCTCGCTGAGAGATAGATGAGAGAGAGAGAGAGAAAAAGGGAAGATATCCAAGTGGTTTCTAGGTAAGAATCCAATAAGAGAGTTCATTGGCTGATATAGTCATATGTGATGTCTGTAAAGACTTAACCCCTTCTAGTCTCTGGTGCATCATATGCAGGCAATATCTGACACAGAAGTTGTGGATGCTCCATCACTGGAGGCATTAAAGAAGAGACCAGACAGCCTATTGTCTAGAGTGGTATAGGGTCTTCTGTTTGAACAGGGGGGTTGGAATAGAAGACCTCCAACGTCCCTTCCAACTCTGCATTCTGTTCTGATTTAATAAGGGAGCTACATGAGCCCTGGTGGCGCAGTGGTTAGAATGCAGTACTGCAGGCTAATTCTGCTGACTTCCGGGTGCTAGCAGTTCGGCAGTTCGATCCTGACCAGCTCAAGGTTGACTCAGCCTTCCATCCTTCCGAGGTGGGTAAAATGAAGACCCAAATTGTTGCGGTCAATATGCTGACTCTGTAAACCGCTTAGAAAAGGCTGTTAAGCACCGTGAAGCGATATATAAGTCTAAGTGCTATTGCTCTTGCTACATTGTTTGTTATGTCTAATGCTCTCTCCTGGCCTTTTAGCCTTTTAATAATAATATCAATGCTCTCTTCTGGCCTTTTAAGCTTTTAAATATTTCAGTTGTAGTATATTTATATTACTCTTCCTGTTATGTTTTGTTTAAATGGTGCACCACCCATGGTTCTGTTTCGTGAGATGGGCGGCCATAGAAATAGGAAAATAAATAAATAAATAAAAACAGTTGTTTCTTCCTCCTCCTCCTTCTCTCTATTTATTTTCTCCTCTGCTGCATCTCTAGAAGCTGGTTTAATTACAATTTACTCTGCACTCTCTATGCAAATGAACAGAGTTTCCCCTTTGTCTTAAGTGCTGCATGCGACATTAACTGTGGAGCAAACATTTTACAGTTTGTCTACACATATTTCCAGAGAGAGAGAGACAGACAGAGAGAGAGAGAGAGAGAGAGAGAGAGAGAGAGAGAGAGAGAGAGAAAGACAGAGAGAGAAAGACAGAGACAGAGACAGACAGAGAGACAGAGACAGAGACAGAAGACAGACAGAGAGAGACACACAGAGAGACAGAGAGAGACAGAGAGAGAGAGACAGACAGAGAAAGACAGACAGAGAGAGACACACACAGAGAGACAAAGATAGAGAAACAGAGAGAGACACAGACACACACACACACACACAGAGAGAGAAAGAGACAGAGAGAGGGATAGACAGATAGAGACAGAGAGACAGACACAGAGAGAGACAGAGAGAGAGAGAGAAAGAGAGAAAGAGATAAAGAGAGAGAGAGAGAGAAATTGGAAACCAAGCGACAGATAAGAGTCTTTGCTGAAGCAATGTGAAAAAGTTGTACCCAGAAAGCAGATTTATCAAGAGTAGAGTATCGAAATTTCAACACATATAAAGGCCTCAAACCCTCTTTATGCAACTAAAATTAAGTGTGTGCCCACATTCTATAAATATCCACATCTAACGTTAGTATACAATCAACAACATATTTCCTGCACTTCTATGAAATTGGTCCATCTGTCTGCATGCCATTTACCCTGTATTTTTCTTTATTTTTCTTCTTCTTCTTTTTTTGGCTAAAGTATAGGAGGAGGAGAATGTCTGAGAAAATGAGTGGGAGAGCAAAATAATAAATTAGGAGGAACTTTGGCTTTACTCTGCTATATAGGTAGTCTTCAACTTACAACCTCAATTGAGCCCAACGTTAAGTGAGACAGTTGTTAAATGAGGTTTTGTCCCATTTTACGACCTTTTGCGCCACTGTTGTTAAGTGAATCACTGTCATTGTTAGGTTAGTAAGGCGGTTGTTAAGTGAATCTGGCTTCCCCATTGACCTTGCTTGTCAGAAGGCCACAAAAGGTGATCACGGGACCTTTTCATGTAGCAAAAGTTCATTTAGCGACTCTTCAAAGTTACAACGACGCTGGAAAAAGTTTCACACAACCATTGCAGCAGCCCCCATGGTCACGTGATCCGCTTTTGCGACCTTCTGACAAGCAAAGTCAGTGTGGAATCCAGATTCACTTCACACCCGAGTTACTAAGTTAACAGATGCGATGAGTCACTTAACAACCATGGCAAGAAAAGTCGTAATATGGGGCAAAACTCACTTAAGAAATGTTTCACTTGGCAACATAAATTTTGGGCTCGGTTATGGTTGTAACTTGAGGACTAACTGTATAGAATAGAATAGAATAGAATTTTCAGCAAAATCGCGCCCATTGCAAACTGTTGGTTTGCTTAACAACTGCAAGTTCATTTAACAACCATACAGTCATGGCCAAAATTGTGGAAACCTTTTGGGAAAAGCATATTTTTGAGGTTTGATGGCTAACAACACCGCTTTTTTTGGGAGCAGTACCATAAAATTATATAACAATGGAAAGATAATTTAATCAAGAATGTAATGCAATAAAGTTTGTTCAATTATCTGTATTCTATGAAAAGTTATAGCCAAATAACCAGAAAAAGGAAGCACAACTTGCTTAGGTTGATATCAGGTAGCTTTCTTTCATCTGATTGTAGCCAATGAGCAGGAGTGTTTAGAGAGCCAATCAGGTGTCATCTTGTTTTGGCAACGAACCAATCAGATCACAGTACGATTCAGTGATTGATGTCATGTTCTGAAGCTGAGAAGAGGACATTTGTCAGTGTGTTATGTGATCGCTATCAAGTTGGTTGGGTTTTTTTTGTGTTCTTTCATTTAGTGAGTTTGTAAAACGTAGTAAAATTAAAGTGACGGTGCAAAGAGTTGACTGGTCGCCCAGAAAGCGATGCAAAATAGTATTATTAAGTGAACAAGGCTACAGTTATAAAGAAATTATAAGAAAAATTGGTGGAAATTTAACCAAAGTTGGCATTTCTAAGTTGTGAAGGGGTATAAGGAGACTCAGTCACTACAAAACCACACTGGTAAAGGCAGGAAAAGGTGCACAACAGCAAGTGATGACAGAAGAATTAAGATACTGTGCCTATGTGACAGAAGAAAATCATCCTTTAAAGCGCTCCATGGTTCAGGACCTGGGTACTTGCGGGACCGCCTACTACCACCAATAACCTCCCACCGGCCGGTACGCTCCCATAGAGAGGGGCTCCTCCGGGTGCCGTCAGCCAAACAATGTCGACTGGTGGCCCCCAGGGGGAGAGCCTTCTCTGTGGGGGCACCTACTATCTGGAACGAGCTCCCCCGGAGATACGGAGGATCCCGGATCTGTGCACCTTCCGCCGCGCCTTAAAGACCTTTTTATTTCACTAGGCGGGCCTGGCCTAATTTTCTCCCTCTTTTATAAAAGATTTTTAATTTTTTAATATTTTTTAGTATTTTATATATTCAAATTTTAAAATAGGTTTAAATTGATTGGGGTTTTAATTTGTCTGAGCCAAAACTATTTAATTTGATTTTAATTCCACTTTTAAATTTTGTATGTATGTATTTTATTGTTTGGCTGTGCACCGCCCTGAGTCCTTCGGGAGTAGGGCGGTATAGAAATCAAATCAAATAAATAAATAAAATAAAAATCCGGGTGTATACAAGATGAAATGGCGCAATGCAATGTGAAGTTGAATGCAAGGACTGTTCGGCGCAGACTGCAGGAATTTGGCCTAAAATCTAGAATTCCACCAAAAAAAAAAGCCACTTTTATCTCTCAAACAAAGGTTGAAAAGCATTACATTCTTGATTAAATTCTCTTTCCATTGATATATAATTTTATGGTACTGCTCCCCCCAAAAAAGTGGTGTTGTTAGCCATCAAACCTCAAAAATACGCTTTTCCCAAAAGGTTTCCACAATTTTGGCCGCTACTGATTCACTTAAAAACCGCAACAAAAATGGTTGTAAATTCGGGTCGGACAGACCCATTTTATGAACGTCATGACTAACATTGGGCAGACTCCTTTATGGTCATAGGTTGAGGATTACTGTACATACAATAATGCTGAATGCACAATCCAAAGAGGGCAAGAAGAGGTACCTTCTGCCTGCCATCTTATCAATTTTAAATATCTTCCACCTTCACCCTGGCTACTGTTGTCCAACAGTTTATTTGTTCCCCATTTCCTGGTTAATACTTAGATGGCAGCTCACCAGCAACTGTCAGCCAGTTTGGGAAGTCGAAAACCATCTTGGAGAAAAGCATTAGGAAATGGCCTGTATCCCTGCCAAGAAAACTGCACAGCTGCGTCTACGCACGTGCTCGAAATTAAACTGAACTTGAAGAAAACTTAAACTTTTGTACGGTAGTTAACTGCTAAACAGTTAACCGCTGTTACTTTTATAAAATGGCTTTTTTTTTTTTTCAGCCTCAGAAGACCGCATGCAGACAAGGGTGATGAAGGGATGTCATTTAAGATAGCCTGGTGGGAAGTCCAGGACTACCTGTAAAGTAATTCCTAATTGAGTTGAGGAGAGATTTAGCATCCTGGGAAAACACAAGACATTAGAACCCTTGATGGAAAAATCCCTCAACTGCTCTCCAAATTTTTGAATGAACAAACTGAGCGACTCAGAATAACAACAGAGTTGGAAGAGATGCTGGAAATCCTTCAGTTCAACCCCCAGCCCAAGTAGGAGACCCTGTGCCATTTCAGACAAACGGTTGTCCAATCTCTTCTTAAAAGCCTCCAGTATTGGAACATCCAAAACTTTTGGAGGCAAGTTGTTCCACTGGTTAATTGTTCTCACTGTCAGGAAATTTCTCTTTAGTTCCAGCTTGCTTCTCTCTTTGGTGAGTTTCCATCCATTGCTTCTTGTCCTGTCTTCAGATGCTTTGGAGTATAGGTTGACCCCCCCCCCCTTCTTTGTGGCAGCCCCTTATATATTGAAACACTGCAATCCTATCACCCCAATCCTTCTTTTCATTAAAATAGACAAACCCAATTCCTGTGATCATTCCTCGTAGGTTTTGTCCTCCGGTCCCCTAATCATCTTTGTTGCTCTTTGCACTCTTTCTAGAGTCTCAACATCTTTTTTTATATCATGGCAACCAAAATGGCAATGTTTCAAGTGTGGTCTTACCAAGGCATTTATTAAATGGTATTAACACTTCACGCGATCTTGATTCTATCCCTCTGTTAATGCAGCCTCAAACTGAGTTGACTTTTTTGGCAGCTGCAGCCCACTGAATAGAATAGAAAATAGAATGGAATGGAATGGAATGGAATAGAATAGAATAGAATAGAATAGAATAGAATAGAATAGAATAGAATAGAATAGAATAGAATAGAATAGAATAGAATAGAATTTTTAGTTTCTGCAATATTTTGGAATCTTAAGAAGAACGATGCCTTTTCTAATTCTAAATATGTAATCGAATCCTCCAGTTCTCAATTTAATTCCATTTGATTTTGTTCCATGTTATTGATCTTTTTCTCCGCTAGTTCCATTTTTGCTTCTATGTTCTGAATCTGTTCTTCATTTTTTGCAATATTTTGTTGGATTCTCTCTATCTTATTATCCATTTTTTTGATATTTTCGTTTATTTGTCCTACATCTAGCTTCAATTCTTCGTGGTTCTTTCTCGTCTCTTCATGGTTATTCGCTATTGTTTCCTGCGTCTTATTCATCCCCTCTTGTATCATAGCTAATATTGATTGTATATTTTGTATGTTAAGTGCAGTGGAAGCTTTTTCCTTATCTGAGGCTAGCATTGTATCTATAGTTTTTTGTTGTGCTGGAGAGGATAATGTGGATGTCTGATTTGGCACTAATTTTTTTCCCTGTTTTGGTTATTGTCATTGAAGGGGTTGTCATCTTTGTTCTTTGTTTTACAATTTCCCAAATTTTCATACACTGTGTAGAATAGAATAGAATAGAATAGAATAGAATAGAATAGAATAGAATAGAATAGAATAGAATAGAATAGAATAGAATAGTTTTATTGGCCAAGTGTGATTGGACACACAAGGAATTTGATTGTCCAATAGGACCCCCGAGATCCCTCTCATAGTTACTGCTGTTGAACCAGGTACCAGCTATACTCTACCTGTGCATTTGGTTTTTCTTGCCTAAATGTAGAACCTTACTTTTTTAAACCATAGAATTTCCTTTTGTTAGATAGGGCCCAGTGTTCAAGTCTGCCAAGATCCTTTTGTATCTTGAGCCTATCTTCTGGAGCAGGGGTGTCAAACTCAAGGCCCGCAGGCTGGATCCGGCCTGTGGGGTTCTTAGATCTAGCCCATAGGGCCAACCTGAAACAGTGAAGGACTGGCCTGTGGTTCCTCTGCCAGCGAAAACAGAGCTGCATTTTTGCTGGCAGTGGGTTGCAGGAGGCCGTCGCAGCTGAAAACGGAGCTTGCAAGGGCCCATTTTTGCTGGCAGAGCACTCAGGCTGGCCACAGGCACCCCCGACATGAGTGATGTTGAGCTGGCCATGCCCACCCTGGTCCCCTGAGGTCAAACACAACCCTGATGCACCTCTATAACTGTCTGGTTTGGTTCTGCAACCCAACAAGACAGACACAGATTTCAGAGGATAATTAGAACTGCAGAAAAAAAACAATTACTACCAACCTGCCTTCCATTGAGGACCTGTATACTGCACGAGTCAAAAAGAGGGCTGTGAAAATATTTATAGGCCCCTCGCATCCTGGACATAAACTGTTTCAACTCCTACCCTCAAAACGACACTATAGAGCACTGCACACCAGAACAACTAGACACAAGAACAGTTTTTTCCCGAACGCCATCACTCTGCTAAACAAATAATTCCCTCAACACTGTCAAACTATTTACTAAGTCTGCACTACTATTAATCTTCTCATCGTTC
This sequence comes from Pituophis catenifer annectens, assembly GCF_029215685.1. Lineage (NCBI taxonomy): Eukaryota > Metazoa > Chordata > Lepidosauria > Squamata > Colubridae > Pituophis > Pituophis catenifer. The sequence goes on from NW_027256884.1 coordinate 121,286,595, forward strand.
CCACCACCCACCTCCTTCCACTTATGACTGTATGACTGTAATTTTGTTGCTTGTATCCTTATGACTTTATTTATTTATTTATTTATTTATTAAACTACTATACCGCCCTTCTCCCGAAGGACTCAGGGCGGTGAACAGCCATATTAAAACAAACATATACTCACAAAATTTAAAAAACAATTTAAAATAAATATATAAATTTGGCCCTTATGTTAAAAGCTACAAACACCCAATTTAAAATTCATTTTCTAAGCCAGCCCGGCCTGTTGAAACAAAAGAGTCTTAAGGGCACGGTGAAAGGTACGTAGGTCTGGGATCATGCAAACCTCCAGGGGCAGTTCATTCCAGAGGGCAGGTGCCCCCAGAGAGAAGAGATTGATATTGATATTGTTTCCGGATTGCTTATTATTTACCCTATGACTATCATTATGATTCTTGATGAAGACATCTTTTCTTTTATGTACACTGAGAGCATATGCACCAAGACAAATTCCTTGTGTGTCCAATCACACTTGGCCAATAAAAAATTCTATCTATCTATCTATCTACCTACCTATCTATCTATCTATCTATCTATCTATCTATCTATCTATCTATGCGGCCCTCAGTGAAATCGAGTTTGACACCCCTGTTCTGGAGTATTGGCTATACCTGCCAGCTTGGTGTCATCTGCAAATTTGATGAGCTCCCCTTCTATTCCCGCATCTAAGCAAGGATGAAAATATTCAAGAGTACTGGGCCTAAGGCAGAAGCCCTTCTTCAACTTTCCATTTCTTCTCCTGCACTTGCTTGAGAAACCTGGAAGACGTAACAAAGCTGCAGGTGATTTCTTCACGAGATTAAGGCTATGCAGAGCGATTTAATGAATCTCTCATCTTCCCGTTCCTTCATGGGTTGAACTATTGAGCCTCTGTTTGTCTGCTACGTGTAGAGTTATTGCATTACATGGTTATTTGCGCCCTGCACAATTGATACCAAGTTTATTAGATTGCAGCTGAACTCATTTCGGATCCCAGATGTTATTAATCATAGGCGAGGAGAGGAGAGCAGTGAGCTTAAGGGTGATGGAGGAGGGTTTCCGATGGCACTTTTCCCCCCTGTTTGTAAGTTTCAGATGACTGACGAGATCTGTAAGGTTGGAGCATAATTTTTGCTTTATCTGAGCTGGCTGCTTGATCTAAAGGCATCCGGCTGGTTGCCTAAGGTACAATTAAAACGGGAATTGCAATAGTCAAAGTGAAATTGAGAGTCATTTCTTCCTCACCATCTGCTTTCAAAACTACGGGACTACGGGCTTGTGAAAGTCTAAATCTTTTGATGAGTCATAAGGCTGACAAGCATTATTGCTTTTTCTTAAGTCAGGTCTAGACAAGGGCCGCTTCTAAAAATCTCTCTGTCGTTTTTTTTGGGTTTTTTCCCCCTTTCCATTCCTGAATTCCCACGTCCTGTTTCAACAGCAAAAATAATCTATGAATTAGTACTTGTCATCGATCGGTTCTGCTTTTACCTCACCATCTTGTTGTATGCATTGAAAAAAAACTTCTGTAATTAATAAATAAAAAAGAAAGAAAGAAGGAAGGAAGGAAGGAAGGAAGGAAGGAAGGAAGGAAGGAAGGAAGGAAGGAAGGAAGGAAAAAGAAAGAAAGAAAGAAAGAAAGAAAGAAAGAAAGAAAGAAAGAAAGAAAGAAAGAAAGAAAGAAAGCAGTCTTGATGTATTTGTACTTAATGATCAGATTAGGAGTTTTGGCATTATGGGGAGGCAATTCTCATTTGTGTATAGCTTGCACACCCTGGAAACTGGAAATTGGAAATAATGGTGTGGAAAATACTAATATGGTTATTTTATATGATTATTGTTTTAATAACAGCTAATTATTGTTAGCTACTCACCGTTTATTTTCCTTTCTACCCTGTCAAGATGATGAATGAGCTAATTCGGTAATAAAAATAATATGAAAAGTTTTTTTTAAAAAAAATAAGTTAAAATGAATACAAAAATACCTTTTTCACAAATTGCAAGTTGTTCATTGTATAAGTGAAGAATAAGGGTAGAACCTGATTGAAAGTGAAGACATTTTTTTGGTATAGCGAAGAATAAATGGTACAGCGTCTCCTGTTTGAGCAGCGGATTGGGCTAGAAGACTTCTAAGGTCCCTCCCAGTTCTATTCTGATTGATTGACATGATCATCAGTTGCAACCTTCCTAGCCAGCTTTCCAACAAGCAAAGTCAATGGGGGAAGATAGATTTGCTTAACAACAATGTGCTTGCTTAACAGCTGCAGTGATTCGCTTAGGCATAAATCTGCTAACGTTTAAAACTACATCGTTCCGAAAGGATTTTTTTTTTTTTATATTGTCGTGAGCTGTGTACTAAAATAGATCTGGAACTCATGTATATAAGTATCCCAGTTAACAGTGAACTTCCAAGCCCACAATTAGAAGAAAACTGTGTTCGCTCCTGGTGATAAAAATACCACGAGAAGCACCTTTTCTGGCTAACACATTTTATTAACAGGGCTAAGCTTTTGTGAACTGCAACTCACTCCATCAGATGCATAAATTAATATGCTTATGATAATATGATCACATTTGCATCTTAATATGCAAAGCTATAATTGTGTGCATGTCAGGGTATATTGTTATGAAATGAGTACAGTGTCAGGGTTCTGCTTGAACGCTAGTCCTGAGAACGATTGTCAACTGTTATGATGGGGCAGAACTGTGGGGGGAAAGTGGGGGGGGGGACTAAATTATGTGACTGCTGACAAGAAAGATGATTTTTGGGGAAAAAATGGAGCTCACAGTTTTTATAGCTAGAATGTGAGGGTTGATAGGTAACTTTTTTCCAAATCCCAAGTGTGGCTTAGTATGTTAGCCTTTTACTTCCAAGCTGATGGGCTGCAAACATTAAAAAAAAAAAAAACAACAGCAATGATCATACTATCAAAATGAATAATGATAACAAGAAAGAAAGAAAGAAAGAAAGAAAGAAAGAAAGAAAGAAAGAAAGAAAGAAAGAAAGAAAGAAAGAAAGAAGGAAGGAAGGAAGGAAGGAAGGAAGGAAGGAAGGAAAGAAAGAAGGAAGGAAGGAAGGAAGGAAGGAAGGAAGGAAGGAAGGAAGGAAAGAAAGAAAGAAAGAAAGAAAGAAAGAAAGAAAGAAAGAAAGAAAGAAAGACAGAGGGAGGGAGGGAAGAAATTAAAAGAAGGGAAGAAGAAAGGAAGAAGGAACGAACAAAAAAGAGAAAGATAAAGGAAGGAAGGGGGGAAGGAAGGAAGGAAGGAGGAGGAGGAGAAAGAGAAGGAGGAGAGGGAGGGATAGAGGAGGAAGGAAGACAGGATGTTAATACAGCTGATTAGAGCTCGGAAAAGATACCATCAGGCAACCACAACTGAAGAGAAAGAAAGAAAGAAAGAAAGAAAGAAAGAAAGAAAGAAAGAAGAAAGAAAGGAGGGAGGGAGGGAGGGAGGGAGGGAGGGAGGGAGGGAGGGAATTAAAAGAAGGGAAGAAGAAGGGAAGAAGGAAGGAAAAAAGAGAAAGAGAATGAGAAGAAGGGAGGGAGGGAGGGAGGGAGTATGACGTGAATGACTGCATGCTTTCCTGCACTAAAGTCCTCTTGTTCAGCAGCTGGTTGAAAAATATTGGTTGTGTAAAGAAGTGCTTTTCCACCTCCTACTCTGTCTGGAGAATAATCCTATCTAGGGGAGCAGAGGATGGAACTTGTGAGTGCTGTTAACAGAATAAGGGAGCTGAAAGGGAACTTGGAGGTCTTTTACTCCAACCCCCTGCTCAATCAGGAAACCATTGCAGACCAATGGCCGTCCAATCTCTTCTTAAAAGCTTCCAGTGTTGGAGCATTCACAACTTCTGGAGGCAAGTCGTTCCACTGATTGAATTGTTCTCCCTGTCAGGAAATTTCTCCCTAGTTCTAGGTTGATTTTCTCCTTGATTAGTTTCCATTCATTGCTTCTTGTTCTGCTTAGAATGTTCATTCTGTGCCAACTCAGGAAGCTCAAACTGCCCAAAGAGCTGCTGATCCAGTTCTACAGAGGAATTATTGAGTCTGTCATCTGCACCTCTATAACTGTCTGGTTTGGTTCTGCAACCCAACAAGACAGACACAGACTTCAGAGCATAATTAGAACTGCAGAAAAAAACATGGCTACCAACCTGCCTTCCATTGATACTGCACGAGTATACTTCCTGTATACTGCATGAGTCAAAAAATGTAAAAATATCTACAGACCCCTCGCATCCTGGACATAAACTATTTCAATTCCTACCCTCAAAACGACGCTATAGAGCACTGCACACCAGTACAACTAGACACAAGGACAGTTTTTCCCCGAAAGCCATCACTCTGCTAAACAAATAATTCCCTCAACACTGTCAAACTATTTACTAAGTCTGCACTACTATTCATCTTCTCATCATTCCCACCACCCATCTCCTTCCACTTATGATTGTATGACTGTAATTTTGTTGCTTGTATCCTTACAATTTATATTGATATTGTTTCCTGATTGCTTATTTGTACCCTATGACTATCATTAAGTGTTGTACCTTATGATTCTTGACGAACGTATCTTTTCTTTTTATGTACACTGAGAGCATATGCACCAAGACAAATTCGTTATGTGTCCAATCACACTTGACCAATAAAAAATTCTATTGTATTCTATTCTATTAATAAATTAATGAATGAATAACACAAATAAGTGAGTAAACTCAAAGGAAAGAGTGCCTGCATGCAGGAGAGAAGAAGTGACTGGATCCCTCTTCTCTCCTTTTCACCACTTTCCTTCTCTTGACACATGGGGGCTGGGGAAGTGGGAGAGGGGTCAAGAGAAGATCTGCTTCTAACCATTTTTCTCTGGATGAAGGGAAGCAGAGAAAATGGCTCTTCAGCCAGCATTACTGCCCTCCCTCTGAATTAAACTCTCTCCATACAGCAATAAAACATGCAATTAAAATACAATTTAAAGACATAAAAACACATGATCTCAGCAATAAAAAAGAAGCAATAATAGACATGGGCAGTGTGGGTGTGATAGGCAAGGGTAAGTTAAGAAATCGGATTAGGTTCATTGATATTTAAAACACAGAAGAAGCCCACTCAACAGTCTAGGGAGGAAATTTTCATGAATGTTGACATGAAAAAGATCATGGAATAGGTTTAATTCAAATCGGCAGGAGGGTCTTTAGTGGGGAAGAGGGGGGGCCAGGGGTGAAATCCGGCAGGTTCTGACAGGTTCTGGAGAACCGGTAGCGAAAATTTTGAGTAGTTCGGAGAACCGGCAAATACCACCTCTGGCTGGTCCCAGAGCAGGGTGGGAATGGAGATTTTGCAGTATTCTTCCCCTGCCACACCCACCAAGCCACAGCACGCCCACCAAGCCACGCCCACAGAACCAGTAGTAAAAAAAATTGAATTCCACCAGGGGTTTTGACCCCTACCAGAGGATATCTTTGTAGGGTAGCAGTAGAAGGCCCTTATCTGATTATATCTCCTGGATGAACAAACTATGGCAGAAAAGAAACCAACTATGGCTTAAGTCGAAGGGCATGACCTATGGAAGACTATTGGAAATCAATGGAGCTAAGCCAACAGAGCTCTTTCATGCCCCCACCAATATGCTCCTAACTGGTTGTCACCTTGGACTTTCTGTAATTTCCCTAACATCATTAAGAGCCGGCCCCTGTACGGCCCATTTTAATACAGGTAGTCCTCAGCTTATGACCGGTCACTCAGCAATTATTCATAGTTACAACAGACCTCCTCCTCCCAAAAGGTACTTGTGACCTAGTTTCAGAAGTTCTGGTGGCCACCTCTCCCCTTGGCCATGTGACCACATTTTGGGTACTCATCAATCGGTCTGCGTTTATGGTGGTTTGTAACATTCCGCAGAAACATGACCACAATTTACAAGGTTTTTGGTGAAAAACCAGCATTTACCTCTGGCGTTCAGCAAAAATGCCAGGAGTTCGATCCTGATCCAGTTCAAGGTTGACTCAGCCTTCCATCCTTCCAAAGTTGGTAAAATGAGGACACAGATTGTTGTGGGCAAATAGGCTGACTCTGTAAACTGTTTAGAGAGGGCTGTAAAACACTGTGAAGTGATACACTATTGCTGTAGCAAACAATGGGTTTTCTCAACGACCACCTTTAGTTTGCTTTTCAACTGCCACAACAAAAAATCGGTTGCAAAATCGGTTCGGTCACATGGTGATCCACTTTACGACCATCATGAATTATGTCTGTAGTTGGCAGGCTCCATTACAGTCATAAATTGAGGACTACCTATAGTCAAATCATGAGCTAAGCCAGGGCTCTGCAACTTTAAACACTCAAAGAGCCATTTGGACCCGTTTCCCACAGAAAAGAAAACACCGGGAGCCACAAAACTCTTCCCGCGCCTGACTATTTCTTGAGCGGCTGAAAAACTAGCATATGTAGTTGAATTAAACGTTCTGTTTTCTTCTGAAGTTTTTCTTTTCTTGGATTTATCCATGGTTGGCCTACCAGGGGTTGAAAAGCTCAATAAATCGCGTGCCAGCGGGTTTCGCACATTGACGGTTGTGATGCATATTTTGAGTGACAGGGAGCCGCAGCAAAGAGGTGAAAGAGCCACATGTGGCTCCAGAGCCACAGGTTGCTGACACCTGAGCTAAGCAGTGTGTAGGTTGGTTCAGTTTCAAGCTGGGAGAAAGACACTGGAAATAACATGGAGGCTGATTGGAAAGAAAGACTGGGTATTGAGAACAGAACCAACACACACACACACACACACACACACACACACACACACAGCGTGAGGTTCTGAGACAGCTGACAAATTGGTTTGGTTTTACATGGGCTTTTATACAGTTTTTTTTACAGCATTTTGTAATCTGGAGGCTTGCTTTGTGTGTTTTTATTATTTGATTGGTTTTATTTGTTTCACAAAGGCTCATGATGGGTCTTAATTATCACTTTCTTAGTCCTAATCCTGTCAGGCATGTGTAGTTGATTTTATCCTGTTACCTATTGCCTTTCTTAATGGACAGGTATTGTTTCATGTCCTGTCCTTAATCCCATCACCTGGAGGTGAAGATGTTTTGTGAACAGGCTGGCTCAGGATGTCTTAATGGGCATCTGCTGTAGACTGGGGGCTGCTTCCTGCCTCTAAGAACATGTTTCTCCATTTCTCCTTTTGGGGAAATATAATATTCTGCCATTTTTAATATTCCCCAAAATATTTCATTCTTTGACAGGGGGGCGGGGGCTTCACACAAGGTCAGGGCAATAGGTGAGAAAGTGACACGATGGAAATGGTCCACAGTTTGTAATGGAAGTTCTCTTAGTCACTCCAGCATGATAAGATGGCACATAAAACTGTACTCCTACTCTAGAATAGGTAAAGGTAAAGGTTCCCCTTGCACATATGTGCTAGTCATTCCCAACTCTAGGGGGCAGTGCTCATCTCCGTTTCAAAGCCAAAGAGCCAGTGCTGTCCGAAGACGTCTCTGTGGTCATGTGGCAGGCATGACTCAACGCCAAAGGCGCACAGAATGCTGTTACCTTCCCACCAAAGGTGGTCCCTATTTTTCTACTTGCATTTTTTATGTGCTTTCGAACTGCTAGGTTGGCAGAAGCTGAGACAAGTAACGGGAGTTCACCCCGTTACGTGGCACAGGGATTCGAACCGCTGAGCTGCTGACCTTTCGATCGACAAGCTCAGCATCTTAGCCACTGAGCCACCGTGTCCACTATATAATGTCTCCACAGAAGCTTTAATATCTTCTAGGCTCCCAGACAGAAGAGTAGTGGCTATTTATTTTATATCCTTGCATATTTCCATCTGACCTGCATTACGCTGTGCGACTAATCTAACAGTAGCTCAGTGCGAACATATTATTTACTGCAGGTCAAATCTGGTTCCAGAAATAGTCTCCTACTTGAGAAGTTAACACACCATTCTTATCCTCCCACACATCATGACAGATGGAAAATTAAAACCAAACAAATGATCTCAAAACTGACTGTCTCGTGGGCCAGGCAGCATCTTTGCCAAAATTGAACTAAGAGCTAGGACGAATTTGTTGCATTCAAAGACACGCACGCATATCATTTTGTGCGTCTGTGTGTGCTGCTAACGCAACCTGTCCTACTTTTATGCCACTATATCAGGGGTGGGTTCTAAATTTTTTTACTACCGGTTCTGTGGGCGTGGCTTATTTTGTGGGTGTGGCTTGGAGGTCATGTGACTAGGTGGGCATGGCTAGCTGGTCAGAGTCATTTCTGGAAGGTCCTTGCACTTACGACCAGTCCTTGCACTTACGACCCAACTCATTTGTTTGCTTTTAACACTGATCAGCTGTAGGGCGGCCCTTTGAAGCCCCGCAGTAAGAGTTTAAACAGTTTTTTTCCCTCTAGTCATCAGCTGGGACTCAGGAGGCAGCAATAGATTGAGGGTGGGACCAAATAAAAGGTAAGAATAACGTGGGTGGGTGGGTGGGAGGGCGGGGGGGGGAGAACCGGTTCGGTGACGTCATATCGTCACCGCTACCGGCTCGGCCGAACCGGACTGAACCGGGAGGAACCCACCACTTCACTACATTCAAAGCGGTGGCTGGAAAGATTTCCTTTGGTACAACAACGCAAAAAAAACCCCAAAACAATTCACTGAATCTCAAAGTTGTTGGTTTTTTCCCCCTCCAAGTTCAAAGTAACACCAGTGATCAGGAATTGATTGAGCTGTGAGAGATCATGCGTGGCACGCAGAAATTGGACAGTGAGAAGTTTGTGTTCTTTTCTTATAGCTTTATTGTCAGAGGTCATTTGATGAAGCTGACTAGAAGGACATTTAGAGAAGACAAGGAACAATTTCTTCACAAAACACATAATTAATCTTCCGAATTCATTGCCGCCAGGTGTGGTATTGCTATTATCATAGTTGGCTTTGAGGTGGTGGTGGATAGATTCATGGAGTGTTACGTCTGGGTTGGATGCAGCCTGCCTTCAAGTGCCTGTTGCCGGGAATAACAACAGGAATTGTTTTGTCCCGGCCCTTCTTGGAAGCATTGGGAAACATCTGGATGTCTCCTTTGAGAAACAGAATTCTGAACGAACAGACTTGGTCTCACGAAGCACCGTTTTTGCAGAAGGTTCATAGCCAAGACGAGGGATGGGCAAACTTTTAGAGGCTGAATGCATTTACTTGGAAGAGGCCAAGGACCTCACTGGATGGGATGAATGTACAAAATGAACAGGACCATAGATCAAATAAAGGGACGCGGTGGCTCAGTGGCTAAGACGCTCAGCTTGCCGATGGAAAGGTCGGCAGTTCAGTGGTTCGAATCCCTAGTGCCGCGTGACGGGGTGAGCTCCCGTTACTTGTCCTAGCTTCTGCCAACCTAGCAGTTCGAAAGCACGTAAAAAATGCAAGTAGAAAAATAGGGGCCACCTTTGGTGGGAAAGTCACAGCGTTCCATGCGCCTTTGGTGTTTAGTCATGCCGGTCATGTGACCACGGAGACGTCTTCGGACAGAGCTGGTTCTTCGGCTTTGAAACGGAGATGAGCACCTCCCCCTAGAGTTGGGAACGACTAGCACATATGTGCGAGGGGAACCTTTAACTTTACCTATAGATCAAATATACAGTATCAGGCATAATTAAGTTTTCTTGGAAATTTTGAGCAGGTATTTTTTTTTTAAAAAAAAAATATGTTGGTCTTAGTTTAGGGCTTATGCTGTTTTGGCAGACTTCTCCCTCGAAATGTCAGCTTTTATCAGAAATTATTTCCGTGCAATGTCAGAAAAGGCAGGGCCTGCTTTGTGTCAGTAGTAAACATCTCACTTAGAAATGTGTCTGGAATTGTCAGGCGCAAAAGATCAGGACCATACGTTAAGTTGCCGTTTGGAAGCTTTATTGCTGAAGCCTATGCACAACAAACTAATCAACTAGTGCTAAATTGATACTAGATATCAGTTAACGGAGTTCAGGGGGGACTGGACTTGAATCACTTGTGGCAACGTAATGACTCCAGACTGATTACTCTCTTGACGCGGGCCCTTAGCTCTGCCTCTGCTTCTCCTACAGCAGGGGTGTCAAACTCAATTTCATTGAGGGCTGCATCAACATTGTGGGCGGGCAGGTGGGCGTGGCTGGGGGGGTCACGACCCAATGGGTGGGAGTGGCCAGGTTGGGCATGGCCAGCTCAATGTTGCTCACATCAGGGGCGGGCCCTGTGGGGGATCGGGCAGGGCTGGGAGGGATAGAAGGGTCTCTAGCAGAAGGGTTGGGACCAGGGTGGAAACTGTGACCTGATCCACTGGAGGAACAAAGAAAGACAGAGGGCCAGGTCAAGGCACCACGGGCTGGTCCTTCCCTGTTTCCATGGCAGCCCTGCAGGCCAGATCTAACCACCTCGTGGGCTGGATCTGGCCCACGGGCCTTCAACTTGACACCCTTGTCCTACAGAAATGGTGATGAGCAGAGATCTTCTCCAGTTCACTTTGCCATCCTAGTCCAAGGGCTATAGACAGTGATGGGTTCCTCCTGGTTCGGCCCGGTTCTGCCGAGCCGGTAGCGGTGACGATATGATATCACCGAACTAGTTCTGCCCCCCCCCGCCCCTCCCGCCCCCTCCACATTATTCTTACCTTTTATTTGGCCCCACCCCCAATCTATTGCTGCCTCCTGAGTCCCAGGTGATTGGCTAGAAGGAAAAAACCTGTTTAAACTCTTGCGATGGGCTTCAAAGGGCCGCCCTACAGCTGATAAGTGTTAAAAGGCAGTGTGGTGGTAGACCGGTGCCTCCAAAAACAAATGAGTAGACCGGTACAGCTCTGTAAGCAGTTAAAAGCCTGGTAGACCAGTACCTCTGCTAAATCCTAAAGAATTGTCACATGACCATCAAGCCACACCCACAAAATAAGCCACGCCCACAGGACCAGTAGTAAAAAAAATTAGAACCCACCCCTGGCTATAGAGTCCTATTTTATGAGGAAATGAGCATTAGGAGTCACTTAGCTTTGAGATCTGGACCAGGAAGGCAGGAATTTCAATACTATTCCCACTTTAAATGTACAAAAAAAAAAAAAAAAAAAGTTGGTTTGCCAAAGCTGTTCTTTCAGATCCATCTTCTTCCAAACATGCACACAGCGAATAGGAGAAAAACCCCGCGTGTCATCTCAACACCTGAAACCTACTCCACTGTGTATACGCCGTATGATTTCCCAGAGATGTTGACTAGCCCAATTTGTGCATTCAGAACGTAAGACTGAGATGATTACACCTGGCTCTCCTTCCTTTATTAATCAGGAGTTTTGTTTTACCCGCGCAGCTGTTCAGCTGCCGATCTGGATCCCGCCCAAAGGAAAGGTTTTGTCTAATCATGTACTCCTGCACCTCTGCCCCCCATTGATCACTTGTACCAATCCAAGCTGTCTTTTCAATGCAGAGTTAACATTTGCTCGGATATCTCTTTTTTGTCCTGCCTTTCGTCACAACGCCTCCCCCCACCACCCGTGCCCTCATGCATTCGAAATTTACTTCTATTCAGCTTCTACAGCGTTCACTTAATTCCTTCCTGCTTGCTGCTTTTGTTTCCGCACACCTTCTTCTCGAAAGCCTGATTTCTGTAGGGAAATGAGGCTTCCCCCCCCCGCTCCTTTTCTTCCTTTTTGACTATTTTGCTTTGTTGCGTTTCTTTCCTTTCCTTTTTTCTTTGAGAAGTTTAGGAAACTTGTTGTAATTGCTGCTCTGTGCCTAGCTGCCTAGTCTGCATTACTGATAGTTTGGATGGAGTGAATATCTATCTATCTATCTATCTATCTATCTATCTATCTATCCGGGTGAGATTCAAGGTGCTGGTAATCACCTATAAAGCCCTACATGGCTTAGGCCCGGGGTATTTGGTGGACCATCTGCGGCCAGCGACAGCTCCCCATCGCCCGGTACGTTCCCACAGGGAGGGCCTCCTCGGGGTGCCGTCGGCCAGACAATGTCGGTTAGCGACACCTAGGGAGCGGGCCTTCTCTGTGGGCCCACCTACCCTGTGGAATCAGCTCCCCCTGGGGCTCCGGATGGCCCCTGACCTTCGGTCTTTCCGCCGTGGCCTTAAAACATGGCTATTCCGTCTGGCCGGCTTGGACTGAAGGGGTTTTAGAGGGGATTTTAATGGTTTTTATAGTTTTATTGGGTATTTTTTAAAAAAATTGAACTTTGTGTGTTTTATTGTTGTGAGCCGCCCTGAGTCCTTTCAGAGATAGGGCGGCATATAAGTCCAAATAATAAATAATAAATAAATAAAATATCTATCTATCTATCTATCTATCTATCTATCTATCTATCTATCTATCTATCTATAGTGAAATTCAAAATTTTTCCCTACCGGTTCTGTGGACATGGCAGGGGAAGGATATTGCAAAATCTCCATTCCCACCCCACTCCAGGGCCAGCCAGAGATGGTATTTGCCAGTTCTCCGAACTACTCAAAATTTCCGCTACAGGCTGGATGAGGGTTGCACTTGCTTTCTAAGATGTGGGGAATGGCTGAGAATTTTCTTCCAACTTTTAAAAACTTTCTGAAAGCCCAGTATACTAATACACTAGCTGTCAAAGTTCTGACTGACGAACCAAAATAAACACAGCCAAGACAATCCAGTCTCTTAATGCAAAACTTCATTGAGTACATCATTTCAGCACTGACAAGGGCAAAACCAGATCTGATCATTTCCCACGCAAACTGACATGGTTAAAGTTCAGCTTCTCTCCCTTCTCCAATTAGATCAGGTCATATTGTCCAATTGAGTCTCCTGGTAGTGTTGTGAGAAAGTCTTTCTGGTTCTGATAAACACCTGCCAAAACATCCTTGGTTCTCACAGCTGACATCTTGATGTCTGGAACCTACATTCTACCTCCCTCTTCCCTCCCATGTAGTCCATTGGCAAGCTGAGAAGTGATTAATAGTTGCAATGGCAAAAAGCAGCTTTTGAAGTTTGACACTAGCCCACTTTGGACTAGAGGTTAAGGCACTAGACATACAATGGGAGACCGTGAAATCAAGTCCTTCCTTAGCCATGAAAGCTGGCTAGATGACTTTGGGCCAGTCACTTAGTGTGAGGTCACCTCACCTCACAGGGTTATTTTCTATGGAGATTCTCAGTCATAGTTGTCCCAAGGGTGCTTTTCAAAAGGCAACTGGCCTTTTTTTCTTTCTTTCTTGAAGACATTTCAAGAAAGCTTCTTCAGTTCTGACTGAACGATGGAGAATGGAAGGATCTATATTCTTTGAAGTCATCTGGAAATTAGCACACTGATGGTCGGTCATTAGCTCTCTGAAAGTCATTGAGGCCACTTGGGGATTTATCTCAGTGGTGAAATCTGAACCGGTTTGCTACCAGTTTGCTGGCTGCGCATGTGTGTGCCAAACACGTGCTAAACGCGCGCGCATGCGTGGTGCATACCAAATGCGCGCTGTATGCACAGTACGCACCAAAAGGAGGCTTGGGAAGGTAAGTAGAACAACACGGGGGGTGGAATCAGCTGTGCTGTGCAATTTAGATTCACTAGAAAGCAGGGGATTTCCTGCAATCTAGCGATTTTAAATCGCACGGCACAGCTGATCGTCAGAAATACCGGTTCGGAGGAAACAGTAGCTTTTTTTTTTTACTACCGATTCGCCCGAACTGGTAGTTTTTATTGCTACCCGGTTCGCCCAAACTGGTGCGAACCAGTAGCATTTCACCACTGGTTTATCTGTACCCTCATGGTCACCTGAATCAGGGTGTATTTGGGGGTGGGGACTTCTTGGAACTGAGGGTACAGATAATCCTCCAAGTGGCCTCAACGATTCTCAGAGAGAGTACTAACAACCAAATAGCTGCAAAGAATATAAATTCTTCCATTCCCCACCATTCAGTCAGAACTGGAGAAGTTTCTCACATGAGAAGCAAAACATTTTCAAGGAAATAAGAACAAAGGAAGTCCAGTTGTCGTTTGAAAAGGACCTTTGGGTCACAGGATTGTTGTTTCTTTGGGAAATAACAGGAATAGGGTCTGTTGAATGTGTTCACCACCTTGATTTATTTGTAAAAATAATAATAAAGATGAAATTAAATGAAAGAGGGCTGTGAAAATATCTACAGACCCCTCACATCCTGGAGATAAATTGTTCCAACTTCTACCCTCAAAATGATGCTATAGGGCTCTGCACACCAGAACAACAAGACACAAGGACAGTTTTTTCCCAAACGCCATCACTCTGCTAAACAACTAATTTCCACAACACTGTCAAATTAACTACTAAGAATATTATTACTATTCTTCTTCTCATCCTTACTAGTACCTATCTCTTCCCACTTATGGCTCTATCCATGTTGCTTGTATCTTTGCAATTTATATGGTTTTTATTGTTTTCTAGTATGATTTAATTGCTTATTAGTATTGTATGACTATCACTAAGTGTTGTATCTTATAATTCTTGACAAATATATGTTATGTTTTCTTTATTTCACTGAGAGCATAGGTACCAAAGACAAATTCCTTGTGTGTCCAATCACACTTGGCAAATAAACGAATTCTATTCTATTCTATTCTATTCTATTCTATTCTATTCTATTCTATTCTATTCTATTCTATTCTATTCTATTCTATCTCAATAATACCAGTCCTGTCATCTTCTGCAAGGAAAATACCCATCTTCATTCCAGGGTGATCTGCGATACAAGTGCTCTTAATTCTCCATTCTCTTTCGGCTGGCATTCAAACACTCGTATTCTGTCTGATCTTGAAGATGACATGTTCATCTGTCTCTGAAGGCATCTTAGCTCTGATTTACTTGCTGTGCTTTGCTTGATCTCGTTTTCTAACATCGAGAATTGGCACTTTTTCAAATGGATATTATAGCTCTAGCTTTAACCTCAGCTTGATGTGCAGGTATGAGCAAATAAAAAAAAAATGTTGGTTTTTCATGCTATGAAAAGCTTTCCTGGTTGGTTTCTGAACACCAAGGGGCCATTAAGGCGCAGAAGTAAGTTTTGTTCTCATACAGGACATTTCTGACTTTATCCTTTTTTTTCCATCTGGGATTTAGCTTCCATGCAGCTTTGTTGCTCTGTAAAATGCACTTGAACTCAAGAATAGAATTCTTTATAGAATAGAATTTCTGTATTGGTCCCGTGCGATTGGACACCCAAGGAATTTGTCTGCGGTACATAAGCTCTCAGGGTACACATAAGGAACAAGTGATAAATCATGAACATAATCATAATACAATCATCATAAATCGTAAGGTACAACACTCACTGACCATCATAAGATACTAAATAAAAGCAATCAACATATGATACAAACAAAGCAGAGGTAATATTCAGCAGCTTCTCCAGCTTCTGGAGAACCGGTAGCGGAAATTTGGAGTAGTTCAGAGAACCGGTAAATACCACCTCTGACTGGCCCTGCCCTCATTTATTCTCTGCCTCCCGAATCCCAGATGATCGGGAGGAAATGGGGATTTTGCAGTATCCTTCCCCTGGAGTGGGGTGGAATGGGGATTTTACAGTATCCTTCCCCTGGAGTGGGGTGGGAATGGGGATTTTACAGTATCCTTCCCCTGCCACGCCCACCAAGCCACACCCACCAAGCCACATCACGCCCACCAAGCCACACCCACAGAACCGGTAGTAAAAAAGTTTGAATCCCACCACTGAAACAAAGTGATAGTCATAAGATGTAAAGGAATAGGAAATAGGAAAGATGAGAAGGATAATAGTAACACAGCCTTCCTACATGGTTTGATAACCTAGGGCAGGGGTGTCAAAGTCACATGGTCACGGCGGTATCACATGACGTATTGGGACTTTCTCCCCGTTTGCTAAACTGGACATGGGCGCGGCCAGCCCCCATCCAGCCCATGGGCAGGGAGTTTGTCAGCCCTGTCCTAGGGCATTAGACACTACCCAGAGTTTTAGAATGTGCAGACATGGATTAACGTACAAAGGAGATACAAGAAAAAGAGGAAACAGAATATTATATAGTGTGGGAGAAATGGTACGAAAGGCTAGATGAGAGAGATAAAAGGCAAGGAAAGATCAGATAAGGAAGATATAGGAGTAGAAATGTAACAACAAATAAGAGGAAACAGAAAAAATGCAGTTTGTAGAAATGAAATTGTGTACGCTGTTATTTATATGCATATATGTAAATAAATCAGTATTGATGTCAGCACTTCAATCTGCATTTTCTCTAGTGCTGACATCAGAAGGAGAAGCGAAGGCGTCTGGAAAGGGACGGATGACTTTTTACCTACTTATTTTCCCTGGAGATAATGTTTCTGAGGAGATGAGATGGGAGGGGGGAAATTCCTTTGAGTTGGAGTAGATTATGGGTAGAATGACTTGGAAGATGGCCAATGAGTGCAGGGGAGTGGGTAATGGAAAGGGAGGGTTTTGGGGCTGGAAGTCAGTGCTGGCTTCGTTTGGAGTCAGGTTAGGATGTCGTGCTCAATAAAAAGGAGGTTTTTTTTCAAAAGATTTTGCTTGAAATGCATTTTATTCGAGAGGACCACGAAACTTGACAATTAGACTTGTATGTATAAAGGATACATTAAAATAAGGGAGAAAAAATGGATCAGTAAGAAATGTTTAACTGTTGCAAAAATGTTGGAAAGAAACTATTGTTTAAAGAGTCTTTTTTGTTTTTTGAAAAATGTGTAATAAAAATTATTTTTTTAAAAAAAGACACTACCCAAAATATTGTGGGAATTACCGTATTTTTTTTGAGTATAAGATGCACCGGACTATAAGACGCACCTACCTTTTTTGGTGAGGAAAACAAGAAAAAGAAATCTCCCTCTGCCTCCCAGCAATTTTACCTTGTTGCAGCAAACAGCAAACAGCCTGCTTGACTTTCATTTTCATTTTCAGCATAGCTTGATTAGCACAAGGAAAAAAAAATCTGCTCTAGCAATTTACCTCCTTGCAGCAAGCAGCAGAGGCCGTGTAAAACAGCTGAGAAGCAAAACAGCTGAGAGTCGGGAGGCCGATCCAATCAATTTGTGCTAATTAGGCTGTGCTGAAGCTGAAAGGAGCTGTTTCTTCTTGCTGTTTGCTGCAAGGAGGTAACTGCTGGGAGGCAGAGGCCAAAGGATAGGGGCCAGTGGGTGGGCGGGGCTACATTCGGTGTATAAGACGCACCTAAATTTTTACCCCCTTTTTTAGGGGGAAAAGGGTGCGTTTTATACTCCAAAAAATATGGTAGTTTATAACAGAGTGATGGCATGGGAGGGAAAAAACCTGCCTTTATGTCTAGTTGTTTTGGTGTGCAATGCCCTATGCAAATGAAGTGGTTTTTAAACTTTCCAGAGCCAGGGCAACATGAATATGTGTTTCTTTTTCAACCCTGAGCAAAGAGGGCTGGGGAATTCTGGGAGTTGAAGACCTCCAGGCTTAAAGTTGCCAAGGTTGGAGACCCTTGCCCAATAGCATCCATCTTGAGGGAAGAAGTTGAAACAGTTTATGGCCAGAATGTGAGAGGTCTGTAGATATTTTCACGCCCCCCCCCCCTTTTTTTTTGGCTCATGCAGTGTACAGGCCCTCAGTGGAAGGCAAACTGGTTGCAATTGTTGTTGTTGTTTTTCCCCTGCAGTCCTAACTATCCACTGGAATCTGTGTCTGTCCTATTTGGTTGCTGTGCCAAACCAGACAGTTATAGAGGTACAAATCAGGGGTGGGTTCTACTTACCTTTACTACCGGTTTGCAACAAGATTGTGCACGCGCGCACTCGCTTTGCTTGTGCACACGCCTTGCTTCTGCGTATGCACAGATCGCTCCTAATGACATCAGGGTCAGTGGGCGGAGCCTCCCACTGGTTTTACTACCGGTTCTATAGAACCGGTCCGAACCGGGGGCAACCCACCACTGGTACAAATGACAGACTCAGTAATTCTTCTGTAGAACTGGATCAGCAGCTCCTGTTGTGGTCCGTCAGCGGCCTGTGCACATTGTAGCTGATTCTGACAATGAGGAGGCTGGTGTGGTGCTGCATCAGCAGCCTGTGCAGCTGGCACTCGAGTCAGACAGTGAGGAGGCTGGAGAAGATGTGGTGCCAGAGGCAGGGATTCAGCCAGGGCCTTCAGAACCTCCAGAAGCTCCCTTAAGTGAAGAGGACGAAGAGGAGGAGCCTCTTCTCAATGCATGGGCTCGCAGAGCTGACAAAGGGCAGGAGGAGGTCTCCTCGAGAGTAAGGCTTGGGGCTAATTGGCCACTCCCTTAGCCTATTTAAGGAGGAACACCAACTGAAGGAATTTGTAGGGAATAACTTTAATTCACTCTTCTTTGCGTCTGGATTCTCTGCAAAATTGCTTCTGGGCTTTCTGCCAACCATAGTAAGATTGTGATTATTTTGGATTCTTGTAGGCTGTTAAGAAAGTTTATTAACAGCCTTTGTTTGAAAAAGACTGAGTTCTTTTAGTAAATTAAGTTTTGTGCAGACTTTATGTGTGCTGCATTCTTTGGGGTCCGTAGCTGGGGCAGAACAGCTCCTTGGGCAATCTGAACTTTCTGAGTTTCTGAATCTATCCTGTCCCATCAATGGAACAAGAATGTTGACAGTTTTACTTGCCAAGCGGAAGCAATATCTCATTAACGAAACAGACATTTGCTTTCCCACCTCCAGGAATTAATCATTTGCAACAGCAACAACAAGAGAAGTGATATAACTGCTATCTTTTGAAAAGTAGGATTGTAACATTTCACAGGTTACTTTTGGAATTATTTACTGCATGACAGAGGTTTCCTGTTGGGTTTTCTTCTCCCTTACTGAAGAAATGTTGAGATCTGTTTCTAACATGATTCAGCCGCTGAATCATATAGTTCATGGAAAATAGGAAATCAAAGTGCAGTTATCTTTCCATCAGTTTACGTTTTGCAATATTTTGTGCAATATTTTGTTTTGGTCATCTGGCATTGGCATCCTTCAGTCTCAAAAGACTATGGTATCGTGCTCTGGAAAGAGGTCCTAAAACAGCATCTAGTGTGACTAAAAAGGCCAATTCGAGAGTGGCAATCCCTTCCACACTGAGGGCAGATACATTCCGTCCCCGGCCCAGCCCCCAGATTTCGCTGGTTCCAGGACTGCCTCTTTGCCTCAGCCTGCCGAACAAGTGTCTCTTCGAATTGGAGAAGGCCATGCTGCGTCTTTGCCTCCAAGCTGAATGATCGGAGGTCAAGGTTTCCCAGTTGTTAATATCCATTCCCAGGGCCTTTAGGTCCCTCTTGCAGATATCCTTATATCGCAGCTGTGGTCTCCCTCTGAGGTGCTTTCCCTGCACTAATTCTCCATACAGGAGATCTTTCGGAATCCAACCATCAGCCATTCTCATGACATGCCC
Organism: Pituophis catenifer annectens; assembly: GCF_029215685.1. Classification (NCBI taxonomy): domain Eukaryota; kingdom Metazoa; phylum Chordata; class Lepidosauria; order Squamata; family Colubridae; genus Pituophis; species Pituophis catenifer. The sequence goes on from NW_027256884.1 coordinate 121,305,968, forward strand.
AAGCCAGCGTAGATGTTGCTGTTTCAATAGTGTATACATGCTAGAAATTCCAGCACATTCCAAGAATGCGCTATCGAATCTGAGTAAGGTTATGGCTAGCTGATGAAAGCTAAAAAGCTTGAAATAGATCTATACTAGTTTCCCTTTATTTCTTTATCAGCAAAATATAAATTTAGTATAAAATGGTTTGTCGTGAATGCGACTGCTTGAGGGCTCCTGGATTGGAGCTGAAAGGTGAAAGGGAGCAGAATGCCCCCTCCCACATGTTCGGGTAGACCAGGTGTCTCGATAGAAAAACACTTTATATATATAAAGTGTGTGTGTGTGTGTGTGTGTGTGTGTATTAAAGCTGCAAAATAGGAGGGAAGGATATATTCAGAAGCATCTCTCATTATTATTCAAAAAATCAATATCACCATTTATGTACATTTTACCCCAAGACAACAATGATCTAATAAGGATTGAACATTGTCCTTCAAGCTTGTTAATCCTTCCACTAATGGAACTTGACAATTCAGCAACCCATACTCATCTAATTCTCCCTTGATGTGTTCATCCAGCAAAATATTACATCTTTCTCTCTTTCACATGTGTTTATTCTTACCACAGGTTCCCTAAGCCATCAGTCTCCCAACACTTAATCCCACAGTCTCTTAAATCCCATCCAGAAAGGAGGGGGGGAGTTTTGTAGGAGCTATTATGGAAGACTAAAGACTATAAAACAAAATATAGACAGCAAGTAACCTGCAACTTTTTAAAACCCCAAATCAAGAACAGCTGTCATATAGTCAAGCTCAACCCCTTAATGAAAAACACATTAGTCTTTCTTTGCCAAATTCATGCGCTTGGAAAAAAAAAATTGTAGGGGGGAAACTTTTGACTCAAGCTCCATGTCTTCTTTCAAGGTTTCGGTGATGTTTGTGCTGCCAGACTTAGATCCAAAGATAGGGTACTAATAATAAAGTTATTTAATAGGTAATCAAGATGAAGGATTAACTGTAGGGCTCCCACATGGCATTCGCTTGGATGCTTTCTTGGTTCTGTGCCAATTGCAGGACACTTCCAATCCAGCAGGAAGTGACCTGCTCACCTCAGCAGGAAGCAAAGAATAGCGGTTTCTCAAGGAAGCTTAGCTTATTGAAGGATCAAGAGGGATCTCATGTTTAGCTCTCCTCAAAGGACATTACTGAGTCACATCTAGCAAATCAGCTTCTGTCACCAGCATCAACTTTGCAACGGAGACAGTAATCCATTCAATTCCCTCCGAGCTACAAGATTTTGCGCGAGATCTCATGGAGGAGAACTCGGATTTGTTTGCCTTTGATATAGATACTGTGGCAGATGACCACTCTTTCCATTAAATTGGATTGTCAACTGTCTGACTAGCAACCCGCCCCCCCCCCCCAAAAAAAGGAAACACTCTCGGGAGCTTTGAATTCCCAAAAGTAAAACTTTATTGGATACACCATTTTGGTACTGAAGAAACAAAACTAGTTCTGGTTTTCCCACACAAATGTTTGCCTAGTTAAAACAATAGTTTCTTCTTCTCCCACCCCTCGGTGATCACATTGTCCAATTATGAGACCTCCTTTTGTTATGGGAACAGTCCGTCTCTTTCTCAAGCACCTGTAGTCATGACCTTGATGGGTGCCAAGGCTCTTACAACCCACGCACATTCTCAAGTTTCTATTTCCCCCTCCCCTCCCCCGAGTTCATTGGCAAGTTGAAAAGCATTAAGTGTTCTGTCCCCGTTCCATTCACGCACCCCCACAGACGGCCTGGAGTTAATAAGCCACACGACAAAATTCTTTGAAAATAAAGCTGGCAGCAACCCAGTGGCTAGCTGCCAATTCAGACTTTACTCACACAAAACAAAGATTAGACTGCCAGCATTCCGATAAAACAGGCAGAGTTTTCAACAATATAAGGATTAATCCAAATGTAGTCCGATAAAGCAGGCAAAGTCCAGTAACGCAGAGATCATGGATTATTTCTAGTTTTTGCTCATCACAAACTGAACCAGCCACCACACCCACATTTATACCCTGTGGGGTATGGTCCAGTGACTCAGCTAATCTCTGGCACACCTTCCCCTCTGTTGCGCACGCTTCTCCCTGCGCCTCTGGCGAGGGTCCAGCCAGCACTTATCTCCTTCGTCGCTGTCCACCTGTGGCTGTGTAGACATGCTTGGCTCTGAGCCTATCTTTTGGCCTTCGGTGTCCTCCGGAGGCATTGCCAGAGAGGAGGGTCCTGGAGAGGGAGGCCTTGCCAACTCCTCTTCCTCACTCTCAGAGTCTGCATCTGTCGATAGCCCAGGCTCAGGCAACGGAGCCACAACATTAAGGCTTGAAAGAAGCAAAATGGTTCAATCTTGACACGGACATTAGGTCTTTTTAAAAAGCAACCAAACTTTGAACTTTTGTAGGAAAGTAGGATTCTTATTCCATGGTTATCTTGTGAGGAAGTGTTCTGACCTAGGCTTCCCAAAAGCACAAAGCTGACTCCTCATCCTGATAAAACCCCTTTTATTTAGGTTAAAGGGAATTCCTCTCCAGCAAAGTTCCAGCCAACAGTCTTTCAAGAGATTTCACAACTACAGACCTTTATCAGACTTGGAGAGCTGCCAGGCCGATATCTTCCAAACGTCACTCTGTAGCAGACAATACTTGGCAAGAAGTCAGGAACAGATCTTCACTCTAATGAATTGAACTAATTGTCTCCAGCAAACTCCCCTTCCCTTTCGCTCCTCTTTATTCCCTATGGGAGGAGCCATTCACTGTCCACCTGTGGCTTTACTCCTGAGTCGACCCTTGTTCTTTAGCTGTTCCCTTTTCCTGGCAGCTCTGTGTATGAGCACACTGGGAACAGGCTGCAGCTGTTCTTCTGCCCCACTGATATCCGCCTCCAAAGGCAGCTCAGCCCTGGCCCCATCTCTGCCTTCGACACAGAGCCCTCGTCAGAGCCTTCCCCAGACTCCAGGACTGGCCCATGTTCCTCCCAAACCTCCTCACTGTCCGAATCTGCTGTCAGATCCGCTGGCGGGTCACAACAGAAAGTATGGTTTAGACTCCATTCCTTGAAAGTGGCAGACAATAATACTTTGTTGTTGGGGCGGGGGGGATGTCCCTTGGACAGCAAAGGTGACCAACAAGCAAATTCTGGAGCTCAAAACAATAGACATATCACTGGAAGGCAAAATCACAAAACTGGGTCTTAACTTATTTTGGCCATGTCATGTGGGGGAATTCACAGGAGAAAGCAGTTATGATGTTTGGAAGAGTTAGCAGTACAAGGAAGCCAGGCTGCCAAAGAACATGATGGCTGGACACCATCAAAACTGACACCAACCAGAGCATAGAACAACTCAAAGAAACAGTGCAAGATTGTAAGATGTAGAGAGACCTGGCCCATAGAATCACCAAGAGTTGAATACGACTGAATGGATAAAATTATCATCATCATTCTTCATCATCATCATCATCATCACTCATCATCATCAGAGGGTGTAATTCCTATAACTTTCAATAATTTTGTAGGAGGCTGAATGTTGCTAAATAAGCTTCAAGAGATACAGCACTGATCAAGCTGATTTACAGCTTAAATTTCGTTGACCCTAGAGCTTCTTCAAAGTTGTATTGAAATTGGAGGCCACATTGTGCTTTTTGGTTGCAGATATTTTAAAAAGAACTATGTTGTTTATTGAGAGGGACGCGGTGGCTCAGTGGCTAAGATGCTGAGCTTGTCGATCGAAAGGTCAGCAGTTCAGTAGTTTGAATCTTTAGTGCCGTGTAACAGGGTGAGCTCCCGTTACTTGTCCCAGCTTCTGCCAACCTAGCAGTTCGAAAGCACATAAAAAATGCAAGTAGAAAAATAGGGACCACCTTTGGTGGGAAGGTAACAGCGTTCCGTGCGCCTTTGGCATTTAGTCATGCTGGTCACATGACTATGGAGACGTCTTCGGACAGCGCTGGCTCTTCGGCTTTGAAACGGAGATGAGCACTGCCCCCTAGAGTCGGGAACGACTAGCACATATCTGCAAGGGGAACCTTTACCTTTATGCTGTTTATTTATTTTAATCAATGTATATGGCCATCATCCAACATGCAATTGCAACTTCAAGTGGCTTGCATCAAGATAAAAATAACCATAGAAAAAGGAAAACCACAACACATCCAAGATAAGCTACCATCAGCCTCTTAATCTTTACAGAGTGGGCTTGTGTTAAGCCTCTGCTAGGATCCCATTTTAATTGAAAACAAGTCCCCAAAACACAAAAAAGGTGGGCCAGAAATTTCACCCCTGCTTCATTTGGTGACACCACTATAGTATTGTGTCCATTGCGGCTCCTTTCAGAGGGTGGGAAAGTGTATCTTCTAGTCCACGCGCACACATTAATCACAGTCCATTTAATTTCACAATATGAATAAGTTGTGCTGGTCTAACACAACAGATTTCCCACTAAATTGTTCAACTAACTACATATAAGGCAGTGGTGGGTTTCAAATATTTTTACTAGCGGTTCTGTGGGCGTGGCAGGGGAAGGATACTGTAAAATCCCCATTCCCACCCCACTCCAGGGGAAGGTTACTGCAAAATCCCCATTTCCTTCCGATCAGCTGGGACTTGGGAGGCAGAGAATAGATGGGGGTGGGGCCAGTCAGAATTTTTACTACCGGTTCTCCGAACTACTCAAAATTTCCGCTATGGGTTCTCCAGAACTGGTCAGAACCTGCTGAAACCCACCCCTGATACAAAGTGAGATCCATTGGTTCTTCCAGCTGGGTCTGAAGAAGTTTCTCGCGTGCTTTCCTTTCTAATATGGAGCAGAAAGGTGTAAAAAGTTCATGGCGGGAGAGCTGTCTAAATCTAGAAGCACCTAATGTGGGAAGACATACAGGTAGATTCATAATTGAGGGAGGAAAAATAAAAGATCAACTAGTGCTTATAAAAGTGTCTAGAGAGTATTTTTCTTACATTATTCATGAACTAATCCAACAGTGATACTGCATCGTAAAAACTTAGTTTAAGTAACAATCAAAAATACTACATTGCCACAATGGACAGCGTCCTCACTTATTGCATCGCGGTATGGCATGTCGGTCTGACAGCTGCGGATAGAAAACCATTACAGAGGGTGGTAAGCCCAGCACAAAACATCATGGGGTGTCCCCTGATACTACTAGATGAGATCGCTAGGGCTCGCTGCCTTAGAAGAGTGAGGAAAATTCTCTCACCATGGTCACCACATCTTTACCCTCCTACCATTGGGAAGGAGATATAGAACAGGGGTGGGTTCTACTTACCTTTAATACTGGTTTGCAACGGGAGCGCGCAATCTGTGCATGTGCAGATTGTCAATTATGACGTCCGGGCAGGTGGGCGGAGCCTCCTGCCGCTTTTACTATTGATTCTAAAGAACCGGACAAAACTGGGAGCAACCTACCACTGATATAGAAGTATAGCCAGCCGCACAAACAGGCTGAAGAACAGTTTTTATCCGTGGGCTGTCAGACTCCTGAATGAGAAATAATGTCGTAACTACATAGTATGATGGACTGCAGGGCTGGCCCAACGTGTAACAGGTTCGCAATGGTGCAATAGGACTGGGTGTTTTGTTAATATGATTTATTGGGTTAGGGATTTTCTGTCTTCACTGTGAGTTGTATTGTGTTGGGGGAAGGGGGTGCACTGAGGGAGCTCCACCAATCTCATTATACATATGTTGTGCACTGACAAGAAAGATTTGATTTGATTTGCCTGCATGGTTTGTTTCTAAAAAGGAAAACAATAAATTGAGACTTTCTTTTCTTAATATGTGAATTTTGCAAACATAGGTTCCCTCCCTTCCCCTTCCCCTTCCCCTTCCTTCTTTCTTTCTTTCCTCCCTCCCTCCCTCCCTCCCTCCCTCTCTCCCTTCCTTCCTTCCTTCCTTCCTTCCCAATATGATAACCAGTGTGGTAGAATTGTTAAGGTGCTGCATTCAGGCTGGAGAAAACCAGATTTTAGTCCTCCATTATTTTATTTATTTATTTATTTATTTATTTATTTATTTATTTATTTATTTATTTATTTATTTATTTATTTTATTTTATTTTATTTTATTTTATTTTATTTTATTTTATTTTATTTTATTTTATTTTATTTTATTATTTATTTTATTTATTTTATTTATTTTTATATGCCGCCCTTCTCCGGAGACTCAGGGCGGCTTACAATGCATTAAGCAATAGCCTTCATACTTTTGTATATTTTATACAAAGTCAGCTTATTGCCCCACCAACTGGGTCCTCATTTTACCTACCTTAGAAAGGATGGAAGGCTGAGTCAACCTTGAGCCTGGTGAGAATTGATCTCACAGTAATTGCAGGCAGCTGGATGTTAAATGTTGCCTTAGTAGGAGGCATTAGCCTCCTACGCCACTCAGGCTCCATTAATGACACAAGCCAACTGGATGACCTTCAGTCAATCTTTACCTCTCAGTCCTAATCAACATCTCCCCTGCAACATTCTATCAAAGCATTTCTTGTTGCGTCATGCACTGTTCACTTTGGTGTAAGAATAAGGTAAGTGTTCTGCCCCAGCTACGGACCCCAAAGAACGTAGCACACACAAACTCTATACAAAGCTTATTTTATTCAAATAACTTAGTCTTTATCAACCAAAGGCTGTTAATAAACTGTCTTAACAGCCTACCAGAATTCTACGATACGGTAATCATAGTCTTACTAGAGTTGGCAGAAAGCCCAGAAACAATTTTGCAGAGAATCCAGACGCGAAGTAGAGTGAACTAAAGTTGTTCCTTGCTGCAAGCGGTGTTCCTCCTTAAATAGGCTAAGGGAGTGGCCAATTAGCCCCAAGCCTTACTCTCGAGGAGACCTCCTCCTGAGGAGCCACTCCTGCCTTTTGGCAGCTCTGCACACCCGGCTCCTCCTCTTTGTCCTTTTCACTTAAAGGAGCTTCTGGAGGTTCTGAAGGCCCTGGCTGAATCTCTGCCTCTGGCACCACATCTTCTCCAGCCTCCTCACTGTCCGACTCGAATGCCAGCTGAACAGGCTGCTGGCGCAGCATCACACCAGTCTCTTCGTTGTCCGAATCAACTACAATCTGCACAGGCCACTGACGGGCCACAACAGTAAGTGAATTTGGACCTTGCCATCAAATGCTAATCATACCAAAACCATACTTCGAAGTACACCAATCTGCATGAGTAAAAACATGCAGAGAAGCAGTTCGTGGAATAAATACATGGGTTAATTTAACATGTGTACGTACATTTTTAAGATTGTGCAGGAACAGCACATCTCAGTATAATGTAAATACTCTGCACTAAAGCAGCCACAATGCATCAAATTTGCTAAGACACAAAGGTTGCATTTGAAGTACTATTGTTTATCAGGGCTTTGGAAACACAGAGGAAAAAACAGATGCTGATAATCCGGAAGAGATCTTCTACAATTTTTCCTGATTAATTCTCAAGAGTTCTGTAAAGCAAGGCAGAGAAAATCCCAGGAATGAAGTGGATTGGGAGAAATCAACTCATCCTTTATGGATATAATGTAATCTTACACTTCAATAGGTTGAAGATTTCCATTTGTTGATGCAATGTTGATACCAGAAAATAAGAAACCCCAGAAACCAAGTAAATCCTATTTTAGCAGCCATAGAAAGAGTGCCCAATGTCTTAGAAAGATCATGTTTCTCAACTCCTTTGGGCATTGTAAGAAATATTTTATTTTATTTATTTATTTTGTCAAGCATGTATTTTATGACAGATACAACTGTAAACATAATTATAAATACATGAAAAGGATACGAATAAAATAAAACATTAGGACAGGGACGGTAGGCACGCTGGTGTGCTTATGCACGCCCCTTACAGACCTCTTAGGAATGGGGTGAGGTCAACAGTAGACAGTCTAAGGTAAAAGTTTTGGGGATTTGGGGAAGAAACCACAGAGTTAGGTAGTGCATTCCAGGTGTTGACCACTCTGTTACTGAAGTCGTATTTTCTGCAATCTAGTTTGGATTGATTTGCCATGAGTTTGTATCTATTGTGTACTCTTGTATTGTTTTGGTTGAAACTGAAGTATTCATTGGCTGGTAGGACATTGTAGCAGATGATTTTATGTACTATGCTTAGGTCAGATTGAATATACTTCACAATCTCGATATAGGGAGTCATCCCATTTTTCCAGTGCCATTGTAACTTTGAATGGTTGCTAATGAACTGTTGTAAGTCAAGGATTACTGCCTTGTTTCCTTTGATGGAAGGTGGGCAGGCTTTATTTTCATATGAGTATATACATAGTATAAGTCCAATTAAATAAATATATATAAAGTGTTTAGTTAGAATATTTCATTGCTTCATGAACCAGAACAAAGGTTGTTCTGATGAACTTCAATTTTTAATGATGGGAGAGAAGAAAGAAGGAGAGGGATAGGTTTTCAAGAAGGAAAGAAAATTGTATGGAATTATTTTTATGGGACAAAGCCTAAATGACATTTGTATTTTTTGGTCACCATGTTATAAAAAGAGATGTTGAGACTCTGGAAAGAGTGCAGAAAAGAGCAACAAAGATGATTAGAGAGCCGGAGGGGAAAACATATAAAGAATGGTTGCAGGATTTGGGGATGTCTAATCTAGTGAAAAGAAAGACTAAGGGAGACATGTTAGCAATGTTCCAATATTTGAGGGGCTGCCACAAAGAAGACAGAGTTAACCTATTCTCCAAAGCACCTGAAGGCAGGACAAGAAGCAATGGATGGAAACTAATCAAGGAGAGAAGCAACCTAGAACTAAATTTCCTAAATTAGAACAATTAATCAGTGGAACGACTTGCCTCCAGAAGTTCTGGGTGCTTCATCACTGGAGTCTTTTAAGAAAAGAATGGACAGCCATTTGTCCGCAGTGATATAGGGGCTCCTGCTTAAACAGGGGGTTGGACTAGAAGACCTCCAAGGTCCCTTTCAACTCTGTTATTCTATTCTAAAGATTTGGGACATTAGAGGAGAGAGAGGAAATAGAATTTATTTATTTATTTATTTATTTATTTATTTATTTATTTATTTATTTATTTATTTATTTATTTATTGGTTCAATTTATAGGCTGCCCTTCTCCGGAGACTCAGGGCGGTTTACAATGTGTTAAGCAATAGCCTTCATACTTTTGTATATACCTGCTTAGTAGGGCTTTTGGTCCCCCCGAAGCGGTGTTCTTTTTTTTTTTTTAAATACAAAGTCAGTTTATTGCCCCCACAATCCGGGTCCTCATTTTACCTACCTCGAAAGGATGGAAGGCTGAGTCAACCTTGAGCCCGGTGAGATTTGAACTTGCAGTAATTGCAGGCAGCTGGTGCTACTGAACAGCACTTTAGTCTGCTGCGCCACCAAGGCTCTTATTCATAGCTAATGTCCACTTACTTTAAACGGAATAACATATGGTGGCTGTTCCTCTTGAATTATAAAAGTAGAAATAAGAATAATTCTAAATTCCAAAGATTATGGCTGTATGGATTTGGCCAGGGGAAGGTCTCCAGCAATGTGGAATAAATCTTGCTACCAGCATGAATCTTTTTGTTTATTGGCATTGTCGAAAGTAGAATTCAGGAAGAAAGAAAAAAAAAAGTTGATAATATAGACTGTGAGCTAATGCATGCACGCATAGACATTATACGCACACTTACAAACTCTTCAGAAAACAGGTTTGCAATTTCACTCTGGAATAGACTTCAAGGGCTCGACACTTCAAATTGGAGCCAGATCTTCAGCCTTCATTTAGCATTTGGAAAAGGCCCTGGATAGATTTGTACACTCCCCAGTGTGAATATTTCTGTAAGTCTAGCAGATCAGCAAGATTGTGTCTGTTCCAGCTCCTGCTTATATAAGTGATGTATATGTTACAGGAACTGTTGCATAATGCATCACGATCTGGCATGCCTACTGTGTGTGGTGGTGGTGGATGGCTTGAAACAGAAACTTGCAATAATACAGTCGGCCTTCCCTTCCTTCCTTCCTTCCTTCCTTCCTTCCTTCCTTCCTTCCTTCCTTCCTTCCTTCCTTCCTTCCTTCCTTCCTTCCCTCCCTCCCTCCCTCCCTCCCTCCCTCCTCCTTTCCTTTCCTTTCCTTTCCTTTCCTTTCCTTTCCTTTCCTTTCCTTTCCTTTCCTTTCCTTTCCTCACCTCTCCTCTCCTCTCCTCTCCTCTCTTTTACTTCCCTTCCCTTCCTTTCCCTCTTCATTTTCTCCTTCCTTCCTTCCCTCCCTCCTCCTTTCCGTTCCTTACCTTTCCTTCCCTCCCCTCTCCTCTCCTCCCCTCTCTTTTACTTCCCTTCCCTTCCTTTCCTTTCCCTCTTCATGTCTCCTTTCTTCCTTCTTTCCTTCCTCCTTCCCTCCCTCCCTCCTCCTTTCCTTTCCTCTCCTCTCCTCTCCTCTTTTCCTTCCTTCCTTTCCTTTCCTCTCTCTCTTTTACTTCCCTTCCCTTCCTTTCCTTTCCCTCTTCATTTTCTCCTTCCTTCCTTCCTTCCCTCCCTCCTCCTTTCCTTTCCTTTCCTTTCCTTTCTCTTTCCTTTCCTTTGCTTTCCTCCCCTCTCCTTTCCTTTCCTCTCCTCTCCTCCCCTCCCCTCCCCTCTCTTTTACTTCCCTTCCCTTCCTTTCCTTTCCCTCTTCATTTTCTCCTTCCTTCCTTCCTTCCTTCCTTCCTTCCTTCCTTCCTTCCTTCCTTCCTTCCTTCCTTCCTTCCTTCCTTCCTCCCCCTCCACACACTTCAATCACATATTTCCTCCTTGCAATACTTTTTCAAAATTATTCCTGACATTGGAGAAGAGGTGGCAAGCATTTTGCTGCAATCTATTGTATCTGTTGCCTTGTAATTCCATTTTCATTTTTCTATCTGGATTTACTAGATACTCAGAGTCACTTATACAGTAAGATGGATGTGAGCTGAAATTCTTCCCCTTTGAAGAACAGGTTGGGGAATTGGGAGCTGCATGAATCCGGGGATGCTCTGACTACTGCAACAATGAGGATGGAGATCTGTGTGTAGCCCATGAGACAGAAACTGTTCCATTCCTCCTGTAAACCTAGACCACAGAATATTTATATTCGGTATCTTCAATATTATGTGTAATAACTTCTCTTTTTTATTTGATTGGTGAGAAAAAAAAACACAACCTCTTGTAAAAATACGATTTCCTAGACTTGTTGTAACATCACTAATTATTCCTTCTAAGCTGTTACTGCTTTAATACACTGTTAATTTGCACACACCTCAAGAGTTCATATCACTGATTGATTTTTGAAGGTGTCATAATTGTGGGTAAGAACGTTTCAACTCCAAATTAATAAATACAAATTCTTGCTTCGTTCTTGGAATTTATCTCCTCTAATACTCCTCTTGGGCGATTTGACTTCCGTGGATCATGATACAAAAGTGAAGAAATTAGTATTTCATCTCAGCTAGTTGGGGAATAGGAAAGATAATAAATACTGTTTGCAAAGTGAGTAGACACTGCCTTTTCCAGGGCAGTAAACATAAATCCTGTCCTATAAACTAATCCAGCAGTTCTATCACAACCTTGCTTTAAAAAAAAAGTGTCATGTAGTGGCTTAGCAGGTTTTTTATTCTTCAACTCATCATTACATCTCCCCGGGGAATCGTGGGTACTGTAGTTCTGTGAGAGTTTAATGATCAGCAATGCAGAACAGAAAAATTTCCAGCGGCCTCATTAAAATGCAGCTCCATGATATTTATCATAAGATGTTTATATCAGGCTTTGGCAGCCTATAACTCTCGCCTGCATTTCATAAGCTGTCAGTGATCAACTGAAATCCTCTGCAAGGATCATGTAGCTTTGATCCCCTACTGAGCAGGGGATCAAAAAATAAAGAGAGAGAAAGAGGAAGGAAGAGAGGAAAATGGCGAAAATGTAAGGGCCATGCATGCGCTCCCTGATGGGTTAGCATCAGGGGTGAAATCCAGCAGGTTCTGACAGGTTCTGGAGAACCAGCAGCGGAAATTTTGAGTAGTTTGGAGAACCGGCAAATACCAACTCTCACTGGCCCCAGAGTGGGGTGGGAATGGAGATTTTGCATTATTTAAAACATAAACAACTGTTAGTCGTTTTCTATTGCTATGAGGCGGTGCTGAACAGCGCACATTAAGAATTTCTGTATGTTCTTCATTTTACTCTTAAGGAAAATATGGCAGCTCAGTTTGGTATAGATCAGGGCAGGGGTGAAATCCAATTTTTTTCCCTACTGGTTCTGTGGGCGTGGCTTGGTGGGCGTGGCAGGGGAAGGATATTGCAAAACCTCCATTCCCACCCCACTCTGGGGCCAGCCAGAGGTGGTATTTGCCGGTTCTCCGAACTACTCAAAATTTCCGCTACCGGTTCTCCAGAATCCTGTTGGATTTCACCCCTGGATCAGGGGTGTCAAACTCGTGTGGTCACGGCGTCATCACATGACGTATCGGGACTTTTTTTCCCCTTTGCTAAAGCTGACATGGGCGTGGGCCGCACGTAACACATCCCACCTGCGGGCCACGAGTTTGACAGCTCTGGTATAGATCAGGACATACAAAACAGGTGAACATGGTCTTAAATGAAACAACAAGATTGGTCACAGGGTGTCTAAAACCAATCCCAATGCCAAAGGTGCATTACACACCTGGTATCCTTCCTCTAATATTTCACCAGGAAAGTTCCATGCAGAAAGAGAGGGTTAAAATGATGTCTATAGTTTGTAGGTGCTTCTGACACAAATAAAGAATGTAATTTCTTGGTGGAACTGAATGAAAACGGCAAATTGGGAGGAATAAACTTGCAAAGTTTCATATGAATACATTTAGGGTAAATAACATCATTTATACTGGGATGGTCTATAAATAATGCCTATAGTTTCCTATGTTGTGAATGCAGATTTTTTTTAAAAAAATATTGAATACAGCATGCAGGTGTCCTTCATAAAGAAACCTGCAATTCGGAAAGTTTACAGCAGTTATTCTTGTAAGAACAAAGGCTTCACATTTGTGGAGGAAGGATGAGTTTAAATATCTTGATTTCAATTCATTCCATTAAAAGTCAGTTCAATGTGGATTATCAATTTGAGTTGATTTCAATCGCCATTTCAAATCGCTACCCTGATTCAATGAAAATCTTTAAAAATGACAAAATGCACGTGTAAGTTTTCTTAAGTTTGTGGAATCACCAAATCAGCTCATAAGCACTCCGTCTGATTCGGTGCGTCAAATCAATTTGGCAACTGAATAGGCATCTCAAACTAAAGAGAGGGTTTGAGGAAACGGCCTTCAAATCAAAGGTGCAGAGAAAAACTTCTCATATCCTAGTAATTTCCCCTTTCTGAGATTCTGTTTTCTTCTCCCCTATTTTTATGAAAGTAGTTTATTCCATAAACCTAAAAAAGTACACTTTCAATCTATTTTAAGGAAGTTTGCCTCAATATGGACTTAAGTCAAATACATGTACATCAGATCAATTCAGCCAAATTTAAAAGTCAGCCCCTATGAGTTTCGTTGAAATAGTTGGTTGACTTGCTGGCTGAAGAAAAGGGAGATTATTTTTGTTGTGTGTAAGGATTTTAAGGCTACTTGTTAAAATATTTAAATTTAATAGCTGGAGCAGCGGGATTGTGCATTGAGCTAGAAAACACGGTTATAGTTGATTGCTTGGAGACTGTTGGCGCCTGCGTGAGGCAATCTGCGTTGTGATTGGTTGCTGTGGGTGTGGAGGGGGTGTTTCCCTTTTTCCCCGCCTTTTTCTTCTGCGAGCCTTGTTTGCTCTGTGATTTACCTCAAGATGCTCTTGTTTGCCTGACAATCTAATTTGATGTATATATTGATGTAAAATATATTTATTTATATAAAACTAGCTGATAACCCGGCGTTGCCCGGGTATTTATTTAGAAATAAATAAATAAAAAATTGATACCCATTTTTTTAGTTGGGATTTGAACAGTGGTGAAATTCATTTTTTTTTTACTACCAGTTCTGTGGGCATGGCTTGGTGGGCGTGGCAGGGGAAGGATACTCCAAAATCCTCATTCCCTCCCCATTCCTGGGGGAAGGATACTGCAAAATCTCCATTCCCACCCCACTCAGGGGCCAGCCAGAGGTGGTATTTGCCGGTTCTCTGAACTACCCAAAATTTCCGCTACCGGTTCTCCAGGACCTGTCAGAACCTGCTGGATTTCACCCCTGGATTGGAACGAATTAAAGGAGCCACAAACTAAGGATGTAAAAAAATGTTGTAGCCCCTTGTATCTCAAGTTATCCACCGTCACATTAAATAATCCCTTTTCCTTGTTCATAAGAGTGCCTTACAGTTACTCCTTGATTTACAACCATTTCTATGGTGATCATTCTAAGTTACAGCTGCATTGCAAAAAAAAAAAAAAAAAAAAAAGCCTTTTGACTGTTGCAGCATCCTCATGGTCACATGATCAAAATTTGGACATTTGACCTGTATTTATGACGGTTGCCAGTGTCCCAAGGTCATATGATCACCTTCTGACAAACAAAGTCAATGGGGAAACCAGATTCAGTTAACAACCATGTTACTAACTGAAGAGCTGCAATGATTCTCTAGCAGCTGTGGCAAGAAAGGTCATAAAACGGGGCATAACACACTTAACGACTCTCTTGCTTGGAAATTTTTTGCTCGATTGTGGTTGTAAGTCGAGGACTACCGGTATTCTTTAAACCAAGGATCTCCAACTTTAGCAACTCAATTCCCATGGCTAGCTGGGGAATTCTGGGAGTTGAAGTCCACAAGTCTTAAAATTGCCAAATTCATTCCATTCCCTGCACTAAACTAATGTGTTCATCTCTCTCTCTCTCTCTCTCTCTCTCTCTTCTCTTTTTTTTACCATTCATGACAAAAAACTTGTCTTCTATAGGATGCATTATAAAATTTAGATCAGCCAAGGAAAATCTTTTCCAGACTTTTCCTTTGATAGATGGAGGATGTTAAGACATCTCAAAGCCAGAAGTGATGTCAGTTGCATTTTTATGTTTTGATATAATATGGAGAAGAGATGCCATGACCTCTACTGATGTGGCTAATATCCTATGAAGCTGCCAAAGTTTTCCTTCAGAAAAAAAAATGGAGGAGTAGCACTGAAAACTCCATATATCGAGCATATCAGCAATAATTATTTATCTGCCTGAAATAGATATACCAAGATTACATTTGTGTCATGCTATATTTTATAGCTAGATACAGTAGAAATTCAGTTATGAGCAATCTGTCTTCCTGAAATTTTCATAACACTGCAGTCCTAGGCATCACTTCCTGTCTCTTCCTTCATCACTTCTTGGCTTGCTGAGAGCCCCAAACTCCACATTTTGAAAGAAAACTGTGAATCTCCTTAATGGAGAATGGGGTGGAAAGCAAATAAAATTGAGAGAAATCAGCTGTTACTTCAATACAATGGAATTGAGTCAGATGAATTGATCTCTTTTTATTCCCTAATATAAAACAGAACTTGCTTTTTTTTTTATCATTGCTTGCTATGTGCAAGAATCAAATATACCAGGAGTGCTAGAATGTAGATATTACTGAAACAAAGGACAAAACAAAACAAAAATCAGAATCAGCATGGTATAGTAGATAATGAGTGGATTCTACACCTATGAGTTGGGATGGATGGATGGATGGAAGGAAGGAAGGAAGGAAGGAAGGAAGGAAGGAAGAAAGAAAGAAAGAAAGAAAGAAAGAAAGAAAGAAAGAAAGAAAGAAAGATGAAAATTTGCCACATGTTGGGACCAATGGTATATCTGATTGAATAATAGAATAAAAAAAGGATAAGGTTAGTGTAGATTTTTTATTTTTTATTTGTATATCTTGACTGAAGTTAATATATTGTGTAAAGCTCCCATTGCGATTTGTGTGTGAATAAATATTTTGTTGTAAAGAAATAAAAAAAAATAAATAAAAGAAAATTTGCCACTTGACCTTCAGAGTTAAAGTAAAACTGGTAATCTTTGACCGCCAAGTACCAATGCAATTTTGATTCTATCTATAACTTGAACTGGTGAATCAAAGTTCCTATTAGGCAAGTACATGTTTATTTTTTCTCTGTTTAAAGAGCAGAGTAAAACTAGCAAGGACAAATTAAGGCCTTTTTCCATTAATTCTAAAGGGTTAGGAAATATATAAGGAAATTGAGGAAACTAGTCTTAGAGAGAAAGAGAAGGATTGTGTGTTAATTAATAGGTTTAGGTTTTAATTGTTGGGGTAGCTCAACCCTTTAGAAAGGCAATGTTTAACTTTGGCAAATATTTTAATAAATAAATCTCTCTCTCTCTCTACTGGGAGTAAACACTGGAACAAAATAATGAGGTTCCAAGCATTTCATTTCCTCAGGAATCAAAGAAAGCATCATTTTGACCTCTGAAGTGTTGAACTGGTAGAGAGATTCTTCTAAAAAAAGTATCGGTGACCTTGCGAAGCGGTAGGTTAATAATTCTAATTATTTCTAGGCATGTATCAGGAATTGGTTGAATTATCACATTAGATTAGTCACAGGGTACATGAAAAGAAAGGGGAAATGAAAAAAAACTTGAGTGAAAATACATTTCAATAGCAAGAAAGCTTGGAAAATGCATAGTGTGAGTTAGAAAATTTACAGTTGAGAGATCAACAAGATGGCGAAATGGTGCAAGAAAATTCTTCATGGCTATACAAAGGAAGCATTTTAGTCAAGAAATGTATAATATGGAACCTTAAATTTAGGGCCAAGATGTCAGGACAATCCAAATGTTGCTGCTGAATCGTAACAGGACAGAAAAATATTAAATGCATGATGAGTATTCCATTGTAGTTAAATTTATTAAATTATATCAAATCTAGTTTTTCTCCAAGTCCTGTCTATTTTAGGAATGTGACCATGGGCACCTCAAATGAAGGTCCTATACACCTTTAGAAATAGTTAGAACATTTGATGGATAAGTACTTTACAAGCAAAGTCTTCTACACTCTTCTATTCAACAAAGTAGCACTGATGATTTAGTGAATCTTAGTCTTTAGTGAATTTAGTCTTGAATTATCTAGGACCAGAGTGTTTAGTATATTTTAATTGGTTTTTTTTTAACGTTTGTATTACATGTATTTTTATCGTTCGCTGTTCACCGCCCTGAGTCCCTCAGGAATAGGGCGGTATATAAATTTAATAAATAAATAAATAAATAAATAAATAAATAAATAAATAAATAAATAAATAAATAAATAAATGATGTTACTTAGTTTGGGTAATGGAACACCTGCAAGGAAACTATCAAGTTCAGAAAGCATCAAGGACCCCTCTTTCCCCCTCCCCCATGAGCTGCAAATATTCTCATTTATTAGATGTTACATAATTTATACCCAGAATTTGTTCATATCCTTCAGCCCTTTTACAATGCTACACCCAAGAAAAAAACTTGAATCTCATTTTTTTTTCACTTGCCCTCAACCCATCCATTGAAGATGGCTATGTGTTTACATTCTCTGCAGTCTTGCTCTAGATAATTCCTACAACTTAGGTCTAAGTATTCTCAATTCAAACCATGGGAACTTCTAACAGCAGACAGAAAACAGAAGACGTTAAATTCTACTCACTTACAACACAGCATGAAAAATGAGGCCTCTTAACAGATTTGTGATATAAAGGGAAAAGTAAAGGTTCCCCTTACACATATGTGCTAGTCATTCCCGACTCTAGGGGGCAGTGCTCATCTCCGTTTCAAAGCCGAAGAGCCAGCGCTGTCCAAAGACGTCTCCGTGGTCACGTCGCCAGCATGACTAAACGGCAAAGGCACACGGAACGCTGTTACCTTCCCACCAAAGGTGGTCCTTGTTTTTCTACTTGCATTTTTTACGTGTTTTTGAACTGCTAGATTGGCAGAAGCTGGGACAAGTAAGGGGAGCTCACCCCGTTACGTGGCACTAGGGATTCGAACCACTGAATTGCCGACCTTTCGATTGACAAGCTCAGCATCTTAGCCACTGAGCCACTGCGTCCCTTATTTGTGATATAAGTAAACAATATAGTAAGTCAATCATCTCCCACAGCAAACTGTTGTTGAACATACCAACAAGTATTTTGGGACAGGCATTGGATATACTTTGATTCACTTAAAAGACTCCATCAACAATGCCACAATGACCAAAATGGAATATGTAATAAGAAATCTGAGAACAATTTCAAATTCTCATATTGTTATTATTCATGTATTCATTTGCTCTTGTAGGATGACCACATTTAGAAATGGGTAGATGAAAATATTTTCAGTCTATATTAGTTTCATATGCGTTCATTCATAAGCTTATTCTCTTATCATGTTCACGTAGGTAGTCCTTGTCTTACAACCACAATTGAGTCCAAAATTTCTGTTGCTAAATGAGACATTGAGTTTGCTTGTCAGAAGTTCACAAAAGGTGATCACATGACCTCAGGACACTGCAGCCATCATAAATATGAATCACTTACCAAGCATTTGAATTTTGATCACGTGATCACGGGGATGCTGCAAGATCTTAAGTGTGAAAAAATGGTCGTAAGTCACTTTTTTCAGTGCTGTCGTAACTTCCAATGCTCACTAAGTTAACTCTTGTAAGTGGAGGACTACCTGTATTACTATGTTTCCCTGAAAATCTTATTTTCTTTTGGGCTCCAAAATAACCACTAGGGCTTATTTTCAGAGGATGTCTTATTTTTTCCTCATGTAGTTTAAGAGTACATGGGAGGCCCACATAATAATAATAATAATAATAATAATAATAATAATAATAATAATAATAACAACAACAACAACAACAACAACAACAACAACAACAACAATAATTTTATTTCTATACCGCCCTTCTCCCGAAGGACTCAGGACGGTGTACAGCCTGTTTAAAAGCACAAAGACAGACAAAATTTAAAAATAATTAAAATTATTAAATAATTGGCTCAATTATAAAACCCCCAAATTTAAAATCCCACATTTAAAACCAATTAAAATCTTTACATTGATAGCCCGGCCTGGCGGAACAACAAGGTTTTGAGGGCACAGCGAAATACACGGAGGTCGGAGATCTTACGCATTTCTGGGGGGAGTTCATTCCAAAGGGCAGGGGCTCCCACAGAGAAGGCCCTCCCCCTAGGTGTCGCCAGCCGACATAATTTGGCCGATGGCACCCTGAGGAGACCCTCTCTGTGGGAGCGGACTGGCCGGTGGGAGGCTACTGGTGGCAGAAGACGGTCTCGAAGGTACCCAGGTCCAATGCCATGGAGCGTTTTAAAGGTGGTAACCAACACCTTGAATTCTGCTGCCCCCCCATGCCCCCATGCCCTGCCCCAGCTTACCTCAGGGCCCCCACAGCCATGCCATACATGCCCCGATACCTGCCTGGTTTCCCTGAGGTAAGCCGGTGTGGGGTGCATGGGGCAACTCCACCCCCTGCCTTATGGGCGTGGCACCACATACAACCAGATGGAATGGACAGGTGGGTGGCTGCGCAGGCACTTAAGTAGGCCTTATTTGGGGGGGATAGGGCTTATATTAGTCATACATGCAAAAAAAATGGTAGGGCTTATTTTTGGGATAGGTCTTATTTTCAGGAAAACACGATAGCCGCTATTGGTTTAGGTGCCATTATACTCTTGGTGGCTATCTGAATGATATGAAGTCAACAATATTTATAATAAGAATAAGAATTATGTTCAGAAGATATTCTTCTTCACGTTAATTCAGGAGATATGAAATTGATTGTTGGAATATTTATAGAATTCAACCACCCAAACCCTTACTTTCATCCTGGAGTTAACATACTCCTCTTCTCTTTGATATACTTCTCATGCCTGTTGAAGATACTTGACTTCTGGGAATGGAAGACAAAGAAGAAACAAACAAAGCTGACTTTTTCAGTGTAAATGATCAGAAGAGTTGTCCAAATAAGGCAGACAGATGCGCGGAGTTTGTTCTTTCATTATATCCATGGGATCTTGGCAATTGCTTGCTTTTCTTTTTAACTATAGGGTGGAAATGAACAAATTGACAAGAACCCACCCTGTTAGCTACATGAATCCACCTAAGAATTGTTCAGCCTTCTAGCATAAGAGTGATTAAAATAAATGATGACTTTGATGACTGACTGAGGGATGTTGAAAAAGCATGATTTCCATATTCTTCTTATCTTGTTTAGCCCAAAGAAAGGGCAACCTTTTAATCTTTACCTAGGGAGAAGTTTGGAAAAGAAAGGAATTATGTCTGTATCAGAGGTGGTATTCAGCCGGTTCTGACTGGTTCTGGCGAACCGGTAGCGGAAATTTTGAGTAGTTCAGAAAACTGGCAAATACCACCTCTGAATGGCCCCACCCCCAATCTATTCGCTGCCTCCCAAGTCCCAGCTGATTGAGTCCCAGCTGATCAGCTGTGTCTTCTTTTGTTGCCCTGCAGAGGAGAATGGAGCTGGAAAGCAGGTTAGTAGGGTGGGGAGGGAATGGAGATTTTACAGTATCCTTCTCCTGCAGTGGGGTGGAAATGGAGATTTTGCAGTAACCTTCCCCTGGAGTTGGATGGGAATGGAGATTTTGCAGTATCCTTCCCTTGAAAGAAGAAAAGGCTGGATTGATGATTTCTGGATTTGGGGAGGAAAATAATGTTGAAGAGGATGGGAAAAAGAATAAGATGGCAATTATGCCTTCGGCTCTTCCTTCTGTTGAATAACTACAGGTAGTCCTCAACTTACAACAATTTGTTTAGTCAAAGTTACAATGGCAGTGAAGGGACTTATGACCATTTTTCATATTTATGACCAGTGTACCACTGACTCATATTTATGACAGTTGCAGTGTCCTGGGGTCATGCGATCACCTTTGTGACCTTCTGACAAGCAAAATCAATGGGGCAGTCAGATTCAGTAAAGCCAATTTCACTTAATATCTTTTATTGTTAATATTAACTCAACAACTGCGGTGATTCACTTAACAACATTGGCAAGAAAGATCATAAAAGGATGCAAAACTCACTTAATAAATACCTCACTTAGCAACAGAAATGTTGGGCTCAACTGTGGACCTAAATTGAGGATTACCTGTAATGGATTCTGTGCTCCCAGTCCTAAAATCTGTATCCTTATATTTAAAATACTGGTAGTTTCCCTTTTGTCAACATGGACTTTCTGCTTTGCTATACAGTTACTTAATATGCATCATGTGAGTATTCTTTGCATACTGTTTAACAGTCTCCAATGGTGTGCGGAAGCATGTCAATGTTAATAGGAAGACAAATAGTACAATTCCAGCAGGAGGTTTAAACCAACTCATGAAGTGCTACCACATAAGCCTACTATCTGTTCTGTCCCAGCTACTGACCCCAAAGAACACAGCACACACAAAGCCTGTACAAAACTTAATTTACTAAAATAACTCAGTCTTTTTCAAACAAAGATAATAATAATAAACTTTCTTACAAGAAATCCAAAGATAAACTAATCACAATCTTACTATGGTTGGCAGAAAGCCCAGAAGCAATTTGCAGAGAATCCAGACACGAAGGAGAGTGAACTAAAGTTGTTCCCTAAAAATTGCTTCAGTTGGTGTTCTTCCTTAAATAGGATAAGGGAGTGGCCAATTAGCCCCAAGCCTTACTCTCGAGGAGACCTCCTCCCGAGGAGCCACTCCTGCCTTTTGGCAGCTCTGCATGCCTGTACATCGAGAAGAGGCTCCTCCTCTTAGTCCTCTTCACTTAAAGGAGCTTCTGGAGGTTCTGAAGGCTCTGGCTCAATCCCTGCCTCTGGCACCACATCTTCTCCAGCCTCCTCACTGTCCGACTTGAGCGCTAGCTGCACAGGCTGCTGGCACAGCACCACACCAGCCTCCTCGTTGTCCGAATCAACTACAATCTGCACAGGCCGCCGATGGGCCACAACACTATCCATCCCTACCACTGCTACTAACCCTTTTGCTAAGCCCATGATGGCGAACCTATTCCACACGTGCCATAGGTGGCAAGCAGAGCCCTCTCTGTGGGCCTGCACGGCATCACTAGTTGTTCTTCTAGTTTCTGGCAGGCACATGCGCACTGGCCAACTGGTTTTTGTGGGCGCCAGAGCACCGGAAAACAGGCTGAAAACAGCCAAAAACCAGGCCGTTTTTCAGGCTGTTCCTGGGCCATTTTTTCAGGCCATCTTTTGGGCGGTTTTCTGGCAGTTTTCAGGCCATTTTTCAGCCAGCCAGCTGGTCTTTGGGTTTCTGGCGCTCTGGCGCACGCACATGCACACGCATGCGCATTCCAGTTTGGGCACTCGGTGGTGAAAGGTTTTGCCATCACTGTGCTAAGCTATTTAATTTACTAGCTGGAACAGTAAACTGTATAATGGGCCAGAACACAGAGTTGTAGTTGATTGATTGGAGAGTGTGGGCTCCTGCATGAGGCAACCTATGTTATGATTGGTTGCTGGATGTAAAGGGGGAGTTTTCATTTTTCCTCGTATTTTTCTTCTGTGTGTTCTGTGATTTACCTAATGTTTGATCCAGAGGTGGTATTCAGCAGGTTCTGACCAGTTCTGGAAAACTGGTAGCAGATTTTTTTTTTTTGAAATTTTTTTTTATTTTTAAACAAAACTTAAAACAATTATCATCCATTACAATTACAGAAAGTGTATTGATCGATTACAAATCTTTTGTGCTTAATCCTCAATCCAACGTTTTCTTATTTAACAGTTTATTACATTATTATTCTCATTTACCAATTATTTGACAGTAGCTTATCCTCCATAAGGGAAGTAAACCCTTCTTTATATGTTTTATTATTTTATCCATTTCATGTTTCATATTTCATTTCCATGCTTTCTTGTCTAACCATTGATAAAATAAATCCCATATCAAATAATATTGTTTATCTTCTTGTTCCCTAATTTCAAATGTCAATTTACTCATTTCAGCACACTCCAAAATTTTCTTAATAACATCGTCATCTGTAGGTATCTTCTCTCCTTTCCAGTTTTTAACAAATACAATTCTAGCTGCCATTAAAACATTCACAATTAAATATCTCAATTCTCTATTGTATGTTTCTGGTAAGATTCCTAATAAAAATGTCTCTGGTTTAAAGTCAATGTGTTTCTTTATCATTTTTTCCAGCCATGTGTGGATTTTAGTCCAATATCTTTTGGCTTCTGCACATGTCCACCACATATGGTAATATGAACCTGGAGTCTGATGACACTTCCAACATTTCGGTAGCAGAAATTTTGACTAGTTCGGAGAACCGGTAAATACCACCTCTGACTGGCCCCGCCCCCATCTATTCTCTGCCTCCCGAGTCCTAGCTGATAGGTAGGAAATGGGGATTTTGCAGTAACTTCCCTCTGGAGTGGGGAGGGAATGGAGATTTTACAGTATCCTTCCCCTGCCACGCCCACCAAGCCATACCCACCAAGCCATGCCACGCCCACCAAGTTACACCCACAGAATCGGTAGTAAAAAAATTTGAATCCCACCAGTGGTTTAATCTCATGATGTAGTGAAGTGCCTGACTATCTTGTTTACTGTAAATATACATGTAAAATATATTTATATATATAAAACTACAAGTTCGTGTCAGCATCTCTGACTCCACTGGGACGCTGTCTGCGCAATTCCCTGACACAGGTCTATGAAGATTCTCAGTCATCCAGGTCATGGTTGTCCCAAAGGTGCTTTTTTCAAGAGGCAACTGGACTTTCTGGTTTTTTCTTTGAAGACGTTTTACTTCTCATCCAAGAAGCTTCTTCAGCTCTGACTGGATGGTGTGGAATGGAAGGATTTATATAGAAATCCCTCCACAGCTATCGGCAAGGAATATAAATCCTTCCATTTGCCACCATCCAGTCAGAGCTGAAGAAGCTTCTCGGATGAGAAGCAAAACATCTTCAAAGAAAAAAAAGAAGAAAGTCCAGTTGCCTCTTGAAAATGGACTTTGGGAACTATTCTCTTGTTGGAAGAATTATTCAAGTCCAGTTCCAAGCTGGGAGAAAGGCACTGGAAATAAAATGGAGGATGGAGGCTGATTGGAAAGAAAGGTTCTCTTTATTGATGAAGCAGAACTACCAACCACGTGATTCAGGGACTGCTGACAAAATGGAGTTTAGAGTGGGTGGATTCCTATGGGGTTCATGTAGGGGTCATAGCTGGCTCTGTAGGCAAAAGAGGAAATGCAAATCCTAGGTGTTTGCCTGAGCAAATTTTGTCAACCTTTTGTTTGTTGCTTATTTGAGTTTTTGTCTTGACCCAGTCTTTCTGAATAGAAATCTGCATTTCTAAAAGCTGGCCTCCTCAGTTTCTGCTTGGGGGAAGGGAGACTGGGGCTGGTTTCTGTCTCCCTTAAGAGCATGTTTCTCCATTTCTCCTTTTGGGGAAATATAATATCCTGCCTTTTTAATATTTCCCAAAATATTTCCTTCTTCTAGGAGGAGGTGGGAAGGCTTCCTACACCCTGACACCTTTAGAAGAAAAATCCTCTATTCAAGGAGAACTAATTTTGCTTACATATAGTCAAGGCTATGGTTTTCCCAGTTGCAATGTATGGCTGTGAAAGTTGGACCATAAAGAAGGCTGAGTGCCAAAGAATTGAGGCCTTTGAACTATGGTGCTGGAGAAGACTCCTGTGAGTCCCTTGGACTGCAAGGAGATCAAACTGGTCAATCATGGTGGAGATCAACCCTGAGGGCTCTTTAGAAGGCCAGATCCTGAAGAGGAAACTCA
This sequence comes from Pituophis catenifer annectens, assembly GCF_029215685.1. Taxonomy (NCBI): domain Eukaryota; kingdom Metazoa; phylum Chordata; class Lepidosauria; order Squamata; family Colubridae; genus Pituophis; species Pituophis catenifer. The sequence continues at coordinate 121,330,695 of NW_027256884.1, forward strand.
AATATTTTGGTCACCTAATGAGAAGGAAGGACACACTGGAGAAAAGCCTAATGATGGGAAAGACTGAGGGCAAAAGAAGAAGGGGACGACAGAGAACGAGGTGGCTGGATGGAGTCACTGAAGCAGTCAGTGTGAGCTTAAATGGACTCCAGAGGATGATAGAGGACAGGAAGGCCCGGAGGAAAGTTGTCCGTGGGATTACGATAGATCGGACATGATTTCACAACTAACAACAACAACAAATTCTGCTTAATTGGCGTCATGAATCCTTGAGTGACAGAGGACAGAATTTACCTTGACTAGATAGATTAAAAACCCATGCCATGTTGGTTACAATTTTACTGTAACACCTGTACTAAGAGACTCTTACAGGTCTGAATGTGCTTCCCCTCCAACATTTTATCTTCATGTGAAATAGGGAGATGTCTGAGACATTTTCTCATGTTATTTTCTTGGCCCAGGCTCAAGCCCCTCTTATCTGACCTTTGGCTCTGCCTCCCTGAGCTACAGATTTCCTCTTCTATCAAAACCAATTGACTGAGTACCTAATCACTTCCCTGACAACATGGCAAAACAAGGAAGGCTGATGCCTTGCAACAAAGTTTTCCCCATATAAATTATTTCCTTCTCCATCAGCTCCCTCCTCTTTTTCCAGAGCATCACCAATGCATTCTCCTCTCCTAATTAGTCCTCTGGCTGTTTTCAGTTCAGGGTTTATTTTTGTTAACAGCTTACTGACTGATTGATTCACTGATCACTATACGGATTGACTGATAGCTTGCCTTTAGTTTGTGCAACTCAACTCATCGTGAATCATGCCCCCCTCCTCCTATTCAAAAATCTACATGCACGCTGATATCAATCCTGCAAAACTGAACCTCGGTGCAATACATGAACATTAGTGCCTTTAAAAAAAGAAATCAGCTTGTATGTGTGTAGATTGATTAAAACCCAGCACAAAATCAAATCAAGATTTCTTCTTATTTCTTTACCACATGTGTTCGCTTACAATTTCCAATAACACTGACTAGGAGAAAAAAATCATTATTTTAATATTCTATATATTGAGGTAATACGCACCTGAAATTTAATGAAATATTGATGGGCAGACATCTCCCACAAACTGATATATGATAAAGGTTGCTACTAGAGTAGCAGTGTTTCTTTACTGCTAGACCCCACATTTAAAATAGATTTTCTCTCTCTTTTTTCCTCTGCCCGCACCTTTGGTAAGAAAGATACTTTCCACTAATTAGTCAAATCAATCTATGTGTTTATAATAGCAGCTCTAATTCTATAAATTCATCTGTATTCCAAACAAAACAAGACCAAAAAGGAGATACCAACAGGCTTGCAAATCTTAAACTTATATTGTGGTTATATAATTATAACAACTTCTACCAGAATTAATTTTGTAACTGAAATCCTACAGCCATACCATATTCCTTGGACTTCCCTTCCATTACTTCATTAGCATCTGCAACTGGCTCTTTCTAATACCCGATGAAGTCCATTTTGCAAAAATCTAACTGAAAATATTATGTAGGTTTGGTAGGAATCATGTAGGAAGGGATGAAGGAGAAACTAGACCAGGGATCAGCAACCTGCAGCTCTGGAGCCGCATGTGGCTCTTTCACCCCTCTGCTGCAGCTCCCTGTCACTCAATATATGCATCACAACCGCCAATGTGCGACACCCGCTGCCATGCGATTTATTGAATTTTTCAACCCCCGGTAGGCCAACCATGGATAAATCCAAGAAAAGAAAAGTTTCAGAAGAAAACAGAACGTTTAATTCAACTACATTTGCTAGTTTTGTGGCCATTCAAGAAATAGTCAGGCACGGGAAGGGTTTTGTGGCTCCCGGTGTTTTCTTTTCTGTGGGAAATGCGTCCAAATGGCTTTTTGAGTGTTTAAGGTTGCAGACCCCTGCACTAGACCAAAAACCAACCACATATCTTGTCTGAAGCAAAACAGTTGTACAGTACATAGTCCTTGACCTATGACCGGAATTGGGACCACAATTTCCATTGCTAATTAAAGCCATTGTTGGATTTCACCCAGAGGTGGGTTTCACATATTTTTACCACCGGTTCACTGCCCATGCACACGCTTGCTTCGTGCGAGTGCACCTTCCGCATATGCATCCATCCTTCTGCACATGCGCTTTGCTCCCGCACGCGCCTTCTGTGCATGCACCCAGCCTCGAAAATGTGGCTAAATAAGACAGCATAGTGCCGTGATGGGTGGGTGGGTCCACCCGCGATATCTGCTACCAGTTCGTCTGAACCGGTCCGAACCGGCTGAATACCAAAACTGATCGCCTCCAATTTTATGACTTTTTTATCAGGGTATTACACAACAGGTGTCCAAATGAAGTCAGAGACACTGAAACCCATTTATAGTTTTATATAAATAAATATACTTTTACAACTATATACACAGCACACTAAATAGTCAGGCAAATAGGAGCATCATGACGTAAATCACAGGGCACACAGAAGAAAAAGGCAGGGAAGAAAGGGAAACTCCCCCTCCACAACCACAGCAACCAATCACAGAACAGATTGCCTCACACAGAAGCCAGCACTCTCCAACCAATCAACTATAAGTGTGTTTTCTGGCTCACTCCACGACCCCACTGCTCCAGCTACTAAATTTAAATATCTTAACAATTTTGCTTGTTGGAAGCTGTCTAGCAAGGTTGCAAACGATGATCACATGAACCTGGGATGCTTCAGCTATCATAAATACATGCTAGTTACCAAGCATACAAATTTTGATCACATGCTGTGATTGGCATAAGCATGAGGACCAATTGCAACTCGTTTTTTTCAATGCCATTGTAACTTCGTACGGGCACTAAATGAAGGCCGAGGACTACCTGTAGTCCTGAACAGGAAGATTTCTGAATGCATTATTTTCCCATTGACTTTTTCTGTGCATTTAAGGGAATAATTTACACTTACCTCATTTTTTTGATAATTCAAGTTGAATTTTTGATACGTCCATATTGTTTTCCTGGCAATAATACAGAAGTGGATTGTCATTGCATTGGAGTTCCTGATGCCTAGTTGAAAGACGAAATATAAAAAGCAGGACTCTTTTCTTATCATAAGTTTCACTTTCTCAAGAATTGGTTCTTATAATTTACTCAGAGTTGTCAGTATAAATTTCCATACAATATAGACCTTACATTAAATGCCAACCTCTGTCTCTTTCAAATTTCTTCTATATTAAAATGTCATGTCCATCGCAAGAATTGCCATTGCTGTACTGTCTCAGAGGCATTTTCATAGATCTTAAGAATTGTTAAAATTTTCCCCCCAAAAAATGAAAACTACAACTCTTCCACAATTATTCCCTTCGATACTTGATTCCCTTTTGACTGATATGGCTTGTATCAATAGTCTGCTTGGTCAGCAAATTAGATATGTTACTTTAAATTTCTCCTTATGCCACCAACAATATTGTGAAGTATGTGAATGATACAACTGTACAAAGTTAGCACCCACCCCTCTCCTAGAAGAATGAAATATTTTGGGAAATATTTAAAAAGCCAAATATTATATTTATTTTTTTAATTTATTTATTTATTGTGTCAATCATATATAAGATAACAGGTAAAAGTATAAACATAATTTGAATACATGAAAAGAGTAAGTAAAAAGGAATATTAGGACAGGTAGGCATGCTGGTGCACTTATACACGCCCCTTACAGACCTCTTAGGAAGGGGGTGAGGTCAACAGTAGACAGTTTAAGGTTAAAGTTTTGGGGGTTTGGGGAAGAAACTACAGAGTCAGGTAGTGCATTCCAGGCATTGACCACTCTGTTACTGAAGTCATATTTTCTGCAATCAAGTTTGGAGCGGTTTACCTTGAGTTTGTATCTATTATTTGCTCGTGTATTGTTGTGGTTGAAGCTGAAGTAGTCATTGACAGATAGGACATTGTAGCAGATAATTTTATGTACTATGCTTAGGTCAGACTGAAGTCGGCGTAGTTCTAAGTTGTCTAAGCCCAAAATTTGGAGTCTGGTGGCATAAGGTATTTTATTGCAGTTAGAGGAATGAAGGACTCTTCTCGTAAAATATCTCTGGACTCTCTTGATTGTATTTATGTCCGATATGCAGTGCAGGTTCTAGGCAGATGAGCTGTATTCAAGAATTGGTCTAGCAAATGTTTTGTATGCTCTAGTTAGTAGTAAAATATTGCCAGAAAAGAAGCTACGCAAGATTAGGTTAACAACTCTTATTTTCCCTAAAGGAGAAACGTGTTTTTAAAGATAGAAAGCAGCCCCCAAATCTTTCTTAATAGGTTGGCCCAGCAGGACAGGCCCAGCCTATCTGCAAGACAAAAGAGCTTCAGCTCCAGGGTTATGGGATTAAGACATGACCCTCAAGGACATAACAGTATTATCTAGCAGCAGAGCTCACTACATTGCACAATCTCCTAAGGACATTGCATCACCCAGCAAACTTCAACCAAACTTGACTCAGACAAACATGACCCCACATGGCACCATGGGAGTCTGACAACAGCCAATAGAATACATGTTCTTGCACAGGAACAGGAATCCCAAGTTCAAAGCCCAAGAGAAGGTATAAAAGCCACCCACTCTCAACTCCATGTGGTCAGCTACCCAGCATCACACGTGCATGATGGTTCTGCTTCATCATTAAACCATCTTTCCAACCAGCCTTCATGTTTCCAGTGTCTGTCTCCTGGCTTGGAACTGAACCAGATGGATATTTCTTCCAACACAACAGTAGTGGACCTTATTCAAGATCACAATGAGGGTGTTTACCACTGGTGAAATCCATTTTTTTTTTTACTACCGGTTCTGTGGGCATGGCTTGGTGGGCGTGGCAGGGAAAGGATACTACCAAATCTCCATTCCCACCCCACTCCAGGGGAAAGATGCTGCAAAATCTCCATTCCCACCCCACTCCAGGGGAAGGATACTGCAAAATCCCCATTCCCACCCCACTCTGAAGCCAGCCAGAGGTGGTATTTGCCGGTTCTCCGAATTACTCAAAGTTTCCGCTACCGGTTCTCTGAACTGTTCAAAATTTCCACTACCGGTTCTCCAGAACCTGCTGGATTTCACTCCTGGTGCTTACCCCAAGGAAGTAGAGGGTTTGGTGAACCAGTGTAACAAAAACAGCCTCGTTTTGAATATAGCAAAAACTAAAGAGATTATTGTCAACATCAGAAAAGGCAGGCACCGCCACACATCTCTGTGTAGTAACGATTCACCTATGGAGTTGGTTGGCAGCATCAAGTTTCTGGGTGTGCAGCTAACGAGTAGGCTAGCTTGGTTGCTCAACAGTGAGGATGTCAGCACGTCAAGATGCATTTATTTGAAGACAGCCTGAAAACCTGACAGAGACGCTGTTAGTAAGTAACAGAGTTAAGTTTAATTTGGTTAAGATAGTAACACACTTGTAAAGTGCCTCTGGTTTCCCCGTTGACTTTGCTGGTCAGAAGTTCACAAAAGGTGATTGCATGACCCCGGGACACAGCAACCGTCATAAATACGACTCAGGTGCCAAGTGTCTGAATTTGGATCACATGACCATGGAGATGGCGCAATGGTTGCAAGTACGAAAAATGGTCATAAGTCACTTTTTTCAGCAGCATATTCCTAGTCCAGCCTCGCTCTCTTCTCCAATTCTTGTTCTACTTTATATTGTATTCCCTTGAGTAATAAATCCATACAGAGGAAAATGTAAGCCGCGCAATATTAGAATTGCCAGAAAATCCAAGGCATTATCTTGTCAAGTGACTCCTTTGCATTCCAGGCTGAGGATGTAAAAGGCTTTAGTTAATAATTGTTGCAGGTGGTTAAGGAACACATTATTGCTTGGGCTTTCAATTCTCTATAGTCGTTTCTTAATTGGCTATAAAAGGAGCTATTGAAGAAGCCCTCAGCATGGAAGAAGACTAAGCAGGGAAATGTCTCCTTGTTCTGTAAATAACTGGTAACATTTATATTTTGTTAGAGCAAGATTTGTAGAAGTAGACGGTTGAACTGTAGCTTTCCTAAAGTGTTGCTCTGTGTATTGATTTCTATAGACGGTTACAGGCTACGCTCGCAAATTGCTGCAGCTCATCCTTTCTGGATGCTCCTTCATAGTATTTAATACCCAGAGAGCAGGCGCAACGATCTTTTTGCTGCCACCTGCTGGTTGGAGAATTGCATTCTAACTGCAGTCCACCCAATTTGCAGCTGCTACCTGCCAGGATCTCACATATTACAAAGGCTGTGAATTCTGCAACTGAACACGCAAGGAATTCTAATTCAATAGACGGCATCCTTTTTTTGTTTTTTTTAAAGGATGCCTTTCTTTAAATTGATGTTCTTTTAGACCTGCAATTTCCTGCAGCATTCTTAACACACCTGAAGAAATCTAACACGGGCATTCATAGTCTAGGTTCACTGCCGCAAATTTCAAGTAATTTGCACTGACACCTTGAACTTAAGCTTAGTTTCTTATGTTGATGCACTGAAAAGAACACTACATTCTTATGTGCTTTTTAAAAGGATTTTATGTGTGCTCTCATTTTTTTTTAAAAAAAGGCATGCTGATCCCATATATCCCATAAATGTTTTTTTTTCCCCTTCTCCTCGGTATTTCAGTGAAGATTTAGGATCATAGAATATCATCAGAACTGGAGGGAACCTTGGAGGTCTTCTAGTCCAGGGGTCTGCAGCCTTAAACCCTCAAAGAGCCATTTGGACCCGTTTCCCACAGAAAAGAAAACACCGGGAGCCACAAAAGCCTTCCCATGTCTGACTACTTCTTGTGCGGCCACAAAACTAGCATATGTAGTCAGGGTGGATTTGATTTAAATCGAGTTGATTTAAATCACAATTTAAATCATGATTTAAATCACTAGTAAAAAGGCTTGATTTAAATCAACTCGATTTAAATCATAATTTTTAAAGAGCAACTGTCATCTCTGCTATTCTTTTGACCCACTGTTGACTCACCGATAGTCCCAGTGTTGCAGAATATACAGCCTCCTGCTACATAACTAAGCTCCATTTCCTGCTGAATAAACTAAATTATTTATGTATCTTAAATAGAGAACTATCTTACAATAGATTTTTACCCCAAAAGTTTTTTATTAAAATAAATTTGATAAAAATAAAAAAAAATCCGATTTAAATCAAAAAAATCCGATTTAAATCAAAAAAATCTGATTTTTTGATTTTTTTTAAAAAAAATCATTGATTTTTATCCACCCTGTATGTAGTTCTGTTTTCTTCTGAAACTTTTTTTTCTTGGATTTATCCATGGTTGGCCTACCGGGGGTTGAAAAGCTCAATAAATTGCGTGCTGGCAGGTGTCGCACATTGGCGGTTGTGACGTATATTTTGAGTGACAAGAAGCCGCAGCAGAGGGGTGAAAGAGCCACATGCGGCTCCAGAACCACAGGCTGCTGACCTCTGTTCTAGTCCAATTCCCTGCTCAAGCAGAAGACTCTATACCGTTTCAGACAAATGGCTGTCCAGTCTCTTTTTAAAAGCCTCTGTTGATGAAACACCCACAACTTTTGAAGGCAAGTTGTTCCACTGATTGATTATTCTCAGTGTCAGGAAATTTTTCCTTAGTTCTAGATTGCTTCTATCCTTGGTTAGTTTCCACCCATTTAATAAAATTAGAAGTTGCAATCAATCGAATAGTGTTCAATACACAACTATAGTTTGGGGCAAAATATACAATCAAAGGGTGTAACTACACTGCTCAAAAAAATAAAGGGAACATAAGCAGAAGACATCCGAGATCTGAATGAATGAAATAGCCTTATTAAATACTTTGTTCGTTACATACAGTAGTTTTGTGTTCCCTTTAGTTGTTTGAGCAGTGTATAAACTACTATATGTAAAGAACAAATATTTAATAAGGTTATTTCATTCATTCAGACTTTTTGGGAATGTCTAAGAGCTTCTGGACCTTCCCATGATATCAGTCATAACATATGTTTGATTAAATATGGCCATTGATTTTTTTAAGTGGCCAATGCTATACATTGATAAAGACCAAATTGAGAGCTACTGAGGTTTTTAATCTTGAAATCAAATTATGTCATTCCTGGTCATACATTTTTCCTTCTTCCCCTCTTCCCCTCTTCCTCCTGATTCAAGCTATCAAGAAAAATACCAGAATACTGGATTAGAATGTCGATAATTGCAAACAATGACAAAGCTCGACGGACTCGCAGTCCCATTTTTCTTCCTTCTTTTTGTTCACATTGTCAAGTTCCTCTGGGGACCAAAAAAAAAAAAAAGACTAAATGCACATTCTTTCAAAATGACTTCAGCATTTCAACCCTGGAAGAGATGAACTACCTCAAATAACCCCTAACAACAGCAAGATTCCACACACACACACCCCTCCGGCATGGTTTTGAAACAGCTGCAAAAATAAAAACATTTATCCCAATTTTACTGGGGTTTAAATTTTGGTTCTTTAAAAGCAAAACAATTTTGGCCAAGATAGATTAATCCGTCACTTTATGACGTGACAGAAGGAATTGTCTTCAAATCCATCAGAACTCTGACCTTCTTGCATTGCCAATAGAGGCGATAACTAAATCAGATCAGAACTGGGATGTGGTTAGCAATCTGAAAAGACGACATGTGGAACAAGCTAATTTCCAGGACTGAAAGAAGACACAATGAATAAATCAAGAAGCACAGTCAAAGAACCAGACATAGAGACCAATGAAGAACGAGGGATATAAGAACATAAACATTGACCCTAAACCACAAGAAGGGCAGCAAATAAATTTGATAATAGATGAGAATAAACTGGAGAAGATAACAAAATGCAAAGTCCTGCAACTAGAAATAGAATGATTTCTAGATTTCTCTTCTATTATCAAATTTATTTGCCGCCCATCTCGCGGGCAAAAGAATGCGGCAAAAGAATAGCAAAGATAGTACCAATAATCATAGACACCTTGGGTACAATCCCTACAATCTTCAATTCTTCGCATTGAAGACCCTGTTGTTCCGCCAGGCCGGACTATCAATACAATAGTTTTAAATTGGGGTATTTAAATTTATTGGGGTTTTAAATTTCAGCCATTTATTTAATTATTTTAAATTTTATATCATTGTTCTGTTTGTGTTTTTAAATAGGCTGTACACCGCCCTGAGTCCTTCGGGAGAAGGGCGGTATAGAAATAAAATTATTATTATTATTATTATTATTAAACAACTGAAGCTCCACTTCAACACCATTGGCATTGACAAATTCACCATCAGTCAATTGCAAAAAGGCAAGAACCAAGCCCACCAAACATCATGGCAACCAGTAGTAGGATTCAAATTGTTTTACTACCGGTTCTGTGGGTGTGGCTTGGTGGGCGTAGCAGGGGAAGGATACTGTAAAATCTCCATTCCCTCCCCACTCCAGGGGAAGGTTACTGCAAAATCCCCATTTCCTCCCGATCACCTAGGACTTGGGAGGCAGAGAATAGATGGGGGCAGGGCCAGTCAGAGGTGGTATTTACCGGTTCTCTGAACTACTCAAAATATCCGCTACCGGTTCTCCAGAACTGGTCAGAACCAGCTGAATACCACCTCTGATGGCAACATCTGATAAAGCAAATGGCAGCTGAAGTGAGTTGCTAGAAACACAAGAAAGCATGTCTGAATAGTATCTACCAGGCCAAATGGAGTGAAACCAAGTCAGCACAATAGATACTAATGAAGTTAACCAAGGAGAGAAGCAACCTGGAATTAAGGAGAAGCTTCCTAATAGTGAGAACAATTAATCAGTGGAACCGTTTGCCTTCAGAAGTTGTGGGTGCTTCATTTCTAGAGGTTTTTAATAAAAGACTGGATAGCCACGTGTCTGAAATGGTATAGAGTCTCCTGCTTGAACAATATCTAAGAAACTGCCACAAAGAAGAGGGAGTCAAGCTATTCTCCAAAGCACCTGAGGGCAGGACAAGAAGCAATGGATGGAAACTAATCAAGGAGAGAAGCAACCTAGAACTAAGGAGAAATTTCCTGACAGAACAATTAATCAGCAGAACAACTTACGTCCAGTAGTTGTGAGTGCTCCAACTCTGAGATTTTTTAAAGAAGAGGTTGGATAACCATTTGTCTGAAGTGGTGTAGGGTTTCCTGCCTAAGCAGGGGGTTGGACTAGAAGACTTCCAACTCTGTTATTCTATTCTATTCTATTCTATTCTATTCTATTCTATTCTATTCTATTCTATTCTATTCTATTCTATTCTATTCATATGGGGACTGTGCTTGGCGTTTTCCCCCCTCATTATTCTTGAATAATTCTTGAAATCGTTTGTATCCTGAAGACTCTAAATGATTTCCTAACGTGGGAAGGGAAACAGCCTTTCTTGAAGAGAAACATTATGAATGTTTTAAAGCACTTGCAGCGCCAGCAAATAAAATTCAATGATACCTAATAAATAAAACAGTGACTTTCTGAAGGGAAACATAATTTTGTAGTAAATGAAGGAGAAGCTTATTTAAAGGGGAAAAGGGAAAGCTGAATTGTAGAACGTCAAAGCAAAGTTTTGAAGTTTTACGCATATAGGCCAAGTTGACCCAAGATAATGCATAATCTCAGACGTGAACTTCAAGTTTCCTTGACAGACAGCAGGAGCTGCTGCGAATGTGTATATATTAAAGCTTGTTTCCCATCAGAACAACCTGCTGCCAACCTTATTAGTGCTCAACTGAGCAGGCCCTTTGATGGAATGAAAGGAGGAAATGTGTTTGCCATTAGATTAGATAACTTTATCATAGGTCTATCGTCTGTTGCTAGACATCATGAATATATTCAGCTTGGAGGTTAAAAGGTTGCTTCCCACTGCATCCTAGTTGTTCAGGAGAAACAGCAAAAAGTTATCCATGATCCCTTGAAGATTCTCAAGATCTTTTGGAAGAAGGCTGTTCTCAGAGCTTGCTGTTTAGCCCCCGGGCATTTCATTACCAAACTACAGATTTACATATTAATAGAGTTGGAAAGAGACCAACACCACCACCTCTGTCCAAGCAGGAGACCCTACACCATTTCTGACAAATGGCAATCCAATCTCTTCTTGAAAGTTTCAAGTGATGAAGCTCCCACAACTTCCAAAGGCAACTTCTGTTCCATGGGTTGATTCTTCTCACTGTCAGAAAATGTCTGACAGAGAGTTTGAATCTCTCCTTGATCAGTTTCCATCCATTATTCCTTGTCTGGCCTTCAGGTGCTTTAGAAAATAGTTTGATCCCCCTGCTCCTCTCTGTGGCCGCCCCTCAAATATTGGAAGGCTGCTATCATGTCTCCCCTGGTCCTCCTCTTCACTAGACTAGCCATGCCCAGTTCCTGCCCTGTTCTTCATATGTTTTAGTGTATAATCCCCTAATCATCCTGGTTGCTCTTCTCTGCACTCTTTCTAGAGTCTTGACATCTTTTTTATCGTGTGGTGACCAAAACTGGATGCAGTACTCTAGGTGTGGTCTTACTAAGACTTAGTAACATCTTCAGTGGGGTTTTGGGGTGAAGTGTCTTGTTTATTTATATAGGTCCTGGAAGGGTGATTGGCCTTGTGACTGGTTCTTGGGGGGCTCAGACCTATAATTTTTAAGAGCCAGAGAATTGCAAAATGGGTGGGAGTGCATCATATATATAGGGAAGATTGTGGTTGTCCATGCATCTTCTGGGAAGATGCATGGACTTCAACTCCCAGAATTCTCCAGCCACCCATGCTACATGTTTATATGTCTTAAAGTTGCCAAGATTGGAAATGCCTGGTTTAAAGGTAGACTGTATTGCTCTAAAACAGAGGTCTTCAAACTTGGCAGCTTTAAGATTTGTGGACTTCAGCTCCCAGAATTCTCCAGCCAGCATAGCTTAAGTCTTAAAGCTGCCAAGTTTGAAGACCTCTGCTCTAAAAGGACTTATTGATAAAAATTAAATTCTTGGTTATATCCTGTACCACTTTAATTGCAGGGTCTAGTTTAGTAATAAAGTTGGGATCCTAACCCTCACCTATTACGTCATTTTGCCTTTTCCTTCTACTGCCAGTACATAATATGTATGAGTAGAATTGATTTTTTAAGGTAGTATTGATACCTTTATTGATTTTTTTTAAAATTCTACTAGAGGAATGTGGGAAGAGATTTAATAGATGTTTATATGAAAAAAAGGATCCAGAGAATTTTGCTTCTTTGTTTATTTATTTATTTTGATAGACTGGCAGCTGTTTTCACACATAAGTGGTTTTTGTTTAGTCTAGTTTTATTTTGTTAGGATGTTGAGGAGTGGTGCTGCTTTGTGGGTTCATGGATCATGTGAAGACCCCACAGAATTCAGGGGAAAGCACTGGCATCGGAAAGTGTATTATCTAAAGCATAAAACTACTGCAGATTTGCACAATGTATTCATCACTCACTCTTTACCTTTTGAAGATTCAGGTTAAATGGACTTTGTCCATGCTAAGGGTCTTGAGTTTAAGTTGTAGTACTGCTTTACAATGTCTTGGTAAGACCACACTTGCATCCAGCTTTGGTTGCCACAATATAAAAACATGTTATGTTTTCTAGAAACTCTAGAAAAAGTCCAAATCAATCAATCAATCAATCAATCAATCAATCAATCAGCATAGAGCTGGAAGGAAACTTGGAGATCTTCTAATCCAAACCCCTGGTCAGGTAGAAGACCCTATACCAGTGATGGCTAACCTTTTTGACGTCGCGTGCCAAAAGTGGGAGGAGTGCGGGGGTGTCACATGTGTGCATGCCCACACCCATAATTCAATGCGCCCCCCCCCCGTGCATGCCCATACGACCCCACTGAGCTCCCTCTGCTTTTGGCACGCGATGGCCCAGTGAGCCCAGTAGGTCCATTTTTCGCCCTCCCCAGGCTGCAGAGGCTTTATTGGAGCCTAGGGAGGGTGAAAACGGCCTTCCCCACTCCCCTGGAGGCCTCAGGAGGCCAGAAACAGATGTTTGCTGATTTCTGGTGGGATCTAGAAAGCTTCTGGAGCCTGGGGAGAGCGAAAAACAGGCCTTCCCTCCCCTGGAGGCCCTCCAGAGGCTGGAAACAGCCTGTTTCCCGACTTTTGGTGGGCACGGAAGGCCCAAAAATCAGCTGGCTGGTATGCGTATGCATGCCAGAGCTGACCTAGAGCAATGCTCGCATGCCCACCAATATGGCTCCACGTGCCACCTGTGGCACGCGTGCCATAGGTTCGCCATCATGGCCCTATACCATTTCAGACAGGTGGCTGTCCAGTCTCTTCTTAGTGATGAAGCTCCCACAACGTCTGAAGGCAAGTTGTTCCACTGGTTAATTGTTCTCACTGTTAGGAAATTTCTCCATAATTCCAGACTGCTTCTCTCCTTTATTAGTTTCCATCCATTGTTTCTTGCCCTGCCCTCTGGTGCTTTGGAAAATAAGTTGAGAAAGAACCTAAATCCTGCAACCGTTCTTCATATCTTTTAGTTTCCAGGCCTTTAATCATCTCAGTTGCAGCAAAAATAAAGAGCAAGAAAGACGATTAGGGGACTGGAGGCTGAAATATATCATGAATGGCTGCAGGAATTGGGTATGTCTAGTCTAGTGAAAAGAAGAAGATTAGGGTGACATGATGGCAGTCTTCAATATTTGAGGGCTGTCACAAAGAAGAGGGAGTCAACCCACTCTCCAAAGCATCTAAAGGCACGGCATGAAGCAATGGATGGAGACTAATCAAGTAGAGAAGCAACCTAGAATTAAGGAGAAATTTCCTGACACTGAGAACAATCAATCAGTGGAACAACTTCAGAAGTTGTGGGTGTTCCATCAATAAATAAATAAATAACTTTATTGTCATTGTACATGTATACACAGTATACCCATACCACGAAATTCACTTAACACCCAAAGACCCAAGTCCAACACATATAATAATCCCCAAACACACTCCCACCCACCTCAATTCCCCACCCCTAAACCACCCAAACATCCACACAACAGACCAAGTAATACTGTCCAACAGCTCACCAACAGAGGCTTTTAAGAAGAGATTGGACAGCCATTTATCTGAAATTGTATAGGGTTTCCTGCTTGAGCAGAGGGCTGGTCTGGAAGATCTCTACGGCCCCTTCCAACTCTGTTAGTCTGTTATTCTGTTCTAATCTGTGAGTTATTTCAGATAGTGGGAAGAAATCTTCTCTCAAGGCGCAATCTCTACAGTGGGGTTTTGGATCTGCAAGATGAGTTGCTTATTTGTCTTCTCTTTAGCGAACACCTTTTCTCCCTTGTGCCATTCGGAGCTATTTGTCTGGCAAGTGAGTTTCCACAGCACACCTGCTCCCTGTTTATTGTGCAACTGCGTTTCAGGTAAACAGGTTGATCTACAAGGTTGGAGGTCCTTGACCTTGTCAAGAGATGTATGGCCCTGACATCGCTATTTTTATAACTGTACTCCCTCATTCCTGAAAAATATTGCGCGTGAATCTTCAGGGAAATGAGATACCGTGCAGGAAAGGTTAAGTTCCTAAGGCACATAGCTAAGAGGCAGAAACTAGGATTTTCAGAGATGTGGAGATCAATCTATCAGAATAGAGGTGGAAGGGACCTTGAAGATCTTCTAGTCTAACCTTTTGCTCAAGCAGAAGACCCTATACAATTTGAGACAAGTGGCTGTCCAGTCTCTTCTTAAATACCTCCAGTTCTATTATTCTGATGACCACAAACAAGATTCACAATGGATAATTTTAGCTGAGGCAGTTTTAGAATAACAGAGTTGGAAGGGACCTTGGAGGTCTTCTAGTCTAACCCCCTGCTCAAGCAGGAAACCCTGCACCCTAAATAATAATAATATTTTTACTATTTTAATGGGTTGTTTTATTAGAATTTTCGGCCAATTGATTTAATTGTTTTAAATTGTTTTTAATTTTTATATTGACATGGTTTTATTTCTGGTTGTACACTGCCCTAAGTCCTTCGGGAGAAGGGTGGTATAGAAATTTAATAAAATAAAAATAAATAAATAAATAAATACCCGTGATGGCAAACCTATGGCACACGTGCCACAGGTGGCATGCGGAGCCATATCAGTCGGCACGCGAGCTCAGCTCCGGCACACATGTGCGTGCCAGCCAGCCAATTTTTGGACCTTCTGGGCCCACCAGAAGTAGGGAAACAGGCCATTTCCGGCCTCCGGAGGGTCTCTGAGGGGCAGTGGGGAAGGCCGTTTTCACCCTCTCTAGGCTCCTAGAAAGCCTCTGGAGCCTGGGGAGGGCGAAAAAACGGGCCTACCGGGCCCACTGTGCCATTGTCTGCCAAAAGCGGGAGGAAGTGTAGGTGGATCACGTGCTCATGCAGGAGGGTGGAGCACATAGAATTATGGGTGTGGGCACATGCGTGCACGATCTTCCCACGCTCAACCCACTTTTGGCATGCGACGGCAATAAGGTTAGCCATCACCGCCCTCTACCATTTCAGACAAATGGTTGTCCAATCTCTTCTTAAAAACTTCCAGTGTTGGAGCACCCACAACTTCTGGAGGCAAGTTGTTCCGCTGGTTAATTGTTCTAACTGTTAGGAAGTTTCTTCTTAATTCATCTCTCCTTGATTAGTTTCCATCCACTGTTTCTTGTCTTGCCTTCTGGTGCTTTGGAAAATAAGTTGATCCCCCTCTTCTTACTCAGACGGTGGAAAACTGGGATACAAATAGGAAGATGTGATACAAATAGAAGACCTTTCTCTCAGATCTAGTTCCAGCCTATAGTCTAACTAGCCCAGACCTAAGGTTCATGTAACAGATGGTTGGATGGAATAGAGCAAGGGTCTGCAACCTTAAACACTCAAAGAGCCATTTGGACCTGTTTCCCACAGAAAAGAAAACACCGGGAGCCACAAAACCCTTCCCATGCCTGACTATTTCTTGAGCGGTCACAAAACTAGCATATGTAGTTGAATTAAATGTTCTGTTTTCTTCTGAAACTTTTCTTTTCTTGGATTTATCCATGGTTGGCCTACCGGGGGTTGAAAGGATCAATAAATCACATGCCGGCGGGTATCACACATTGGTGGTTGTGATGCATATTTTGAGTGAGAGGGAACCGCAGCAGAGGGATGAAAGAGCCACATGCGGTTCCAGAGCTGCAAGTTGCTGACCCCTGGAATAGAGCAAAAAGAAAACTTTTTTTGTCAAAGAAAACTGCCCCTCTGCTGACAGAAATCCTACTCAACAGTGAGGACACTTGCTCTGAGTGTCACTTTTGGTTTTTGTGAATCACAGTTAAAACTGTGAAGTGATGCTCAAAAACAGGTCCTGTACATATGCAACTTTAAAGCATTGTCATATTATAATCTATTGTGATTGCGGTGAATTATAAAATCCATCATCTATGGAGATTCTCAATCATCCAAGTCATGGTTGTCCCAAAGGTGCTTTACCAAATAGTAATTGGACTTCCATGGTTTTTTTTTCCTTGAAAATTTAATAACATTGTAGTTCCTGTTTTTGAAAACTCATGATTTTAACTTTGTAATTTTTTTTCCTAATTATAACAATTGAAGAAGCCTTGTTAATCCACATCTCAGTTCTTATCAGAGTTCGCCAATGTCCAGCTGAAGATACCAATGCCAAAAAGTATTACATTAAATTAGTTCAATGCCACATCAGGCTTGCAGTATGGAGCCTTGCTGGCGCAGCGGACTAAAGTGCTGTTAAGTAGCACTTAGCTGCCTGCAATTACTGCAAGTTCAAATCTCACCAGGCTCAAGGTTGACTCAGCCTTCCATCCTTCCGAGGTAGGTAAAATGAGGACCCGGATTGTGGGGGCAATAAGCTGACTTTGTATAAAATAGAACACCGCTTGGGGGGGCCGAAAGCCCTACTAAGCAGGTATATACATAAGTATGAAGGCTATTGCTTAACAGATTGTAAGCCGCCCTGAGTCTCCGGAGAAGGGCGGCATATAAATCGAACCAATAAATAAATAAATAAATAAATAAATAAATAAATAAATAAATAAATAAATAAATAAATAAATAGGAGAGAGAGAGAGAGACAGAGACAGACAGAGAGACAGAGAGACAGAGACAGACAGACAATAGAGAGAGACAGAGACAGAGACACACAGAGAGAGACAGAGAGACAGAAAGTGAGAGAGAGACAGACAGAAAGAGAGAGAGAGAGAGAAAGAAAGAAAGACAGACAGAGAGACAGAGACAGACAGAGACAGACAATAGTGAGAGAGACAGAGACAGACAGAGAGACAGAAAGAGACAGAGAGACACAGAGAGAGACAGAGAGAGACACAGAGAGAGACACTTACACAGAGAGAGAGAGACAGAGAGAGAGACAAAAAGAGACAGAGAGAGATGGTAGCAATGGGATTTACTGCAGGAAATTCATTCCTGGAGTCTGCCATGTTAATTTCTTATTATGCACTTCAATGAAAAGCCAAAACAGAGAGTCGTGAAAGAAATCCAAGCCAGATCTCTAACTCTGACATCTCCTCCTTCTATTTCTCCTTTCTCCTCCCCTTCCATAACCTAAATATCTGCTGCAACACAGCTGATCTCCCACCCCATCCCACCGTGAAGACTTCTTTGTCCCTCGATAGCCTTAATTTGCTGTACCTGCAAAATTGTTTTACAACTGGGAATGGCCTGCTGGAATATTTATAAGTCTAAAATTGAGAAGGCCACGGGGGGTCAAGACAGAGTATGAAATACAACATGCAGTTTTTCATAAAGCACATCCTCCAATAATTAAATAGCCATATTGCATTGCTTAACCTTCTTCAGGCTACAGTGAAATATTGTTGTTGCTGTTGTGATTATGTTTATATCTATACCCCATCTTTATTTTTGTACAACTCAAGGCAGCATAAATAATCTCCAATTTTCGAGATCCAATTTTCCACGCAACAACAAATGTGTGAGATGGGGCAGGTGGGGGGTGTGTGGGCTGAGAGAGAGTGATTGGCCCAAAGTTATCTAGTTTCTGTACCTAGGAGAAATCAGGAATTGGAACTCATAATCTCCTGGTTTCTACGACTTTAGCTACCTCACCAAGCTGCTGCAGGTTTAATCTAACAATATTCTTGGCCCAATATCAGAAACATGGTACAGCTGGTATATACATCATGAAGATCAGTGGTGGGATTCAAAAATTTTTACTACCAGTTCTGTGGGTGCGGCTTGGTGAGTGTGGCAGGGGAAGGATACTGTAAACTCTCCATACTCTCCCCACTCCAGGGGAAGGTTGCTGCAAAATCCCCATTTCCTCCCAATCAGCTGGGACTCGGGAGGCAGAGAATAGTTGAGGCGGGGCCAGTCAGAGGTGGTATTTACCGGTTCTCCGAACTACTCAAAATTTCCACTACCGATTCTCCAGAACTGGTCAGAACCTGCTGAAACCCACCTCTGATGAAGATACAGGCGGGCCTTGATTTACAACTATTCGTTTAATGACCATTTAAAGTTACAATGGCCCTGAAAAACAGCAACTTTGTCAAGGTTCCAAGTAATGAACCCAACCAATCCAGCAACTCCGAGACTCTGTGATGACCCAGGGCACAGCACAGAGATAACACAAGCAGCTGGCAGTTCAAACTGCTCCTTTATTGCTCCAAATTTCCCGAAATGCTCCCACGTTTCTGCCAAGTCCCAGAGCAAAGTGAGGACAAACCCTCCCACATACCTCAAGCAGCCCAGCCTCTGGCTGCAAATAGTCCAGTCCAGCATTACTATTACTATTAGTCTTCTCATTGTTCCTATCACTCATCTCCTCCCACTTATGGCTATATCCATGTGGCTTGTAACTTTGCAACTTATATTGTTTTTATTGTTTCCTAGTATGATTTGTTTGCTTATTAGTATTCTATGGCTATCACTAAGTGCTGTATCTTATGATTCTTAATGAATATATTTTATTTTTTCTTTATGTACACTGAGAGCACATGCACCAAGGACAAATTCCTTGTGTGTCCAATCACACTTGACCAATAAAGAATTCTATTGTATTGTATTGTATTGTATTGTATTGTATTGTATTGTATTGTATTGTATTGTATTGTATTCTATTCTATTCTATTCTATTCTATTCTATTCTATTCTATTCTATTCTATTCTATTCTATTCTAATAACACCACTTTTTTTGGAGTAGAACCATAAAATTATATATCAATGGAAAGATAATTTAATCAAGAATGTAACGCAATCACTTTTATGAAGGATTTGCTTTTAGAAGAGCATTTACAGTATAAAGAAGAAAAGTGAAACACGTAGAAAAAACGAGATATACAAAAATTATCACCATGTCAGTGAATACTTCGTTGGGTAACCTTTAGCATGAATGACGGATTTACAATGTCTTCCCATGGAGTGAACCAAGGCTTTTAGTTCTGCAGCTGTTATCATGTAAAACCAAGATTGAACAATTGCTTCTATTAACTGGGTTTTATTACTGGGTCGCTTCTGACTAACAAGTTTCTTTAGTCAGCTTCATAGATTTTCAACTGGGTTAAGGTCGGGGCTATTCCCAGGCCATTCCAGCAGTAGAATATGATTATCTTGAAACTCCAAAAAAAAAGGGGGGGGGGGGTGTTATTAGCCATCAAACCTCAAAAATACACTTTTCCCAAAAGGTTTCCACAATTTTGGCCACTATTGTATTGTTGTTCAGTCACTAAGTCATGCCCAAGTTCCCACAACCCCAATGACCATAGCACGACAGGCCCTCCTGTCTTCTACCATCTCCCATAATTTGCTCCAACTCATATTCATTGCATCAATGACACCATCTAACCATCTCATTCTCTGCCGTCCTCTTCTACTTTCTCCTTCAGTCTTTCCCAACATCAGGGTCTTTTCCAATGAGTCCTCTCTTGTCATTGGGTGGCCAAAGTATTTGATCTCCAGGTTTTAGAGGAAGAATTGAAGTTATAGTATCACACAAAGTTTTGCTGTGACTCGCTTAGAAGGTTTACATCTGAACTGAATGAGACGAGAAAGACCATTCTTTTTGTAAATAATAATAACCTTTGTTGTCATTGTACATATATACAACGGAATTGATTTGGCCTCCACTGGTGCAATCCATAACAAAAACACATGACAACATGAATAAAATAGAGTAGAGTAGAGTAGAGTAGAATGGAATAGAATAGAATAGAATAGAATAGAATAGAATAGAATAGAATAGAATAGAATAGAATAGAATAGAATAGAATAGAATAGAATAGAAAATGGTCCTTATACAATTAGGGAGAAACCAGTCATATGTTTCATGTGTGCATGGAGTGATTGCAGTTGTGTTTAGGAGTCTGACAGCCCATGGATAAAAGCTGTTTTTAAACCTGTTTGTCTGGATGGCTATACTTTGGTGTCTTCTGCCCGATGGTAAAAGTGAGAAAAGACACTGACCAGGATGTGAATCGTCCCTAAGTATCATCCTTACTCTGTTGAAACAATGAGACTGGACAATGTCATCCAGTGGTGTTGGGGGCAACCAATGTTTTCTTGTGCTGAATTAATCATTCTCTGTAGTGCCTTCCTGTCCATGGCTGTTAAACCAGCATAAGGCAAAGGTAAAGGTTCCCCTCGCACATATGTGCTAGTCATTCCAGACTCTAGGGGGCGGTGCTCATCTCCGTTCATCAGCCGAAGAGCCAGCGTTGTCCAAAGACGTCTCCGTGGTCATATGGCCAGCATGACTAAACACCAAGGGTGCACGGAACGCTGTTACCATCCCACCAAAGGTGGTCCCTATTTTTCTACTTGCATTTTTTACGTGCTTTCGAACTGCTAGGTTGGCAGAAGCTGGGACAAGTAAGGGGAGCTCACCCCGTTACGCAGCACTAGGGATTCGAACCGCTGAACTGCCAACCTTTCAATCAACAAGCTCAGCGTCTTAGTTGCTGAGCCACCGCGTCCCATACTGTTATATGTACCATACTGTTATACAGTATGTAAGGATACTTTCTATTGTAGACCGATAGAAAGAGGTCATCAGCTGTTGTTCCACCTGATTTTTCTGGAGGACTCTAAGGAAATGAAGTCTCTGTTGAGCCTTACTAACCACCGGGGATGTGTTGTTTTTCCAGGTGAGATCTTCACTAAAAACCCCACTGTGGCTGAAATCCGCAGCTATGGATGTATTTAATTGCCGACTGCGGTTACTCTCCTGTTACCTACAGATCTGTCTTCCTGTTTTCCCTGAATTGCTTTGACGGATGGGTTTTAAATGTAGTTTTAATTGCAGTTTTATGGCATTTTAATTTGATTATTTTATTATTGTAAACTAGTTTGAGAACAGCTGGTTGAAAAGCAGGATTAAAAATGGAATGCGTTCGTAGTTTGAAGGGCATCAGACGTTCCCGCTTCTTTAGTTAGCGGAAACCGCCATTTCTGAAATGAAGCTTGCTCTTCAAAGGGAAGATCATATCACACATTCTGGAAACCCCCCCACCCCTCCCCATTTTTTAAAAAAGGGTGAGTGTATGTATGAGCTCTAGATATTATATCAAGCTCGTACATATTGCAAGCTTGCACACATATACGGAATATAGAGTTACATTTCAAGAACTTGACTAAGGTTGACTCTCAAGAAAGAGCATACTGTTTAATTTTCTGGTTCAGAATACATTTCCAACCTGGCAAATTGTTCCTATATTTTCAATTAAAATTTCAGAGGAAAATTAATAAAACCAGACCTGGAGGAAGATGGAAATTAGACTTACTTTTTAAACTTCACGATGTGGCCAAAACTGGAATTTTTTTTTCTATTTATCTTTAATGTCTAGAAAATCTTTTAGTTTTGCCGAACCAAATCCCTTGTTTATATCTAGCAAGCTATGTATTTTTTTTAATGTTCTCCCAAGTAAATGGTTTTCTGTCTTATATCCCAACACTGAGTATTTCCTTGAAGCTAACCATGATCCCTGGCTTCATATCTACCATATAGCCGGGTAAGATGATCGGTGTTGGAAATGCAATTTGCTGGGGGTGGGGGTGGGGGGAATGAACTTGAGTCTGTATTTTCCAAATCCACACAAAAATATTTGTGGGTCTTTTGCTACATGTTTGATTTATTCTTAAATAAATAAGCAACAATAATTTTTAGAACTTGGATCGGATCAGATTAAAATTGATCAGATGTGTAGACTGCAGAAGGTGTAGAACATGAATGAAAATAATTTTAAAGAGGAGGGGAAAAAATCTGCCATGATTTCTTAATAGCTTTGTCCTTGCATTTTCTGTGGCTCCTGTAAACAGAGAAAATTGGGAATATTAGACTGTAAAGAAGATCTCTAACAAGTGATAACCATGGAAAGACCAATAGATCCTCTCTCCCAAAATAGAGAAGTAAGTGGGTTTTTTTGCAACTTTAAGTAGAAATAGCAATAGCACTTAAACTTATCATGTTTCTCCGAAAATAAGACCAAGTCTTATACTAACTTTTGCTCCAAAAGGAGCATTAGGACTTATTTTCTGGTTAGGTCCTATATTGGGAGAAATACAGTACTAAATGTATCCATCTGGATGACAATCTTAGCTGGGGCTTACTTTGTGGGTAGGGCTTATACCCTGTTTCCCCTAAAATAAGACATCCCCTGTTAATAAGCCCAATTGGGCCTTTGAGCGCATGCACTAAAATAACCCTGCCACCTGAAAATAATCCCTCCGTGAGAAATATTTAAACGCATGCTCAGCCGGTCCCCGCCATTTCCTATGGTTTTCTCCACGCGCCCCAAAATAATAAGGCCTCCCCAAAAATAAGGCCAAGCGCTTATTTCAGGGTTCAAAAAAATATAAGACAGTCTTATTTTCAGGGAAACATGGTATTACGAGCATCCTGAAAAATCATGCTAGGACTTATTTTCCAGTTGGATCTTATTTTTGGAGAAACAGGATATATGCTGCCCCATAATGTTTTTCGGCACTTTCTGAGCAGTTTACAATGTCAGCCTATTGCCCCCAACAATCTGGGTCCTCATTTTACTGACCTTGGAAGGATGGAAGGTTGAGTCAACCTTGAGCTGGTCAGGATTGAACTCCAGACAGTGGGCAGAGTTAGCCTGCAATACTGCATTCTAATCCCAGTACCACCCTAGTGCTTCATGGTCACCTGATGGCATGCAAAATTTCTCATCAATACTTTGAAAACAGAACTGAAAGGAAACCCTGTCAGACAAATGTAATCACAGGAAAGAAAAGTAGCTTAAAATATTTTGATGAAAAGCACTAGAAGTCAAGGTGTGTAAACCCATAGAAAAAAGAAAAGTGGATATTTCTTGATGCAAAAAAAAAAAAACCGGAGACTCAAACGGGAATTATTCCACATGGAAAGCTGAAGTTTATGCAACCATTAAAATATTGTAACAAATGAAATGCAAATGGGATTGGTCACAAAAGGGCTCAGAGTACCCAACTCAATATGAATATGAATTTTGAGCAAGAAATTCTACAAGAGTGCCACTCAGTGTCAAGAAAGTGAAACCAAGACAGAAATTCAGCTTTATGAATAAAATGAGATCAGCGGGACTTGTCAGAAGAATGCAAAATCTCTGAAAAAAAGAAGTTGCAGCAGAAGGAGCAGGCTGAAAATCTCTTTAAAGAGGGGGCAATATCAAATGACAACGGAATTTAATGAATCATGAGAGAGAAAACCAAGCGCCACGAATCACAGAAATAAAAGCTTACAAATGGATAATAAAAACTTCTTAATAAAACCATCAACAATAAAACTAACAATCCTTAAAAACAATAAAGAGAAGAAGAAGAAGAAAAAAATCTGAAAGGTAATCTTAACAGTCTGGTCCTGGATTCCATCTTTTCTTACAAACAAAAGAGAAACAAAAGAGTTTTCTGTCCCTAAGAAAAGACTCACATAACTGGTGTCCTGCACAAGAAAATCAGATTCATGGTTGTATTATTCTGATGACCACAAACAAGACTTACAATGGATAATTTTAGCTGAGGCAGTTTTAGAACAACAGAGCAAGAAGGGACCTTGGAGGTCTTCTAGTCTAACCCCCTGCTCAGGCTGGAAACCCTATACCATTTCAGACAAATGGTTGTCTAATCTCTTCTTAAAAACTTCCAGTGATGGAGCATTGACAACTTCTAGAGGAAAGTTGTTCCACTGATTAATGGTTCTAACTATCAGGAAATTTCTTCTTAGTTCTAGGTTGCTTCTCTCCTTGATTAGTTTCCACCCGTTGCTTCTTGTCCTGTCCTCAGGTGCTTTGGAGAATAGCTTGACTCCCTCTTCTTTGGGGCGGCCCCTGAGATATTGGAACACTGCTGTCATGCCTCCCCTAGTCCTTCTTTTCATCAGACTAGACATCCCCAATTCCAGCAACCGTTCTTCATATGTTTTAGCCTCCAGTCCCCTAATCATCTTTTTAATTACTTGCTCCTAAGGTTTTATGTTGTTGTTCAGTCACTAAGCCATTTCCGACTCTTCGTAATCCCATGAACTGTAGCACACGAGGCCCTCCTGTCCTCCACTGACTCCCTGAGTCTGCCCACATCCATGTTCAATGTGTTGATGATATGATCTAATTATCTTATTAACATAAAAGATAAAGGTTCCCCTGCACATGCGTGCTACTCATTTCCAGCTCTAGGGGCAGTGCTGATCGCTGTTTCTAAGCTGAGGAACTTAGAATGGCTGGCATGACTAAACGCCGAAGGCGCACGGAGCGCTGTTACATTCCCACCAAAGTTGGCCCCTATTTTTCCCTTGCATTTTTTACATGCTTTCGAACTGCTAGGTTGGCAGAAGCTGGGACAAGTAACGGGAGCTCACCCCGTTACGCGGCGCTAGGGATTCGAACCGCTGAACTGCCAACCTTTCGATCGACAAGCTCAGCGTCTTAGCCACTGAGCCATCACATCCCCATATAAAATTAATCAATCAATCAATGTCTCTGCTTTTTAGTATGCTGTCTAGGTTTGCCATAGCTTTCCTCCCCAGGAGCAAGCGTCTTTTAATTTCTTGGCTGCAATCCCTATCTGTGGTGATCTTGGAGCCCAGAATATAATATTCTGCCTTTTTAAATATTCCTCAAAATATTTCATTTTTGTAAGGGAGGGGGCTTCCCACAATATCTTGGTAAGGC
This sequence comes from Pituophis catenifer annectens, assembly GCF_029215685.1. Lineage (NCBI taxonomy): Eukaryota > Metazoa > Chordata > Lepidosauria > Squamata > Colubridae > Pituophis > Pituophis catenifer. The sequence goes on from NW_027256884.1 coordinate 121,355,801, forward strand.
CATACTTGGAATCAGGGGTGGTATTCATTTACCTTCGCTACCGGTTTGCAAATATGAGCGTGTATGCAAGAACCTTCCGCACATCCTCAGAGCATCAAAATCGGAACGTGATGATGTCCAGGTGGGTGGAGCCTCCCGCAGCTGCCGCTACCAGTTTGCCCGAACTGGATAGATCCGGATGAAGACCACCACTTCTTGGAATACTGCATCCAGTTTTGGTCGCCACGATGTAAAAAAGATGTTGAAGCCCTAGAAAGACTGTAGAGAAGAGCAACAAAGATGATTAGGGGACTGGAGGCGAAGACAAAATACCACTGTGCCACCAGGGCTCCTGAGATGCCCTTGAATGGCAGCCTCATCAGGGATATTGAAGCAGTGGTGAAATCCAAATTTTTTTACTACTAGTTCTGTGGGTGTGGCTTGGTGGGCATGGTGTGGCTTGGTGGGCGTAGCTTGGTGGGCGTGGCAGGGGAAGGATATTGCAAAATCTCCATTCCCTCCCCACTCTGGGGCCAGCCAGAGGTGGTATTTGCCGATTCTCCAAACTACTCAACATTTCCGCTACTGGTTCTCCAGAACCTGTCAGAACCTGCTGGATTTCACCCCTGTATTGAAGTATCCTAAGACTACTTTCCGGGATTCTCTAAGACCACAGTAAAAATTGTGGGCCGCAGGGTGAGTAGTACATCAACTAACCATCTCTGTTCTGTCTCTGTGATCCAGTGAAATTAACGGAAATGCTTTCAGCCAGTTCTCAGAATATCTTCCTGCTGAGACAGGATTTCTCTATATAATTACAATTATATCCTTCCCTCATTCCTCTCTTAACCTCTTGTTACGCTGGTCTGCTTCCTTCTCAGTTCACCTTTCCAGGTCTTCAAAGGAGAAAACAGATCAAAGAAACTTTTCTATAAGTTCGATCTGCAATCTTTAACAGAGATGTTGCTCGCCTAAATTGTCCTATTATGCTGGGTTTCACAACTAATTGGAGCAAGTAAATTCTTTCTTTTTAAAATTGTTTCATTATTATTATTTTATTATGACACAATATGACAATCACATAACATACAACATATAAATATCTCCTCTTTTTTAAAAAAACAATGTTTCTTTGTGGTCTTCTTTCCGTTTTGTATCTTTCCACCCTTATCTCTTTTACTGTTTCATTTTCTCCATTGTCCCTTTTTCTTTGGTTACATTGTATTTTCTAACACTAATAAACTTAATTTTATACATTTCTATACATTTATTATATACATGTTTTATGGTTTTAAATTCTTCCCTGTATTTATTATTCTTTATTTCTAGACTCAAGCCATTCATACCATTTATTCCAAATTATGTAATACTCTGTCTCTTCTTTTTCTTTAATTTCTTTTGCTAATTTGTCCATTCCAGCACATTGTAAAACTTTTTCTATCACTTCTTCGTCTGTTGGGAGTTTTTTCCTGTTTCCATTTTTGTGCATATGTTATTCGTGCGGCAGTTATGATTTGTAGGATCAGATACTTTATTTCTTTGGTATATGTTCTCGTAAGTATTCCTAGCAGGAATGTTTCCGGCTTTCTTTCAATTGGCTGATCTATTATTTTTTCTAGCCATTTCTTTATATTTGTCCAAATTTTTTTTACTGCCGGGCACATCCACCATAGATGGTAATATGTTCCATGAGTTTTCTTACACTTCCAATAAGTTGAGCTATTGTTTGGGAACATCTTTGCAAGTTTTGTCGGTGGAAGGTTCCATCTATAAAACATGTTCAACTGGTTTTCCTTGTATGCCGCGGATAGTGTTCATTTTGAATTTACTCGGAGCAAGTAAATTCTTTCACGCTCACAAAGCGCTAAGCTTGATTAATGTTTTGGGTTGTTATGTGTGTGTGAGACCAGTGGTGGTATTCAGCTGGTTCTATCCGGTTTGGGAAAACCGGTAGCGGCGGCTGCGGAGGCTCTGCCCACCCGCCTGGACGTCATCATGTCCCATTTTTGATGCTCTGCGCATGCTTGGAAGGCTCTGTTCATGTTGGAAGTGGCGCGAGTGAGCAAAGCAAGCGCATGAGTGCGTGCGCTTACATTTGCGAACCAGTAGCGAAGGTAAATCAATACCATCCCTGCCTGAGTCTCAATCCTATCCATTTGGTTAGTTTAGGATTCAGGATATTGCCGGAATCTCCAAAATAGTTTGATTAGAACAACCTGGTTATTACATGTTACATAAAATTTAATCTGGTATATCAAAACACAGTTGAGTCCCCAAATATATCTATATCGGCGTCGCAATATAGTCAGCTGGTGCCATCGCTGACTATTGGGGGTGAGTCTTTGCCCCCTACAGAGAGGGCTCGCAATCTGGGCATCCTCCTGGACACATGGCTGTCTTTAGAAGAACATATGATGGCCGTGGCCAGGGGGGCTTTTTATCAGGTTTGCCTGATTTGCCAGTTGCAGCCCTTTCTGGATCGTGACGCCTTGCGTACGGTCACTCACGCCCTTGTCACCTCCCAACTGGACTACTGTAATGCTCTCTACATGGGGCTCCCCTTGAAAAGCACCCAGAGGCTCCAACTGGTCCAGAATGCGGCTGCGCGGGTGGTTATGGGCGCAACTCGTTGTGCCCACGTGACACCCCTCCTGCGTGAGCTGCACTGGCTCCCAGTGGTCTTCTGGGTGCGATTCAAGGTGCTGGTTACCACCTTTAAAGCGCTCCATGGCATTGGACCTGGGTACCTTCGAGACCGTCCTCTGCCACCAGTAGCCTCCCACCGGCTAGTCCGCTGCCACAGAGTGGGTCTCCTCAGGGTGCCATCGGCCAAACTACCTGCACTGATGTTCCCCTTCTGAAAATTAACAGTGCAAACCAGAAGCAACATCCATTTGGATTCAGTGTCAGCTTAATTTTCCCATTGCTGGCAGTAATTTGCTGTCAGGGTACAGTTCTCATTTTGGCTTTGATGTCATTTTTGCATAGTTTCGACCTGTCCCACCCCTTTGGCTCTCCTCTTTTGGCACTGTCTTTTCCTTCCCTTACCCCGCACGGACACTGACCTGTCAAGAATTTCCCCATTGTGACTGGAGACAGGCTGCCTCTGAAAATCAGAAAAAAGGGGGAAATAAAAGCAATCCATGCTGGAATTTGATCAAAGGCAATTCTTTATGTGAAAGACGTGGTAGAAACTGGGGGAGCTCAGGATCTCTCCCCCCTCCCACTTTAACCAGCAGGAATCTCAGAGATGGCAACTTACAGAGTCACACATTATCTGTTCTCATCTCTTTTTCCTCAATAATGACATGATTTGGAGTTTGGGGTGCATCGTGTTTTTGCTTTCTTCCTGCCAATGTTTCTCCTCTTCTCTGCATTTGCAAGTCGCCTTATTCCCCCTTTTTTTCCTCCCCTCCATAAATGAGGTTGTAGGCAGAATGTCAGTCGGTGAAAAAAAGTACCCGGGGAACAAACTGAATTTAAGGACAGGAATTACAGACTTTCCTGCATTAAAATAAGTTGAACAGGAGTTGCAAATACTGTGCAAAGGCAAGACAAAAAGAATGATAGATAGATAGATAGATAGATAGATAGATAGATAGATAGATAGATAGAGGTAGGTAGGTAGGTAGGTAGGTAGATAGATAGATAGATAGATAGATAGATAGATAGATAGATAGATGTAGGTAGGTAGGTAGGTAGGTAGGTAGATAGATAGATAGATAGATAGATAGATAGATAGATAGATGTAGGTAGGTAGGTAGGTAGGTAGGTAGGTAGGTAGGTAGGTAGGTAGATAGATGTGTATTTTTGAGGTTTGATGGCGAATAACACCACTATTTTTTTGGGAGTTTCAATATAATCCTATTCTACTGCTGGAATGGCCTGGGAATAGCCCCGATCTTAACCCAACGGAAAATCTGCAGAGCCGACTAAAGAAACTTGTTAGTCAGAAGTGACCCAGCAATAAAACCCAGTTAATAGAAGCAATTGTTCAATCTTGGTTTCACATTATAACGGCTACAGAACTAAAAGGCTTGGTTAACTCCATGGGAAGACGTTGTAAGGCTGTAATTCATGCTAAAGGTTACCCAACGAAGTATTCACTGACATGGTGATAATTTTTGTATATCTTGTTTTTTCTACATGTTTCACTTTTCTTCTTTATACTGTAACCACTATTCTAACAGCGAACCCTTCATAAAAGTGATTGCATTACATTCTTGATTAAATTATCTTTCCATTGATATATAATTTTATGGTACTACTCCCCAAAAAAGTGGTGTTATTAGCTAGTTTTAGAAAATCCACTTTTCCCAAAAGGTTTCCACAATTTTGACCACTACTGTAGATAGATAGATAGATAGACAGACAGACAGACAGATATATATAGATTCAAATAACCCATTAACCAGCAGAAAGAAAAACAGAGGAGAAAATAGTTTTTCAAGATTCAGAATATTCAGTAGTAAATAAGGAGGAGCGATATGTAAAAAAAATAAATAAAAAGCACCATTCTTATTAGTTAAAACTAACCTAAAATCTAGAATTACTGAACCCCTGACAAATCTGAGGAAGGTACTGTATCTGATATTTTAAAAAAGAATGATCAGTGGGTATAGCTGAGGCGAAGCCATTCCCAGCTCAAACACATTCAAATGCTCTTATTTATTCTTGGTCTAATTTTGTATGCCACTGCATGGAACCTGGCAATCTTATATGTTATTTCCAGATTAATATAAGAAAGAAAGAAGGAAAGAAGGCAGGCAGGCAAGAAAGAAAGAAAGAAAGAAAGAAAGAAAGAAAGAAAGAAAGAAAGAGAGGGAGGGAGGGAGGGAGGGAGGGAGGGAGGGAGGGAGGGAGGGAGGGAGGGAGGAAGGAAGGAAGGAAGGAAGGATACTAAGGCTATTAGGAGAATGATCCAGGAGTTTTTAAACTATTAAGAGACGTGGTGGCGCAGTGGTTAGAGTGCAGTACTGCAGGCTACTTCTGCTGCCTGCCGGCTGCCTGCAATTTGACAGTTCAAATCTCACCAGGCTCAGGGTTGACTCAGCCTTTCATCCTTCCGAGGTCAGTAAAATGAGGACCCAGATTGTTGGGGGCAATAGGCTGACTCTGTAAACCGCTTAGAAGGGGCTGTAAAGCACTGTGAAGCGGTATATATGTCTTAAGTATTATTGCTATTCGGCATTCTTGGTTCTATCGCTGATGACCAGACCAAGCTTAGATTGTGCCATTTCCTGCTCCTGTCACAGACCAGGAATGCTCAAGGAAGCTACTTTTTCTAGCCAGCCTGGATTCATTATAGACTGTTTGCTTCTCCTCTTCCCCTTTCCATGGGAGAAGAAAGACGGGGGGGAAAAATAAAACTGCTGCTTGACATTTTAATCGTGAGGGCAACTCTGGCTTTTGCTAGACGGAGGTTTGTTTTATTTCATAATGACTTTTGGAAATTGTGAAGCTGCCTGGGGGGGTTTCACTTTCTCCAGACTTTGCAGTCTCAATTTCTTCGCAACCCTTTCGAAAGAAAGAGGGTCTTATTTTTTAAAAAATGAGCAAACAGGATAGTATAGACGCGGCCCACTATTCCCAATCAGGCAACCCTCTTTTCAAAGTAGGGAAAATGTTCGTATCTTAGGAAAATACTACCTAGGAAAATAGATTCCCATGGGAAGAATGCATTCAACGAAGATAGTCCTTGATTTACGACCACAATTGAGCCCAAAATTTCTGTTGCTAAGCAAGATGGTTATTAAAGAGCCGCGGTGGCGCAGTGGTTCGAGTGCAGTACTGCAGGCTACTTCTTCTGACTGCCGGCCGCTGGCAGTTTGGCAGTTCGTATCTCACCAGGCTCAAGGTTGACTCAGCCTAACATCCTTCCGAGGACATTAAAACGAGGACCCAGATTGTTGGGGGCAATAGGCTGACTGTGTAAACCACTTAGAGAGGGGCTGTAAAGCACTGTGAAGCAGCATAGAAGTCTACGTGCTACTGCTAAGTGCTATGGCTAAATAAGTCTTGCCCCATTTGATGAGCTTTCTTGCTAAAATTGTTAAGTGAAGCACTGCAGTTGTTAAGTTAGTTACACGGTTGTTAAGTGAATCGGGCTTCCCCATGGACTTCGCTTGTCAGGAGGTCAAAAAAACGTGACCAAGGGATACGGCAAGTCAGGTTGAGACAGGTTCAGATGATAAATTGCATGAATACCAGAGGTGGTATTCAGTAGGTTCTGACCAGTTCTGGAGAACTGGTAGCGGAAATTTTCAGTAGTTTGGAGAACCAGTAAATACCACCTCTGACTGGCCCCATCTCCCATCTATTCTCTGCCTCCCGAGTCCCAGCTGATTGGGAGGAAATGGGGATTTTACTGTATCCTTCCCCTGCCACGCCCACCATGCCACACCCACCAAGGCAAGCCACGCCCATCAAGCCACGCCCACAGAATTGGTAGTAAAAAAATTTGAATCCCACCACTGATGAATATGTATGCGGTGCATATGTGTGTTTGTTATTTGGATGAGTGGGTGAAAGGGTGGATGGATGGATGGATGGATGGATGGATGGATGGATGGATGGATTCTGTTGCAGACTGGTCCATTTAGGGAATCAGGGGGATGATCTTGACAGAAATAACCGAGAACTATTACCTAAGTAAAAGGGGCTGATTTCCTTTAACCTCAGGAAAGCAAGATATAACATTCAGAAGCACATCAGGCTAATATTTCCCTGATTCATTAAAATAAAAATGGGAAGGGAGTTGCCTCGACTTACGAGATGAGTGACATATACATTTGATAAATAAATAAATAAGAACAAAAGTAGAGGAAGCATGGTTAGATTTGCAAGAATCTGTTATTATACCCTGTCACCGTGATGGCGAACCTATGGCACATGTGCCACAGGTGGCACACAGCGCCCTCTCAGTGGACACGCGAGCCATCGACCCAGTTCAGCTCCGCCGTGCATCTGTTCTCTGGCGTGCATGCGCGGGGGGGTGCGGAAGGCAGAGCACATGCGGGGGGTATGTGCACATGCATGGGGGGAAGGGCACATATGTGGAGGTCGTGTGCACATTGCATTTGGGGAGGGTTCAGTCATGCACGCATGCATTCGGGCACTCAGTCCAGAAAAAGTTAGCCATCACTGCTCTATCATAATGATATATAGTTTTAACCTTTCTGTGAAATTGGAACTTCGTTCTGGTCTACCTAATGAGGCTGACAGGACAGAATAATTTCGGAGGAATAAATTGAAGGCTGGAAAAGAAAAAATAAGAGACTTCTCAGAAAGCTGAGCCACCACGGGCCTGGTGGCTCAGCAGATTGATAGCATTGTGATTAACACCAGCTGTCTGCAATTACTGTAAGTTCGAATCTCACCAGGCTCAAGGTTGACTCAGCCTTCCATCCTTTCTAAGGTAGGTAAAATGAGGACCCAGTTTGTGGGGGCAATAAGCTGATTTTGTATAAATATACAAAAGTATGAAGGCTATTGCTTAACGCACTGTAAACCGCCCTGAGTCTCCGGAGAAGGGTGGCATATAAATCATTTTTTTTAAAAAAAATGCTCCACTCTCTGAAGAAGAGTAACAGGTCGAAGAGCCAAAAGTAGGAGTGATGGCAAAGTTTAGAGATCAACTGGAACTAAATATTGAGAGCAGGTGTTAGCATTTCCCAGGATGGCTTTGAAACCAATGCTTTCCAGCAGGTGCCAATTCCAAAAATAAACAATAGCCTCCTTTGAAAGGAGAGAGGTATTTGTGCCTATATTTCCTCTGCTTTTGGAGTGAGAAGTCGGAGAAAAAAATTCCAAATCGAGCAAGAATAAAACAACAATTTCCAGTCCAGTTTAATTGCATCCCTAATAATTTACAAATCTACCCCCCAACTCACTTTCGCCTCCACCAACGTTTTTTAAACAATGCAACAAATTTAAGTTAAAGGCTTATTTCCTAAATACAGGCCGTAATACCAAAAGGCATTTCATAAATGCACATCTGTTTGCAAATTCCAAATTTAAGCCGGGGTCATAAATCGACGAGGAGACCCGGTGCAACTGTTAAGACAAAGAATAACACACACAAGCTCTGATGATAGCTAATTATCTGGGCCAGCATACATCTCTGGCTCCCCCCCCCCCGTCCCATCAAGGTTGCCATGACCTTGACAAACTTGGTTTGTCTTAGTTTGGAAGCAACTACATGTCCGGAATGAGTTTTCTTCAGGGAAATTGCCTAAAAAAGGAGATTATCCGTGAGTGAACAACAGTGAGGAAGTGATATTTCTTCAGCTAGATTTGCAGCTGAAATATCAGCCAAAGCTGATAACGGATGTTTCAAGCTACTCAGGATATTAAGTCGGCAATAAATGTGCGATCCAAAAACATCCTTTAACGATGAACTTCATCTGCCATCTCCTTCGGAATAAGGTGCAGCCTTTTTTGTTTTTTTTAACGTCTCTTCACAGTTTTTTAAAAAAGAACACTGACAGGAATATTATCCAATACGAGACGCATTAAAGCAGAGTAGATTTACAGCGATCCATATATTTCTAGCAGACACCGACCATATCTCAGAGAGACTTGTTTGGGGCTAAAATTTCAGTTAGGATCACCAACCTTTTGAAAAGGCTGATTGACACAAGAGAAGTAAAGTTCTAATCTGCAATTTTTGCTGAGGGGAAAATCGCACATCGGTTGGTACTGCTATTCCAAAGGTCACAAACCTTCGTCTTACGAGCTGTATTATTATTGGAAAGGAGAAAATGAGTTTTATTAAAAATAGCATATTCACAACAGTCCACATACCCAAGAATACAAGTAGTCCTCAAGTTGCAACAGTTCATTTAGGGACTCTTCAAAGTTACAACAACGGCACTGAAAAATGTGAGTGATGACCGTTTTTCACAATTACAACAGGGGTGGGATTCAAAAATTTTAGCAACTGATTCTCTGATTGGTTGCTGGGTGGGCGTGGCCATAGTGGACATGGTCTACTCGGCCTCCTGCACCACAGTGTGTGTGTGGGGGGGTGTTTTCGCCCTCCCCAAGCTCCGGAGGCTTTTCTCGAGCCTCCAGGAGGGTGAAAATGGCCTCCATCGGGCTCTGGAGGCCCTCCAGAGGCAAGAAATGGGCCTGTTTCCAAACTTCTGGAACTTCTGGGATGACGTTGTTCACCCTCCCAGAGCCTCCGCATGGGCTCTGCACTTACCGTGTTTCCCCGAAAATAAGATCCTGTCTTATGTTTTTTTGAACCCTGAAATAAGCGTTTGGCTTTATTGCCATGCACTCAAAAGCCTGATTGGGCTTATTATTAGGGGATGTCTTATTTGGGGGAAAACCTGGCATCCAAAACGAGCCACGTGGAGACTCCTGGGAGGGGTGGGGTGGGGTGGATAGGGACAACCAGTCCTTGCAACTACCGGTTCAGCGAACCAGATGTAAAATTAGCACCCAGTTCACCCAAACCAGTCCGAACCGGTTGAATCTCACCCCTGACTTACAACCTTTGCAGCATCCCATGCTATCAAAATTCAGATGCTTGGCAACTGGTTCATATTTATGACCGTTGCTGTGTCCCAAGGTCATGTGATCACCTTTTGCAACCTTCTGACAAGCAAAGTCCATGGGGAAGCGAGATTCACTTAACAACCAGGTTACTAACTTATCAACTGCAGTGATTCACTTAACAATTGTGGCAGGAAGTATTGTAAAAAAAGGAGCAAAACTCACTTAATGACCGTCTTGCTTAGGAATGGAAATTTGGCAATGGGACAAAACTCACATAACAAATGTCTCACTGAACAACATAAATTTTGGGCTCAGTTGTGGTTGTAAATTGAGGACAGCCTGTATTTTGTTTTTAAGCAGGCTTTTAATTGTCTTTTAAAAAAATGGATTCTAAGCCGACGTCAATATTAATTAGGTTGCTTTCTGGAGCATTAACTAACAAATCAATGCAGAATTCTGACTTGAGGCATAAATGATCAGATTCAGATTATCATATTTTGAACACATTATGCAAAGTCTTAGTTCACTGGAGAAGTCTGTAATAATGGTGGCAATAAAAAGAAGAGACACTAGCAATTGGGTGGATTGGCTCGATTACAATGACAATGAAAAGAATAGAATAACAGAGTTGGAAGGGACCTTGGAGGTCTTCTAGTCCAACCCCCTGCTTAGGCAGGAAACCCTACACCACTTCAGACAAATGGTTATCCAACATCTTCTTAAAAACTTCCAGTGTTGGAGCATTCACAACTTCTGGAGTCAAGTTCTTCCACTGGTTAATTGTTCTAACTGTCAGGAAATTTCTCTTTAGTTCTAAGTTGCTTCTTTCCTTGATTAGTTTCCACCCATTGCTTCTTGTCCTGCCCTCAGGTGCTTTGGAGAATATCTGAGTGCCCAAGATCTGAAGGACCAGTTGAAGACCAATTTTCCTGGAGGAAAATCTTTCTATTGGATCCGTTAAGAGTTGGCATTATCTTAATGACACACATTCAATAAGAACCTAAGCAGTACTATGCTGGATTCGACCCCTGGATAATCTAGTTCAACAGTCTTTCCTCAGAGTGGCTAACCAATTGCACAACAAGGAGGCCCCCACTACTCTCCCAGTGGATGGCCTTCATAAGAAGGAAGGAAGGAAGGAAGGAAGGAAGGAAGGAAGGAAGGAAGGAAGGAAGGAAGGAAGGAAGGAAGGAAGGAAGGAAGGAAGGAAGGAAGATACCAATGCAATATAAGTCACCATTACTTTTATTGTAATAGCTGTATTAACAGAATCCTGTAAGTCTGAATGTTCTTAGATGAGATTTATGGACACTGTGATATTAGTTTAATTGTTTACACTGAGATTTTTTAAGGGGGAAGAGAGATTTTTCATTTTATTTTATTTTTTTCTACTCAGTCTCAGGGTTCATTAGAGTTGGAACAGGTCTAAGTAGAGATTTTCTCTCTCTCTCTCTCTCTCTCTCTCTCTCTCTCTCTCTCTCACACACACACACACACACACACACACACACTCCATCCATCCATCCATCCACCTATATACATGCTTTTTAATATTTTATTTCATCAATTGAAGAAAGAAACACCATGCAAAAAACCACATTGCATTGCATGAGGAAGATACCCTTCAATTTACTGGTATGAGTCTTTAAATCTGATTAGTGCAAATCAAAATTTTAAGTCATCTGAGGTGTACAAGAAGAACATAAAATAAAATAAAAAGGCAGTAAAATTAAACTTAAAATTGGAATGTTTGACTGGGATTCTCTGGCTTTTCCTAAAACTTCTGAATTATGATGATGATGACTCAAATATGTTTTGGTTTCAGCTGAACCTATTTTTCTATAAACAGCTCAAACATATTACTAAGGGGGTTATTGGTTATCTCCATCAACTTTGAAATAAGGAGCAAGGATATCCATACCAGTGAATCAATTAGAGAGTTGGTCTCTAACAGAAAGCCACGTGAAGAGACTAGAAGCATTTGAAATGTGGATTTTCAGACGGCTGTTATGTATAAGCTGGGTTGGCAAAATCAGAAAGGAGGAGCTGATAAGCCACCTGGGAAAACCAAGGAAAAACATCAAAACCATTAAAAAGCGAAAGTTAGAATATTTCGGACATGTGATGTGACACCTGGAAAAATACGGCATATTTCACTTAATCCTCCAAGGAAAGATTGAAGGCAAACGAGGTCCAGGCAGAAGGTCATGGCTTCAAAACCTAAGGGACAAAACTTAGCAGCATTTTTCGTACGGCTGCTGATAAAAATGGGATTCTCAACATGATCGCCAACATCCGATGACGGATATGACACAAGAAGAAAAAGTGAATCAATAGCAAAAGGTCTTCAAAAAGATTAAGTACATCGCCCCTGATCTACTTAGTTAAAACCAATGTTAAAAAAAAGTTTATTTTCCATGTCTATTGGATTCCTCAAAGGATGGTTAAAAGAAGCTTGCTCTGCTAAGATTCTATTTTTTTTTAGCAGCTCAACATTGTTAATGTTGATTATTTTTCAAGTATGAGAATGTGCTTTTGAATTTATATTTTCAAAAAATGAAGAATGATGCATATATGTTGCCTTAGGGACATCACTGAGAAGATAATTACTCAACTCAGCAAAGAGTTACTTCAGATTGCCAATCTTGGATTGTAGAACACGTTCATTTTGTTTATAAATTGGTACTCTATCGATGAAATGGAAAGGCTGTTGAATATTACTCGTATAGTCAAGGTTTAATGCTTCATTTAAAAAAATCTCAATATATTAATATATGATTCAGCCTGCCTAAAAATCTTTTGGAGAGCCTCAGCAGTAATTAAGAAACTGTCAGTTAAGTATTAATATCAACAATAAGACGAGTTGTTTAAAAACATTTGCAATGTTACTACTGAGGGGGAAAAAAGTATATATTTATCACTATTGAGAAGCCACGCAGATTTGGTGTTTATTAAATTGTTAATTTGTAGAGGCTAATTAATAGAACTTGAACTTAAGTTGGAATATTGTAGGATATATTTGATAGGCCAATTAGTAGGAGTATTTATCTTAAAGCACGATATTTTATATGGGCACAGTAAGTACTTCGCATAAATTGGCCTTAATTTGTTGAAAAGATAACAGAACAAGACAGTTGGAAGGGACCTTGGAGGTCTTCTAGTCCAACCCCCTACTTAAGCAGGAAAACCTATACCATTTCAAATAAACTGACACAATCTTAGAGGTTATCATCTGCTTGTTAGACCGTATAGGAGCATCTTTCCAGAGATCTGGATAGTCCTGACCCTATAAGATCTTGGAAAACAGGCATCTGGGGTCTTGTGTAGTTTATTGATGAATGATGTTTTTTAGTGAGACACTGTCAGTCCCAAATAACCAGGAGTATTAGTTGAGTTCAAAGCATAGAATAAGTTATTATTGTTACCTAGTCTAAACTAAATCTGATCAACTAACAGTGAATCTAGAAAAAGAGGGCTGTGAAAATATTTACAGATCCCTCACATCCTGGACATAAACTGTTTCAATTCCTACCCTCAAAATGACGCTATAGAGCACTGCCCACCAGAACAATTAGACACAAGGACAGTTTTTCCCCGAACGCCATCACTTTGCTAAACAAATAATTCCTTCAACACTGTCAAATTATTTACTAAATCTGCACTACTATTAATATTCTCATCGTTCCCATCACCTATCTCCTCCCACTTATGACTCTATGAGTGTAACTTAGGTTAGGAGCCTGGTGGTGCAGTGGACTAAACTACTGTTAAAGTAGTATTTAGCTGCCAGCTGCCTGCAATTACTGCGAGTTCAATTCTCACCAGGCTCAAGGTTGACTCAGCCTTCCATCCTTCCGAGGTAGGTAAAATGAGGACCCGGTTTGTGGGGGGCAATAAGCTGATTTTGTATAAAATAGAACACCACTTAGGGAGGGCCAAAAATCCTACTAAGCAGGTATATACAAAAGTATGAAGCTATTGCTTAAAAGCATTGTAAGCTGCCCTGAGTCTCCGGAGAAGGAACGCATATAAATCAAACTAATAAATAATAAATAAATAAACTTTGTTGCTGGTATCCTTATGATTTATATTGATATTGTTTCCTACTATGATTTGATTGCTTATTTGTACCCTATGGCTATCATTAAGTGCCGTGATTTGCTTAACAACTGTGGCAGGAAAAGTTGTAAAATGAGGCCAATCTCACTTAGCAACTACCTTGCTTAGCAATGGAAATTTTGGGCTCAATTGTGGTGTAAAGTTAAAGCAGGGGTGGGTTCTAAATTTTTTTACTACCGGTTCTGTGGGCGTGGCTTATTTTGTGGATGTGGCTTGGAGGTCATGTGACTAGGTGGGCGTGGCTAGCTGGTCAGAGTCATTTCTGGAAGGTCCTCGCATTTACGACCAGTCCTCGCACTTACGACCCGACTCATTTGTTTGCTTTTAACACTGATCAGCTGTAGGATGGCCCTTTGAAGCCCCGCGGCAAGAGTTTAAACAGTTTTTTTCCCTCTAGTCATCAGCTGGGACTCAGGAGGCAGCAATAGATTGGGGATGGGACCAAATAAAAGGTAAGAATAACGTGAGGGGGTGGGAGGGGGGGAGAATCAGTTCGGTGACGTCATATCGTCACCGCTCCTGGCTCAGCCGAACTGGACCGAACCGGGAGGAACCCACCACTGAGGTAAAGGTTCCCCCTCGCACATATGTGTTAGTCGTTCCTGACTCTAGGGGACAGTGCTCATCTCCGTTTCAAAGCTGAAGAGTCAGCGCTGTTCGAAGACGTCTCCGTGATCATGTGGCTGTCATGAATAAATGCCAAAAAATGTGGTTGTAGGTAGAGAAAATGAACACAGGTAACCTGTCTTCATTTTCTGCTTCAGAACACCAAAAAACAGGATTTGTGTCCTGGAGGCCTAGTAAAGTTTTTTTTTAAAAAAATGGAATACACTGTGTATGGGGGTAGAAACTTTCTACTCAGTGCTCACAACAGGAGAAGTAGCTACCTACCATTTCTCCCCAGTCCATCCTTTTCCACTGCAAGCACTATTTTTAGCTCCAGACAAGCAGATGCAGCTTAGAAAAGCGACAATATTATTTTCTGGGCAGGCGGAAGCCTTTTCCAATCTTGCTGCAAAGCCAAAATGGAACCAGCGGTTTAGAGACCCAACAGTAATAGAAGGAATGCACATCAGCGAGGATGTTGGGTCAGGAATTCTGGTAATGAAGGTTCTTACACTTGAAACGGCTGAAATAAAGTGAATAAAAGAAAATGAAAGGAATGAACAAGCCCCTAGTTCGGGCAAGGACGATAAGGAAACCACAGCAGTTCTTAAAATAAAGCTGGCTCAAAAATACTTTATTGTATCGGATGTGGGCACAGATAATTTTTGTAACTTTTAAACCAGGGGTCCAGTAGTGGGATTCAAAAAGGATACTGTAAAATCTCCATTCTCTCCCCATTCCAGGGGAAGGTTACTGCAAAATCCACATTTCCTCCGAATCAACTGGGATTCGGGAGGCAGAGAATATATGGGGGTAGGGGCAGTCAGAGGTGGTATTTACCGGTTCTCCGAACTACTCAAAATTTCCACTACCGGTTCTCCAGAACTGGTCAGAACCTGCCGAATACCACCTCTGCAGGGGTCCCCAAACCTTGGGCAGCGGCCTGTTTGGAACAGGGCCATACAAGTAGTGGACAAGCGATAACCCTTGATTTGTCCAGACCTGAATAAACATGTGACTTAAAAGACAGAGTTTGGGCTTTGTCTCTTTGTCTATGTCTTGCTGCACCCAGTTCCCTGCCTAACAGAGATGTTTGCATGAGTCCCTCAAAAACCAGGAAAAAAAAAAGTTGCCACTTCCCAAAGCAATATCCTGGGATAATATTTCCCAGGCAGATTAATTTCTAAACCTGCAAACAGATACTGACATTTCCTGGAATACACTCCCTGGGATTCTCTCGGACTTCTGAATTAAGTGATTTAGTTCCATCAGGCAGTCTTAAACATGTCTCAAACTTTGATGTAAGTCCCAAAGAATCAATGGGTTGTATTCACAAATGTGAGTATTTTTTTTTTGTTTGCAGATATATAGTGTATACAATGTCACAACACTAATGAAGGTTAACTTCATTCCATTTTAGAGCCAGACACCGATTGATGGTTCCAGGAGTATTGACTTGAAATAAACTTTCTTACTGTCTTGGCTTTCTGTTCATAGCTGATTTCTAGTGCTTGACAATTACTGAAATGCACTTGGGGAATTCAATAGAGTTGGGCAGATCAGAAAAAACTGCACTCGGTTCTCTATTAAATGTCTGCAGAGAAAGTTAAAGTAAACTCCAAAATAGCATCACTAAAAATTAGACATTTTCTAACATCCTGAGAATAAGGTAAAAAAAAATAGAAGTTAGAACCAGTTGTGGATGCTCCAACACTGGAGGTTTTTAAGAAGAGATTGGACAACCATTTGTCTCAAATGTCATAGGGTTTCCTGCTTGAACAGGGGGTTGGAGTAGAAGACCTCCAAGGTAGCTTGCAACTCTGTTATTCTGTTATTCCATTATTCTTTTTCAGGGTAATCACACTTCTGAGAACCTTCAAGGAATGGTATTATTACTAATGCAGGCAACCAAATGGGCTGAATTTATATTTTTCTTTATGCTTAGTATCTTCCAGCTCTGTTGGCTTTAATCCTTGTATCCTTTGTCCAAAACCACATTTTGAAGTTGTGGGATCAGGTTTTTTGAGATGCTCAGCAAACGTGGAGATTTTTCAAAGGTGTCCTTTGAATGGAAGGCCTTCTATGAATCCTTTGTGAGTTTTTACAATGTGTATGTGGGATACATCACCGCAAAGTGATCCAAATCGTCTTCGCATCTATGATACAGCAGAAAGGAAAGATGTCAGACAATAGAACTTTATAAGGCACAGAGAGAAGTTTTAGAAAGATGTCTTAATTTAACTTTCTAACTTAGTCTAACTTGAACAATATAGCTTTATCTACTGTATATGCCAAATTCAAGGAAGGAAGGAAGGGAGGGAGCGAGGGAGGAAGGAAGGAAGGAAGGAAGGAAGGAAGGAAGGAAGGAAGGAAGGAAGGAAGGAAGATTTAGTCCATATCTCACGTTCAGAACCTCTCATCAGTCACTTAATGTTTTAAGCTTTCATCCTATCCCAGTCATGCTTTCATTCTTTTTCTGTGTGCATATATGGAATAAATGGATATATGGATAAACATACTGTATATATCTGCATCAGATACATTTCCAGAAAGAAACTCACCAAACAACTACCATACATGTCTAAGGTGATTCTCAATCTTCCAGGTCATGGTTGTCTCAAAAGTGCTTTTTTTTTTTCAAGAGGCAACTGGATTTTCTTGCTTTTTTTCCTTTGGAAATGTTTCACTTCTCACCCAAGAAGCTTCTTCAGTTCAGTGAAGATTGGTGTGAGGCTACAAAAACTAAAAAGAAAAAAAAAGACATGTTGAGGTTCTTCTAAACAATTTCTTTTATTGTTTCCCACTTATAGACAGAAATCCTGCCAAACTAAAATAGACTACTTACGCTATTAAACATATACTCCAAGAACTATGATGTTGAGACTCTAGAAAGAGTGCAGAGAAGAGCAACAAAGATAATTAGGGGACTGGAGGCTAAAATATATGAAGAACGGTTGCTGGAACTGGATATGTCTAGTCTGGTGAAAAGAAGGACTAGGGAGTGACATGCTAGCAGTGTTACAATATCTCAGCGGCTGCCACAAAGGTGAGGGAGTCAAGCTATTCTCCAAAGCACCTGAGGGCAGGACAAAAAGCAATGGGTGGAAGCTAATCAAGGAGAGAAGCAATTTAGAACTAAGGAGAAATTTCCTGACAGTTAGAACAATTAACCAGTGGAACAACTTGCCTGCAGAAGCTGTGACTGCTCCAACGCTGGAAGTTTTTAAGAAGATGTTGGATAACCATTTGTCTGAAGTGGTGTAGGGTTTCCTGCCTAAGCAGGGGGTTGGACTAGAAGACCTCCAAGGTCCCTTCCAACTTTGTTATGTTATTCTATTCTATTCTATTCTATTCTATTCTATTCTATTCTATTCTATTCTATTCTATTCTATTCTATTCTATTCTATTCTATTCTATTCTATTCTGGAGGAGCTAGCTTCACTCTCTTTCTCACACATAAACCATCTAAACTTCACTGTCCTCTGCTCCTCTGGAATACACTCCCTTCCTCCTGGGAATCCAGACTACATTCCACCACAGCGAGGATCTCTTATCTTGGGACTAAATTGCAGGACAATAATATACTGGTGTTTACATGTCATTAACTAGGAGATACATGGATTGTACCAATACATGTTTACGAAGCAGGGATTTTTTTTTAATTGCATGTTTACTGTTTTGATGTAATGCTATTAATTTAATCCTCTTACCCTTTATCTTACAAATTGCAAATCCAAGTATGTCCTTATTAAAAGTCATTGTGTGGGGGATGGGAAGTCTGTTCCTTTTTGAAGCCTTGGCAAGCTTCGCACAGAGAGTTGTGGAATCAGACAATAGGCCCATCAGATCTGTTAAAAAAAAACCACACAAAAATCTTTATGTAAGCTTTAGTGAGGCATACAATCCCTCAATTGCTGAAGTATAGATGCTAATGACAGACATTCACTGCGTCGGTTTTACAATCAACAGACAACTGTTGATCAGTCACTCTATCAGAGTGACAATTGTGGGATCAAATTATGACACAATCAAGTTTCAGTTAACCCGATGTTAGTCCATCGCATGTTTAAGGGATGGTCGAAACAGGAGCTTGTGAGTCAGACAAATGCTGAAAAGGGATTCCCTTACAAATAACCTTGTTAATAACATGATACACCTTCAACAGCTTTTGTTGGTCAGTAAATTTTATGGCAGCTGAATTGAATCCTCCACCTTTCACAATGGTGAAAAAAGTAAGGTTCTACATTTAGGCAAGAAAAACCAAATGCAGAGGTACAGCATAGGTGGTACCACACTCAGTAGTAGTAACTGTCAGAGGGATCTTGGAGTCCTAGTGGACAATCACTTAAATATGAGCCAGCAGTGTGCATCAGCTGCCAAAAAAGCCAACACAGTTCTAGGCTGCATTAACAGAGGAATAGAATCAAGATCACGTGAAGTGTTAATACCACTTTATAATGCCCTGGTAAGGCCACACTTGGAATACTGCATCCGGTTTTGGTCGCCATGATATCAAAAAAGATGTTGAGACTGTAGAAAGAGTGCAGAGAAGAGCAACAAAGATGATTAGGAAGTTGCTGGAACTGGATATGTCTAGTCTTATGAAAAGAAGGACTAGGGGTTGACATGATAGCAGTGTGCCAATATCTCAGGGGCTGCCACAAAGAAGAGGGAGTCAAGCTATTCTCCAAAGCACCTGAGGGCAGGACAAGAAGCAATGGGTGGAAACTAATCAAGGAGAGAAGCAACTTAGAACTAAGGAGAAGTTTCCTGACAGTGAGAACAATTAATCAGTGGAATAACTTGCTTCAAGAAGTTGTGAATTCTCCAACATTGGAAGTTTTTATGAAGAGATTGGACAACCATTTGTTGTTATGAAGAGATTGGGCAACCATTTGACAGTGATGGCTAACCTTTTTGCTGTCGCATGCCAAAAGCAGGGGGAGCGCGGGGGGGTCGCGCGCATGCCCACACCCATAATTCAATGCGCCCTGCACATGCACGCACGTCCCTTCCCCGCTTTTGGCACGCAATGGCCCTGTGGGCCCGGTAGGCCTGTTTTTCGCCCTCCCCAGGCTCCATTGCCAGCCTTCCCATCTCTCAAAGAAATTCCCATGTGCCATTACAAGGAAGGACAATTTGGCAATGGACTCAGATCACTTTCTGAGATTCCTTGTCTGTGTTTTTCTTACAAAGCATCTGTTTGTCTTCGACAGATTAGAGTGAAGAGTGAAGGAAGGTGGGAGGAATAATTCCCTTTTATTTCAGTCTTGCATATGGGTTGCAGCAGTGAGCGAAGGACATTTCTGCTGACTGTGCTTCTGAATCTGATTACCATGCCAGCCTCATCACATTAACGTTCCACATGCAAACCAGCGATGCCATAAAAGGACATTTCATCTTTTTCTCGTTGGAATCTTCCAATACTTAAGATTTTATTCCCTTCAGAACAAAAAATCTGTACAGTTGCCTAGCTGGCTTTATCTGCACAACACAGATAAAAAAAACAGTCCATAAGATTGAAGAATGCTCAACTCTGAGGAAGTTGAAACTTTCCCACAATTTTTTTTTTAAAAAAATTGATTTACCTCAGTGTGCTCTTGGCGGTATATTCCATGTAAGCATTATTGTTCTGTTTGACCCAATTTCAGTTGCTGCTTCTGAAGCTCCACAGCGAGTTCCAGAAAAGTTCTCTCTCTTTCTAAAAAAAGAGAGCAAACATTCTTCACGAGAAGTAGACAAAAATGGCAGAATTGGTATTGATTAATTTTATATGGGGACACGGTGGCTCAGGGGCTAAGACGCTGAGCTTGTCGATCGAAAGGTCGGCAGTTCAGCGATTCAAACCCCTAGTGCTGCATAATGGACTGAGCTCCTGTTACTTGTCCCAGCTTCTGCCAACCTAGCAGTTTCAAAGCACGTAAAAAATGCAAGTAGAAAAATAGGGACCACCTTTGGTGGGAAGGTAACAGCGTTCCATGCACCTTTGGCATTTAGTCGTGCTGGCCACATGACCACGGAGACGTCTTCGGACAGTACTGGCTCTTCGGCTTTGAAACGGAGATGAGCACCGCCCCCTAGAGTTGGGAACAACTAGCACATATGTGCGAGGGGAACCTTTACCTAATTTTATACGACATTGAGAATGATGAGCTTTAATAATTTGGTCTAGTGAACTAGTGGATCAGATTCAACAATATGGAATTATCTTTGGTTGGCTTTTCCAGGTACCCAGACAGAACTTGGTGTACAATCAAGCCTACTGCCAGGGTTCCGACGGATGCCCTAATTAAATCATGAGCCTTGAGCCAAGCTTCAAAAGAAATCGAGTTATTTATTAGGAGCTCCATATTGGCACATTCCCAAATGAAGCCAACTCTGACCCCACATAATTTATGGCCCCAATCATGACCCTGTTTCCCTCCTCCCCCCAGGGCATGTCATCAATCACATTCGCCAACAGAACAATTTCGCGGGTTGTAGAGACCACTCCCCTCCAGCCACTGTGGGTAACCCTGGGAGACAGCCTTGAGAAAGATATGTCTGGAATGCACTCCTGTCTTTGGCTGCCGGCTGCTTCGTCGGTTTCCCATCCCTCTTGCCTATGGCAACTCGAGAGCAGGCCAGGGATGCTTTGCGAGTCGACACCTACAATTAAAACACTCTTCAATCACCTTTAAAAGCAATTAGACATAAATATAAACACCACTGAGATGGTAGATCAGTGCAAAATACTTATTTGTCCAAGATCCAAGAAAAACTTATTTGCCCAAGAATATCAGATCTATAAACTAAATACTCTACAGGTAAGAGCATATACATATATTCACTCTACAGATTAAAAACTCTACAAATTTTTGTCCCAAAGGTGCTTTTTCAACAAGCAACTGGACTTTTTGGTTTTTTCCTTTGAAGATGTTTTGCTTCTCATCCAAGAAGCTTCTTCAGCTCTGACAGGATAGTAGGGAATGGAAGGATTTATATTCCTTGCAGACAGCTGGTCATTTGCATCCTTTTTAAAGAGTTGTTGAGGCCACTTGGAGGTTTAGCTGTGTCCTCAGGGTCACCTGAGTCACTGAAAAATTGGAGCTCTGCTTTCTGCAGGATGTTTTTCTGCCCTATGTCCCTTCACTGTTGAACACAGACTCAGGCTGTTGGGGATGAATCTTTGTTGACAATAAAGTTATTCTAAAGTCGTCTTCTTCTTCTTCTTCTTCTTCTTCTTCTTCTTCTTCTTATTATTATTATTATTATTATTATTATTATTATTATTATTATTATTATTTTATTTATTTCTTTACAACAAAATATTTATTCACACACAGATCGTGACGGGAGCTTTACACAATATATTAACTTCAGTCAAGATATACAAATAAAAAATAAAATCTATACTAACCTTATCCTTTTTTTATTCTATTGTTCAACCAGATATACCATTGGTCCCAACATTGAAAATATACGGAATCCTTTTGATCTCTCAGAATTTTTGTTAACCTGTCAGCTTCCGCATATTCGATAATTTTTCCCAAAATCAAATCTTCAGCCAGTAGGTCTTTCCCCTTCCAATGTTGAGCAAAACATATTCTTGCTGCGGTTGTGATATATGTAATCAGACACCATATATTCGTGCCTATGTTATCTGGCCTAATATTTAATAGATAATATTCTGGTTTCAATTGAAATTTATATCCCGTGATTTCTAATATCCACCTCTGTATAAATCTCCAAAATTTGATTACCTTAGGGCAGGTCCACCATACGTGATAGTAAGTACCTATCTCCCCACACTTCCAACAGTTTGGGGAGAGTCCTGGGAACATTTTGGCTAATCGAGCAGGAGGAAGGTGCCATCTATACACCATCTTATACAAGTTTTCTTTGTAAGTGGTTGCCATCAGAAGTTTCAATTGTTTCATCCATATTTCTTCCCATTTTATCAGTTCAATTGAGTAACCAATATTTCTCCCCCAGTCAGTCTTCTAAAGTCCAAAGTTGTCTACATCTGAAACGGAAGCACAAATTGTCTCTGTAATCTGCAATTTTCTGGAAATCCATTCATAATCCTGCATCATTCAAAGAGTGCTCATCCCAAAGTGCATAGCTAAATGTCTATGCAGATGCTCAGTCATCCAGGTCATTGTTGTCCCAAAAGTGCTTGATCCCCAACAGTGAAGGGACATAGGGCAGAAAAACATCCTGCAGAAAGCACAGCTCCAACTTCTCAATGACTCAGGTGACCCTGAGGAGACAGATAAACCTCCAAGTGGCCCAGGGGTGGGTTCTACTTACCTTTACTACTGGTTCGCAATGGGACCACACATGCGCAGAAATGTCTTGATGACATCCAGGTTGGTGGGCAGAGCCTACTTTCGGTTTTACTACTTGTTCTTGCGAACCGGTCAGAACCGGGGGCAACCCACCACTGAAGTGGCCTCAGCGACTCTCTAAAAGAATGCAAATGACTAGCTATCTGCAAGGAATATAAATCCTTCCATTCTGAGCTGAAGAAGCTTCTTGGCTGAGAAGCAAAATGTCTTCAAAGGTAAACAAGAAAGTCCAGTTGCCTCTTGAAAAAGCACCTTTGGGACAACCTTGACCTGGATGGTTGAGAATCCCCATAGACATCTACAGACTTTTGTTGCCTTTACAGAGAGGAAATGTACCAAAATAAAGCTAATCTTCCAGGTCTATTGGGAAGGCAGCATCTCAGTAGGAAGATCAGCAGATCTGTTTTCATGATTTCGCCATAGTTCTAAAGAATATTACTCTTGTTCCCTGTCTGACGTCAAGAAGCAAATCTGTGTTTTTAATTTAAATCCTTACTTGATATATATATGTATGTGTGTTTCATGAAAGTCTATCTTTATTGCTACCATTGCAAGAGAAAGCAGACACCATATGACAGAGTTGAAAAAGACTTCAGGGATTAAAAAGTTGAGTTACACCCTTACTGAATTACTCTTCAGGCTTACAGCTTTCAATACTACAAAGCGAACGAAGATGCTGTAATAACAACCTGGGATGAGATTGTGTGGAACCTGCAGCTGATTTCCTGCATCTTGTTGGGCTGATCTTCAGCCTGTAATGGTGTCATCAGCTGGAGATCAAAGCAAAGCACAGCAGATGTTGAGTGAAAACTAGGACCATCTGGACCATGCGAATGCTTCCTTGTTCAAATGAGAGAGAGAATGATCAACGGTTGTTATTCATGGAAGCTAAGGATCTGGTTTGGTCTAGTGCAGGGGTCTGCAACCTTAAACACTCAAAGAGCCATTTGGACCCCTTTCCCACAGAAAAGAAAATACCGGGAGCCACAAAACCCTTCCTGTGCCTGACTATTTCTTGAGCGGCCACAAAACTAGCACATGTAGTTGAATTAAATGTTCTGTTTTCTTCTGAAACTTTTCTTTTCTTGGATTTATCCATGGTTGGCCTACCGGTGGCTGAAAAGCTCAATAAATTGCGTGCTGGCAGGTGTCGCACATTGGTGGTTGTGACGCATATTTTGAGTGACAAGGAGCTGCAGCAGAGGGGTGAAAGAGCCACATGCGGCTCCAGAGCCGCAGGTCCCTGACCCCTGGTCTAGTGGTTAAGGCACCAGACTAGAAAGTGGGAAACGATGAGTTCTAGTTCCACCTTAGCCATTGTTGGAAGAAATGTGCATCTGGGTTCAGTTCCAAGTGGGGAGAAAGACACTGGAAACATAGAGACTGCTTGAAAAGATGGTTTAATGGTGGGCAGGACCACATAGTTTTGAGGTTCTGGGCAAAAAAGCACATGGGTGAGAGAGATTTATACCCTCTGTTGGGCTTTTGAATTTGAGCTTGTGTTCTGATTGGTTGTCAGACTCCCATGGGGCCATGCAGGGGTAACTTTGTAGGTTGTCTTTTGAGTCCCAGGCTTGGTTGACTCTTGCTGGGTGATGATGTAATGAAAGAGCTTATGGCTCTGCCTGAAGGAGGTATATCCTTGTTATGTAGAATAGACTGGTCCAGGCCTTAATGGCCCATTGACAAAGGTGGGGTGGGGAGGTAGGTTTCTACCTCCATTTTAGGGGAAATATTCTGCCCTTTTAATATTTCCTAAAATATCTCATTTTCCTAGGAGAGGGGTGGGTGCTTACTTCCTACACCATAAAAGTGCCAGCTGGGTGACCTTGGGCCAATCATTCCCTCCCCACCCCCCACCCAACTTATGGGATTGTTGTGAGGAAAAAATAGGAGGAGGAAGGTATGTTGAATAGGTCCACTGCCTTGGGTTATTTGTAAAAAATAATAAAGGTAGAAGAAAAATAAATAAATAGGAATTTCCCATTTTCAGCCAACCAAGAGCAACCAAGATGATTAGGGGACTGGAGGCTAAAACATATGAAGAACGGTTGCAGGAATTGGTATGTCTAGTTTGATGAAAAGAAGGACTAGGGGAGACATGATAGCAGTCTTCCAATATCTCAGGGGCTGCCACAAAGGAAAGGGAGTCAAGCTATTCTCCAAAGTACCTGAGGGCAGAACAAGAAGCAATGGGTGGAAATCCAAACTTCTTGGATGAGAAATAAAATGTTTTCAAAGAAAAAACAAAACAAGTCCAGTTTCCTTTTGACAAAGCACCTTTTTTGTTATTAGTTGCGAAGTCATGTCTGACCCATCGCGACCCCATGGACAACGTTCCTCCAGGCCTTCCTGTCCTCTACCATCCTCTGGAGTCCATTTAAGCTCACGCTGACTGCTTCAGTGACTCCATCCAACCACCTCATTCTCTGCTGTCTCCTTGTTTTGCCCTCAATATTTCCCAGCATTAGGCTCTTCTCCAGTGAGTCCTTCCTTCTCATTAGGTGGCCAAAGGATTTGAGTTTCATCTTCAGGATCTGGCCTTCTAAAGAGCAGTCAGGGTTGATCTCCTCTAGGACTGACCGGTTGGATCGCCTTGCAGTCCAAGGGACTCGCAGGAGTCTTCTCCAGCACCAGAGTTGAAAGGCCTCAATTCTTTGATGCTCAGCCTTTCTTACGGTCCTTCACATACATTGCAACTGGGAAAGCACCTTCGGGACATGCCAAAATTTTATTTAATAAAAAGGTTTATTCTGGGGCTTGATTTTACCTCAGACTTGATTCTACTCTTTATGCTTTTAGTATCACTGTTATTTTAAATAACAGTCCTCCCTTCCAGAATGCCTGTGTTTTTCCCCCCCAAAGGTCTAATTGAGGTGAGTTTAATCAGTTCAGCTCAGCTTGTTATCACATAATTTGTTTTAAATAG
Organism: Pituophis catenifer annectens; assembly: GCF_029215685.1. Lineage (NCBI taxonomy): Eukaryota > Metazoa > Chordata > Lepidosauria > Squamata > Colubridae > Pituophis > Pituophis catenifer. The sequence goes on from NW_027256884.1 coordinate 121,381,271, forward strand.
AATTTGTGTGCAAATTAGGATTCTGAACAGACACAGCAAGGATTCTGACTTGCTTCTCCGTTTCAAATATTTAATTTGCTATTCGGTTTCATTGGTATACCTTGGACAGGTAGTCCAGAATCCTTTGTGCCAGGACAGGCATCTGAGAAAGACCTTCTTGACTTTTTTCTAGGCAATTGAACAGAAACAAGCAAACATAACAATGATCTAATCAGTGGTGGGTTTCAAAATTTTTTACTACCGGTTCTGTGGGTGTGGCTTGGTGAGAGTGGCATGGCTTGGTGGATATGGCTTGGTGGGCATGGCATGGCTTGGTAGGCATGGCTTGGTGGGCGTGGCAGGGGAAGGATACTGTAAAATCTCCATTCCCACCCCACTCCAGGGGAAGGACACTGTAAAATCACCATTCCCTCCCCAATCCAGGGGAAAGTTACTTCAGAATCCCCATTTCCTCCCAATCAGCTGGGACTTGGGAGGCAGAGCATAGGTGGGGACAGGGCCAGTCAGAATTTTTACTACCAGTTCTCTGAACTACTCAAAATTTCTGCTACTAGTTCTCCATAACTGGTCAGAACCTGCTGAAACCCACCTCTGGATCTGATAAAGATCAAATTCCAGCCACTGCCGTGGAAACTGAATAGGAAACCTGGGATCAGAGTCTCTTTCAACTGAATCTTTCTCAGCTGTCGTTCTGACCTAGGCTTCCCCAGGAGCACGAAGCTGAGTCCTCGTCTCGATAAACCCCTTTTATTTCATTTACAGTGAATTCCTCTCCAGCAAAGTCTTTCCTCACCCACAGTCTTTCAAGATAGTTCACAATTACCGACCTTTATCAGGCTTGGAGAGTGGCCAGGCTGATATCTTTCAGACTCCACACTGGAACCAACAATACTTGGCAAGAATGCAGGAACAGATCTTCACCCAAATGAACTAATTGTCTCCTGCAAACTCAACTCCCCTTTCGCTCCTCTTTTATTCCCTCTGGGAGGGGCCATTCACCATCCACCTGTGGCTTTACTCCTGAGTCGACCCTTGTTCCTTAGCTGTTCCCTTCTCCTGGCAGCTCTGCACATGCACACACTGGGAACAGGATCCAGCTGCTCTTCTGCCTCACTGATGTCTGACTCTGAAGGCAACTAACAACTGTCAGACAGCCCTGGCCCCATCTCTGCCTCCGACACAGAGCCCTCGTCAGAGCCTTCCCCAGACTCCAGGACTGGTCCATGTTCCTCCCCAACCTCCTCACTGTCCAAATCTGCTGCCAGATCTGCTTGCCACTGGTGGGCCACAGCAGCTGTATATTCCTTGATCTCTAAAAAGAAGATAAGATGTATTTATTTATCTATTTAGAACAAATAATTCAAGGCAGAAAACACACTTAATATTCCTTCTTCCTCCTATTTTTCCTACAACAACAACCTTATGATGTGAGTTGGAGAGAGAAAGAGTGACTGGCCCAAGGTCACCTACCTGGCTTTCATGGCTATGGTGGAACTAGAATTCACAGTCACCCACTCCTACTTATGAGATGGCCAAGAGTCATGCTTTGATGTACAGTGCAGTTTTTCATCGATCAGCTCTCTCCTAGGCTTCCTAGTCTTGAATTAATTTTCAACATGGCTTGTGAGTCTCCATGACAGGTAGGAGAACACATGATGTTCTCTGCATTTTTACACTGTTTAGTGGAGGACACAAATGTTGAAATTCATACCATTTGTGTGATGAAGATGAAGGAGAACATAGGACATTATCATAATATTTTATGGACACCTAGAATCGTGGCGAAACTCTTCTAAATTAGGAATCTTGGTAACTAATGTAGAAAGTTACCCTTCTCCTAGAAGAGTGAAGTATTTTAGGAAATATTAAAAAGGCAGAATATTATATTTCCCCTAAAAGAGAAATGGAAATCTTAAGGGAGGCAGAAACTCAGAAGCTTCAATTCCCTGCTCCCAGCAGATATTTGGTGCTCATTCAGAAGGACTGGGCCAGCCTATCTACAAGACAAAAGACCTTCAGCTCCAAGGTGATGGGATTAAGACATGACCCTCCAGGACATAATAGGATTAACCCATCTAGCAGCAGGGCTCACTGCATTGCAAAACCTCTTAAGGACATTACATCAACCCAGGCTTCAAACAAACTTATCTCAGACAAACTCCTAAAATGGGAGTCGGACAGCAACCAATAGAATACCTTCTCTTGCTACAGGAACAGGAAGCTCAAGTTCAAAACCCAGAGAGGGTATAAATAACCCTCACTCTTCACTCCATGTGTCCAACTGCACCAGGACCATGTGCTTGATGGTTCTGCTTCATTAAACCATCTGTCCAATCAGCTTTCATGTTCCCAGTGTCTTTCTCCCCACTTGGAACTGAACCAGATGGATATTTCTTCCAACACTAAGAAGGCTTCAAAGGGGTAGAGTGGTTTCTCAAGAAATCACAACTATGAGATTTTCTATAATTTCCCACATAGAACCCCATGGGATTTGATAACAGGCTAACCAAACAAAGTCACAGAACTTTGCTTGCTGTCAGGTGCTAAGGGTCAGGATCAAACATTAAGTTCCTGTACTGAAGATTTATTATTCAAGCATATACAAGTAATCAGCTTACAAGCATGCATTTATATTAGTGGCCAAAATTGTGGAAACCTTGTGGGAAAAATTTATTTTTGAGGTTTGATGGCTAATCATACCACTTTTTTGGGGGGGGAATTTCAAGAAAAAACATATTCCACTGCTAGAATGACCTGGGAATAGTCCAGATCTTTACCCAATTGAAAATCTATGGAGCCGACTAAAGAAACTTGTAGGTCAGAAGCGACCCAGCAATAAAACCAAGTTAATAGAAGCAATCATTCAATCTTGGTTTCACATTATAATAGCTGCAGAACTAAAAGACTTGGGTCACTCCATGGGAAGACGTTGTAAGGCCATAATTCATGCTAAAGGTTACCCAACTAAGTATTAAGTGACATGGTGATAATTTTTGTATATCTCGTTTTTTTTACGTGTTTCACTTTTCTTCTTTATACTGTAACTGCTCTTCTAATAGCAAATCCTTCATAAAAGTTATTGCATTACATTCTTGACTAAATTATCTTTCCATCGATATATAATTTTATGGTACTACTCCCCAAAAAGTGGTGTTATTAGCTAGTTGTAGAAAATACACTTTTCCCAAAAGGTTTCCACAATTTTGGCCACTCCTGTAGTGACTGTTTGGAGTTACCACAGCACTGCAAAAAGTGGCTTATGACCATTTCCCACACTTATGACTGTTGCAGCATCTTCCATGGTCACACAATCAAAATTCAGATGCTTGACCTCTGGTGTTCATTAGGGTTTGCCGTGAGCTGGGGTCATATGATAAACAAACTCAATGGGGAAGCCAGACTGTGTTACCAACTTAACAATTGCAGTGATTCACTTAATAACTGTGGCAAGAAAGGTCATAAAACAGGGCAAATCTCACTTATCAACTGTGTTGCTTAGCAACGGAAACTTTAGCTCAATTTTAGTTGAGGTTGTGGATTACCTGTACATAAGACTGTAGTCATCTACAGTGTTTTCCTGTTTTTTCCTTCATAGGTCACGATGGTGGACGAGGCCTTCGCGAAACAACTGAGGGTCTCTGAGGCAGAGGAGGCGTGACCTAAGCAGATTTAAAGAAATATTATCTTTAATATTAGTCATCTAATGGGTCAGTAGTAAATTGGCAGTTGATAAGGGCATTCAAGGCAGGGGTGAAATGTTCCCGGTTTTGACCGGATCGCCTGATCCGGTAGCGAGGGAGGCGAGTGGTTCGGAGAACCGGTAGCAAAAATCCCTGCCCTCCCCCCCATTGCCCAGCTGAGCCGCACAATCATCAGAGGCTTTTTTTTTTAATTTTTAAAAGCATTTTTTCTACAACCACTTTGGCCAAAAAAATGCTTTTAAAAGTTTTTAAAAAAAGCCTCTGATGATCGTGCGGTTCAGCTGGGATCATCAGAGGCTTTTAAAAGCATTTTTTCTACAACCTCTTCGGCCAAAGAGGTTATAGAAGAAATGTTTTTAAAGGGAAAAAAAGCCTCTGCCGATCAGGCAAGTCAGCTGGGATCGTCAGAGGCTTTTTTTTAAAAAAAAGAAAGCCTCTGCCAATCAGGCAAGTCAGCTGGGATCGTCAGAGGCTTTTTTTAAAAAAAAGAAAGCCTCTGCCAATCAGGCAAGTCAGCTGGGATCGTCAGAGGTTGTAGAAAAAATGGTTTTAAAAGAAAAAAAAAAGTTGGCCATGCCCACTCAGTCATATTACCCCCCCTCCCCACCAAGCCACGCCCACAGAACTGGTAGTAACAAATTTTACATTTCACCACTGATTCAAGGGCATGTTTGACTTGGAACTTTTGTGGCAATGCAAGGATTCTAAACTGATGATGCATTTAACTCCACCCCCAGCTCTGACTGTTTCTCTCCTACAGCTGCTGATCGTATCCAGTATCAGCACTTGATGCTAAATAAGCTCTGTCAGTCCCCCAAACATGGATACAACCAGGAAAACATTATAGCACCGTCCAGGAGTGAATGCAGAAGGTTTCCTGTCTTGCTGACAGTGTCTCAGTTCCTTAACATGTAAGTAGCATTTTCTATGCATTTCTGTTTCCAAGCCACTTCTGAAGCCTGTGGGTTTTTTTCCAACCACTTGATCTCTGTTTTAATAAGGTGGGTTTTCCCCTCCTTTGTACTACTATGGAATTAAAGACCATGAATAAGCCTCTTTGAAGGCAGCTGAAAGCTCGAAGCAGAGGTTCAAGAAGGGAAAAGGAAAGGAAAGCGGATTGAACAAATAAAGGAGAATATTTGTAACTTGAAATGAAGGGCCCTCAATGTTCCCTGAGCTTGGTTGTTTCCTTGTAGACGTTTCACTACCCAAACTGGGTAATATCATCAGTGCACCGTTGGAGTTGCCTAGCTTGAATCATGAAATTCTGCACAACCGTCGCAAATTCATGCCAGTCGCCAAGCACCAGAATTTAGATCATGTGACGGTAGAGATGTTATGATGCTGGTAAGTACAAGGACCAGTCATAAGTAACTTTTTTTTCAGTGACATTGTAACTTTGAACAAATGTTTGTAAGTCAAGGACTACCTAACACATTTCAGTAGAGAACTACCTGTACAGAACTACCTGTAGAATGCAGGCGGAATACTGCATTCAGTTTTGGTCGCCACGACGTAAAAAAGATGTGGAGACTCTAGAAAGAGTGCAGAGAAGAGCCACAAAGATGATTAGGGGACTGGAGGCTAAAACATCTAAAGAACAGTTGCAGGAACTGGGTACGTCTAGTTTGATGAAAAGAAGGACTAGGGGAGACATGATAGCAGTGTCCCAATACCTCAGGAGCTGCCACAAAGAAGAGGGAGTCAAGCTATTCTCCAAAGCGCCTGAGGGCAGGACAAGAAGCAATGGGTGGAAACTAATCAAGGAGAGAAGCAACTTAGAACTAAGGAGAAATTTCTTGACTGTTAGAACAATTAATCAGTGGAAGAACTTGCCTCCAGAAGTTGTAAATGCTCCAACACTGGAAGTTTTAAAGAAGAGATTGGATAACCATTTGTCTGAAGTAGTGTAGGGTTTCCTGCCTAAGCACGGGGTTGGACTAGAAGACCTCCAAGGTCCCTTCCAACTCTGTTATTCTATTCTATTCTACCTGTAAATGTTTCACTTAGCAAATTGTCGTCGTAAATCAAGGACTGCCTGTACTCAAGCATGATCGAAGTAGAACAAAGGGAAACTCTTCTCTCCTCTAATTTGGGCATTTGAAAACTTCAAACAGAAATCTGCTTTCACGCTACAGTTGAGAGGTTATTCCAAAGTACTTAGGCCTCACTGTATTCCTATATTTTGATCCTTTTGCATTCCGGAGACAAAACAGGCTTTGATTAGCTTTCATAATTGGAAGCAGAAAGGGGGTTCTCTGTTGCACGTCTTTCGGATCAATATGACAAGCCGTGTATAAATCCGTAGAAAAAGCTTGATGTTTTATTGGATAACCTTGCAACGATCACGTCTTGTGATTTCCAAATTATACTTCTTCTCGTGATATCTGGCTATCTGCAGCCAGATATCACACCCCTGGCTCACGTTCCATTTGCAGTCAATCGCTTCTCCAAGACCCTTTTCCCAAAGCATCATCGTCAAGTCAGGCATTTCTGAACTTATAATTGAGTTCGCGCTCACAAACAGCGAACCCTTTGTTAAAGTACCGTATTTTTCAGAGTTTAAGATGCACCTTTTTCCCCAAAAGAAGAGGGTGAAAATCTGGGTGCGTCTTATACTCTGAATGTAGCCCCGTCCAGCCTCTCAAATGGTAGTTTCAGAAGCTAAAAAAAGCTTCAGAAATGAAGCTTCAGAAAAAAAGCCACCAAACAGAGCTTCAGAAAAAAAGCCTCTGAACAAAGCCTCTGAACGAAGTTTCAGAGGCTTTTTTTCCTGAAGCTGTTTGGAGGCTTTCAGAGGCAGAAAAAAACATTCTTCCTGAAACAGAGTTTCAGAATTTTCAGAGGCTGAAAAAAAAGCAAGGCACAGCTCACAACCAACAAATCTATTGCTAAAGTTCACCTCTGGGAACAGCTGATTGGTGGTATTCTGGGAGGCCCATCCACCCACTAATCAGCTTTTTTCTTATTTTCCTCCCCAAAAACTAAGGTGCATCTTATACTCCAAAAAATACGGTAAGTGCAGCCCACCTCTGTCTGTTTCAGTACTTCTATCATCCCTCTGATAATAAAATTAAAATTAAAATAATCTTTACATCTCTGTTCTGTGGAAGTGGGGCGTTTCTTTTTGCACCCAAGAAAAAGGGGGGGAACCCTATTTTCCTCAGTTGTTTTTATTTAATTGCATTCCAGTATGTATGTTTTTTGTTCTCAGGCTAGTATCATGCCATGCCAACTATTTCTTTTCTTTTTTAAAAAAATTGTTTTATTGAATTTTTATAATTAAACAATCATTATTCAACTCTTGTGCATGACTGTGACCATTTACATATCATCACACTAATATTCACTTATACTCTATACATTTTTACTAAATCTACATTCTATTATTTTCCTTTTTTTCTATTTTCGATCCAATCATACCATTTCTCCCATATTACGTAAAAATCTGAGTCCATCAATCTTTTCAATTCAAGTGTCATTTTGTCCATCTCGGCACAATCCAATATCTTTTTAATTACTAAATCTTCAGAGGGTATATTTGAGCTTCTCCAACACTGCGCGGAGGCCAATCTTGCCGCAGTTGTCATGTGTAGAATAATATATGTTGGGTTTTTTTTTCGTATTTCCTTTTCATTATTCCTAGAAGAAACAATTCTGGTGCGTATTCTATCTGGAAGCCTGTTACTTCTTGTATCCAACTATGTATTTTCATCCAATATTTTTTTTTGTTTCGGAGCATAACCATCATGTATGAAAGAAGGTACCTTGCTTTTGTCCACATTTCCAACAATTGGGATTTAAATTTGGATATATTTTTGCCAATCTAGAAGGTGCCAAATACCAACGGTAAGCATTTTATATTGATTTTCTTTATATTTTGCCGACTTGGTTAGTTTATAATTTGTATTCCAAATTGTTTCCCAATCCTCTAATTCAATATTGTGCCCAACATTTTTTGCCCAGGCTATCATAGTTCCCTTTATTATGTCCTCAGCTCTAGCCATGTCAACCATTTCTGTGTAGTCCTTAACAACCTAGGATTGGTTGTTAGCTTGCAGACATTTCATTACCCAATTGGGTAACATCATTAGCATTATTGAGTGTGGGGTTTGCTCCAGGGGTGGGTTCTAAATTTTTTTACTACCAGTTCTGTGGGCGTGGCTTATTTTATTGATGTGGCTTGGAGGTCATGTGACTAGATGGGCGTGGCTAGCTGGTCAGAGTCATTTCTGGAAGGTCCTCGCACTTACGACCCGACTCATTTGTTTGCTTTTAACACTGATCAGCTGTAGGACGGCCCTTTGAAGCCCCGCGGCAAGAGTTTAAACAGTTTTTTTTTCCCTCTAGTCATCAGCTGGGACTTAGGAGGCAGCAATAGATTGGGGGTGGGACCAAATAAAAGGTAAGAATAACGTGGGGGGGTGGGTTGTGGGTGCGGGGTGGGAGGGGGGGGAGAACCGGTGACATCACCGCTACCGGCTCGGCCAAACCGGACCGAACCGGGAGGAACCCACCACTGGTTTGCTCCCTGGTTATAGACAATAGCTGCCAGTGTTGGTGAAGGTTTGATTTTCTCCTTGGTAGTTCCTTGATCCGGATATTGTTTTTTGCCTGATAGTCTGTCTGGTGTTAATCCCTGTTTATCTGGACATTGGCTGATGAAGAGGATGTGTTCAGCTCTTTTTGTTCACTTCTTAACTTTTTATTGTCTCTTTTGAATGGTGTATAAATTTTATTTATTTGCATACCACCTTTGTTATTTTTTATAAACAACTTAGGGCAGCAAATACACCCAACACACCTTCCACCTCCTATTTTCCCCACAATAACAACCCTGTGAGGTGAGCTGAGCTGAGAGAGCATGCCTGGACCAAGGTCACGCAGCTGGTTTTCATGGCTAACTTGGGACTAGAACTCACAGTCTCCTGGTGATTGGCCCAAACTCACTCTGCTAGCTTTCATGCCTAAGGAGGTTCTAGAACTCACAGTCTTTCTGTCAACCCTGAAGATGAGCAGACCGAGGCCATTTTGAAGCTTCAGTGTTGCCACACTGGAGCTGAGGGATAAGGGAGAGGGGAATAGAGATAACTGGGGTTTTGTAGCCGAAGCAAAATACTTTCTCCTGGGAACCAAGGTCATTCTCACACCTGGTCCGAGAGGAGTGACGTTACCAGGCAACCGAATGGCACCTTGACTGGACCATGTGACTGATTGTTTGGGGAAGGGAAAAACTTTTACTTTTAATTAGGTGAAAACCACGGGAACCTTCAGAGTTGGTTTTCACCAGATCTGCACCAATAGGATACACCCAATAAAACTATTCTTCAAGGAATCTACCAGCCTCGGAGTTTTGTTTGCTGTGGATGCATTACTTGGAACCCTGACATTAAACTGACTCTCTGAGGCCGGTAGATTCCTCAAAGAATAGTTTTATTGGGTATATCAATTGGGTGATTGACCCAAAAGTCACCAAGCTGGCTTTCATGGCTTAGACTGGACTAGAACTCACAGTCTCCCACTTTCTGGCCTGGTGTCTTAATCATTAGATCAAACTGATTCAATCTCTCTATATATCTGTTGATGGCTTATATCAGGGGTGGGTTGCTACCAGTTCGCCCCGGTTCAGGCAAACTGGTAGTGGCAGCGGCGGGAGGTTCTACACACCCACCTGGATGTCATCAAAAATGTTCTGTGCATGCACACAAGTGCAGTGCGCTCACAAAGCGAGCACGTGCACTCGCGCACTCCCAATAGCAAACAGGTAGTGAAGACAATTGAAACCCACTACTGGCTTATATGTCCAAGTGCCAAATTTTGTTTCTGATTTAACCAACTGCTGCCTTGTTATGCCAACACTACGTTTCTTTAGTTCTGCTCTCTAATGAAGAGTCTCTATCCACGAACAAGTTCTTGTTCAATTTCAAGAGTGAGCAACCCAACCTGCATCTGGATGTTGAAGGAAATATAGTTCCTGGTTGGAAATAGCATTTGTCAATCAGTCTCCCATAACTCAGTGTCACACTGAGAATACTCTAATCAGTTTCCTGGGGGATTCCTAAAATAGTCCTTTGTTCAATCTTTTTCACAGCAGGACGTCCCCCCACCCCCTATAAACAAGAGGACTAGAATCCATGCAGTTGAAAGAGTTTTCTATATTCCTTGAGAACCAGGTCATAATTTGAGATATTCCAAGGAACTCAGAGCAGCGTGATAATCTGATCTCCAACGCCTTTATTGTTCTCTTTTTTCTTCTTCTTCTTCTTTTCCTCCTTTGTCTCCTCCTTTGCAGATAAATCAATGTTTGTGAAATCAACTCATGTCCTCTATTCATTTCCAGAGCACTGACGGTGACTTCGCTGCCACTGTGTGAAATCCCCCAGGGATGACCTAGAAACTGTTATCTGTAAATGGCTCTGAGATAATTTAATCTTCATGCTGTGTTAGTTTGGAGCAGGTAGTGTCAAGTGAGAAAGCTGATTGATTGGGAAGTTGTCCCATTGTATTCTCTTTATATAATGCAGTTGCTTAGCATACAGTTAGAGGACAAATTGTCAAAGCCTTGCAAGGGACAAAAGGTATGGGGGGGGTGGGTTTCCCCAACTCAGCAGCTTTAACATGAGTGGACTTCAACTCCCAGAATTCCCCATCCAGTGTGCTGGCTGGGGAGTTCTGGGAGTTGAAGTCCATACATCTTCATGTTGGAAAGAGTCAACTACTGTTATTCTACTGTTCAGTAGTGTCAAAAGTTGACACTACTGAAACAGTTTGAAACTGTCAACTACTGTTGTATTACTGTCAATAGTTGACACTACTGAAACAGTCAATGACTGTTGTACTACTGCTCAGCAGTGTCAGAAGTTGACACTACTGAAACAGTTTGTCCACTGGAGGGTTTCTACCCTTAGTAATGATCTTAATTGGCTCAATTTAAATATTAAATTTTAAAAGCTGGCAGTGGGAATGGTTTCCGCTGAACTGAGTTGGTTCTAAACGAAGTCCTTATATTTCAGTGGATTTTTTTTTCATTAGACTTTTTTTTTATCCTGCCTTTATTATTTTTATAAGTGACTCAAGGCAGTCAACATGTCTAATAGTCCTTCCTTTTTCTATTTTACCACCACAACAACAATAACCCTGTGAGGTGGGTTGAGCTTAATGTCTGGCCCTAAGTCACTCATCTGGCATTCATGCCTAAGGCAGGACTAGGACTCACCATCTCCTGGTGATTGGCCCACAGTCACCCAACCAGCTTTCATGCCTATGGTAGGACTAGAACTTGGCATCTCCTGTTGATTGGCCCACAGTCACCCAACCAGCTTTCAAGCCTATGGTGGGTGGGACTAGAACCCACCATCTCCTGTGATTGGCCCACAGTCACCCAACCAGCTTTCAAGCCTATGGTAGGACTAGAACTTGGCATCTCCTGGTGATTGGCCCACAGTCACCCAACCAGCTTTCATGCCTATGGTAGGACTAGAACTTGGCATCTCCTGTTGATTGGCCCACAGTCATCCAACCAGCTTTCAAGCCTATGGTGGGACTAGAACCCACCATCTCCTGTGATTGGCCCACAGTCACCCAACCAGCTTTCAAGCCTATGGTAGGACTAGAACTTGGCATCTCCTGGTGATTGGCCCACAGTCACCCAACCAGCTTTCATGCCTATGGTAGGACTAGAACTTGGCATCTCCTGTTGATTGGCCCACAGTCATCCAACCAGCTTTCAAGCCTATGGTGGGACTAGAACCCACCATCTCCTGTGATTGGCCCACAGTCACCCAACCAGCTTTCAAGCCTATGGTAGGACTAGAACTTGGCATCTCCTGGTGATTGGCCCACAGTCACTCAACCAGCTTTCATGCCTATGGTAGGACTAGAACTTGGCATCTCCTGTTGATTGGCCCACAGTCACCCAACCAGCTTTCAAGCCTATGGTGGGTGGAACTAGAACCCACCATCTCCTGTGATTGGCCCACAGTTACCCAACCAGCTTTCAAGCCTATGGTGGGACTAGAACCCACCATCTCCTGGTGATTGACCTACAGTCACCCAACCAGCTTTCAAGCCTATGATGGGACTAGAACCCGCCATCTCCTGGTGATTGGCCCACAGTCACTCAACCAGCTTTCATGCCTATGGTAGGACTAGAACTTGGCATCTCCTGTTGATTGGCCCACAGTCATCCAACCAGCTTTCAAGCCTATGGTGGGTGGGACTAGAACTTGGCATCTCCTGTTGATTGGCCCACAGTCACCCAACCAGCTTTCAAGCCTATGGTGGGTGGGACTAGAACCCACCATCTCCCGTGATTGGCCCACAGTCACCCAACCAGCTTTCAAGCCTATGGTGGGACTAGAACCCGCCATCTCCTGGTGATTGGCCCACAGTCACCCAACCAGCTTTCAAGCCTATGGTGGGACTAGAACCCTCCTTCTCCTGGTGATTGACCCACAGTCACCCAACCAGCTTTCATATGCTTATGGCGGGACTAGAACTCACAATCTTCTGGTTTCTAGGCAAGTACCTTAACCACTACACCAAACTGGCTCTACAGTACGTACTCATAATAGAGAAATTATTTACAGGCTAACCTATCCCAGATTAGGCAGAAATCTATTTTACTTTTCCATGTTTTCATAACGAAAAAGAAGTACTTGCTTTGTTCGACATATTGTCATGCTTTGCCGCTAGATGCTAATGTAAAAAAAAAAAAAAAAAAAACCCTTTGGAAAAGGATAGTGAATGCAATCAAGTATTTTTACTATCTGCAAAGAAATGTAGAACAGGACCATTTCTTTTCTGTTACATTAAAGAAAAACACTTCTGTGAACAAGCTTCCTATTTTATCTGTATTGCTGTACAGGCTATATACACGGTTATATAGGAACTGCCAAAAAATAAATGTGAGAATGAGCAGGCTAGAGAAATCTGGGATTTACACCGTTTCTGCATTCTGCTGTTAACACCCCTTTCCATTCAAAATGCTTGTGTAATTGGTGTTAAAAGGCATATGGTCATTCACAGAGCTTTCAAGAAGTGCATGCATTCATAGAAGCAGGATGATTTATAATCTGACATACATAGAATGGTATCCAAAATTGATATTCAATAGATTTGCCATAATAGGGCCTTTGTAGAAAACCTGGAGCAAATTTTTTTTCATTATACTTCACATCTCCAGCAAATACGATTGTTGCAAATTTTTGATAGCTTAAATGGGGAAAATACTAGCTGAACGAGCTCTTATAAAATCTCTTCTTGAGTTTTACATGGAAAATTACTTTAGGAACATTTAACCAAATCCATATCCCTTCTGAGGTCATTCTTCCCAAATTCATCTCCTCTGAACATCACCCAGCCGTTTTATTTAAGACTATAACTCTATCAAAGAATTTGCCCAGTCTTGTTTTTGATGCACTTCCAGAAGTGAATACCCAAAACTTGTTTATCCCCCTCAATAAACTACAATTCCTTAAAAGCATTCTTACCACATGGGGGCTCTGAAAATAAAATAAAAACCTAAAGCATCTGTAATGTCTCATCGTTAAGCATTTATTACATTTCATTTTTTTCCATGCAATTCTGCTTTAACGAAATCATTTCCATCCTGAGCTTGAATACCTCTTAATGCATCTTTGGTTTGCCTTTTTTTTTTTAATCGTAATAAATAAATAAAAAACCAAGGGAAGGCCATAAGGATTAAGCATATTTATAAGCATAAACCAAATTAAGCCTCACATTTCGGTACATGGAATTAGATTTGATAACAACCACATTTAATTTGTCAGAGTACCATGATAAATTGTTCAGAGCAGTTGATATTTCAATCACTGACCCTGGCTATACCCAGGATGATTTTATAATAATTTCCCTTTGCTTGCAGGAAAACTAATAACCTTTCTATTTCCACTGATTTATGCAAAATATTGGTAGTATGATCTTCTTTGCCTTTCAATACAACCAAGTAAAATCTGAAATCCTTTTCTCCATTTTGCTAGTGTCTAGAAATTTACAGTGGAACATTTAAAAGTAATCATAAGATGTCCAGTTATTTATTCTCCAAAGAAAATTATCAACTCATTTCAAAGCAAACCCACCTTAACATTGTTAACAGAGGCTTTACCAAATTTTTCTTGTGAATTTCTTCATGAAGCTGTATATGCTACCTACACTAAGGCGTTGTTATATTATTTTTGCAGTATTATTCTGGGCTTTAATGATTTTTTAAGAAAATGATTGTAGCCAGAGGTGGTATTCAGCAGGTTCTGACTGGTTCTAGCGAACCGGTAGCGGAAATTTTGAGTAGTTTGGAGAACCGGCAAATACCACCTCTGGCTGGCCCCACCCCCAATCTATTCACTGCCTCCCGAGTCCCAACTGATTGGTGGGTCTGCTTTTATTGCCCTGCACAGAAGAACAGAGCTGGAAGCAGGTTATTGGGGTGGGGAGGGAATGGGGATTTTGCAGTATCCTTCCCCCAGGAGTGGGGAGGGAATGGGGATTTTGCAGTATCCTTCCCCTGGAGTGGGGTGGGAATGGGGATTTTGCAATATCCTTCCCCTGGAGTGAGGTGGGAATGGAGATTTTGCAGTATCCTTCCCCTGGAGTGGGCTGGGAATGGAGATTTTGCAGTATCCTTCCCCTGCCACACCCATCAAGCCACACCCACCAAGCCACATCCACAGAACCGGTAGTAAAAAAATTTGAATCCCACCACTGATTGTAGCATCTTTATGTTTCTTATTGACAATCTGAAAGTAATCTGAAAGTGATATTACTGATATTAATGTATTATAATTATCATACATAATTTTTATCTTTTGGTCAATCAGACCAGGAAAAGGCCTTGATAAATTCGTGCAGTTTTCCTGCTATGAACTCAAAAATGGTTTGCCATTGTCCACTTCCTAAGCAGAGAGAGAATGGATAGCTCTGCAGACAAAGGCACTGTAATTTAACACCAGCTGTCTGCAATTAAAGTAAGTTCGAATCTTGCCAGGCTCAAGGTTGACTCAGCCTTCCATCCTTTCTAAGGTAGGTAAATTGAGGACCCAGTTTGTGGGGGCAATAAGCTGACTTTGTATAAAATATTCAAAAGTATGAAGGCTAATGCTTAACGCACTGTAAGCCGCCCTGAGTCTCCAGAGAAGGGCGGCATATAAATCATTTTTTTTTTTAAAAAAAAGAATGACTGGCTCGAGGTCACCCAGTTAGCTTTGTACCTAAGGCAAGACTATTAAAAACTATGAGTGACAAACAAACTACGGGACTTACCACCATGAGACCCTTGTTTAGGCAAGGAAGGACTGTCTATCTGTCCTTTTTCCTATGTCCTTCCCAACATGGCTGATTTCCTGTCCTCATCGCCTCTGCAACTGTCCCCCTCTTCCTTTTGTAGCATGTCAATGTCAAAAAAACAAAAAAAAAAAAACACACCAAACCAATGACAGGACAACATCTGAAGGCCAACAAGGAATAATGGATGGAAACTGATCAAGGGGAGATTCAACCTAGAAATAAGGAGAAATTTTCCGACAGGGAGAACAATCAACCTGTGGAACAGAAGTTGCCTTCGGAAGTTGTGGGAGCTTCATCACTGGAGGCTTTCAAGAAGAGACTGGACTGCCATTTGTCAGAAATGGTGTAGGGTCTCCTGCTTGGGCAGAATGTTTGTGTGGACTAGATGACCTACAAGGTCCCTTCCAACTCTGTTAATCTGTGAAACATCAAACTGCGTTGAGTACCAAATTCAATGAATTTTGAAGCAATTGATTACTGAGATACCACTGTACTCTCTTTTCTGGGATCTTGAGCAGGAAATAGGTAAAAGCAGGGCTTAAAATGCACCCAGAACCGAGGTGGTACAGTGGTTAGAGTGCAGTACTGCTGGCTACTTCAGCTGACTGCTAGCTGCAGTTTGGCAGTTCAAATATCACCAGGCTCAAGGTTGACTTATCCTTCCATCCTTCCATCCTTCCAAGGTGGGTAAAATGAAGACCCAGATTGTTGGGGGCAATAGGTGACTCTGTAAACTGCTTAGAGAGTGCTGTAAAGCACTGTGAAGCAGTATATAAGTCTAAGTGCTATTGCTAAGTGCTATTATGAGCCAATATGTTTCTCCCATAGGGATAGATGGGGAGAATTCTTATAGAATATTTTCCCGACAGACATGGGAAGATCTGGCTTATTTATTTTTTTAACTTGACCTTTTCTTGTTGGCTTCTGCCCCCTATGCCGCATTTGGTCCATTCCGTTCAATTGTACAGAAGTAATCATGCTGGTGGCCAGAGAGACAAATATTCGAGTTTTCTTTCCTTAATTTCTTTCCAAGATTTTGTTTGATGGGCAAAAATAAAAAAAAGACGCTCATGTTTAACTTGGAAAGCTCTAGAAGTGTTTCTTTTTTATATAATTAAAATTCTTTTCCATCATTAAAACTCAGCAGGACCTGAGCTACTGCTGTGAAAGAAATGAGTTTTTGGATTGATTGAGTCTTGTTTCTTAAGGGTGAAGAGCATCCTAGAGAAGTTTTATAGAACAGAAATTGAGGGAACACTCAATTCTTAGCTTTTGGGCTTGGCCTGTGCACTTAATGTTGCTAAGCAAGATGATCTCACCCTTGGATCCAAGAAGTGCTCAGATCAAGAGTTTTCATTAAAGTTGCCTAGGAATAAGCAAGTTCGTCAAAGTTCTCACACAAAAGCCAGAAAGAAGCTACTTCAGGCCATGTCTTGATTTGCCAATTTGGCATTCCAGTTCCTGGTATTTTAATTTCATTCTTCTATAGACTGGTTCCAAGTGAATGAATGAATTCCTTTGTTATGCTTTGAGCAACAAGTAAACCTGTTGTTGATGATGTTGTTGCTTTCCATCAGTCTGCCTTCTGGAGTTGTTAAAAACCCATAAATCAAAACTGTATTTTTTAATGTCTTGCATAGAAAATAGAATCACGACTCACAGAACCAAAATTCTGGGATGATATAGGAAATTTGAGTCCATCCCCAATTCAGGCAATTATCCATCTCAAACAGATGTTATCCAATCTCCATGTTGCTCCACATTAGTTGCTGGAAAGCCTTCCACCATTCTTGGTCATTGGTTCCATCCTTCAATTACAGTTAGTCTTCAACTTATGACCAGAAGGGTGCCCAAACTTTCTGTTGCTAAGATAGACAGTTGTTAAGTGAGGTTTGACAACCCTTTGGACAATCTTTCTTGCCACCATTGTTAAGTGAACCATTGCAACTGTTAAGTTAGAGTAACATGAATATTAAGTGAATCCGGCTTCTCCATTGAGTTCGCTTGTCAGAGACCCACAAAAGGATCACATGACCCTGGGATATTGCCACCATCATAAATATGTACCAGTTGCCATTTTAATTTTGATCATGTGACACCAGGGGATACTGCAATGGTTGTAAGGGTGAAAAACGTCAGGGGTGAAATCCAGCAGGTTCTGACAGGTTCTGAAGAACCGGTAGCAGAAATTTTGAGTAGTTTGGAGAACTGGTAGTGGAAATTTTGAGTACTTCGGAGAACCGGCAAATACCAGCTCTGGCTGGTCCCAGAGTGGAGTGGGAATGGGGATTTTGCAGTATCCTTCCCCTGCCTTGCCCACCAAGCTACACCATACTCACCAAGCCAAGCCCACAGAACCAGTAGTAAAAAATTTGAATTTCACCACTGAAAAATGCCCATAAGTCACTTTTTCAGGGCCATTGTAACTTTGAACAGTCACTAAACTGATGTAAGTCGAAAATTACCTATATTCTTATTGTTACCATCTCCATTTGTACCATTTACCAGTAGTTGAAATCTACTTTTCTAATTTACATCCATTATTTCATGTTCCATGTTCTAGAACACAAGAGAACTGATCTTGGCTCTTGGCTCCATTTAGATATTTGAAAGGTGCCATCTTATTTTCCCATTCAAGGCAAAACATTTTCAGTCCTGTCTTCATAGAAATCAATCTTTAGATCCTTCATTCTCCTCACTGCCCAATTCTAACAAATTTCATTTCTTTTTCCTGATTTGTCCTTAAAGTCCAGCCTCAAGAATATAATGCAATGTGCAAAGTGAGCCTCTGAGCAGTACTATTCATTCTAAAAGTAGAATTAATACTCCCTGTTATTTGGAAACCATACCTCCGGTGATACAGCCTGACCTTTTCAATTGCCACACTTCACAATTGAAACATATTCATAGTTACTATTACCGTCTTTGGATAAATCAACCCATTTAATTTGTCTACCCCCAAGATAAGAACTTTGCATTATATGCTATTAAAATCCATTTTGTTATTTTGCAGCCCATTGCTATAGCCTATCAAGTGCATTCTTCTAGGATAGTGACTATTAGGATTCCATACAGAAGAGGGTCTCTAGAACACACAGGAACATAAGTGCACGATAGAGAGAGAGAGAGAGAGAGAGAGAGAGAGAGAGAGAGAGAGAGAGAGAGAGAGAGAGACAGACAGACAGACAGACAGACAGACAGACAGACAGACAGACAGACAGACAGACAAGAGGCAGGCAGGCAGGCAAGCAGACAGACAGAAAGACAGACAAATAAGAGACAAGCAGACAGGCATGACAGATAGACAAACAGACAGAGAGATAAGAGACAGACAGACAGACAGACAGATAAGAGACAGGCAGGCAGGCAGGCAGACAAATAGATAAATTGCATGGTAGCCTAGTGGTAAAGATGCTTGCCTCCCACTTGGAAGGTTGAGAGTTCAATCCTAGGCAGTGGCAGATATTTCTCTCCTAGTGTGCAAAGAAAAAAATATTTGCTGTGAACTCTGTGTAGGTGTCAGGAAGGGCATCTGGCCAGTAAATACTCAACTCCATACAGTTGCCCTGACTCTACCCAGAATAATATATACGCCTATACACTCACACATATATGTGCACACACACACACACACACACACACACACACACACACAGAGAGAGAGAGAGAGAGAGAGAGAGAGAGACAGACAGACAGACAGACAGAGAGAGAGAGTATATATAATATCTGTTTATCATGCCATCATGTTTACAAGAAAACTACAAGGATGTTTCCATGAAGTTACCGGGAACTGAGATTGATTTGAAGAAAACTAACTTCTTTACCTCTGGGTGTTACAATGTTATGCCTTATATTTCTCCAAGGCTGAAAGTAGCTATTTAATCACTTTTTTAAAAGTTAGAAATGGGGATAGAGGTATATTGATTTAAAATCATTCCTGAAGGATCATAAATGAGGTAGTTAGGAATTTCAGACCATGAGCTGTAAGTTGCCACTTCTACAGGCAACAGGAAGAAGCATAGAGAAAAGGTTCGTCCATAACTTGAACCAACATATTCTGCCAAATACTCTAGTGGTGGTATTCACTTACCTTTGCTACCAGTTCGTAAATGTGAGCATGCGTGTGCATGCACTCGCTTTGCTCACACGCGCCACCTCCATGCATGTGCAAGACCTTTTGCGCATGCGCAGAGTGTCCAAAATGGGACGTGATGATGTCCAGGTGGGTGGATGGAGCCTCTCACCACCACCGCTACCGGTTTGCCCGAACCTGTTAGAACCGGCAGAATACCACCACTGCAATACTCCTCAGAAAATCACTAAGCTACACTAGATACTTCAGCCTCTGGACTGGAAGGCTCCAGTTTGATTGTCTCTGTTCCTATACTTTGAAGAGATGGCCAAGACTTGAAGCATTCAGAGCTCCAAATGAGCTTCCAGACCTTTTGAAAGCCCTATGGGGATGCTGTGTTGGTTCATGTGTCTGATTCATCTAGTGCTACTCCTATATTCTACTACTGTGATGGCGAACCTATGGCACGTGTGCCACAGGTGGCATGCGTAGCGATATCAGTGGGCACGCCAGCTAAGCTCTGGCATGCATGCGCGCACTGGCCAGCTGATTTTCAGGCCTTTTGGGCCCACCAGAAGTAGGGAAACAGGCTGTTTCCTGCCTCCAGAGGGCCTGGGGGCGGTGGGGAAGACCCATTTTTCTTTCTCACCTGGCTCCAGATCCTCTCTATGCATCTGGGAAGGGTGAAAACAGCATTTCCCACTTTCTCGGAGGCCCTCCGAAGGCCTGAAATGGCCCATTTCCCAACTCCCGGTGGGACAGGAAGTCGTGTTTTTTGCTGTCCCCAGCCTCCAGAGACTCCTAGAGAGGTTCTGGAGGCTGGGGACAGCAAAAAACGTCACTTCCTGTCCCACCGGGAGCTGAGAAATGGGCCGTTTCAGGCCTTCAGAGGGCCTCCAAGGGGGTGAGGAAGGCTGTTTTTGCCCTTCCCAGATGCATACAGAGGATCTGGAGCCAGGTGAGAAAGAAAAACGGGCCTACCGGGCCTCGCATGCTAGGAGCAGGGGGGAGGGGGGCTGCGTGCACATGCGCAGGGCAGGGCGCATAGAATTATGGGGGTGGGCATGCACACACGCGAACCTTCCCCGCCCCCCCCTCTCCTAGCACACGATGGCAAAAAGATTAGCCATCACTGTTCTACTACATCAACAAATGAGGAGAATGAAGGAAAAAAAGAATGCAAATATTGTCCTTTAAAAACTGTAAATTTCCCAAGGGGATATTTCAAAAAATGTAGGTTTCTCAAAAGGTACACACAAGCATTTACCGCTGCCTCAGTGAATAGTTTCCTCTCATTATCATTGTTGTGAAAAATAGACAAGTTAGCACTGTTATTAGGTAGAGGGCGGAGATTTTGCTTCTTAGTGTCAAAACCAAAAGCACAATTATAAATCTGTTGTAAATATGCCATTATTGTTGTTGTTATTATTCATGGTTTGTCCCACAGTCAGCCAGATGTTCAGACTGGATTTGGCATTTTTGTCTGCCTAGCGAATCTTTCCAAGGACCTGTCATAGGCATAGGTGGGTGTTTGATGGTGATAAAGGTATCATCGCAGGATGTAAGCGACTCCAAGTAAAGCTGCCTTTTGCAATTGATTGATGGTGAACTTGTCAATGCCAACAGTGTTAATCTGTGCGACCCAGTTGTTTTGGGGTTGCACCAGGGTTGAAATGCTACCGGTTCGGGTGAACTGGTAGTGGCGGCAGTGTGTGGTTTGGCGAACCGGTAGCAGCGGCAACGCGAGGCTCTGCCCACCCACCCGGATGTCGTTACTTCCTGCTTTTAACCAGGAAGTAGCCTGTTTTTGACCCTCTGTGCATGCGCAGAAGGCATTGCGCAGAGGGTACAAAATCGGATGTAACGATGGTGCGCGCACACTTTGAAACTGGTAGGGAAGGTAAGTAGATTTCACCCCTAGGTTGCACCCAATGCATCTATTACTGTTGATGCTAACTTTGCTTTCTTTTGCCATAGTCATTCTATTTCTATTTGCAGATCATTATATTTTGTCATTTTCTCCTGTTTTCTCTCTTCTATTCTGCTGTATCCAGGTACTGAACATTCTCTATTCATACTTATTATTATTAGCAATTATTCTTCACCTATATATTTCTTAAATCGAGCTAGAATACTTGTTGGATCCCAGCATCATCTCTAGCCTTTCTAATTCCCTTTTATGAAGTTGTTTTATCCCTCTGTGGTGATGAGAAATATTTCATTATATTGGAAGAAGCAAAACACTTTGTGTCTTAAAGTATGTTCTGCCACATTTTTGATATTTTTTCGCCTTTAATTCCCCTCGTTGTGTGTAGCTCTGGATTTTATTGGATGCTAAAGGGTAAAGTAGGAGAAGAAGTCTCTGCTAAAAGACTAAATAGGCTCTCATACCTTTAATGGACTGGCAGAAAAGAATTAAATTGCATTTTCTCTACTGCTTCCCTCCTCTCCATGCCAGTCTAGTGAGAAGTTTAATAAAACACAATGAAACCTTATTGTTACTATTTCAGTTCCTATTATGGGAAAATTATAACATAGGAAATCTGGAGTTTTAAATGTGAGCTTTATTGATTTGTGGCATTAACAAATTTAGCTGGAAAACAAATACAACCTTTTAAAGAAATAGACCCAGTAAGCCATGTGGAAGTCTGATAAAGGGAGCTTCTAGCATCATGTAAAAAACTTACAGGGAAAGAGGCATTTAGGGAAACGCAGTGGCTCATTGGCTAAGAGGCCGAGCTTGTCGATCGAAAGGTCGGCAGTTCAGCGGTTCGAATCCGCGTAACGGGGTGAGCTCCCGTTACTTGTCCCAGCTTCTGCCAACCTAGCAGTTCGAAAGCACGTTAAAAATGCAAGTAGAAAAATAGGGACCACCTTTGATGGGAAGGTAACAGCGTTCCGTGCACCTTTGGCGTTTAGTCATGCCAGCCACATGAGCACGGAGAAGTCTTCGGACAGCGCTGGCTCTTCGGCTTTGAAACGGAGATGAGCACTGCCCCCTAGAGTCAGGAACAACTAGCACATATGTGCGAGGGGAACCTTTACCTTTACCTTTTTATCTGCTATTTTATAAATGGCCAACTGGTCTATCTTTGTCAAAAATGACCATTAAGATGATATTGTCTGAGGAAATAACAGGCCCCATTTGACCTTTCACTATTGTTAAAGAACAATCAATGAGCTTGCCTTCAAAATTTGTGCGTGTTCCAGCACTGGAGTCTTTTCAGGAGGACCTGACAACCATTTGTCTGTAGGGTCTCCTGCTTAAGCAGGGGGTTGAACTAGAAGACCTCCAAGGTCCCTTCCAACTCTGTTATTCTGTTCTCTCTCAGTGGGGTGCTCAGTTGGTCTTAAAATTCTCAAAGAAAAAAGAATCCAGATGGAGTGTTACCAACGAGATCCAGTTTGGTATAGCAGTGAAAGACACAAGTCTAGAAATCAGGACACCATGAGTTCTAGTCCTGTCTGAAGCACAAAGCCAGCAAGATGACTTAGGCCAGCCATCTCTCTCAGTTCTAGAAAGTTTCCCAAATCTTGCCAAGAAAACTATAAGATTTATCATTAGTCACCAGTCATCAGGAATCAAGACTCACTCAATGACACATAGATGCAAAATTACTATAAGTGATACCAGATGGAGAAGATGTTGGTGATGCAGAAAAGGAAGATAGATCCAGATTATCTTGGCTTGTTTCTCACCCCAATAGGATTGGCTGCCCCATTCACACTTGCAGAAGAGGCATGCTGTGGACCCCATTAGACAATTTGGTAGGGTCCAGGCAGTGGTGGGATTCAACCAGTTCGCACCACTTCGGCCAAAACTGTTGTTAAATTGTTGGCTGGTTCCACCCCTCCCCGCCCCTTCCAGGAGTCCCCACACGCCCCGATTTGGCTCCTGGGTAGGCAGGGAGACCTACTAGGCCCAAAATGGAGTGTGGGGGGGTGCGGCGCGGTTCCCTTACAGCCCATTTTTGCTCCCAGAAGGCTGCAGGAAGGCCTACTAGGCCCAAAACAAGGCACGGGGCCCCACTGTGGCCCGTTTTTGCTCCCAGAGGGTTGCAGGAGGCCGAGTGCTGCCTGTCACGAACCCTGGCCATGCCCACCATGGCCATGCCCACCCAGACGGTCATTAGGGCAGAGAACCAGTTGTTAAATTATTTGAATCCAACCACTGGGTCCAGGAAAAGAGTCCTTTCTGTCATGGTTCCTATCCCCTGGAATATCATGTCCCTCAAATTGAGATCCACCTCCAACTTTCCGAAGGGACTTTGAACCTGGTTCTGCCAATTAGCCTGGGGTCCCAATATGGGCATTCCATGTTGGATATAGTTAGTGGAGTTTTAAAAAAGACAGCACTTCCACCCCATGGTATAATAGTACCTTCCTTGGCTAATCTTTAATTAATGTTTTATTAATGTTTTCCACTGTTGTTTTTTTTATCTTATTGTAAGCTTCCTAGAGTTGCCTGACGGTGGTATAGGCAGCATATAAGTATAATAAATAAACAAATAAATGAGATGTAACAAAAGAAAAAAAATCTATAGATTTATGAAATATGGTGGATTACTGAAATGATTGAGTCTACTACTTCTTCATGCATTATTTTAAAGCAGGGGTGGGCGATTATGGCCCTCTTATGACTTGTGGACTTCAACTCCCAGAATTCCTGAGCTGGCTGGCTCAGGAATTCCGGGAGTTGAAGTTCACAAGTCATAAAGGGGCCATAGTTCCCCACCTTTGCTTAAAACATCCCAAACAGATTATTAACTAGTTTCTACTGCAGATTAAGGTAAAGGAGTCCCTGCAGATTTTACTTTGTTAGTCGTTACTTACTATAGGGGGACAGTGCTCATCTCTGCTTCAAGGTCATTGAGCCAGAACTGTCCCAAGACATTCCTGCGGTCATGTGGCCAGCATGACATCATGGAGTGCTGTGACCTTCCCATCAAAGTGGTACCTATTTATCTACTTGCATTTGCATGCTTTTGAACTGCTAGGTTGGCAGGAGCTGGAGCAAATAATGGGAATTCACCCTGTCATGTGGTGTCCGGGTCTCGAACCTGGGATGCCGGCTTTCCAGCTGACAAGCCCAGAGCTACCACACCACACCATCTAGCTTCTACTAAAATATATTCGTTGACTTGGGCGAGGGAAGGCCTTCCAGTGTCTCTTACTGCTAAGAAAATTTCTCTCACATTGAAATGGAATTTGCCTTCCCATAACTTAAGAACTATTATTCTGCAACGTGCACAATAAGATGACAAAGAAAACTAATGCACTCAATGTGGACGTGTCCATGCTGAGTCCATCTCACTCAAGAGTTGTTATATAAGTATTCTCTAAAGTTTTCTCTCTTTTTTTCTACTTGGATGATTTTTTTTTATAATGTAACACAGGGGTCTGCAACCTTAAACACTCAAAGAGCCATTTGGACTCATTTCTCACAGAAAAAAGAACATTGGGAGCCACAAAACCTGGGTGGGCGTGGCCATCTCCACATCACTCACTCCCACCCAGTCACATGACCCCCTAATCATGCCTACCCAGCTGGTCATTAGGGCAGAGAACCGGTTGTTAAAAAACACTGGGAACCACAAAACCCTTTTCTCTCTTTCTCTCTCTCTCCCCCATCTCTCTTCCCCTCTCTCCCCCTCTCTCTGTATCTCTCTCCCCCTCTTCCTCTTTATCTCTGTGGAAATTGGGATTAAGTGGGCAGCTGGGTCTGGGGCCTCGGGGCGGCCGGTGGGTGGTTGCTCCATAAGTTGCAGGGCAGCGACCAGGGCCTCTATGGCCTCTTTGATGTTTGCCGTGGCAGGCGGGGCCTGGCAAGGGGCTTGTGGGTTCGGAGTGGTCCTCTGGGCCGCTGGAAGGCTGAACTGACTGGCTGGCGTTGTAGGCCTGGGCTGTGGAGCTGGGGATGGCCTGGCTCGTGGTTCTGGCAAAGTGCCCAGGGGAGCAGCCATCTTGGAGGAAGTTGCCTCCGGAAGTGGCCTGGCGGCCATTTTGTTTGGCGGGAAACTGGGTGGGGGGGCAGTCTCTCTGGCGGCAGGCGCCATCTTGGAGAGATCAGGCAGGGGAGTCCTTACCGGGATGGCAGGCATCTCTGGTGCTGCCTCCTCAGGCCTCTTTCTGGCTGCTGCCCTTGTCTTCAGGAGGAAGGCGAGCGCTGCTCGGCACTCCTCTTCTGACATCTCAGCCACTTGCCTGTCCAGGCTTTCATCTGGTCCTTCTGCCCCCTCTTCGTCAGTGCTGAAGAAGCCTTCTCCAACATTGCCTGGCTCGGCCCCTGGGATCTCTTGCTGCATCTGGGTGGCCTCTGGCTGCCAGGGTGTAGCTGGATGGAAACCCCCTTCTATGTTTTCCATCGTTGATTCAGACTGGGGCTGCTGTAAAGTTCTCCTCCGTTGAAGGCCTCTGGTCACAACAGGGGAGTTTCTCTCACAGGTTATTTTGGAGGGCATCTCGCCTTTTCAACAGCTCCTGGAGTGGAGTTCTGCTACCATTCCTCTGCTACCATTCTGTGGAAATTGGGATCGTAGAAACACCCAGGAGCATAGAAGAGTCCAAAGGCAGATGCATGAATAAATGTGATAAATGTATTTATTCATATAACAAAACATATTAACTATATACAAAGGCTGTCTTAATATCCATTAGGATAGGGGGCACACAGCGTGTGTGACTACCCTTATCAAAGATCATGTCTCATGGAGAACAAACGTAAAAGAGAGCATGGTGGAAACGTTAGAGGGGGTTTTATATTCAGTGTAAGCCCCTCCTCTCCACATAGGGGTGGGGGCACTTTCTGCCTCCACTAGTGTCTGTATGATACATGTGCCAATGGCTTGCAAATACTTGACAATCTCCTCCCTCTTTCTCCCCCCCTCTGTATCTCTCTCTCTCTCTGTGTATCTATGGCTCTCTCTCCCCTTCTTCTTCTCCCCGCCCTCTCTCTGTATCTCTCAGATTTCCAAAGCCAGGTGAGGAGTGACTGGGAGGGGAGGGCAAGGGGTGGGGCCAGCCAGTGATGGGACAGGGAACCACAGCAGAGGGTCCAAAGAGCCGCATGCGGCTCCAAAGTCACGGGTTGCTGACCCCCAATGTAACATTTATCTAACATTTTCATAGAATGCTGTTGTTGTTTCCATGTTGTTCTTACTTTGCAGTTATTGGCATTGATTTTATTCTGCATTTATAACTGTCCCTGAGGAAAATATTTATCTAAATGCACTGGTTTTTATACTTATCCACAAGGAAAACGTTTGTTGAAATCATTCTGTTTTGACAGCCATGTGAAGTTTGCTCTTCTCTTAAATTTTTCTGCTCAGTTTCTGGGTAATGTGTTAACCCTGTATTGTGAAGGGATTAACTGTTGAATTAAACTCATACCTGGTTTTGGGGGGTGGTGATGGAGTTTTTTTTTTAAAAAAAAAAGAAAAGCCTCACTGAGATTTGTCTTAATTAGAGATGGATATAATTGTGTATACCTACTAAGAAAAAACATTGTTCAGAGCAAGGAGAATAATAATAACAATCTTAATGCAACCTTTTGATTCTGTTCCCAGCAGAACAAGACAGATTGAAATGTTAATTTATGGAGATAAATTTGATAGAGGAGAAATTGGGAGCACCGCAAATCACCTTGCAGCCTGGGAGGGTTAGATAATTCAAGTTTGCTTTCCCTTCCTTGCTGTTCAGTCAGTTCTGAACAACGTAGCTGATAATGCAACTTCAATAATAACTTTTCTGTAACATCAATAGCATTTAACAATAACACTTAGACTTATATATCGCTTCACAGTGCTTCACAGCCCACTCTAAGCGGCTTACAGAGTCAGCCTATTGCCCCCAACAATCTGGGTCCTCATTTTACCCACCTCGGAAGGATGGAAGGCTGAGTCAATCTGGAGCCTGGTGAGATTCGAACTGCCAAATTGCAGGCAACTGGCAGTCAGCAGAAGTAGCCTGCAGTACTGCATTCTAACCTCTGCACCACCACAGCTCAATAAGATTAAATAAGATTAGGCAAAGAAAGACATGGGCAATTGGAAAGAAGGACAAATGAAGGGAAAGGTACAACATACTATTTCACTTTCTCAGCATTTGTGACAAAAATTACAGTGAAAAACTGAATATAATGTATATTTATTTGTTCATTCATTCATTTGTTCATTCATTCATTCATTCATTCATTCATTCATTCATTCATTCTTAGGCCTAGATATATATGACATTATTTTTTTCCAGGATCAGAAAGTCAGGTTTTCAACTGCAGTATTTTTCCAACAAATCTACATTTTTCAAGAACATATGGTAGCCATATTATACAATCAACTAGGACACACTTTCACCATAGAAATGTATAACGAAGTCATGAGATCTACAGATTACAGCAATCATAGATTTGAAGAAGCTGGATTAAAGTTGACTACTGGAATCGGGAAATAAATTAAATAACGTAAGTGTCAGGGTTCCAAGTAACACCCCCAATGAAATAAAACTCCAAGGCTTGAGTTTCCTCAAAGTTACATTTTATTAGAGATGTCATATTGGCACATCTGGGAAAACCCGAATCTGAAAGCTTCCAGGTTTTTCCCACCCAAAGGAAAGTTCAAGTCCTGCCCAACAGTCACAAGTCCATCACATGATCCAATTAATTCACCATCCCAACTGGATATGCCTCCCAAGTCCAGCCTCCCAGGTGCAGGGCAAGACGGCCTTGACTTTCTGAGAAAGGAATGTTATTATGAATATACATCACCCATGCTCCATACAATCCCTCCTCCCAATTTCCTACAGCAGTAAATGTGGCAGGCCTGAAGGCCCAATTCAAAAATGGCTTCCAGGTCTGACAATACGTTGAGATAAATCTGTTGACCAAAGAGGGAAAGAAAAAAGGCGATAATTGACAATGAAGCGGCATAATAAGTCTATTGCTACTGCTAGAAGAACGGAGTACTTTCTATGCCCCTGTTGCCACGTTCTTATGCCCTTCGTTGGCTTAGTTTCTTTTCCATTTTTTTTTTTTTGAGAGAAACAGAAACAAGAGGAAGCAAAGGAGTGGTAAAGTTAGATGGATGGACATACTGACTCATTGTTTTGTTAAGGCTCACTGCTTTCTCCAATTCTGTTCTTTCTCTTCCATTATGTTATGTATTGATACTTTTAAGCGGGAGTTTCAAACCTGCCTATGTTTCTGATTGGCTGACAGTCCCTCCAGGATTGTATATAAGGAGGGCTGCAGCCTCTGAGTTTTTGCTGAAGTCTCACTGTATATTAAAGAGCTGTTGTCACTTGCTTGCTTGTGCCTCTCGTTATTCCCGAACCACTTCACATTATTTATTTTCTTTTTTAAAAAAAGGCCATTTCCCTAAAGTTATGAGCATACATCAGGGGTCACTTACCTTTACCACCAGTTTGCCGCGTGCACGCATGCTCGCTGCACTCACGCGCTGTCAGTGCATGTGCCCAGCCTTCCATGCATGCACTGGGCCCCGAAAATGTGCCTAAATAGCACAACCTGGAGCTGGGGCAGGTGGGCGGGTGGGCAGGTGGGCAGGTGGACGGGCTCACCCACAATCGCTGCTACCAGTTCGGCGGAACCGGTGTGAACCGACTGAATGCCACCTCTGGCATACATTCTAGCATTTTAAAAAAGAAATCCTATGATCTAATTATGTTCCTTCACCAGACAATTTTGTACATGAAAATGAAGGTTACAGGTCTCTAAAGAGCACAGGCTGTAAAATAATTACATCCATTCTGATTAAAATGCTCAGGTATTAACTCCAAAAAGTACATCTCATGGTGGCCGAACTCTCTAATTTGTTAAATAAGATATTCACCTAACTATTCTTAATGCAATTTAATCATTAGACTCTCTGCCAGCTTTCTTTCGTTCTTTCTTCTTTTTTTAAATAATAAATGTCCAGCTGGATCCGAATGAATTATTCATGGCTGAGAT
The DNA here is from genome assembly GCF_029215685.1 of Pituophis catenifer annectens. Taxonomy (NCBI): domain Eukaryota; kingdom Metazoa; phylum Chordata; class Lepidosauria; order Squamata; family Colubridae; genus Pituophis; species Pituophis catenifer. The sequence continues at coordinate 121,410,309 of NW_027256884.1, forward strand.
CTTGGCTAAAATGAAAGGAGGGTAGTTTATTTTTTCTCTGTAATTATGGGAACAAAAGGTTACAGAACAGTAACTCTTATGATAAATTCACTTCATAATAAAATATTTCCTTTGTGTGGCAACTATACACTGTAGATAAAGGACCATCAGTACGTTCAAACATATTTAAATGGCTTCTGACACGTTGAAGCAAAGTTTCAAGACTGTGGGTCATATAAGATACCTAAAACCTTGGATGTCCCAATGGGCATCTCCTAAATTATAAAGTGATAGAAAGAAGGTAAGCTTCATTCACTAGTTCATTCATTCATTCATTCATTGCATAAATATCCTGCATTTCTCAATTAAATGAAAGACAGAGGTGCCTCTTCTCTCTTTTTTTTTTTCTTATCACAATAATGCTATGAGATTAGCTGGCTAAGAAAAAGGAAAATGATTGGCTCAAAGACTTGGCCAATCTCCTTCTGATTTAGGTGAGTCAGAGGTCCAGTATCCATAGCAATAGCAATAGCACTTAGATTTATATACCGCTTCATAGTGTTTAAAAGTCCTCTGTAAGCAGTTTACAAAGTTAGCCTATTGACTACAACAATCTGACTCCTCATTTTACTGACCTTGGAAGGATGGAAGCAGGGGGTGAAATACTACCGGTTTGGGCCGGTTCGCCTGAACCGGTAGTAAAAAAGTGCTACCGTTCGCCTGAACCAGTAGTAAAAAAATGCTTCAAAAAGTAAAAAAAAAAAAATTCTGACATCAGCTGTGCGACAATCAGCTGTGCCGCATGATTGTTGGAACTTTTTGTTTTACTTTTTTTAGAATTTTTTTTACTACCGATCAGCTGTGAGACAATTAGCTGTGCCTGATAGTCTGTGAGGTTCCTGCTTGTTGGCAGGGACCATTTTGTGTGAAGTCCACCTGCTTTTGCATTGTGTATGAGTCAGTTGTGCAGCTTTTGCGTTATTTTTACGTAAAGTGTGATAGTTGATTTTTGAGCTCTCTGTGACTCTGTGAGGTTCCTGCTTGTTGGCAGGGACCATTTTGTGTGAAGTCCAGCTGCTTTTACATTTTGTGTGAGTCAGTTGTGCAGCCACGCCCACCCGGTCACATGACCACCAAGCCACACCCACCAAGCCACGCCCACAGAACCAGTAGGGAAAATTTTGAATTTCACCACTGGATGGAAGGATGAGTCAACCTTGAGCTAGTTTGGATCGAATTGCTGGTTGTAAGCAGAGTTTGCCTGCACTACTGCATTCTAACCACTGCACCATCACAACTCTTATCTCAATCTAAACTAGCTACTTAACAGGAAAAACCAGTGGTCTCCAATCTTGGCAACTTTAAGACTTGTGGACTCCAACTCCCAGAATTCCTCAGCCAGCTTTGTTGGTTGAGGAATTCTGGGAGTTGAAGTCCACAAATCTTAAAGTTGCCAAGATTGGAGATCCCTGGGAAAAACCAACCAACTATGACCAAAAAAAAACCCCCACATTGAATGGAACAGATAATTGTGTAACCTGAACCCTTGGACAGCATTTGGAAGTTCACACTTATTTCAAATACCTGTGAGCCTTCCCCATTCATGGTGCCTTTTGTACATTAGATTTTTAAAGTACTAAAAGACAGCAAAGATATCCAGAGAATAATGAAACAGTGAAATGCCAGACTTCGTAAGAATATCAACTATATTGCCTAATAATAAAGAACAGACATCCAAATAATGATAACCACATACATTTTCCCAATTCCCTCTTCAAATTCTCAGTCTTTAGATATGTCAAGATATGTTTAGGTATGTCAAGATCAGCAAGGGAGCCAGGCTGATCTTGAATATTCTATATTGTAAATATTGTGAAATAGGATATCATAAGCAGTTTCTGCTTACCTGTGTGTGTATTAAATATACAATATTTGAGACCAGTGACCTCATTTTTCTTTGAACAAAGGCAAAACACATTCAGAACAAAAATATGGGACGTGCCTTTTTTAAAAAAACAAGAAGTCAAAACAGAATGTAGGTCTCTTATTTATTTATTTTTATTTATTTTGCATCATGTTTACACCATTCATTCAAAGAACTCTCTGACTTATGACATAGAACATGCCATTCCGAAATAATTTTATCGCCGTCATTAATCAGCAGAAGGAAATTGTCATTCAAATAGCCAAATTGAAAATATCAGGATAATTATGAAAGGTACAACAAGTAAACAAAGACATTTATTTTTAAAATATTAAATGAATACATAACACTTAAATGAAAATACGCTCAGGCTAGACATATGCAACAAGGGGAAAAAAAGAGATTAAAGTTAGCAATTCAGGTAATTTAAACATTGAAATATTTATAGTGAGAGTGAGCCAGTTTGGTAACATGTTTAAGGCTAGAAACCTGGAAAGTTTTAGTCCTGCCTTAAGCACAAATCCATCAGTTAATGCTGAATCTGAGCCATTCTGGGTGTAACATACTAAGGCAGGTTCAATTGTTCTTAATTATTCATTGCCTAATTTTGCATGCCACTATAGAAAATCTGGCAACCTCGTATGTTATTTCAGGTTTCCGTTTTTATCTGTGGGCTGTCAGACTCCTGAATGAGAAATAACAATATAACTACATAGAATGAGGGAATGCAGGGCCGGTGCAATGTGTAACATGTTCACACTGGTGCAATAGGACTGGGTGTTTTGTTAATATGAATACAACTAGACACAAGAACAGTTTTTTCCCGAATGCCATCACTCTGCTAAACAAATAATACCCTCAACACTGTCAAACTATTTACTAAGTCTGCACTACTATTAATCTTCTCATCTTCTCATCGTTCTCACCACCCATCTCCTCCCACTTATGACTGTATGACTGTAATTTTGTTGCTTGTATCATTTGTACCCTATGACTATCATTAAGTGTTGTACCTTATGATTCTTGATGAACGCATCTTTTTCTTTATGTACACTGAGAGCATATGCACCAAGACAAATTCCTTGTGTGTCCAATCACACTTGGCCAATAAAGAATTCTATTCTATTCTATTCTATTCTATTCTATTCTATTCTATTCTATTCTATTCTATTCTATTCTATTCTATTCTATTCTATTCTATTAGGGATTTTCTGTCTTCATTGTGAGTTGTTTTGTGTTGGGGGGGTGCACTGAGGGAGCTCAACCAACCTCATTGTACATACGTTGTGCACTGACAATAAAGATTTGAAATTGAAATTTGAAATTGAAATTAATGTCAGAAAGTAGAAATTGCTTATACTGTTGGTGGTTGTATCCTACATTTCTGGTCAGGGGTGGTGCTATTCCTAATTAGACGTCCTGCTCAATAAAAACAGATTTGTGAGCATCCAAGAAACAGCCATAAACCCCAGGTTTCAATGACCTTTTGGCTCAATCCAAAAAATGTGTTCCCAATTTTTTCTGGATAATATCTGGAACAAACAAAACCTTTTTATCTTAAAGAAAATCAATGAAAACATTTCAATCCTCTCATGAAGGAACAGCACAATATACGGGGTGAGAGGCAAGCCAAAATGCTAAAAAGATCAACACTACGGTAAATAATTGGCGCAGTAAGTAACAACGATGATGAATTTATTAACAACTTATGGTAATGCATGCAGATTAGAGAGTTAAAAATGAATTGCGGTGAGTCAATTAATGAGCCTACCCCCTTAAAATGTGCTAATTTGTCTGAGTAGGCAAAGCAGAAACTCCTTCAGGCTGTGGAACTAGGTGGTCAAAGAGAAAAGGAAAGAGAAAAAAGAAAGAAGACAAATGAATGAAGGCTACACCTACCAACAGTATAAGCAATTTCTACTTTCTGACATTAACCCTGAAATAGCACACAAGGTTGCCAGATTTTCTTTAATGGCATGCAAAAATGGCATGGGAGGGAGGAAGGGAGAGAGGAATAGAAGATTATACAAAACTCTAGAAATCGGATTTATTCTACATTTGACTGCATGTTTTGGGTTCCTACACTTTTTCCAGAGGGATTTCTTTTGAAGTTTAATGGAATTCTTGCAGAACATTTAAAAATACTTCTCTATTACTAGGTGGCTCAGTAGCTAAGACACTGAGCTTGTCGGTCAAAAGGTCAGCAGTTCAGTGGTTCGAATCCCTAGTGCCGCATAACAGGGTGAGCTCCCGTTACTCGTCCCAGCTTCTATCAACTTAGCAGTTCAAAAGCACGTAAAAAATGCAAGTAGAAAAATAGGGATCACCTTTGGTGGGAAGGTAACAGCATTACCTGTGCCTTTGGCATTTAGTCATGCCAACCACATGACCACAGAGACGTCTTCGGACAGCGCTGGCTCTTTGACTTTGAAACAGAGATGAGCACCGCCCCCTAGAGTTGGGAACGACTAGCCCATATGTGCGAGGGGAACCTTTACCTTTACCTAATCCCTTGAAAGAAGCAAGTATTCAGATATTTTGAGCTTTATTCTTGTAAACATATTCAGCAAACTGGGATATCAGAATCTGAAGAATAATCCAATGGAGCCACATTCCATAAACATTGTTATGATCTGTGAAATGCATGCAACTATTTTTTTTTTAAATGTTCGGTTATGACTGGGGTGGCTTTTATTTAATTCCTTTTGCACCCTAGCTATCAAATTGGAATGAAGTTTTGGGCTTCACTCAAAAGCAAAATGTTTGGAGAATGTTAAGAAAGGGAGGATATTAAAAGAGTCTTGATAAGACCCACACCATTTCCCATGGTGCTGTTCTTGACATCCATGGATCGCTCTCGGGTTTCCAATAATGCAAAACATGTAGCTGCTTTTCTTTCCGAGACGAAGCCCTCAAAAATGTCAAGGACGGAGAAAAGAGAAAGTCAGAGGAGTGAAATCCCTTATGGAAAAAAAAATGAATTTATACATCCCAAATTGATTACCTATATAATATTCATCCAGGGGTTATGTTTATCATGAAATCCCTTCACATTATAACAAGCCTGGGTGATCCATCCCAGAGGTTATACCGAGAACTGCTATGGAGACAATAGCAATAGTAGCAATAGCATTTAGTCTTTATATAACGCTTCATAGTGCTTTACAGCCCTTTCTAAGCGGTTTACAGAATCAGCGTATTGCCCCCCAACAATCTGGGTCCTCATTTTACTGACCTCGGAAGGCTGGAAGGCTGAGTCAAAAAAATCAGAGAGTTCCTAGTAATAGGTAAAGGTAAAGGTTCCCCTCGCACATATGTGCTAGTCGTTCCCGACTCTAGGGGGCAGTGCTCATCTCCGTTTCAAAGCCAAAGAGCCAGTGCTCTCCGAAGACGTCTCCATGGTCATGTGTCTGGCATGACTAAATGCCAAAGGCGCACGGAACGCTGTTACCTTCCCACCAAAGGTGTTCCCTATTTTTCTACTTGCATTTTTTACGTGCTTTCGAACTGCTAGGTTGGCAGAAGCTGAGTCAAGTAACGGGAGCTCACCCTGTTACGCAGCACTAGGGATTCGAACCGCTGAACTGCCGACCTTTCGATCAACAAGCTCAGCGTCTAAGCCACTGAGCCACGGTGTCCCTATTTCAAGGGCTTACATACAGAATTTTCCTAAATATTGAATATTATCCTTTTTCTTCCTTCAATATATAATATTTTGCATTTGAATTGAATATTTAAAAATTATTATCATTATCATTTTGGCTGTAGCAATGCAAACGCTGCAATTCTAGGTTCAATTAATAGAGGGATAGAATCAAGATGACGTGAAGTTCTATTAGAGCTTTACAAAACCTTAGGAAGACTACACTTGGAACATTGCATCCAGTTCTGGTCACCACAATATTAAAAAAAGATGTTGAGACTCTGGAAAGAGTGCAGAGAAGAGCAATAAAGATGAATAGGGGGCTGGAGGATAAAACATTCAAAGAACAGTTACATGAATCAGATTTGTCTAGTCTAATGAAAAGAAGGACTAAGGGAGACATGATAGCACTGCTCCAATATTTAAGGGGCTCCTACAAAGACAAAACAGGGACGCAGTGGCTGAGCTTGTCATCGAAAGGTCAGCAGTTCAGCGGTTTGAATCCCTAGTGCTGTGTAACGGGGTGAGCTCCCATTACTTGTCCCAGCTTCTGCCAACTTAGCAGTTCGAAAGCAGGTAAAAAATGCAAGTAGAAAAATAGGGACCACCTTTGGTGGGAAGGTAACAGCGTTCCGTGCACCTTTGGCATTGAGTCATGCCGGCCACATGACCACAGAGACGTCTTTAGACAGCGCTGGCTCTTCGTCTTTGAAATGGAGATGAGCACCTCCCCCTAGAGTCGGGAACGACTAGCTCATATGTGCGAGGAAAACCTTTACCTTTACGAAGACAAAGGGAACATAATATTTTCCAAAGCACCAAAAGGCAAGTCAAGAAACAATAGATGGAAACTAACCAAGGAGAATAGCAAACTAGAAATAAGGAGGAAATTCCTAATGGTGAGAGCAATCAAACAATGGAATGGCTTGCCTTCGGAAGTTGTGGGTCCGAGGTGGGTTTCACATAATTTTACCACTGGTTCGCTGCACACCGAAAATGAGAGTGTGCATGCCTTCTGCACATGTGTGCGGCCTTCCGCGCATGCACTTTACTCGTGCGCACAGCTTGCACACATGTGTGCAGCTTAGAAAATGTGGCTAAATAGAACAGCATAGCGCAGTGGCGGGTGAGTAGGCCCACCCACAGGTCGCCACTACCGGTTTTCCCGAACCGGCTGAATAACATCACTGTTGTGGGTGCTCTATTACTGGAGGCTTTCAAAAAGAGACTGGACAGCCATTTGTCTGAAATGATACAGGGCCTCCTGCTTGAGTGGGGGGGTTGGACTACAAGATTTCCAAGGTCCCTTCCAAGTCTATTATTCTATGTTCTATTTTTGAAACTGGCTTGATTCATCTGGTGCAGTAGTCACCAACTTCATGGTCCAAGAGAAAATTATTGTGGTCCGCAGAAAAATAATTTGCATTTTTTATATTGCATTAAATACTATTTATCTTTTTTTAAAAAAAAATCATATTAGTGGTCCGCAGGATTTAAAATTATGAATTTATTATTTATTTTATTACATGTATTTATATGCCGCCATTCTCCCGAAGGACTCAGGGCGGCAAACAAAAGTTAAGAAACAAGTACAAATCCCATTTTAATCCAAATAATTAATTAATAGTAAATAATAAAACCCGGAATCAGAGTCAGCCTATTTGTTTGAACAGCCAAGTCTTCAAGTCCCGATGGAAGGAACGGAGATCAGGAGCCGTCCGGAGCTCGGTAGGTAATTCATTCCAGAGGGTGGGAGCACCCACAGAGAACGCCCTGCCCCTGGGCACAGCAAGACGACATTGGCTCGCCGTCGGAACCCTGAGGAGAGCGGCCCTATGTTAGCGAACAGGATGGTGAGAGGCAGGCAGGAGAAGGTCCTGCAAATATCCCGGACCTAAGTCATGTAGGGCCTTATAGGTGAGGACTATCACCTTGAAGTGGACCCAGAGAACCACTGGTAACCAGTGCAGCTCACGCAGGAGGGGTGTTATATGGGAGTAACAAGGGGCTCCCGTAACAACCCGTGCAGCTGCATTCTGGATCAGCTGGAGTCTCCGGGTGTTTAGTGGTCCCTGAGGTCCGAAAGGTTGGTGACCCCTGATCTGGTGGGTGTTTTGTTCTTTTAAGCAAATATATAACGATCTGAGCATCCACATACTACGATACATAATCTACAACCATACACAAAATTAAAAAATGAGGGGGAAAAAAAGAAATACTTTGGAAGTAATAATGGACAGAGCTGAAGAAATTCTCTTACCATGAGCAATTGTCTTTGGAAGGCGAGCAAAAGCAGACATGGAAAGAGATTATCTGGGATGAGGGGATTTTTGTGATGTAGTGGTTAAGATGTAACTCATTGGATGATATTTAAAACTCATAAATTTAGCCAAAGATTTCATTAGACTGGATTCTTTAAAGCCTGGATCGGTTTCCCTGTGGATACTTGGTCTGGTTCCTTGGTTCTTGAGTTTATTGATTTCCTCAGATGAAGATTTACACAGCTATGTTCTAAGAACACATCTGAAGCACCTGGAAGAAAACTGGATATAAATCTAATGAAGTATGTGGACTTATATGATAGCATACTGTCTGAAATTTCTGTTCTGTCCCACAGATTTGAGCTCTTTCCTTATGGAAGATAATTATAAATCAACATAGATTAGGACTGCTCCACAAAAATTCCAACGTCTAAGCTCTCCAAGGAAGAGCTCCTACTGATGGACTATGACTGTGCACTCAGTGAATTTAAAGACCATATTAAAGACCAGGAAGCTGAAGAAGTTTCTTGGATGAGAAGCAAAATGTCTTCAAAGAAAAAACCAGAAAAGTGCTTGGAAAAAAACCACCAAAGTGCTTGGAGCCGCATAAATATTTTGCTGATGAATCACAACATCATGTATATTCTTGGGAAGAACTCAATGCAAGTGAAGGTCACCACCACTTAAAGATCTGCCATTTGTGACTTCACATTGTTGTGTATATAAAATCATTTAAATATCTATGGAGATTCTCAATCATCCAGGTCATGGTTGTCCCAAAGGTGCTTTTTCAAAAGGCAACTGAGCTTTGTTTTTCCTTGAAGACATTCCAAGTGAACTGAAGAACTAAAGAAGCTTCTTGGAGGAGAAGTGAAACATCTTCAAGGAAAAACGAAGTCCAGTTGCCTCTTGAAAAAGCACCTTTAGGACAACCATGACCTGGATGACTGAGAATCTCCATAGACTCCAAGAATTCCAACATTACCTATCTGCTCTAATCAAGAATATTTTCTTGACCAGATAGGACCTCTCCAAAAACTGGCAAGAAAGTTATTGGCTGCCCATCAATGATCTTACCACCAACTGTAATGTTTTGTTTTGTTTTGTTTTGTTTTGTTTTGTTTTGTTTTGTTTTGTTTTGTTTTGTTTTGTTTTGTTTTGTTTTGTTTTGTTTTGTTTTGATATTTTAGTTTTTAACTCTGGCCTGTGACCACAATAAAAATTGAATTCAATTCTATGAATTGAAGGAGATAGCCATGGAAGAAATTTGAATTTGAAAAGGGAATATTGTGGCCTACTGAGGGCCTACCTCCTATTTTTGATATGCTACAACAGGGGTATCAAACTCACATCACAATGGCGGTATCATGTGACATATCACAAGTTTTCCCCCTTCGCTAAACCAGGCATGGGTGTGGCCAGCATGTGACACATCTGGTCTGCAGGCTGTGAGTTTGACAGGCCAATACTACAGTGTTTCTCAGCATCTGTGGACTTCAACTCCCAGAATTGAAGTCCCAGTGTTGAAGTCCACAGATCCTAAAATCACCATGGTTGAGAAACACTGATGATATACAATACGTCCTATATGCTATTTTTACTTTTTTGACCACTCACATCATAAATGTCTATGGAGATTCTCAGTCATCCAGGTCATGGTTGTCCCAAAGGTGCTTTTTTTTCGAGGGGCAACTGGACTTTTTGGTTGTCTTTGAAGACATTTCACTTCACATCCAAGAAGCTTCTTCTGTTCTGAAGAATGGTGGGGAATGGAAGGATTTATACTCCTTGCAGACAGCTGGTCATTTGCATCCTTTTAGTGGGTCGTTAAGGTCATCTGGAGGCTTATCTGTGTCATCAGGGTCACTTGAGTGGTGCAAATTGGTGTGGAGCCTTCTTGGAACTGTTGAAAGGACTGTGTTGTAGATTGGAGATAGATGATGTCCTATCCCTCCCCCTCTGTTGAGAGAGGGCTGTTCAATTTTGACATAGATGGCCTCTTTGACCCCTCTTTCAACCCAGCAACCCTCTCTTTCCAAAATATGGACTTCGTTGTCTTCAAAAGAGTGGCCTGTGTCTTTTAAATGCAGATGGACTGCTGAATCTAGTTCTGATATGTTTGTTCCCCTATGTTGTGTCATGTGTTTATGAAGTGGTTGTTTTGTTTCCCCAATGTACAGATCTGCACATTCCTCACTGAATTGTACTGCATATACCACGTTACTCAGTTTCTGTCTGGGTGTTTTATCCTTGGGGTGGACAAGCTTCTGCCTTAGTGTATTCTTGGGTTTGAAGTATGCATGTATGTTACGTTGGCTGAAGTTCCTCCTAACAGAACAGAATATCCTTCCCCAAGAGAAAACAAGTAGGTTGACGCCGTTATTAAGAATTAACCAAATGAAATCATGCTTATTGACACTGTGTAACAGCACAGCAAAAATAACTCAAATTGTTTAAGTGTTCTTTATTAAATTTGCTGAAAATGGGCACTGAGAAATGACATCTATTTGTTGACTTGCTAAAAGCATTAAATGGATCGCATTTATTTATAGCTAGTTGCTTCTTTTCATGCATTAATCCTTGATGGAGTTTTCTTTCTTCCTTTTTAAAAAACTCTTCAGGTAAGATGTCAATTAAGCCACTTAAGATATAATTAAATAGGCTTCAAAATGAATAATGATGATTACTGGTGTTAAGTCACATTTTAAAGCCATACCCTGATTTTGTTTTTCATTTGTCATGAGCATTCCCTATTAGAATATTGGAACAACTGTGATCATTCCTGGATAGATCTGAAACCCTGGGGATAAAATGAAAAGAAACATAGGAAATAGAGGAACAGCTATGTGTGATATAATTTAATCAACATTTACCATCTTTGGAATTACAATTGCCTAAAATTTCAGGGCAAAATTAGATAAATAGTTGGACTGAAAGGCAATAATTCTATGGGGTAATAGAAACAGACAGACAGACAGACAGACAGACAGACAGACAGACATGGCTGGCTAGCTGGCTGATAGATGGATGGATAGATAGATGATAGATAGATAGATAGATAGATAGATAGATAGATAGATAGATAGATAGATAGATAGATATGGCTGGCTGGCTGGCTGGCTGGCTGGCTGGCTGGCTGGCTGGCTGATAGATAGATAGATAGATAGATAGATAGATAGATAGATAGATAGATAGACAGATGAAAGATTGATACTTTTATTTTGCTTTTTCTTTGAGGGAATTTGGGGGCTACCTGTTCCTTCTCATTTGTAATTCCATCTCTTCCCTTCTTCCTTATTTTTTTAAATCAAAGAGTAAACCCCTAAAACAAGTCTCCAAATGTTTTAGGAATATAAGCCATTAGCCTTCAGGTTATCTCCCCATTGTAAATTGTTTCCCAACCCCCGCTTTCTCCCACTAAATATTTGACAATAAAAATTAATCTTCTGATTATACATCACACGTCACATAATTTAAGGGATTGTTTTGGCAGCTTTTTTCCTGTGTGAAGGCTGTAAACAGCCGCTGGAATGGATTGATAGCTTAAAATATGGATGAAGCATCCAATCAATCTCTTAAAAGCAACATATTATGCAGTCACAAAGATCAACTCAGATGCTATATCTGGAAATAATAGAACCAAAGGATGGCATAAATATAATAAGGCAATTTGTCCAATCTCATACAACGTGGCATAATTTGTCTTGCCCAACATTCCAGTTGGCATTTTGATGATGATCAACTTTTGTGGTAACTGGGATGGGGAGATTGCACCTTGCCTTGAGGTTGATGTTAGCGACCACATTTGTTCTGAAAGATGTGTTGTGGCTCCGTTACCGGAGCCTGTGTCATTGGCAGGAGAGGACTCTGAGAGTGAAGGAGAGGAGTTGGCAAGGCCTCCCTCTCCAGGACCCTCCTCTCTGGCAATGCCTTCAGTGTCCGCCAAAGGGCAAGAGATAGGGCCGGGGCCAAGCACGTCCACGCAGCCACAGATGGACAGTGATGAGGGTAATGAGTCTTGGCTGGATCCACGCCAGTGTCGCAGAGATAAGCACGTGCAACAGAAGAAAAGGCGTGCCCGAGATTAGGCTGAGTCACTGGACCACACCGCACAGGATTTAATTTAATTTAATTTAATTTCCAATTTATATACCGCCCTTCTCCCTGAGGACTCAGGGCGGTGTACAGCCAAGATAAAAAACATAGAATACAAATATTAAAAAACATTTAAAAATATATATAAATTTTGGCCCGAAAGTTAAGAAATCACAAACTAATTAAAAGAATTTAAAAATTTCTTCTTAAGCCAACCCGGCTTGCTGGAAAAGATGGGTTTTAAGGGAACGACGGAAGGCATTGAGGTCATGGATTCTCCTTATCTCCGGGGGCAACTGATTCCAGAGGGTGGGAGCCCCCACCGAGAAGGCCCTCCCCCTGTGGGTCACCAGCCTACATTGTTTGGCTGATGGCACCCTGAGGAGGCCCTCTCTGTGGGAGCGCACGGGTTGATGGGAGGTCGTCGGTAGCAGCAGGATATAAAAGAGAGCGTGGTGGCCAGTCAAACCTTGTGATGAACAAAGCTGAAAGCTTCCACGCCATTCTGCATTGCCGGACTTTTTGCTATAGACTTTGCTGGATTATCTCTGGACTTGATTGACTCCGTAATTATTGAGCTGTTTCTTTTGATGTATCAGAAGTGGGGAGAAGTTATCTCTCCTCTTTGTAAATAATAAACTCTTGGCAGGCAGCCACTAGGTTGTTGCCAAGTTCCGTTATCATAAGGAAAAGGATTTTGCCAGCTGGTTTGGTCTTTAACTCTTGAACATCTGTTGGTGTGTGTGTGTTTGGTTGGGTACAGAACAAGATGTAGAGTTCATCTTCCCCCAAAGAAAGAGGGCAGAGAGGAGCAACAAAGATGATTAGGGGACTGGAGGCTAAAATATCTGAAGAATGATTGCAGAAATTGGGTCTGTCTAGTTTGATGAACAGAAGGACTACGGGAGACATGATCTAACAAAATGAATGCAGTGTAGAGAAAAGTAAAGTCTTACACTTAGATAAGAAAAACCAAAAGCACATATAAATTGGGGGAAACCAGGCTTAATAGCAGTGACTGTGAGAGGGATCTTGGAGTCTTAGTGGACAATCAGCTAAATATAAGACAGCAGTGTGCAGCGGCAGCTAAAAAAGCTAACACAATCCTAAATTGCATTAACAGAGGGATACAATCAAGATCAAGTGAGGTACTAATACCACTCTATAAAGCCTTAGTAAGACCACACCTAGTTTTGACCAGTTTTGGTCACCACACTATAAAAAAGATGTTGAGACTCTAGAAAAAGTGCAGAGGAGACCAACCAGGATGATTAGGGGACTGGAGACTAAAACATATGATGAACGGTTACAGGAACTGGGCATGGCTAGTCTACTGAAGAGAAGGACCAGGGGAGATATGATAGCAGTGTTCCAATATTTGAGGGGCTGCCTCAGAGAGGAGGAGATCAAGCTATTTTCCAAAGCACCTGAAGGCCAGACAAGGAATAATGGATGGAAACTGATCAAGGAGAGATTCAACCTGGAAATAAGGAGACATTTTCTGACAAAGAGAACAATCAACCAAAGGAACAGCTTGCCTTCGGAAGTTGTGGGAGCTTCATCACTGGAGGCTTTTAAGAAGAGCTTGGACCATTTGTCAGAAATGGTATAGGGTCTCCTGCTTGAGTGGGGGGTTGGACTAGATAGCGTATAAGGTCCCTTCCAACATTGTTATTCTGTTACGATCCAATTCATAATTTAGGAATGCATATGGATTCAATCTTATTCCTAGCCTTTCAGGCAGGCATGGCATCAGGTAGTGTATTTGTGCAACTGTGTTTAATGCACCAGTCGGACTTAACTGATAACAGATGTTTATCCTTGAGTTATTTAATATCTAAGAAACTGCATTGGATGACTACCATTGAAGTCTGGGGATTTTAGGGGAGAAAAATACAATGGGCTGCCAATCAATGCATTTGGATATTGAAAAAAAATTGAATTAGGTGCCAACAGTATTCCAGGAGTAGTTCAAACTTTGGATTTTAAAGGGGGAGGGATGATGGAACCTGAAGATCAGCATTGTTCTGATGGAAAACCAATTCTCGTAATGTTGGAGAAATCCAGCTCCCATTATCCCTTGCCTCTGAACATATGGCATGAAAGTTGATGGGTATTCATGAACATCTGGAACTCATAGGATCCCTACTTACAGCATTTTAAGTGGCTTAGAGTCTGGCTGTCTTTCAAAGACATTATTACTCGTAGAGATCCTCGTATCAGAAATGCCATGAAGGACTTCTACATTATCGTACTAGCAAAATGTGAAATGTTCTTCCTGCTGATGGAGACTGGATCTGTCTTGTCTTCTCCTTCAGTTCTTCACATAAAATGGAAGACAACCCAGCTTAATCCTAGTGTTCTGACCTAGGCTTCTCCAGCAGCACGAAGCCAAGTCCTCGTCCCAATAAACCCCTTTTATTTAATTTACAGTGAATTCCTCTCCAGCAAACTCTTTCCTCTCCCACAGTCTTTCAAGTTAGTTCACAATTACCAACCTTTATCAGGCTTGGAAAGTGGCCGGGCCAATATCTTTCAGACGCTGCAATACTTGGCAAGAATGCAGGAATGAACTAATTGTCTCCTGGAAACACCCGTCCCCTTTCGCTCCTCTTTTATTCCCTATGGGAGGTGCCCTTCATCATCCACCTGTGGCCTTACTCCTATTGTAACTGAGGCCCAAGTAGCGATTACCAAACACAATTCAGTCCTGAACAAACTTATTTTATTAAAGCACCTGAGAATTAATTCATTCTCAGCTTAGTCCAAAACAAATTCTTCAGCCTTATCACCAACCTTTGATGTCTTTGGCAACCTGCCAAAGGCTTTTCTTGGCAAAACCCTCCACAAAGTTCAAGAGACGCTGACAAGAAGCACTGGAATCAATGTTGCTTTTCTACAAAGAACCCAACGGCTGGTTGCTGCTCTTTTAAGCCTTATGGGAGGGGCCAATCATCTCCTGGCCTTACTCCCGAGTTGTCCTTTTTACTTCAGCTGCTCTTGCCTTCTGGCAGCTCTTCACATGCGTGGCCTAGGAACAGGCTCCTCCTGTTCCTCTGCCTCTCTGCTATCCGCCTCTGGAGGCTCCAGAGTCTGCGCATCGCTCCCAGATGGCCCTGGCACTATCTCTGCCTCCAACGCAGAGCCCTCGTCCGGGCCTTCCCCTGACTCCACGACTAGCCCATTGTCCTCCCCAGCCTCCTCACTGTCCGACTCCGCTGCCAGGTCCGCAGGCTGCTGGAGGACACAACAACTCCCAAGTTGACCCTTGTTCCTTAGCTTTTCCCTTCGTCTAACAACTCTGCGCGTGCGCACACTGGGAACAGGCTCCAGCTGTTCGTCTGCCTCACTGATGTCTGACTCCAAAGGCAGCTGATAACTATCATGCGGTCCTGGGCCCATCCCTGTCTCTGATGCAGAGCCCTCATCAGAGCCTTCCCCAGACTCCAGGACTGGCCCATGTTCCTCCCCAACCTCCTCTCTGTCTGAATCTGCTGCCAGTTCTGCTGGTGGGCCACAACACCTGGTGTTTGACACTGCTAATATTGTTTGTAAATGTTTTTACGTCTGAAGATTTTTTTTTTTTGAGTTTTACTTTCTTTTAGTCCATCATTTTGGTAGGCTATAAATTAATAAAACACAGCATCCCTTTAAAATTGTATGCCATATTATCCTGGTTGAAACCCACACATTGGGGGAGGGGTCAGACTACTAGGGAAAGCTGCATCAGCTAATGGTGGATCTATTGTATTGAACTCAGTGCAATGTATAGTGATGAAGACCTGGTGTTCTAGTCACTAGGGACATTTTTGTTTCAATCGGATTGAAATATTTTAAATCTGAGGACCGCATTTTCCAAATGTAGTCTTTCAGAAGAGAAACTCAAAACTGGCACCGCACAATATGATACAGATTTCAGGAGCTCTAAAAAAAAAACATTGTTCTATAGTCCATGGTTTCTGGTCTATTGCTACGTCCTGGTAAATTTATCTGAGATATAAATATAGGAGAGGAGGGGAGGAGGGAGGGGAGAGGAGAGAAAGGAAGGGGAGGGGAGGGAAGGGCAGAGGAAAGGAGAGGAAAGAAAGGAATGGGGGAGGAGAGGAGAGAAAGGAAGGGGAGGGGAGAGGAGAGGAAAAAAGGAATGGGAGAGGAGGGGAGGGGAGGGGAGGGGAGAGGAGAGGAGAGGAGAGGAGAGGAGAGGGAAAAAAGGAATGGGAGAGGAGGGGAGAGGAGAGGAAAGGAAAGGAAGGAAGGGGAAGAGGAGGGGAGAAAAGGGGAGAGGAGGGGAAAGAAAGGAATGGGAGAGGGGAGGAGTGGAGAGAAAGGAAGAGGAGGGGGATGGGGAAGAGGGGAGGGGAGAGGGAGAGGAATATGTTCTACAAATTAGCACACAGGCAATAGTAAAATAGAAATTCCCATTTTTTAAAAAATCTGGAAACAATTCAATATGTATGAGCTCTCCTAGAAAGGCCTGTCTGCTTTCTAATATTCTTTGTTGTCCCATTTGGCCTTATCGGTTACCGTATTTTCCAAACGTTTAGCTTCTCATGCTTCATTTGTACTTATGGAAATGGCCTGGTTAAACATATCGTTTATAAGTAGATATCTGTTATGAATAATGTTATTATTTTCTGGGCTTCAGACTGAAGGGAGGGGTCAACCTATATACACCATGTGTAACCTTCCTAGTGTTAACGGCTCTCCCATGATTCTTCCTAGCAGAGAAATAGGCGGATTTCTACACGGTACCTGTTTTCTTTTCATGAGACAAAAGGAATTTATACAGTTTGAGAAAGCCTCTGGATACAGCGGGGATTTTAACAGCAGACATTTTGCTCCCACAGAACGGCTGCCATGAGGAGTTGGCTGTCCAAAAATGGGCTGTTGTGGGAACTGTAAAAACACCATTAACAAGAAACTGGTGAGACCGTTGACTGATTTACCTCATAGCAGCTTGGGAAATTTTCTACCACCAAAGCTTATTTTTGTCTTTGTGAGGGCAGGAGGTCACTCTTTAAAAAGCCATCACAATTCAGGGCTGTGTAGTGGCAATGCAGGAATAGGTATGCCATTTCCTACCAGCATTCTGATGCCAATAATAATACTTCATTTTGTTTCAGCTGGATTTTTCTTGAGAGGAAGCTCTTGAGCATTGAAGGCTTCTCTGAGGGTAATGTTTTCCTTCCTTCCTTCCTTCCTTCCTTCCTTCCTTCCTTCCTTCCTTCCTTCCTTCCTTCCTTCCTTCTTTTATCTCCTCCTCCTTCCTTTCTTATTCTCCTTCCTTCCTACCTACCTACCTTCATCTTCCTCCCCTTCCTTCTTTCTTCCTTTCTTCCTTTCTTCCTTTCTTTCTTTCTTTCTTTCTTTCTTTCTTTCTTTCTTTCTTTCTTTCTTTCTTTCCCCCTTCCCCTTCCTCCCAACCTCCCTCCCTCTCTCTCTCTGTCTCTGTCTCTGTGTCTCTGTGTCTCTGTGTGTCTCTGTGTCTCTGTGTGTCTCTGTGTCTCTGTGTCTGTCTGTCTCTCTTTCTCTCTCTGTCTCTCTCTGTGTCTGTCTCTCGCTCTCTCTCTCTCTCTCTCTGTCTCTCTTTGTCTCTCTCCCTCTCTGTCTCTCTCTCTCTATCGTTCTCTCTCTCTCTCTGTCGTTCTCTCTCTCTCCTCTCTCTCTCTCTCTCTCTCTCTCTCTCCCTCCCTCCCTCTCTTACACACACACACACACACACACACACACACACACACACACACACAAATTTCACTTCCACAAACTTCTCTTGAATATATTGATTCTCAAAAGAAGGAGTAATTATTTGCTAATGAAAATGGTGTATGAAGGAAAAGTAGGAATGATAAATCCATCCAGGAAGTCTTTAGGGAAAGGGGTTGTAAATTGGCTCTCTAGAAGTGCCTGCCTTCCTAAACTAGCAGTGTAATTATAAGTATCTACCTCCTGGTAGTTTGTTATTAATAGGAAACTAATGAGGTGGATAATTAAATAGTCACCAGACATTTCGGTAATGCTAGACCAGAGCTGGAAGGAAATGGGGTTCAAATAACACGTCAGCTGAAGATAAAAAGCCGAATGAGTCAAACCTTAGAAGAATCTGCAGTGGTGAGTATTTAATTTTTAAATTTCTAGTGTGCCTTTCCTCCTGGATCTCAAAGCATCAGGTCACTAATGGATACCAGTCCTTCTTCAAACATCTGAAAAATTACTTGAAGCACTGACAAGTGAAGAAGGTGATAACAAAGCTTTCAAGTTAATCTTTTGTTTGTGACAGGTTAGCAGAGAACAGCAACAGGAAATGAGAAAGTAATAAGCATTTCTATTCTCCTTGCTTCTTAATTGACACCCTTGCTGTAATCCTTTGAAAGATGTGGCCTACTCCTAATTGAAGTTAACACTCATTCTTGGACGGTGAGGGAAAGCAACGTGGGTGAGTGATTCATCCAAAAAAAAAAAAATGATTAGGGGCCTGGAGGTTAAAGCGTATGAAGAATGGTTGCAGGATCTGGGTTTGTCTAGTTTAATGACAAGAAGGACTACATGATAGCAGTGTTCCAATATCTCAGGGGCTGCCAAAAGAAGAAGGGGTCAACCTATTCTCCAAGACACCTGAAGACAGGACAAGAAGCAATGGATGCAAACTAATCAAGGAGAGAAGCAACCTAGAACTAAGGAGAAATTTCCTGACAGTTAGAACAATTAACCAGCTTTCCTTCAGAAGTTATGGGTGCTCCCTCACTGAAAGTTTGTAGAGATTCTCAGTCATGGTTGTCCCAAGGGTGCTTTTTCAAGAGGCAAGTGGACTTTCCTGTTTTTTCTTTGAAGATGTTTCACTTCTCATCTAGGAAGCTTCTTCACCTCTGACAGGATAGTGGGGAATGGAAGGATTTATACTCCTTGCAGATAGCTGGTTTTATGGCAGGGGTGAAATGCTGCCAGCTCTATCCGGCTCATGGGAGCCAGTAGCTCCGGCGGTGGGAGACTCCACTGCCCCAAAACGGGACGTCGTCACATCCCGGTTTTGACCATCTGCATATGCGCAGAAGGCTTTACGCAAGCGCAGATGACGGCGTGTGCACATCAGCGAGCCGGTAGGAAAGGTAAAAGTACATTTCACTCCTGTCTTATGGTCTAGCTCAGGGGTCAGCAACCTGCAGCTCTGGAGCCACATGTGGCTCTTTCATCCCTCTGCTGCGGCTCCCTGTCACTCAAAATATGCGTCACAACTGCCAATGTGCGACACCCGCCAGCACACGATTTATTAAGCTTTTCAACCCCCGGTAGGCCAATCATGAATAAATCCAAGAAAAGAAAAGTTTCAGAAGAAAACAGAACATTTAATTCAACTACATATGCTACTTTTGTGGCCGCTCAAGAAATAGTCAGGCACAGGAAGGGTTTTGTGGCTCCTGGTGTTTTCTTTTCTGTGGGAAACGGGTCTAAATGGCTCTTTGAGTGTTTAAGGTTGCAGACCCCTGGTCTAGCTCAATGACCAGCTGACTGCAAGGCGTATAAATCCTTCCATTCCCCACTATCCTGTCAGAGCTGAAGAAGCTTCTTGGATGAGAAGCAAAACGTCTTCAGAGAAAAAACAGGAAAGTCCAGTTGCCTCCTGAAAAAAACACCTTTGGGACTCCATCACCGAGGGCTTTCAAAAACAGACTGGACAACCATTTGTCTGAAATGGTATAGGGCCGTGATGGCGAACCTATGGCATGTGTGCCGCAGCTGGCACACAGAGCCCTCTCTGCGGGCACACAAGCCATCACCCAGCTTAGCTCCATTGGGCATGAGCGTGCCTCCTGCCAGCCTGCTGATTTTCAGGATGTGCAGGGGTGGGGGGCATGAGGAGATGCGCGTGCATGCGCATAGGGTCACGTGCATGTGGGGGGCAGAGGCAGAGTGCGGGGGGCTTCAGGGAGGCCTGCTAGGCCCAAAATGGGGCATGGGGGAGTGGCCTGCCGCCCCGGCCCATTTTTGGACCCAGGAGGCTGCAGGGAGGTCTGCTAGGCCAAAAATGGGGCAGGGCAGAGTGTCGCATGTGTATGCGCGTGGGGCGGGGTGAGTGTGTGGTGTCACATGTGCATGCGTGGGGGCAGGGTGAGCAGGGGGCCATGCACGCATGCACACAGGAACGAGCACATTGCATTATGGGTGCCGGCACACGCGTGTGCTGTCACATGCGCGTGTAGGCGCTTTTGGCACACGACGAGAAAAAGGTTAGCCATCACTGGTATAGGGTCTCCTGCTCGAGCAGGGGGGGGGGTTGGACTAGAGGACCTTCGAGGTCCCTTCCAAATGTATTATTCTATGTTCTACTCTATATTCTCTGTGATCCTGGAAAAAGCATCCACGTCCCCTTGAAGAGTTAAAGAACTAAAGACGTTGACTGAGATTTCAATCTCTGGGTTTTTCTTTCCTTTATTTTTGTTTCTCCGCTTTGCCAGTTGCTTTGTTTACTTAGCCAGCAATTAATTTCAACAGTGAACAGTGCTGGATGCTTGGAAAAGATAACACAACGGTTAATAAAGCAGTCTTGAAGTGTCTACACACAAATACGCATACACTTTTCTTAAGCAACAATGGTAATAAAAGCTAAAAGGAGCTTTATTGCCTTTGGTGGATGACTAATTAGTCCACCCCATTGTAACACTACAAGGACCTCTATTACTTCTTGCCAAAAAATTACTGTCCAGCAACCAGTAAAATTGTGCTTTCCATAGTTAATTTCCTGTCTCTCGGATGGTCCTTTTTAAATTGAAAGGACAAGCAATTATTTTCCCCTACTTGGCATTTTGATCAGAAGGAAAATGTAAAAGCTAGGAATAAGGCTACAACACCATCTAGAAGGAGAAATTATTATACTTACCAGATTTCTTTCATAACTATTTTATGGTTTAAAGGACACACTATTCTGTCAACTATTGTCAACTATTCATATCATCATATATCCTTAAGACTTTTATTGATGATATATAGGGGTGGTATTTCACTTATCTTTGCTACCGGTTCGCAAATGTGAGCGTGCGCGCATGCACAAACGTCGAAAAAGGGACGTGATGACATCTGGGCGGGTGGGCGGAGCCTCCTGCAGCCATCCCTACCAGTTCGCCTGAACTGGATAGAATCGGCTGAATTTCACCACTGATGATATAGCAATATTTCTACCTGCTTTCTAGAATTTGATTCTCATTTTTAAAAAGTGCAAATATTTGAACAAAATTAAGGGAATGAATACAATTTAAGCAAAGTGAAATGCATTTAGAAAAATAGCTTCAACTATAATAAGGAATGTATTAAATTTTAGCAGATATATATATATATATATATATATATATATATATATATATATATATATATATATATATATATGGATACTTCCAGAATATATTATTTTTCCTCCCCTTCCCTCCTTTACAGTCCCAAAGTGGAATTTTTTGTGTGGAGAATTTAGTATTTTCCTGCAAAACCTTCTATCCAATGTAGACCCCAAGAAAAATTTAAAAATTAAATTGACTATTTTAATTTTGCTTTTTTCTTCTGTTGGTCAGGCCCAACTTACTGATTCTGGTTCTGCACTCTGGATTTTAGGAATGACAGTGACAAACTAAAGCACATCCAGAAAAGAATATCTGGTTGATAAGAAGGCTGAAGAAAAAAAAAATTAGAAGGAATGTTTGTATTGGGTTACGTTTTGCCTGAGATCAAAAACTGCAGAGAATCTGAACAACTGCTTTCAAATTTTTGAAAGGCTATCATGTAGAAGAAAGGACAGAATTAAATTATAAAAAAGCAGATTTCAGGAGAACATCAGAAGGGGGAAAAATTCACAGTGGCCCAGTGTGCTTTAGATTAATTCACTGGACTGGAGGCATCTCAAAAAAGATTGAAGTGCCATAAATTGGGGATGCTGTAGTAATGGAGTCTTCCATTAATCACTAAATGGTCTATGAAGTCCTTTCTAACACTTATTTTCTATGACAAGGGGCAAGAATAAAACTCTGTGTACTAGCATTGTCTTCACATACCCTCAATATAAGCTTCCCTTTTGGAACAAGGGACGCGGTGGCTCAGTGGCTAAGACATTGAGCTTGTCGATCGAAAGTTCGGCAGTTCAGCGGTTCGAATCCCTAGTGCCGCATAATGGGGTGAGTTCCCGTTACTTGTCCCAGCTTCTGCCAACCTAGCAGTTCAAAAGCACATAAAAAAATGCAAGCAGAAAAAAAGGGACCACCTTTGGTGGGAAGGTAACATCGTTCCATGTGCATTTGGAATTTAGTCACGTTGGCCACATGACCATGGAGATGTCTTCGGATAGCACTGGCTCTTCGGCTTTGAAACGGAGATGAGCACCGCCCCCTAGAGTCGGGAACGACTAGCACATATGTGCGAGGGGAACCTTTACCTTTGGAACACAGTGGTCTGAAGGTGAATTGCATTCAGTGGAGCACAACATAGTCGTCAAAGACAGAATTATTAGTTACAGAAAATCCATTCATTAGAAGACAAATTTAGTAAGAATTCTTCCTACTTGCTGACAGGGATAACAATCAACCAATGGAACAGAAGTTGCCTTTGGAAGTTGTGGGAGCTTCATCACTGGAGGCTTTCAAGAAGAGATTGGACTGCCATTTGTCAGAAATGATGTAGGCCAGGTCTCCTGCTTGGGCGGGGGGTTGGACTAGATGACCTCCAAGGTCCCTTCCAACTCTGTTAATCTAATCTAATCTAATCTAATCTAATCTAATCTAATCTAATCTAATCTAATCTAATCTAATCTACTTTCTTCTTTGACACTTAAAGACGCCCAGAGTTGCTTATCAGGGAGAAGAGCGGCATATAAATTTAAACAAACAAATAAAAATAATCTTTCTACCACTCCAGCTAAATTAGGTTTTCTTTTTTCTCTCCCCCCTCCCTCTGGATGGCTTATTTCCAAAGCATTGGACGATCACCAAGAATCATTTTCATTTTCTGATTTTCCAGGCTCTTGTAAGAGCTAGAGGCATTCCCCTAAATAAAAAAAATGTTAGAAAATTGACATTTTCATTTAAAACATTTCATTACCCAACTAGGTAACATCATCAGGGCAATGAATAACGAAACACCTGCAAGCAATTATTCAAGTTCAGAGAGCACCAAGAACTCCACAGTTCAACCCTGAGCTACAGTTATTTTCTTCTGTTTGAATAGTCACATTGCTATTTTAAAGAAATAGTCAATATGCAACAAGAAGGCTGATAGAATCCCAAAAAAGGGATCCAGAGTGGTGTCCACAGTCATTATATTATCCTCAAACATACACAACCCACTGTCTTCCAGGAAAAACCGTGCTATAAATACACATTCTAAAGGATAAACAGAATTAAAACTGTTATTAAATACAGAATTTGACTTGTTGGCTTTTGCCACCTACTGGACATTGTGTTTAATGAATCAGTAGGGGGAAAACAGTATTTTACCACAAAATTGCAACTCCTTTGTCAAATGATAGTGAATACCAAGCATTACAGTTTTGCCAGTCTGTCAAATTCCGTTTATATGCCATGTTTGTACCGCACATCACATTTTGACCGTATGGTGCTTGAACTACAGGGACACACCTATATGTCACAGTCTAGCCACTCTTGTTTGCAAAAACCATTCTTTCTTGTCTGGTTTAGCCTGTTTTAAATTTCTTTCACTTGAAAACAGAAAGATTGCATGGCTAGAAACAGTATTGAAGGTGGCATTTTTCAGTTTCAATAGGCAAGGAAAATTCTACCTCCTCTTTCTTATACTTTTGTTTTGCACAAGCCTACGTGTGCAAGGAAGCCAGACATCCATCCTTCAAGTTTTATTTAGGAAGTGCTTTCCAGGCAGCGTATATCACACCGATCAGGAAATCAGAACGCGGGGAGAAAAATTGATGCTGGCAGATAGGGCAGTCAAACAAGCACGAAACAATTCAAAACAGTGAAAAACAAAGCAAAAGAGATGGTCCTTCATTGAGACAGGAAAAAAAATATATATGTTGCAGGCGAGAACTTGAAATATTGCTGCTCGTTGAATTTTGGTTTGGGGGTTGGCTGGTTTGTATATATATATATATATAAGAGGCAATGGTTTCAAGTCTTTTTTGTTTGTTTGTTTGTTACTGTGGTAAGTTCAAAAATTTGACAGGACCTATGAGATATATATGTATGTATGTATGTATGTATGTACGTATGTATGTATGTATGTATGTACTGTATGTATGTAGGTATGTATGTATGTATATAATATATATATAGGGACGCGGTGGCTCAGTGGCTTAGACACTGAGCTTGTTGATCGAAAGGTTGGCAGTTCAGCAGTTCGAATCCCTAGTGCCGTGTAAAGGAGTGAGCTCCCATTATTTTATTTATTTATTTATTTTTTAATTTGATTTATATGCCGCCCTTCTCCGAAGACTCAGAGTGGCTTACAATGCGTTAAGCAATAGCCTTCATACTTTTGTATATTTTATACAAAGTCAGCTTATTGCCCCCACAACTGGGTCCTCATTTCACCTACCTTAGAAAGGATGGAAGGCTGAGTCAACCTTGAGCCTTGGCGAGATTCGAACCCTGCAGTAATTGCAGGCAGCTGGTCTTAATAACCAGCTTAATAACAGGGTGCCTTAAACCCCTGTACTACCAAGGCTCTTTGTCCCACTTCTGCCAACCTAACAGTTCGAAAGCACGTAAAAAAATGCAAGTAGAAAAATAGGGACCACCTTTGGTGGGAAGGTAACAGCGTTCCGTGTGTCTTCGGCATTTAATCTTGCCGGCCACATGACCACCGAGATGTCTTTGGACAGCGCTGGCTCTTCGGCTTTGAAACGGAGATGAGCACCGCCCCCTAGAGTCAGGGACAACTAGCACATATGTGCAAGGGAAACCTTTATGAAAAATATGAAATGCATAGAAGGCAGTGTATACTGATTTTTATTTCATCAAGGATATCGACGTTCTATACGAAAACCAAGGCCATGTGCTTTTTAATCTAGGAAAGCGACTATAAGCAGCATAACACCCAAATAATTGTTTGAATGTAATATGTAAATGTTGCCAAACATTTTCTGTTTATGCAAGTATCAAAGGTCTCAATGAGAACTCTCTTAGAGAGGTGTGGTAAACACTCAACAGAGTTTTTTTTCTTTACCAAGTAGGGAATACCTATTAAATACAGAACCAGCAACTATTCAAACATTATTCAAAAAATTACATTTAGCTTTGGTAAACAGAGGGAAATAGACAAATAAGTTACAAAAGTAGTGGGGGTGGGGGGAATGCAGCCAATATGCTTACCTTGTAGCAGGGGTGGGATTGAATAATTTCAGCAACCAGTTTGCTGTCCGGTTGCTGGGAGAGGCGTGGCCATGGGGGGGCTACTCAGCCTCCTGCACCACAGTGAGGGGAGTGTTTTCACCCTCCCCAGGCTCCAGAGGCTGTCCTCGAGCCTCCAGGAAGGCGAAAACAGCCTCCCCCTGGCACCAGAGGCCCTCCGGAGGCCGGAAATGGACCCGTTTCCGGACTTCTGGTAGGCCCATTTTTCGCCCTCCCCAGGCTCTGGAGGCTTTCCTGGAGCCTCCAGGAGGGCAAAAACAGTGTCCCCCGAGCAATGGAGGCCCTCCAAAGGCCAGAAAGAGGCCCATTTCCAGACTTTCTGTAAGCCCATTTTTCACCCTCCCAGAGCCTCCGCACATGCCGTGCACTTACTTGGCATCCAAAACAGGCTGTGTGGAGACTCCTGGGTGGGGCGGGGTGGGATGGGTGGGATCAGCCAATCCTTGGAACAACCGGTTCAACGAACCGGATTAAAATTAACATCCAGTTCGCCCAAACCGGTCTGAACTGGCTGAATCCCACCCCTGCTTTGTATCAATATAATATTTGGATATGCCTAATAATAGAGAAAGACAATGATTAAGAGACCTGTCTGTGGGCACACATGCCATTGCCAGCTGCTCTTGTGCTTTCCTGTGCGTGCATGTGTGCTGGCCAGCTGGTCTTTGCCCGCCAGAACACTGAAGACCTGAAGACCAGCTGGCAGTGTGCATGCATGCTGGCACTGCATGTGCACCAGCCAGCTGGTTTTTGGGTTTCCAGCGAGCTAGTGTGCGTGCATGCACGTTCCGGTTTCAGCACTCAGTGCTGCAAAGGTTCGCCATCACTGGTATAGGGTCTCCTGATTGAGCAGAGGGTTGGGCTAGAACAGGGGTCGGCAACCTTAAACATTCAAAGAGCCACAAAGGTCCTAACCGGAAGTCCCCGTTCAATTCTGGAGCCGATCGGAAGTCCGATTCCCCCATCATAGTCTTCTCCTAGGGCAGCGTCTTTTTTCCTCTGCCTGTCCTAACCAAAAGCCCTATCAATTGTGGAGCCGACCAGCAACAGGGAGCCGCAGCAGAGGGATGAAAGAGCCACATGCGGCTCAAGAGCCATGGGTTGCTGACCCCTGAGCTAGAAGATCTCCAAGCTCCCTTCCAACTCTGTTATTCTACGCAGAAAATCTCTGACATCATCGAGATGAATCCTAATTGATAATCATAAATGATGGGCTGAGATTAATAGAATGAAATTTAACAGGGAGAATGTAAAGTTCTATATCTGACAGAAAAAATAACGAGAATAGAATAGAATAGAGTAGAGTAGAGTAGAGTAGAGTAGAGTAGCGTAGAGTAGAGTAGAGTAGAATAGAATAGAATAGAATTCTTTATTGCCCAAGTGTGATTGGACACACAAGGAATTTGTCTTGGTGCATATGCTCTCAGTGTACATAAAAGAAAAAAAATACATTCATCAAGAATCATAAGGTACAACACTTAATGATAGTCATAGGGAAACAGTCAACATAAATCTTAAGGACAAATGCAGGAGGAGGGTGACTTGACAATAATCTACGAGAAAAGATTGGATGTCCTAGTCAACCACAAGTTAAATGTGAAAGCAGCAGGGTGATGCAGCTGTTCAAAGGTATTTTGGGATGTATTAACAGGAGAATAGATTCCAGATCCTAGGAAATAACAGCTCCTATCTACCCTGATCAGATTTCATTGACATACTAGATCCAGTTCTGGTTACACAAGGCTGGAGACACATTGGAGCAACTTCAGAGGAAGGTGAGTAAGATCAACATTTTAGGATTGACACAAAGAAGAGACAACAGGTTTATTCTCTCTTGCCAAAGAGCCAGGACCAAAACGAATAGATTACAACTATAAGAAAATAGATTCAGCGTACAAATCAAGAACTTCTTAATGAACTGCCCCCGGAAATGCGTAAGATCTCCGACCTCCGTGTATTTCGCTGTGCCCTCAAGACTCTGCTGTTCTGCCAGGCCAGGCTATCAATGTAATGATTTTAAATTAGGTGTTTTAAATTTGGGGGGTTTTAAATTTGAGCCGAAACTATTTAATAATTTTAATTATTTTTAATTGATGTCTGTCTTTGGGCTTTTAATAGGCTGTACACCGCCCTGAGTCCTTCAGGAGAAGGGCGGTATAGAAATAAAATTATTATTATTATTATTGGTTAATCTTTAGTGAGATTCACAGCCTTTGAGGCTGGTTAATAGCTCAGCAGCTCGAGTCCTAACCAAGGACCTAGGAACTGTTAAGGTATCATCAGAGGATGTAAGCTGTTCCGAGTAAGGTGGTTTTTTGTAGAGTCAAAATGTTCAAGTCCGGCAAATTTAGAATTTCTAAATAGCGGGGTAACCCTTTGGGTATTGCTCCAAGGGCTCCAATTACAATCGGGACAACACGCAATTTCTTTTTCCACAGTCGCTCAACTTCAATTTGCAAGTCCCGGTACTTTGTGATTTTTTTCTTGCTGCTTATCTTCAATCCGTGCATCACCAGGTATTGCAATGTCAATGAACCATACTTTTTTCATTATTATTATTATTATTATTATTATTATTATTATTATTATTATCTGTATAATCAACAACCAATGCAACAAACTGCCACATAACTGTGACACATAGGTAAGCAGGGGACAAGTTGCTTAAAGGCTTATCTCAGAAGAATGTCCAAATGTGAGAGGTGTGGGAAGAAAAGCATTTTCAATCATTTTTGAAAAAAGCATTTCAAAAATAAATATATTTCCTTCCTTCTCCTATTTTCCCCACAGTAACAACCCTGTGAGGTAGGTCGGGCTGAGAGTGAGGGTGACTGGCCCAAAGTCACCCCGGCCAGCTTTCATGCCTAAGTGCATCTACAACTCACAGTCACCTGGTGATTGGCCCAAAATCACCCAGCCAACTTTCTTGCGTAAGATTTCAGTCTCCTGGTTTCTAGCCTGTTGTCTAGATCAAACTGGCTCTAACAGAATAGAATCGAAGAATTGAAGAAGATCAGGAAAACATCAAGATCTGAAAATCAAAATTCAAAGGTTCTGACACAAACCAGCTGTGGTGATCCCACTGGTTTATTTATTTATTTTATTTTATTTTATTTTATTATATTTCTATACCGCCCTTCTCCTGCGGGACTCAGGACGGTGTACAGCCAGGATAAAACATAGCGTATAAAATTTAAAAACATTTTAAAAAAACAATTAGATAATTTTGGCCCGAATTTAAAACAACCCAATTAAAAACCAAAATTCGATTAAAAAACTGAGAGGATGGGATCAAGCCAGCCCAACTAGATGGAACAAGTGTGTCTTCAGGGCCCGACGAAAAGTCCGGAGGTCTGATATCGTGCTTATCTCAGGGGGCAGGTCATTCCAGAGGGCAGGTGCTGCCACAGAGAAGGCTCTCCCCCTGGGGGTCGCCAGCCGGCACTGCCTGGCCAACGGCACCCTGAGGAGGCCCTCTCTGTGTGAGCGAACCGGTCGGTGGGAGGCTATCGGCGGCAGACGGTGGTCTCGCAAATACCCAGGCAAACTGGGTACTATACCAAAAATATTAGACGCACTTAGAAAATACAGCGTTGGTCAAATTTCCATCAGTCAATTGCAAAACACCGAAGTGCTGGGAGCTGCATAAAGACTTTGCTGATGTGTCACAACATTGTATGTTCTTGGGAAGAACTCAATGCATGAGAAGGTCACCACCAATTAAAGATCTGCCATTTGTGACTTCACCATTGTTGTATATATAATAATCATTTAAATATCCATGGAGCTTCTCAATCATCCAGGTCATGATTGTCCCAAATGTGCTTTTTCAAAAGAGCTTTGTTTTTCCTTGAAGACGTTCCACGCGAACTGAAGAACTGAAGAAGCTTCTTGGAGGAGAAGTGAAACATCTTCAAGGAAAGTCCAGTTGCCTTTTGAAAAAGCACCTTTGGGATAATAATAATTTTAAGTTACTTTATTTTGAAACATTGGACATGATCCAGTATTTTACCACACTCCCTTTCATATGTTGCTAACATTTTGAACAGATCCATGCCTAAAAAAAAAGTTGAACATCCATAGACCTCAATCAGGTCCACCCCCATAACTTTTTTGCTTTGCCCTATAAAAAGTCTTGACAATCATCGTAAAAATCACTATAATTTAGCATGTTCCACATTTGTACACCAATCCTTGCTTCTTAAGTTTAAGAACTGAATGGAATTTTGCCACTTGAAGCAAGACACTTTCTGCACTAAAAGGTATATTTTTAACTCTTGTTAAAGCGAGAGTGAAATAATTAGAATTTATTCACAGCGCCTAAAATGTAAATTTCCAATGTGAGAAGTCTGATTCTCACCATATACTTTTTCTTTTTAAATAGTACTTCAGTGAATTGATTTGCAGAATGTAAAAATGATAAAGGGTAGCTGGGGATGATCCCAGAGAAATGTTTGATCCTTGGAGGAGAAGCAAAGAAATGTGATGATTTGGAAAGGAAATTAAGTGATGGGTTAAATGTACTTTTCTCTAGTGCAGTGATGGCTAACCTTTTCCGGATCGAGAGCCCAAAGCTCACCCATGTGTGCCAAAATGCACTCACATGTGCCCAAACCCCCAAAATGCAATGTGCGCATTTATTTATTATTTATTTATTAGTCCAATTTATATGCTGCCCTTCTCTGTAGACTCGGGGCAGCTTACAATGCATTATAGCAATAGCCTGCATATTTTTTTGTATATACCTGCTTATTAGGGCTTTCGCCCCCCCCCCAAGCGGTGTTGTTCTATACAAAGTTGGCTTATTGCCCCCACAATCTGGGTCCTCAATTTACCTACCTCAAAAGGATGGAAGGCTGAGTCAACCTTGAGCCTGGTGAGATTCAGACTTGCACTAATTGCAGGCAGCTGGCAGCTAAGTGCTAGCACTTAACAGCACTTTAGTCCACTGCACCACTGAGGCTCTTTTCACACATGCATGGGCTCCGCGCGTGCCCCCCACCCCATGGATGTGTGACCTGCATGTGCCCCCTGTGCATGCACTTCCCCCCACATGTTCCCCGCCCCCTCATGCATGCACGCGCGGCCCACGGCCCCCACAGATGTGCCCTGCCCCCCAAAGACCAGCTGGGCAGCGGAAGGCATGCGCACATGTGCAGTGGATGTGAACTGGGGCAACTGCTCGTGTGCCATCAGAGAGGGTGCTGTGTGCCACCTCTCGCACGCGTGCCATAGGTTCACCATCATGACTCTAGTGGAACTGTGCTGCTTTCATTCCTTCTCTCTTCCTCTCTTTCCAAAAAAGGAACCGGGTGAATTATAAAATAAAGACTATTTCACTTTTAATAAATAAGACAAGTCCGTATGAAAGGAGAGCAAATCAGTTTACACCAACATTAATCCTGGGTGAGAAAATGGATCTTATTTTGCCATTTTTGTAAGCCAAGGATCACCACCTGGCTGAGGGATTTGAGCCGAGGGTGGTATCCAACCCAGCTTGCAGAATCAGACTGGAAAGAGCCGATATGAAATATTTATGCATTTTACACCTTGACACGAACTGTTCTCGCAAATATGCGCATGCTGTGATGACATGTGGCGAGTCAGACCAGCTTTACAGAAAAGGCAATTGAAGAAGATTGCTCTCCATCATCCTGCCTCTTGGGGCTGAAGATGTTCCTTCTCCTTCCTTTGTTCCTTGGGCTCGTTTTTTTCCAGCCCAAAGAAAGCACTGGGTTGCAGGCATCCATTTCCATTTTTTTTTAAAAAAAAGATAATTAGCGTGGGTCTGAGAGATTTCTTTGGAAATAAATTGCAGGAATTGGGTATGTCTAGTTTAATGAAGTCAGTCCTAGAGGAGATCAACCGCTCTGACTGCTCTTTAGAAGGCCAGATCCTGAAGATGAAACTCAAATACTTTGGCCACCTAATGAGAAGGAAGATCTCACTGGAGAAGAGCCTAATGCTGGGAACGATGGAGGGCAAAAAAAGAAGGGGACGGCAGAGAACGAGGTGGCTGGATGGAGTCACTGAAGCAGTAAGTGTGAGCTTAAATGGACTCCGGGGGATGGTAGAGGACTGGAAGGCCTGGAGGAACGTTGTCCATGGGGTCGCAATGGGTCAGACATGACTTCGCAACTAACAACAACAAGTTTAACGAAAATAAGGACCAGGGCCGACTAGCAATGTTCCAACGTTTGAGGGGCTGCCACAGAGAACAGGAGTCAACCTGTAGGAAGAAAAAAAAAAAAACCCAGATCCAGTTCCAAGCTGGTAATAAAATAGAGGCTAAAGTTGGTTTATTGATTAGCAGAACCACCAATAGCATAAGATTCTGGGACATGTGATCAAATGAAATTGAGAGTAGGGTGGGTTTTTATACCTTTTTGATTTCTATGGAGTCATGTAGGGGTCATGGCTGGCTCTATAGGCAAAAGAAAAAATGCAAATCCTAGCGGTTTGTCTGAGCTAATCTTGTCTTGCCTAATTGCTTATCTGGAGTTTCTGTCTGTCCCAGTCTTTTTCAATGGATTACCAAATCTGCATTTCTAAAAACCAGCCTCCTCAGTTTCTGCTTGGGGGAAGGGAGATTGGGGCTGGTTTCTGCCTCCCTTAAGATTTTTTCCCCCCATTTCTTCTTTAGGGGATATATTCTATGCTGCCTTTTTAATATTCCCCAAAATATTTCATGCTCTAAGAGGGTGGGTGGGGGCTGACTTTCTACAAACCTATTCTCCAAAGCATATGAAAGCAGGACAAGAAGAAATGGATGGAAACTAATCAAGGCAAAAAACAACTTAGAACTAAGGAGAAATTTCTTGACAGTGAGAACAATCGACCAATGGAACAGCTTGCCTTCAGAAGCTGTGGTGGCCCATCACTGGAGGCTTTTAAGAAGAGGCTGGATAGCCATTTGTCTGAAATGGTATAGAGCAGGGGTCTGCAACCTTAAACACTCAAAGAGCCATTTGGACCAGGGGTGGGTTCTAACCGGCTTTACTACCGGTTCTCTTTGTGCGCGTGCTTCGTGCGCGATCGCCGTGAGCATGCTCGGTTTGCTCACCTGCGTGCCAAACTTGCGCTTTGCGTAAGCGCGTTGCAAAATCTGCCCAGCTGAGGTGCGGCAATCGCACCTCTCAGCTGGGCGAAAAAAGAAGAAATATAAGGTCGGCATAACGCCGGGGCGGGCGGGCGGGCGGGAGGGCCCAGCTCCTGAAGACAGAGAACTGGTTCAGTGATGTCATATCGTCACCGCTACTGGCTTTCGCAAACCGGGAGGAACCCACCACTGATTTGGACTCATTTCCCACAGAAAAAAAAAAACACCGGGAGCCACAAAAAACTTTTGAAATCTAAAATGAAGATAATGCTGCTTATATCGTTTTTTTATCTTTATGCTATATTTAAAAAAACTATAGAGCCATGATGGCGAACCTATGGCACGCGTGCCACAGGTGGCACACGGAGCCATATTAGTGGGCACACCAGCTCAGCTCTGGGGCGCATGCGCGTGCTGGCCAGCTGATTTTCAGGCCTTCTGGGCCCACCAGAAGTAGGGAAACAGGCTGTTTCCTGCCTCTGGAGGGCCTGGGGGGTGGGGAAGGCCCGTTTTTCTTTCTTACCTGGCTCCAGATCCTCTCTATGCATCTGGGAAGGGCGAAAACAGCCTTTCCCACTCCCTTGGAGGCCCTACAGAGACTGAAAGGGCCCATTTCCTGACTCCCGGTGGGACAGGAAGTGAAGTTTTTTTGCTGTCCCCAGCCTCCAGAGACTCCTAGAGAGGCTCCTAGAGATTCCTAGAGAGGTTCTGGAGGCTGGGGACAGCAAAAAATGTCACTTCCTGCTCCACCAAGAGTTGGGAAATGGGCCCTTTCAGCCTCCGTAGGGCTCCAAGGGAGTGGGAAAGGCTGTTTTCTGCCTTCCCAGATGCATAGAGAGGATCTGGAACCAGGTAAGAAAGAAAAACGGGCCTATGAGGCCATCATGTGCCAGGAGCGGGGATGGGTGGGGTTGCGTGCGCATGCGCGTGGGCACATGCGCGGGCGACCCTCCCCCGCCCCCCCCTCCTGGCACACGATGGCAAAAAGGTTAGCCATCACTGCTATAGAGTGTTGCATTTATGTAATCAATGAAGTGCTGCAGAGAAAACAAATTTTTATTTCTGCATGCAACAAAACATTTTGAACTCTGAAAAAAAAATGGGTCGAAAAGCTCAATAAATCGCGTGCCGGCGGGTGTCGCACATAGGCAATTGTGACGCAGGTTTTGAGCGACAGGGAGCCGCAGCAGAAGGATGAAAGAGCCACATGCGGCTCCAGAGCCATGGGTTGCAGACCCCTGGGATAGAGTGTCCTGTTTGAGCAGGGGGTTGGACTAGAAGACCTCCAAGGTCCCTTCCAACCCTATTGTTCTGTTCAATAATTCTATTCAAACTATCATGGCTGGAACCTGATGCTTCTTTCAATGCTAGCTATTAAGGAATAACTGTGATTACTGCTCACAGCCTTCCCAAAGGAACTAACCACCCAGAATTGCTTTGCAGAATGAGATGTGCGGCATATACATTTAATGAATGAATAAATAAAAAAATAATAAAATAAACTTAGTAGGCTAGCTTTACCCAACCTGGCAGCCTGCAGATATGTTAACGCTGCAATGCTGGATGGAGATATTGGGAATTGTAATCCCAGTGCAAGAGTCCTGGTTGTATCAGATAGGTTTTACTCTAATCTATGAAATTCATTACTTTTTCATGCTGATGACTTTAAAAATGACCTTTGCTTCCCCTCCTCTTCCTCCTCCTCCTCCTCCTTTTCATTCTCCTCCACTTTCTCCTCCTCCTTTTCTTCCTCCTCCCCGTTTCTTCCTCCTCCTCTTTCTTCCTTTTCCTCCTCCTCCTCTTTCTTCTCCTCCACTTCCTCCTTTTCCTCTTCCTCTTCTTCTTCCTCCTCCTTTTTTTCCTTTTCCTCCTTCTCTCCATTTCTTCCTCCTCTTCTTCCTCCTCCTCTTTCTTCTTTTTCCTTCTCCTCCTCATTTCCTCCTTCGCTTCCTCCTCCTTTTCCTCCTCCTTCCTTTTCCTCCTCCTCCCCATTTCCTCCTCCTCTTCTTTCTTCCTTTTCCTCCTCCTCCTCCTCCTCTTCCTTCTCCTACACTTCCTCCTTTTCCTCTTCATCTTCCTCTTCCTCCTCCTCTTTTTTCCTTTTCCTCCTCCTCCCCATTTCCTCCTCTTCTTCCTCCTCCTCTTTCTTCCTTTTCCTTCTCCTCCCCTATTTCCTCTTCCTCCTCCTCTTCCTCCTCCTTTTCCTTCTCCTTTCTTTTCCTCCTCCTCCCCATTTCCTCCTCCTCCTCCTCCTTTTCCTCCTCCTCCACTTCCTCCTTTTCCTCTTCCTCTTCCTCCTCCTCTTTTTTCCTTTTCTCCTCCTCCCCATTTCCTCCTCCTCTTCTTCCTCCTCCTCTTTCTTCCTTTTCCTTCTCCTCCTCCTCCTCCTCTTTCTTCTCCTTTTCCTTCTCCTCCTCCTCCTCCCCAATTTCCTCCTCCTCCTCCCTAACATATTCCCTATTATATTTTAGTATTCACAGCTTAGGTGCTTTGGGAACATTATCTAAGAGAAACGACTATAAATTAAACTAAATTATGTATGTACTGTAACATTTTTCCACTTTCCTACTGTAAAGCAGTATCTGAGAAGACCTCTATTCCAATGGGAAATGGCCATTCATCAGATTTAAACGAAGGGTATTTCATGTATACATGGAACAGATGTATGTCCGGTATCTACTCTGCAGATATACCAAAAATTTAGGTTGCGCTTAAATCTTTGTCCCTTGTAGCATATAAAGAATTCTTCTTTGCTTCCCCCCCAGTGAGGAGATATGAGGCTTTATGAGGCTTCTGTGCATTCTCTCAAGACAAATGCATTGCAATGAGCCCATCTCCCTTTCTCTTCCCCACTGGTTCTTTTAGTGCCGGAAATAATACATAAATATGAGGATGTGCAACATTGAAATACAAGCAGTGAAGGAGAAACAGCTGAAGAAGGCATTAGTGGATCTCCAGGGTTCCCGGTCATCCTCCTTGCACATGATTGTATTACAATTCAGGGGAATAAGCTTACACTCTTCCATTGGTGAAATGGAAGTGTGAACTCAGGCAGGAATTTCTGTCTTACTGCCCAAGTAGAGGAATACCCCACGCTTAAAAAGAGTGAACCCCATCACCTCCAGAAAAAACAAACCATTGACGGCCCTTTGGAAATGATGGAGTGAGGGGAGGGAGCATTCAAGTATTCTATCACATGCCCAGATTAGGATACCAGGTGGCACAGAACGGTTGTGAGTCTCAGAGATATATATTATATCCTTCGGATCAGTGTCTGTTTTGAAGCAGAGGGAGAAAGCGTCTTTCAGTCAAGCATGACTCTTGGAGAATTCGGGGGCCCTCCCATGCCGTTTTCTTGCAGTGTCAATATGGAAATGTTGTTGTGTTTTTTCTTCATTTCTTTCAGCAAAATTTTCTCAAGTTCTCTGCCTAGCCTACAGCCCTGGAGTCTGCGAGTCTGCCATTAAGTCAGATGAACAGAACAGATTAATGGAGTAACACAGTTGGAAGGGACCTTGGAGGTATTCTAACCAGCTCCTCAAGCAGGAAACCCTATACCGTTTCAGACAAATGGTTGTCCAATCACTACTTAAAAACCTCCAGTGTTGGAGCATTCACAACTTCTGCAGGCAAGCTGTTCCACTGATTAATTGGAGGAAATTTCAAAAGGAAATTTCTCCTTAGTTCTAGGTTGCTTCTCGCCTTGATTGGTTTCCATCTACTGCTTCTTGTCCTGCCTTCAGGTGCTTTGAAGAATAGGTTCACCCAGGGGTGAAATGCTCCCGGTTCGGACCGGATCACTCGATCCGGTAGCGATGGAGGTGGGTGGTTCGGAGAACCGGTAGCAAAAATCCCTGCCCCCCCCCCAATGCCCATCTGAGCTGCGCGATCATCAGAGGCTTTTTTTTCTTTTCAATGGCTCTGATGATTCAAGCTCTGACGATCCAAGCACCAGAAGGCAAGGCAAGAAACAATGGATGGAAACTAATCAAGGAGAAAAGCAACGTAGAATGAAGGAGACATTTCCTGACTGTTAGAACAATTAATCAGTGGAATGTTTTGCATTCAGAAGCTTTGGGTGCTCCATCACTGGAGGCTTTTTAGAAGAGACTGGACAGTCACTTGTCTGAAATGGTAGAGGGCAGGGGTGTCAAACTTGTGGCCCGCGGGCCAGATGCGTCACATGCTGGCTCCGCCCCCGCCCAGTTTAGCGAAGGAGAAAAAAGTCCCGAGACGTCACGTGACGACAAAGTGACGACGTGAGTTTGACACGCTGGTATAGGGTCTTTTGCTCAAGCAGGGGGTTGGATGAAATGACCTCCAAAGTCCCTTCCAATTCTGTTATTCTTTTATTATTTTTATTAGTCATATTTCTATGCCGCCCACTCTCCGAGGACTCTGGGTGGCTTACACCAAAGACAGTATACTAAATAGCATATTGCCCCCAACAATCTGGGTCCTCATTTTACCCACCTCGGAAGGATGGAAGGCTGAGTCAACCTTGAGCCGGTGAGATTTGATCCGCTGATCTGCTGAACTAGCAGTCAGCTGAAGTAGCTGCAGTACTGCACCCTAACCACTGCGCCACCTCGGCTCTTCTATGTTCTAAGCTAGAATTGGGAGGTCTCATTTGTGAATTCAATCTGGAAATAAGTTTTGAAAGCAAGTTCTAATTCATAGTTATTCTCAACTATGAACTCTTTAAAAATAAACCCATCAGACCAAAAGTTTATTGGGCATTGTTAACTATGGCAACCTATTCCATGGTCTTAATTCAGTTCCAATCAGCAAATTATAAATACTAATAGCCTCAACATTTTTCTATTAAAGACTCTTTTCCCTCATTTTTCAATGGATTAGCAAATGCATGCTGAACTGTTCATTAAACCCCTCAGAATACCTCTTCTCAAACAACTGCATTGTTCAAAGAGAGTAATCTGTTAGGAATTCATTCTAAAGCCCACTCATAAAAACAAGAAGACAGAATCCAAATGAGCAATAAAAAATCAGCCCAAGACCACCGCAAAAGAATGGGATGGAACTACGAAGCAAAAGATAAGAGCTCATTTCTAATTCGCTCATTGTTCTTTTCAAAAAGGAATCCAATCCGAGGAGAGATTGAGGGAGAGAAAGGAGAGAGATTCTAAAGATTGCGTGCTCAATTCAAAATAATTGAATTCATTAATGTGAGAAATAATGGACAGGAAAGAAAGAAAACAGGGAAGGTAGCAAAAGGCTCTTCTTTTCTCCACTGTTTGCAATCTGATAAAATGTTTAGTGGGAAATGTGGTAACTAACTAATTCACTGCTAAGGAAACATATTAAGTGGAAATGCTCTCTTCTTCTGAATTAAAGACAAACAGGCAAATGGATTTTAATGGTGGAATGGATTTTACTAATTCTAATTCTCCATTCAGGAGTTCTTTCGGAATCCGACCATCAGCCATTCTCACGACATGCCCCAGCCACCGTAGACATCGCTGTTTCAATAGTGTATACATTCTAGAAATTCCAGCACGTTCCAAGACTGCGCTATTTGGAACTTTGTCCTGCCAGATGAATTAGTGCAGGGAAAGCGCCTCAGAGGGAGACCACAGTTGCGATATAAGGATATTTGCAAGAGGGACCTAAAGGCCCTGGGAATGGACATTAACAACTGGGAAACCTTGACCTCCGATCGTTCAGCTTGGGGGCTAAAGACACAGCATGGCCTTCTCCAATTCGAAGAGACACTTGTTCGGCAGGCTGAGGCAAAGAGGCAGTCCCGGAACTGCCATGGCTTCCCTATTTTCAAAGTTTAGAAGCTCCTAAAATTTACCTCATAACCCTTTTGTGCATAGGAAACCCTAAGCATCAGAAAAAGTCTAAAGAAAGCCTGTTTAGTAGCTGTGGCCATTTTGGCAGCCATTGATTCATTGGAGATCAGTTCCAACTGGACATTAGCCAAAATATCACTTAGATGATCTAATAATGTACAAACTGAAAGAGAAATGTTTTGACTACATTCCTTCAAGGGTGGTTCCTGCTGAGGCTTTGATATTTAACCAAACCTTTTGGTTAGAAACAAAATCGTTTAAATTCATCAGCTTATCAACATTTGGCTTAATTTGTTTTACAAACTCAGATAATATTATGTGGGACCAAATACCAACCAGCCGTACACAATTTAATAATTTTTCCACATTTATTTAACAGATAGAGAAGCCTCCGGATATTGAGTGAAGCTTATATGTGAAATAACTTCATTTTCAGAAAAGATTATTACCGAGAGACTTGTTCCTCTTTAACTGTAATTATTTTCACAATAAAATTATTACTGGAAGATTTGATTTTTTTTTTACTAGCAATCCATTTACCTTAACAAAAACTCTTTCAGCACAGTAGAAGATAACAACATGACAGCCGACTTTTAACTTTTACACATTAGTATATACTAGCTGATAACCTGGCATTGCCCGGGTATTTATTTATCCCAATCCTGTATTAGACAAGAAGAGCAACTTCACCCTGAGCCCTGATTTTGGCGAGAATTAAATTAGTTAAAAATGTTT
The DNA here is from genome assembly GCF_029215685.1 of Pituophis catenifer annectens. Taxonomy (NCBI): domain Eukaryota; kingdom Metazoa; phylum Chordata; class Lepidosauria; order Squamata; family Colubridae; genus Pituophis; species Pituophis catenifer. The sequence goes on from NW_027256884.1 coordinate 121,449,213, forward strand.
TCCCTGTGCCCTCAGAAGCATCAAGTAAAATGATACCACCTTGTTGTTTTGTTAGCTGATCCATGATCATTTGGTATCCTTTTTTCTGATTTTGATTTAGAAGTGGCTTCTTGTCCATGATATATGTAGTAAACTGTTCAACGTTGTAGTTCTTTTCTCGTATGTAATCTGTGTGACGTACGTCATGTCCGTCTCGTAGTGGTGCAGGCAGGCCAAGTTGCAGTAATGTTTTATTGATCATGGCCATACATTTGTCCTCAAGAATAATTACAGACTTGTTGAAAATGTCCATGTTGAGATGAAATAGCAGAGTGTTTTAATCTGGAATAAACATCACCAATATAACATGTTATATTTAAACTACATGTCCCATAATGCAATGTTCCACTTTCCCCTCCCACATGATATAAAAGGTACTCACCTTCTCTTTGTGGTTCACTCTCATTTCTGTTCCAGTGATATTATGTACCTTGAAAGAAGATCAAAGGATAGACTTATTAGTTTAGAAACAAAATAAAACTTATATTTTGATTTTATTTATATGGAGTTGTTTGGCTTGATCCTTTTTAACTTAACAGTCCGGACCAAACATAATTTCTAATGTTGGATTTTCTCCCTTACCAGAGGGAGTCCCCTTGTGGAGTACTGTGAAGCCATTACCATGACAACTCCACTGTGCTGTATAGTAGAAGCCATTTTAAGGCAGTCCAGTAGAAATCATTTTAAGGCACAACAGGCTGTATCTTAACAGAATGCACACCTCAAGGGATGTTAAGGGTGTTTTACCCCCACAATATTTCTTTCCAGAAAGTAAATCATCTGTGTACCAAGTTTGGTTGAAATTGCTCGAGGCATTCCAGAGTTATGCTGGAACACACACACACACACACACACACACACACACACACACACACACACAGAGAGAGAGAGAGAGAGAGAGAGAGAGAGAGAGAGAGAGAGAGAGAGCCATTTTTATATATATAGACTAGCCATTTCTATAACAGCAAATCTATCTAATTGGCAAAACCAAAGTCAAAGTTTCGTGGGGGGTTTTTTCATCACAAAATCCAGAAGTGATTTCCAAATAAAAAAACATAGTTAAATGTATTTTCCTCTTTGAATAAAACAATCAGTTTAACCATTTCTGCTTTTTCTTCCTTGCTGTGGAAATAATATATATTTTATTTTATTTTATTTATTTTTATTTATTTTTATATGCCGCCCTTCTCCGGAGACTCAGGGCGGCTTACCATGCATTAAGCAATAGCCTTCATACTTTTGTATATTTTATACAAAGTCAGCTTATTGCCCCCACAAACTGGGTCCTCATTTTACCCACCTTAGAAAGGATGGAAGGCTGAGTCAACCTTCTATTTCTATTTGCACTTAATAATCTTTATAAACTATCACCATTTATATTAACAAAATTCACTGTATTCTGTAGAGTCTGAAGTCAATGCTTTTTTTTCTTTTTTCCCTTGCACCCCATATTTTCTCTTTTTCCTTCCCTTCATTTTCTATTTCTATTTTCCTTTATATTTTATACTTCGACAAAACCATAAAAGTCACAAAAATTCTGTCAGCATTTTCTCATTTACTATGACTTAAAAAAAAAGAAGCTTTATAAGTGACATACCTACAGTTTAGCACGTTTCAAGATATACAATAGAAACAATACCTTCTATGTAAAATAAAATAAACAATGCATTATAGGCAGAACAATGAAACAGCTGCGTAACGTAAAATCCAGCTAGCATAAAAAGCCCCAAATCAGATAGCATATAATACAGATGCATGTCAAAATTAACTATCAACTTAAAATTTTTCCTTTGTTCACTAGGTTCCACAAAATAATAAAACCACTCCAGTGATGTTTTGATATTATATTTAAACAACTATAGTTCAATCATAGAGCAAATCCATAAAACGACATCGCTCATTCAATGTTAAAGTTATTTCAAGTTTTACAATAGATTTATTTACCAGGCAGCAGACTTGCTATGGAATAATAATATAACGGTACACATCAAATGTAAATATATTTTACATCAAATGTAAAACAAATGTCGAATTGAACTGAATGTGGATGAGTGATCTCTATACCCTCCCACTTGACATTTTCTTGAAGCTAAAATCAAAATGTTGACAGGTCTTTAGAGTAAAAGGAGGCTGGGTCAAAATAGATCAATAGGCAAACCAAGATATCCAAATGTCAACCGCAATATTCATGAATTCGTACATCTCTCCAACATGGCTCCATTAAAATGGAATTAAATTAATTTTAATTGTAATTATTTCAAATAATGCAACTGGACCTGGCTTGACTAAAGAACATAGATTGAAAGGTGGAAGATGCAAATAACAGAGATGGAAGGGACCTTGGAGGTCATCTAATCCAACCACCTCCTTGAGCAGTCCAATCCACTCCCTATACTATTTTAGACAAATCATTGTCCAATCTCTTCTTAAAAACCTCCAGTGTTGAGCACCCACAACTTCTGGAGGCAAGTTCTTCCATTGATTAATTGTTCCACCAGTCAGGAAATTTCTCCTTAGTTCTAGATTGGTTTTTTCCTTGATTAGCTTCCATCCATTGTTTCTTGTCCTGCCTTCAGGTGCTTTGGAGAATAGCTTGACTCCCTCTTCTTTGTGGCAGCCCCGAGATATTGGAAGACTGCTATCATGTCACCCCTGGTCCTTCTTTTCATTGAAGTAGACATACCCAACTCCTGCAACCGTTTTTCATACGTTTTAGCCTCCAGTTCCCCTAATCATCTTTGTTTCTCTTCTCTACCATCTTTCTAGAGTCTCAACATCTTTTTTATATTGTGGCAACCAAAACTGGATGCAATACTCAAAGTGGGGTCTTATCAAGGCATTATAAGTGATACTAACATTTCATCATGAAGCCTGCATGCCATGGCTTGCCTACCTTTGCTTTGGACCAAACTCCTGGTAGACCCTGAAAACCCAAGGTCAGAATAAGTTCAAGTGATAGCTGTTGAGTCTTTGCTTGAAGAACAACAGTAGGAATAGCCCACTGTACCTCTTTGTACCATGTTTCCCCAAAAATAAGACCGGGTCTTATATTAATTTTTGCGCCAAAAGACGCATTAGGGCTTATTTTCTGGTTAGGTCTCATTTTTGGAGAAATACAGTACTACAGTAAATGCATCCATCTGGCTGACAATCTTAACTGGGGCTTATTTTGGTGTTAGGGCTTATATTACGAGCATCCTGAAAAATCATGCTAGGACTTATTTTCTGGTTGGGTCTTATTTTGGGTGAAAACAGGTTAAATGATTGCAACTGCTAATATTGTCAAAAAAATATTTCATATGAAAGAGAGAGATGGGATCTCACAAAATCATTTTGGATGTAAGTTCTTCAACGGGACTTTCTTCTAAATCTAAGGATGGTCCTCAGTTAGCCACCACAATCGGTCATTCAGCAAAGTGATCATTAAGTGAAAAAAAATTGCATAACTCTATGTTTATGATTTTATTCAGCAGGATTTGGTTATCTCCACAGCGAAGCATTGTATGTTCTACCTCCTTTTCCCTTTCTCAAAATAGCTGAGCGTTTACTGGCTGGATGCCCTTCCTGATGTCATGAAAAGTTCACAGCAGATATTTTGTCTTTGCACCTTAGGCGAGAACCATCTGCCGCTACCTAGGATTGAATTCTCAACCTTCTGAGTGGGAGGCTAGGCCACTATGTCACTCAAGCCTTCCACTAGTGATATTGTGAATTTTCTAGTCAGAGCCAATGTGCCCTTGACTGAAACCATTGGATACATCTTGAGTTCCAGTCTCTCCAGGAATGGGAAAAATCAGTACATCTCATCATGATCTACTTTACATTTGGAGCAGCAGAATAGTACATCTCATATGTCAAGTAGGCCCTCTGCCATCTGCTTGAAATTTTGGAAATTATACTCTGAACACAAGCAGAGGGCCTTAGTTTGAGAAAGACTGTTTCAAGATCCAGATGAAACACAGAAGAAATATAAAAGGAAAAGCAAGCAACCTGCACGGTGACCAATCGATGGCCTGAAAAATATGTTCTTGTAATTTCAATTGTTTTTACATTGTTTAGCCACCCAAGTAATGGCCTTAATATAATGCCATTAATTATAAATGCCTGGTGGGTCTTGTTCCTTTTTTTTTTCTTCTTCTTCTTCTTCCTGATTTCATCTTTAATGAGCATTACACCCAATTTCAATTACTAACATGCAGGTGCACTTCATAATAGCTCCCTCCCTCCCCCAGACATGCAAGAACATTAAAAATAGCTTAAGAAATGAATAAATGAGCATGACATTTCTGTAAAGCTCTCTGGTATTCCTCCTTCTCCATTTTGCCATTTCTTTTCTAGAGGAAAATTCTTCCTTTATTTCAGGGCATTTGAATTGGGGGGAGGGTGAGAAGAGGAAGTGATTGAGTATAGAAAGTGAAGGCAAAGAATATAAATCAATTTACCTTTCAGTAGACTAGACTAGACTAGACTAGACTAGACTAGACTAGACTAGACTAGACTAGACTAGATTAGGCTGGGCTGGGTTGGGCTGGGCTGGGCTGGGCTGGGCTGGGCTGGGCTGGGCTGGGCTGGCTGGGCTGGACTGGAGTGGAGTGGACTGGACTGGACTGGACTAGACTAGACTAGACTAGACTAGACTAGACTGGACTGGACTGGACTGGACTAGACTAGACTAGGCTAGACTTCAATACTTTATTGGCCAAGTGTGATTGGACACACAAGGAATTTGTCTTAGTGCATATGCTCTCAGTGTACATAAAGAAAAGATACATTCGTCAAGAATCATAAGGTACAACACTTAATGATAGTCATAGGATACTAATTAAGCAATCAAATCATACTAGGAAACAATCAATATAGATCGTAAGGATACAAGCAACAAAGTTACAGTCATGCAGTCATCAGTGGGAGGAGATGGGTGATAGGAACGATGAGAAGATTAATAGTAGTGCAGACTTAGTAAATAGTTTGACAGTGTTGAGGGAATTATTTGTTTAGCAGAGTGATGGCGTTTGGGAAAAAACTGTTCTTGTGTCTAGTTGTTCTGGTGTGCAGTGCTCTATAGTGCCGTTTTGAGGGTAGGAGTTGAAACAGTTTGTGTCCAGGATATGAGGGGTCTGTAAATATTTTCACAGCCCTCTTTTTGACTCGTGCAGTATACAGGTCCTAAATGGAAGGCACTTACTCAATGGAAGTACTACTTATTCAACGGCACTGTTCACCCAACATGCCTAATCAGAATAGTTAAAGGCTTAATGGTTGCAAACTTGCAAGACATGGTTATAGTTAGCCTTGTTGAAGGTTTTGATTGGCTGAGCACATTACAGGAAGCCAACTAATTTCAGCAGTGATTGGGAAACCAGACAATGAGCTAATTCAATAACCAAGTCAAATGCATAGCCAGAATTCATCAGCTTCCCCCAACCTGCATCACTCTGCATCATATGAAAACTAGTTTGGTCCAGTGGCGAAGGCTAGAAACCTGGAGACTGTGAGTTCTAGTTCCACTTTAGGCATGAAAGCTGGCTGGATGACTTTTGGCCAATCACCAGGAGACTGTGAGTTCTAGTCCTGCCTTAGGCATAAAAGCTGGCTGGGTGAATTTGGGCCAATCACCAGGAAGCCGTGAGTTCTAGTTCCACCTTAGGCATGAAATCCGGGTGGGACTAGAGTGATGATTTTGAGCAAATCACATTCTCTTATTTGACTTTACTTGTCAGAAGCCTGCTGGGAATGTTACAAATGGTGATCGATGTAGGAGATGGCCAGCCTGAGCCCAAGGGAGGGGTCAAACATGTCAAAAACCATGAGTACCTTCGTGCTTGCAAGACATCTACTATAAGTCCAGCCCACCTTGAATTCCTTTCTATTCTTAACACCCGCCCATTTCCCTTAACGATCACTTGGCCTGATTCTTGCAAACAGCTTAAGCTTGCAATAAATCTTTGTGCTCATTTGAACTGCCTGAATCTCCTGATTTCCCAGGCGCTTGACAACCATATCAATCGTGCAACCGTCATAAATTTATTTATTTATTTATTTATTTATTTATTTATTTATTTATTTAATTTGTATACCGCCCTTCTCCCAGAGGGGACTCAGGGCGGTGAACAGCCAAAATTAAAAAACATACAAATACAAAAGTTAAGATAATTAAAAAAGAATTAAATCATTAGCTTCCCAATTTAAAACCCCCAAATCCATAAAATTTAAAATCCCAATTAAGAACCATTTAGGCTAGGCCGGCTTGCTGGAATAAATAAGTCTTCAGGGCCTTACGGAAGGTCCGGAGGTCCGGGATCAGTCGTATTCCAGGAGGCAGCTCATTCCACAGGGCGGGTGCCCCCACAGAGAAGGCTCTCCCCCTGGGGGCCGCCAGCTGACATTGCCTGACCGATGGCACCCTGAGGAGGCCCTCTCTGTGAGAGCGTATTGGCTGGTGGGAGGTTATCGGTAGCAGCAGGCGGTCTCGCAAATATCCTGGCCCTAAGCCATGGAGCGCTTTAAAGATGAGAACCAACACCTTAAAGCTCACCAGGAAGACCACCGGGAGCCAATGCAGCTCGCACAGGAGAGGTATTACATGGGAGCGCCACATCGCTCCCATAATTACCCGCATTCTGCACCAGCTGGAGCCTCCGGGTGCTCCTCAAACACCTGGCAATTTTGATCATGAGGATGCTACAACAGTTGCAAGTGTGAAAAATGGCCATAAGTGACTTTTCACTGCGGTTGTAACTTCGAACGGTCACTAAACAAATGATTGTAAGTCAAGGACTATCTGTAATTGTAGTCCTTTGACTGACAATCAAGGACTGTAAGGACTTGAATACAATTGTTTCAAGTTTGCCTCAGATTTAGAAACTGTTTTAAATCTTATTTAAGAAACCAAGAAAATGTATATGCGTTCAGCTATCTCACTTTACAGTAAGAACAGAACAGAACAGAACAGAACAGAACAGAACAGAACAGAACAGAACAGAACAGAATAGAATTACAGAGTTGGAAGGGACCTTGGAAGTCTTCTAGTCCAACCCCCTGCTTAGGCAGGTAACCCTACACCACTTCAGATAAATGGTTATCCAATATCATCTTTAAAAACTTCCAGTGTTGGACCATTTACAACTTCTGGAGGCAAGTTGTTCCACTGATTCATTGTTCTAACTGTCAGGAAATTTCTCCTTAGTTCTAAGTTGCTTCTCTTCTTGATTAGTTTCCATCTGTTGCTTTTTGTCCTGCCCTCAGGTGCTTTGGAGAATAGCTTGACTCCCTCTTCTTTGTGGAAGCCCCTGAGATATTGGGACACTGCTATCATGTCACCCCTAGTCCTTCTTTTCATCAAACTAGAGCTACCCAATTCCAGCAACCGTTCTTTATATGTTTTAGCCTCCAGTCCCCTAATCATCTTTATTGCTCTTCTCTGCACTCTTTCTAGAGTCTCCACATTTTTTTTTACATCGTGGTAACCAAAACTGGATGCAGCATTCCAAGTGTGGCCTTACCAAGGCATTATAAAGTGGTATTAACAATTCATGTGATCTTGATTCTATCCTTCTGTTTATGCAGCCTAGATAAGCCAACAGTCCTGAAATTTCAAGCAGAAGATTGACAAATATAAGTGAACTGAAGCAGTCAACTGTTTTGTCATTCATTCATTCACACACAAACACACACACCAGTGGTGGGTTTCAAATTTTTTTACTACCGGTTCTGTGGGTGTGGCTTGGTGGGCGTGGCAGGGGAAGGATACTGCAAAATCTCCATTCCCTCCCAATCCAGGGGAAGGTTACTGCAAAATCCCCATTTCCTCCCGATCAGCTGGGACTTGAGAGGCAGAGAATAGATGGGGGCAGGGCCAGTCATAATTTTTACTACCGGTTCTCTGAACTACTCAAAATTTCCACTACTGGTTCTCCAGAACTGGTCAGAACCTGCTGAAACCCACCTCTGACACACACACACACACACACACACACACACACACACACACACACACACATATACACAGACACAATTCTTCTTGAAATCCTGTTGAGTTTAACAACAAGTGGCTAATTGCATTAGTAAAAAACGGCTTCTGATATTTCTGTAACAATATGTTTGGGCATCTGTTTTTCTTTGTATATTTAAAAGGGACAGTGACAAGCCAAAAATTGTCTAAAGCTTTGAAGATACAGAGCTGGATGAATCAATTGTTTGATTCCACAGACATCGATTTTCCTGCACCCCTAATATTCTGCTTCACAATTGGCAACTGCACTTATCTGAATTTCACATTATCTGCTTCACAACCCGCAACTGCACTTATCTGGATTTCACATTAGAAAACTCTAAACCATACGTTAACTCCTTGCGGTGATATTGTGAGCGATATCCACTGAGAAACATCACAGCGAAGGAGCAGCTGGTAAGAAGATAGACATGGCAACTGTCTAATGAAAATATTATAAGAAGAATGATGAGGATAAGTCCAGGCAAGGAAGTAACAGGTGAGACTGGAAAGGCAACAAAATCCAGTCAACTAAATCTGGGCACGCGGGTTTGTCACAACATCTGTGTTAATTAGATAGTGAAGGAATAATGCTAAGATGGGTCAGTGAGGCATCAGCTGCATAAACAAAACAGACATCAAGATTCAGTAGTTTGGTCAGATGAATGTAAAACTCATATCAGGCCCCGTCCACCCTATTCATTAATTATAATTATCAACTGGCACAAAGGAATTGCAGCTTTGCAAAGATTAGGCATGAGTGAATTGTGGAAGGATAGACTCTTATCTTTCTTATCACATGGGCAAAGTAGAGATTTCCCTTCCAAGAAAGAGTTATTGAAAGGGGAACATTTATAAGATTTGGGGACCTGGTATTTCCTTGAGATGCTGTTATTAACAGAATAACAAAATTGGGATTAGGAGATTGGGAAATGGGCAGATATGTGGGAGAAGTAGCAATATAAGAATGTATTGGGAGAAATGTTTGGATTAAATAGGAAAGATAGAGATGAAGTTAGAGATAAAGAGGAGGAGTGTGGGAAATGAGTAAAAAAATGGATAAAAATCCAAGTGCTAATGAGGGCAAGAGATGACGGTTAGAAATAATTGCTTCCTAAATATTAAGGTAGCTTGATTGTAAGTCAGAGAAGCAGAAATAAATTAGATAGGGGAACTTTGTTTTTCTATAGAATAAAAGAATAATAGATAGAAAGATTAAAGGCTTATAGATGTTAGGCTTTTTAAATATATGTTTAAATAATATAAAGAGAATTATTTAAATTTGATGAATGTGAAAAAGAACACTAATATTGTGGTAAATTGGATCGATATGAATGATGCTTAGATCTAACACTGTTCACACATAATATGGATGTATACTTAATATATATATGCACACACACAAAAAGGAGAATAACAGAATTGAAACACATCACTCCCCGATGGCCCTGGCCCCATCTCTGCCTCCAACACGGAGCCCTCATCCAGGTCTTCCCCAGCCTCCAGGACTGGCCCATGTTCTTCCTCAGCCTCATTGTTGTCCGACACTGCTGCCAGCCTCGCAGGCTGCTGGCGGACCACAACAGATAGATAGATAGATAGATAGATAGATAGATAGATAGATAGATAGATAGATAATGGATGGATGGACAGATGGACAGACAGACAGAGAGATAGATAGGTGATATCCCATATAGGTCTAATATCCTAAAAATAATCAAATGAAACAATATAATAATTTACTTACATTGATGATGCAGTACAAAAAAAAAATCAGAGTAAGTGATGAAAATAAGGTACAAGAATACTAGAAACAAACATCACTTTGAATTTTTCAAATTTTGCATAGTTGCCTAAACAAATCAGAAACTGTCTCCTTAAATTACATTCTGAAACATGGGCTGATAAATAGAAGACTGATTCGTTTTTCACATCCTTTCTCCTTCCTCCACATTTCAGTTTCTTCCCTATCAAGTGACTTCATTATCCTCAACAAAAACAGCAATGAGAGGGGAAATTGTTGCTTTTCTTTAAATATTTGCTGTAGCTCATGTAATTACTTAGCCTGGCAAGCGATATGCAGTATTATTGAATTTTTCAACCTATTTCTTTGAGTAGCGAAAATTGCTTTTTACTTCCCTCTTCAAAACCCTCCAGAGGAATTCTTGATAAACAGTTTCAGAAGTGGGGAAGGGGGGGGAGCTTGCAAATACAAAAGGCAATGTTGAGTCTCTACAGTTTGCCTGACAGCTTGTTTAATGAATTCTTTTTTGCAGGAGAGAAGATGGTATTGACGTGGCCAAGGTTGCGTCACTGAAGATTTGTGTAAAATTAGAGCCATCTGTAAATGGGTATATCAATGTGATGATGGTTGATTGTTTTGATATTTGAAGCCTAGTGTTCCAGAGTGTATTTATCATGAGACCGTGTTTCCCTGAAAATAAGACCGGGTCCTATATTAATTTTTGCTTCGAAAGACGCATTAGGGTTTATTTTCTGGTTAGGCCTTATTTTGGGGGGAAACACAGTACTAAATGCACCCATCTGGCTGACAATCTTAACTGGGGCTTATTTTGGGGTTAGGGCTTATATTACAAGCATCCTGAAAAATCATGCTAGGACTTATTTTCCAGTTGGGCCTTATTTTCAGGGAAACAGGGTAGAGATGGAGATGATGGAGATGGAGACAGAGATGTGGACCGAGATGATGGAGATGGAGATGGTGATGGCCTGCCTTCCCAGGAGATATCCCACATAGTCCTAATATCCTTAAAATAATACAGAATAACGGAAGGGATCTTGGAGGTCTTCTAATCCTACCCCTGCTTAAGCAGGAGACCTTATCCCATTTCAGACAAATGGCTGTCCAATCTCTTCTTAAAAACCTCCAGTGATGGAGCAACTTCAACTTCTGAAGGAAATCCATTCCACTGGTTAATGGTTTGTAAATGTCAGGAAATTTCTACTTAGTTCTAGGTTGGTTCTCTCTTTGATTAGTTTCCATGCATTGCTTCTTGTCCTGCCTTCTAGTGCTTTGGAAAATAGGTTGACCCCCCCCCTCTTTGTAGCATGGGCAAATAGCCCTCCATCTTATTTTGTAGGTTCCATCCATGACTACCTGTCTTGCCCTAGCATGCTTTGGAGAATAGGTGAACCCCTCTTCTCTGTGACGGTCCCGTCAAATATTGGAAGACTCCCTTCATGTCATTCCTAGTCCTTCTCTTTCTGTGTTAAGACTAGACATGCTGAGCAGTAGTGGGTTTCAATTTTGGTCGCTACCGTTTTGCTCGTAGGCGGGTGCGTGCTCACACATGCGTGCGACACTTCTGCACATGTGCAGAGACATCCCGGCAGGTGAGTGGAGCCTCCTGCCACTGCCGCTACCAGTTTGCCCGAGCCGGGGCGAACCGGTAGCAACCCCACCACTGATGCTGAAGTAATTAAAATAGGAAACACAGATCCATGTGGAAATGGCCCCTCAAAATGATCCATTGTATTTTGGAGGCAGAAGAAAAAGAAGACAGGAGGGTTTGTTATTGAAGAAATTCCTCCAAAAGAAAGGAGGGGGAAAAAACCATCTCTAAATATATGGTTTTGTGCAGAGGTGAGTTTCAGCAGGTTCTGACCAGTTCTAGAGAACCGGTAGCGGAAATTTTGACTGGCCCCGCCCAGGTCTATTCTCTGCCTCCCAAGTCCCAGCTGATCGGGAAGAAATGGGGATTTTTCAGTAACCTTCCCCTGGAGTGGGATGGGAATGGAGATTTTACAGTATCCTTCCCCTACCACGCCCACCAAGCCATACCCACAGAACCGGTAGTAAAAAAATTTGAAATCTACCACTGGTTTTGTGTGTATGTGAGTCATCATTATACCCCAAAAAGTTTATTTTTTCCTTCGTAGAGGGATAACCAACCCATTTTTTCTTCAGATATTGGTGCCTTTTAGTTCTCATGAACTTTAATTTATAATGTTGATGGAGAGGGACAATGGAGGTTGAAGTTCAACAATGATCAGCAGGTTGGTAGATAACCTGTTGAGTCTTGAAAACACTTTGGTGGCTTTAAAAAAAAAAAAAGTTAAGTCTATGTGTCTGAAGAAATAATTGCAGGAAATGTCCATGAACCAAAGTCTCTGAGAAAGTTCAGTTCAGCAGTAATGTTTGAACAGGAAAAGAAAGAAATTTTGGATCCTTTTTCAGTTGCTTTACAGAAAGGCAATTTATCTTTACGCTTCTGCCAGCTAGTACCTGTCAGACAAAAGGTAAAAAGTATTTCATCAAAAAAAAAAAGTAGAATTGTGAATGTTCTATTTCTATCTTTATCCTTCTGGGTTCAGCTTCAAGTTGGATGCCAGATTAAAAGCAAATCTGGATATTAACAGACTAAATCTTATAATGCAATGCTCCTGTACAAGCTTAATAAACCATTTTGCAATTTCTACCATATTGATATAGATCCAAATGATTGATTGATTATGTGATCGGAGAATAGAATAGAATAGAATAGAATAGAATAGAATAGAATAGAATAGAATAGAATGGAATGGAATGGAATGGAATAGAATAGAATAGAATGGAATGGAATGGAATGGAATGGAATAGAATAGAATAGAATAGAATAGAATAGAATAGAATAGAATAGAATAGAATAGAATAGAATAGAATGGAATGGAATGGAATGGAATAGAATAGAATGGAATGGAATGGAATGGAATGGAATGGAATAGAATAGAATAGAATAGAATAGAATAGAATAGAATAGAATAGAATAGAATAGAATAGAATAGAATAGAATAGAATAGAATGGAATGGAATGGAATGGAATGGAATGGAATAGAATAGAATAGAATAGAATAGAATAGAATAGAATAGAATAGAATAGAATAGAATGGAATGGAATGGAATGGAATAGAATAGAATGGAATGGAATGGAATGGAATGGAATGGAATAGAATAGAATAGAATAGAATAGAATAGAATAGAATAGAATAGAATAGAATAGAATAGAATAGAATAGAATAGAATATCAGAGTTGGAAGGGACCTTGGAAATAGTCCAGCCTCCTGATCAAGCAGGAGACCCTGTACCATTTCAGATATGTGGCTATTTAGTCTCTTCTTAAAAGCCTCCAGTGATGGAGCACCCACAACTTCTGAAGGCAAGTGTTCCACTGGTTGATTGTTCTCACTGTAAGGAAACTTCTCCTTAGTTCCAGGTTGGATCTTTCTTTGATTAGTTTTCATCCATTGTTTCTTGTCCTGCCTACAGGCGGTTAGGAAAATAGGTTGACCCCTCTTCCTTGTGGCAGTCCTTCAAATATTGGAGCACAGCTTTCATGTCTCCTCTGGTTCTTCTTTTCACTAGACTAGTCAAACCCAATTCCTGCAAGCGTTCATCATACATTTTAGTCTCCAGGCTCCTAATCATCTTTGTTACTTTTCTCTGCACTTTGTCCAGACTCTCAGCATCATTTTTATAGTGTGGTGATAACTATATTGAAATCAATATAGTCTTTCTCCCTGTGTGTGTCTCTCTCTCTGTCTGTCTGTCTGTCTCTGTCTCTGTCTCTGTCTCTGTCTCTGTCTCTGTCTGTCTCTCTCTCTCTGTCTCTGTCTCTGTCTCTCTCTGTCTGTCTCTCTCTCTCTCTTTCTCTCTGTGTCTCTCTATCTCTGTCTGTCTGTCTGTCTCTCTCTGTCTCTGTCTATCTGTCTGTCTCTGTCTGCCTGTCTCTCTCTCTCTTTGTCTCTCTGTCTTTGTTTCTGTCTCTGTGTGTGTGTGTGTGTGTCTCTGTGTCTCTGTCTCTCTCTCTCTCTCTCTCTCTCTGTCTCTCTGTCTGTCTCTGTCTGTCTGTCTCTCTCTGTCTCTGTCTCTGTCTCTGTCTCTCTCCATCTGTCTCTCTCTCTCTCTTTCTCTCTGTGTCTCTCTCTCTCTCTGTCTGTCTGTCTCTCTCTCTCTGTCTCTGTCTATCTGTCTGTCTGTCTCTGTCTGCCTGTCTCTCTCTCTTTGTCTCTCTGTCTTTGTTTCTGTCTCTCTCTCTGTGTGTGTGTGTCTCTGTGTCTCTGTCTCTCTCTCTCTCTCTCTCTCTCTCTCTCTGTCTCTCTGTCTGTCTCTGTCTGCCTGTCTCTCTCTCTGTGTCTCTCTGTCTTTGTTTCTGTCTCTCTCTGTGTGTGTGTGTGTCTCTGTGTGTGTGTGTGTGTCTGTCTGTCTGTCTGTCTGTCTCTGTCTCTCTTTGTCTCTCTCTCTGTCTCTCTCTGTCTTTGTCTGTCTATGTCTATCATCTATCTTATTTATCACCCATCATCCATCCATCCATCTATCTATCTATCTATCTATCTATCTATCTATCTATCTATCTATCTATCATCTATCTATCATCTTATAGTCAATATAATCAAGATATATTTATTATATCCAGTCAGTTTCACCTCTTAATGACTACATTCAGTAGATAATTTTTCTCCATGAACATCTGCCACCATGACTCTTTTACGTTTGCCAATGGCACATCCATCACTGAGTCATCCTTTGTATTGCTGGTTGTCCTTTTCTTCTCCTTCTTCTACCATTTCCAGTGTTATATCCTTCTTCAGAGAGCTAGGTCTTAGCATAATGTATCTGAAGCAGGATAATTTGAGGCAGGCCATTTATGTCTCGAATAAGAACTCAGAGTTGATTTGTTTAACAATTAAGTCCGTCCTCAGCCACCCTTTTCCAAGTTAACATTTTTCCCAAACTCAAACTTTTTATCTTTTTCTGCTAGGAAAGGTGTTTAGAAGGAGAAAGGAACAACTCTATAAAGCCTTAGCAAGACCACACCTAGAGTACTGCATCCAATGTTGGTCACCACACTAGAAAAAAGATGTTGAGACTCTAGAAAGAGTGCAGAGAAGAGCAACCAGGATGATTAGGGGACTGGATGCTAAAGCATACAATGAATGGTTGCAGGAACTGGGTGTGGCTAGTCTAGTGAAGAGAAGGACCAGGGGAGACATGATAGCAGTCTTCCAATATTTGAGAGGCTGTCACAGAGAGGAGGGGATCAAGCTATTTCCCAAAGCACCTGAAGGCTAGACAAGGAATAATGGATGGAAACTGAACAAGGAGAGATTCAACCTGGAAATGAGGATAATTTTTCTGAGTGAGAACAATCAACCCATGGAACAGAAGTTGCCATCGGACGTTGTGGGAGCTTCATCACTGGAGGTTTTCAAGAAGAGATTGGACTGCCATTTGTCAGAAATGGTGTAGGGTCTCCTGCTTGGGCAGGGAGGGGGATTGGACTAGATGACTTCCAAGGTCCCTTCCAACTCTGTTAATCTGTTAAACTTTAATAGCACACTAAATATGGAGGCTGTGTCAGATTTATTGAACTAGGCCCAAATATTATCTGTGATGCAAATGCCCATGTCTAAAATGGTTTATAAGCTCTGATATTCAAGCCCACCATGGGAGCGACCCTTGGTCACCCAAACATCTTGATGAAGCTTCTAAATTAGAACAAACAAGCATGGCCACGGCTTCCTGCTAGCCGTGGTTTTTGCAGGCAGAAGAGGAGACTGTCACAGCTTCCCTGCTGATGTTACAAATGAATGCCTACAGGAGTCCTGTCAAATTTCCTGTTTAATTTGCTGCCTGATTAAGATATGTGTGAGTGCACAGCTTTGCCTCTTGTTCTTTCTGTAAGGATCAGTGATTTGCCCCTCACCCTCCACCCCCACCCTCTTGGTATTTCCAACTAAATAAGCATTAGCAGCATAGGCAACCTCCTTCCTCAGGATAAACAGTCCAGCCATCTCGTTGCAATTAAAGACGATGTATTTGACTCTACCTAAAAATTGTGATGTTTCAAGGGAGCAATATTTAGAGTTGACTTGCTACTTCTGACTTGGATTTGGCTTCCAGAGAGTTAAAATAGCAATGTCAGGCGGTATCTGAAGGTACAGCTGAAGATCTACCTGTCTTTTTATGAACTAGGAGAGGAGAGAAGAAATCTAGAACTAAGGAGAAACTTCCTAACAGTGAGAACAATCAACCAGTGGAATGGCTTGCCTTCAGAAGTTGTGGGTGCTCCATCACTGGAGGCTTTCAAGAATAAACTGGGCAGTCATTTGTTTGAAATGGTGTAGGCCAGGGGTCTCCAACCTTGGTCACTTTAAGACTTGTGGACTTCAACTCCTGGAGTTCCTCTGGGATTCTGAGGAATTCTGGGAGTTGAAGTCCACAAGCCTTAAAGTGGCCAAGGTTGGAGACCCCTGCTCGCGGGCTGGATGCGTCATGTGATGGCCACACCCGCGCCCGGTTTAGCAAAGGGGGAAAAAAGTCCCGATACGTCACGTGACACTGCCGTGACGACGTGAGTTTGACACCCGTAGTGTAGACTCTCCCGCTCAAACAAGGGGTTGGTCAAGATGACCTCCAAGATCCCTTCCAACTCTGTTTTGTTATTTTTCTAAGAACAATGTCCAAAGAAAGTTAGGCAACACATTGTTTTTGGAATACTGACTTCAGAAGTTTGCATAAAAGATTTTGCTAGTCTTAAAGAGGAATCAATATTTATTCAGGTTTCTCTTTTCTGGATTCTTTCTTTTAAAAAAAAAACCCTTTTGTGGAAACCAGCATAAAACTGTTTCAGGATGAAGGCATTATCAGCAGCTTATTATATTACAATCTGATGGAATGTACACCTGCAGGAACAGCAGTTTTTGACACCCAGAACTTTTCCAGGGAGAGGCCCAGATTAAGAGACTGCACAATTCTGAGCTGGAAGGAGGAATAGGGAAGAGGTTTAGGGTAGCCACACCCTAGAACACACAAAAAACCCCTCTAGAATATAATACATTCATGATACAAAAAAGATATTAAAGGTTACCACCTTTAGAGCGCTCCATGGCATCGGACCGGGGTATTTACGAGACTGCCTTCTGCTACCAATAGCCTCTCACCGACCAGTACGCTCCCATAGAGAGGGGCTTCTCAGGGTGCCGTCGGCCAAACAGTGGCGGCCCCCAGGGGGAGAGCCCTCTCTGTGGGGGCACCTACCATCTGGAACGAGCTCCCCCTAGAGATACGGAGGATCCCAGACCCGCGCACGTTTTGTCATGCTCTCAAAACTTTTTTATTTCAGCAGGCTGGCCTGGCCTAACTCTCCTCTTTTAAATTTTTAATTCGTGATTTTATAAATTGGATGTTTTAATCTGTGTTTCGGCCAAAATATTTAATAATTTTAAGGGATTTTTTAATATTTTTTATTATCTGTATTTTATCTTGGCTGTTCACCGCCCTGAGTCCTTCGGGAGTAGGGCGGTATAGAAATTTGATTAATAAAAATAATAATAAAAATAAATAAATATTGAGGCCCTAAAAAGAGCACAGAGAAGAGCAACAAAGATGATAATAGGACTGGAGGTTGAATTGTGCAATGAATGGCTAAGGGAACTAGGTATGCTTAGTCTAATGAAGAGAAGTGATAGAAATCTTCCAATATTTGAAGGGCTGCCACAGGGAAGAGGGTATCAATTGGTTCTTCAAAGGACCTGGGAGCAGGGCAAGAAGCAATGGATGGAAGCTTACCGGAGGGAGATTCAACCTGGAAATAAGGATGAATTTCCTGGCAGTGAGAAGGTTTAATTAATGGAGCAGCTTGCCTCTTGGAGTTTTCGGTGCTCCGTTACTGGGTGTTCCTTTTAAACTGTCATCTATGAACGAGTAGCCAAGCATCTGAATTTTGATCACATGACCATGGGGATGATTCAAAGACCATAAGTGTGAAAAATGGTCATACTGTATTTTTCGGAGTATAAGACGCACCTACCTTTTTTGGTGAGGAAAACAAGAAAAGAAATCTGTCTCTGCCTCCCAGCAATTTACCTCCTTGCAGCAAACAAACTGTTGTAAATTGAGGACTACCTGTATTTACCACTGCAGCTAGGAAGCCCGTTTTTTCCCCTTCCAAATTTTCTTCTCTGCTGACAAGACCTCAATAGGCTAACAGCAAGGAATCCTCAATGGTCATCTCTAAAATCCAAGTGAATCTAGATGTCTATGGAGATCCTTAGTCATCCAGGTCATGGCTGGTTTTTCTTTGAAGACGTTTCACTTCTTATCCAAGAAGCTTCTTCAGCTCTGCATAAGAAGCAAAATGCCTTCAAAGAAAAACCAGAAAGTCTGGTTGCCTCTTGAAAAAGCACCTTTGGGATGAGTGAACCTAGCTTTCTTCCTTTGGGTTTACTCCTCTTCAGGAAAAGTTGAACCTGAAACCTGACAATTCATCTTTTTGTGAGATCTGGTTTTCCTTCCAGAGGTCAAACAGCAGATTTAGCCCACAGAGATGTTTCATTTGTGATGACCTGTCTCCGCTTCTAGAGAACATTGAACATGAAAAAAGTTAGCACCCACCCTTCTTAGAAGAATGAAATATTTTAAGAAATATTAAAAAGACAGAATATTATATTTCCCTGGATGAGAAATTGAGAAACATGCTCTTGGAGATAGAAACTCAGCCCCAGCTTTCCGCCCCCAACAAATATGTTGGTGCCAGCTTATCTACAAGACTAAAGATTGGGCCAACCTATCTACAAGACAATTAGACCTTCAGCTCCAGGGTGATGGGATTAAGACATGACCCTCCAGGACATAATAGGATTAGCTATCAGCAGAGCTCACCACATGGCACAATCAAGCCCCTTCATTACATCAGCAAGGTTCATCCAAACTTGATTCAGACAAACATGACTCCACATGGGAGTCTGCAACCAATAGGATACATGCCCTTGCCACAGGAACAGGAAGCTCAAGTTCAAAGTCCAAGAGAGGGTATAAATAACACTCACTTTCCACTCCATGTGGTCAACTATCCAGAATCACACATGCTTGGTGGTTCTGCGTCACCAATAAACCATCCTTCCAAGCAGCCTCCATGTTTCCAGTGTCTTTCTCCTCACTTGGAACTAAACCCAGATGGACATTTCTTCCAACAAACAGTTCAGTCAGGGACTTTATTATTGTGCCTCTAATGTTCAGATTGATGGGATAATACAATTCAGTGCAGTACCGTATGATGTAATCCATGAAAAGCTGTCATCAGCTCCAGTCGCCTGTGAGTAACTATGAGCTTTTCCTGAGAATGAATAAAGTCTAGCTTTTTAGCAAAAGTTCTAAAGTTCTTGGCTCTTAAATGCTTTATTAATGCTAGGATTGTAAGGAGTATCATACATAACTGAGTCTCAGTTTTCTAATGGACCTGCAAGAATGTCCAGCAAGTGAGGATGGGCTCCAGCATGAGTCCAAAAGCTTGGGAGACTAAACCTCTTAGTCCCGTTGACCAACCCAGATTGGATAATGTCCAGGAAATCTCCAAAAGATGGATAGCAATCAGGAAGCAATGGAAATGTGATGAAAGTATAGAAAGGAACAGTGGTTTGACATTAAGTAAGGATCTCTGTTCAGGGGTGCTATTCAGCAGGTTCTGAAAGGTTCTGAAGAACCGGTAGCAGAAATTTTGAGTGGTTTGGAGAACTGGCAAATACTACCTCTGGCTGGCTCCAGAGTGGGGAGGGAATGGAGATTTTGCAATATCCTTCCCCCAGGAGTGGGGAGGGAATGGAGATTTTGCAGTATCCTTCCCCCAGGAGTGGGGAGGGAATGGGGATTTCGCAGTATCCTTCCCCCAGGAGTGGGGAGGGAAGGGGATTTTGCAGAATCCTTCCCCCAGGAGTGGGGAGGGAATGGGGATTTTGCAGTATCCTTCCCCTGCCATGCCCACCAAGGCACGCCCACTAAGCCATACCATACCACACCCACCAAGCCATGCCCACAGAATCAGTAGTAAAAAAAAAATGAATTCCACCACTGTCTCTGATGTCCTCCTGACATTTTAGATGATGGATTTTGTACATCCCACTCAGCATGATAAGAGCTCCCAAAGGAGTATTTTTTCAAGAGGCAACAGGACTTCTTTGTTTTTCTTTGAGGATGTTTCTCTTCTCATCCAAGAAGCTTCTTCATCTCTGACTGGATGGTGGGGAATGAAAGGATTTATATTCCTTGCAGGCAGCTGGTCATTTGCATTCTTTTAGAGAGTCATTGAGGCTTTCAACCATTCCAAGCAGGCTCCACACCCATTTGCACTACTCAGATGACCCTGAGGACACAGATAAAACTCCAAGTGGCCTCAACAGCTCTCTAAAAGGATGCAAATGACCAGCTGCCTGCAAGGAATATAAATCCTTCCATTCCCCACCATCCAGTCAGAGATGAAGAAGCTTCTTGGATGAGAAGAGAAACGTCTTCAAAAAAAAAAACCCACCAAGAATAGTCCAGTTGTCTCTTGAAAAAGCACCTTTGGGACAACCATGACCTGGATGAGTGAGAATCTCCATAGACATCTGGGTTCACTTAGATTTTAGAGATGATGGATGACCGAGAATCTCCATAGGCTGTCAGGTGGCCTGAATGTCAGAATTTCAAAACCATGTTGTAAGTCCATTTTCTTTAAAATTTGTAATTTTATTAGAACACATATTGGACATTTACACATACAACATATAACTTACCATATTTAAGCATTGTTTCTTAGTGGTCTTCCAGTTATTACTTTATTTTTCTTCTTCCCCTTTATCTTAATCTATTACTCCATCTTCTTCCCCTCCTTTTCCTCTTCCCCCCCTCTTTTTTTTCCTTTTTCCCCTATAGAGAACTGTACATTTTAGTTATCTCTTTACTATTATACATTTCTACCTTCATATTATATACATTTTTGTTCCATTCCACACATATGCTACATCTCTATTTTGTACTTCTATTTTTAAGTCCATTTTCATGGTCTGTTGTAACTTTGAATGGCCAGTCATGAGTGGAGGACTACTTCTATAATCCATTGTAATTTTAAGTGACCGGTCATAAGTCCGAGGGCTACTTCTATAGCGTCCTTTCTTCCAATCACAGGCTGCAAGTTCTAAAACACATTCATTCCCTCTAAAGCAGTTTCCCATTTCATGGAAGTGAAAACTCTGTTGCCAGCCTAGGATAATTGGCAATAAAAGTTATATTTAAAATACTTAAACATTGCTTTCCCTGTTGCTAGCAACTAAGACTGTCAGGCTGAAATAACACTTGTTTATTTAACACAAAGGGAAAGGATGAAGAAAACAAGCTGTTCGAGAGAACATTTCCAAACATTATTTTAATTAGTCACATGAAAGTACATTGCAATAAGGGTGTGTATCGAAGTCTGGGTATATGTATGTATTAGTGTCTCTCTTTGTAGGTGTGTGTATATACACACACACACACACACACACACTCCATTACATCTTGCTTGGCAGGAAAATAAAAATATCTTCTTAATGGCACAGTGCCATTTTACGTGTGTGCCACAGGCTTGGCAAGTCCTTGTGATAGTCCAAGTTCTTTTCAGCTCTAATCCATCTTGCTGTCTTTTCCCCAAAGGGCACAAATACTTTTATTAGAGGCCAAAAAAACCTGATACATGCTTCTGGAATCACAGGGATGCCTTTTGTAGAAGATTTTTGCAAACACCGCCAAGTATTAAATTGTTTCCAAGAAAAACAGTTGTCACCGAGACTCCATGCAGAGGCTAATATTCCATTTTTTTTGTTGTTTTCCTTAGAGCCCTATCATTTGATTTCTTTCAACCCCAGTTTGAATAGGGCTCATCAGTCATGATCAGCCTCATAACAATCTGAGTTAAAACCCCGGAGCTTGGCAGTATTCAAAGCAGCAACTTTGGCCCAAGGCAAACTGAAGCTTTGTTTCTCATCTCTTTGTTCCCTTTCTTGGATGAAAGAAAGAATACAGTAAACAATTATTAAGCTGAACGGGCACTTAAGGATTGGCTTGGAAACCAGCTGATCGGGTCACTGAGATTATGATGGCTTAGTTTGAATTTTGACCTTTGGCAGCTGAAACAACCACAGAGAAACAAACTTTCAACTGATGCATCCTTCCATCAGCTTCCTCGGATAGGATCTCCGGATAGGATCGCTTGTTGCACACTGGAAGAAAGCAGTTACTCACCTTATTCTTGCCCAGAATCAATTGAATTGAGATAGACCGTTATAAAAAAAATGTAATAAGTAAATAAATAAAAATCTAACTCACCACTTTTTAGACACTTTGGTGGCACTCTGGTTGGAATGCAGCATTGCAGGCTAATTCTGCCAACTGCCGGCAGTTCGATCCTCAACCGACTCAAGATTGACTCAGCCTTCCATTCTCCCAAAGTTGGTAAAATGAAGACCTAGATTGTTGGAGTCAATATGCTGGTATTGTAAACCACCCAGAGAGTGCTGTAAAGCACTATGGGGCAGGGGTGCTATTCAGCAGGTCCTGACAGGTTCTGGAGAACCGGTTGCGGAAATTTTGAGTAGTTCGGAGAAACAGCAAATACCACCTCTGTCTGGCCCCAGAGTGGGGTGGGAATGGAGATTTTGCAGTATCCTTCCCCCAGGAGTGGAGAGGGATTGGGGATTTTGCAGTATCCTTCCCCCAGGAGTGGGGAGGGAATGGAGATCTTGCAGTATCCTTCCCCTGCCATGCCCACCAAGCCACACCCACCAAGTCACACCATGCCCACCAAGCCACGCCCACAGAACCGGTAGTAAACAAATCTGAATTCGACTACCTCTATGAGGCAGTATATAAATCTAAGCACTATTTGTCAACTTTGAAATGTGCCTATGCTGTCTTTTCACAGCCATCTTTTCATTACTCAGCTTGCTGCAGACAATGTGGGGGAGGGAAAGGTCTGGAATGCTAGCCCCAGACGACAACAAGAAATCATCCTGTGGGAATCAAGGTCATCTCAACAGATGTTAAGCAAGGACTTGAAGGAGTCGCCATAGAGACACCAGAACATCTAATTGTGACCTGGGCGAAGGAAGGGAGGAAAGAATTCATTCTTTAATTAGGTGAAAACTGCAGGCACTAGCTAGAGTTGGTTTTGCTTCATGTGTGCCAAAATGATGTACTCAATAAAGTTATGCTTAAAGAGTTCTGATCGATTCTACTTGCTGGCTTGCTTGGGTTCGTCAGTCGGAATATTGACACTATTTTTATTGCTACATACATACCCTATTTCCCCCAAAATAAGACATCCCCTGATAATAAGCCCAATCAGGCTTTTCAATGCATGGCAATAAGGCCAAGCACTTATTTCAGGGTTCAAAAAAAATATAAGACAGGTCTTATTTTCAGGGAAACACGGTACATAATACATACATATGTACATATATGAGGGTAAAGTTTAATTTTCTGAGCTGGTGGGTTGGTTTCCGAACATATTGTTACCAGGCTTGATAACATCTTTTTTTAAAAAAAAAAAAATATTTATTAAATTTTTCCAACATTTAAAACACAAAACACAAATTTACACTTATTACAGCATTTCCATATCAGTATCAATATCATTCATAACATTCATATTTACATAAATTCTATTTCTATGGTTCACTATCCTATATTATACCATCTTTTAAATTATAATAATATCTACAATCATATTATCATCAATATAATATAGTTCTTATATATTATACGTTATATATCATACTTTGTACATCTTATATATTAATTTTACTCCTATTCTCAAGCTGGGTATACCATCTACTCCAAATTTGGTAGTACTCAGATTCTTCTCTCTCTTTCAATTCCATAGACAGCCTATCCATTTCTGCACACTCATAGATTTTTCTTATTATCATTAGTTCTGAAGGAATATCAGCCTGTTTCCAATTCTGCGCAGAAACGATTCTGGTTGCCATTAATATGT
The DNA here is from genome assembly GCF_029215685.1 of Pituophis catenifer annectens. Lineage (NCBI taxonomy): Eukaryota > Metazoa > Chordata > Lepidosauria > Squamata > Colubridae > Pituophis > Pituophis catenifer. The sequence continues at coordinate 121,473,027 of NW_027256884.1, forward strand.
GTAATATTATGTATTGAAATTTTTTACCCATTTTCCCATCAAAAATGCCCAAAAGGAATAATTCCGGCTTCAATTCGATTGAAGGTAGCTAACATCTTCAGCGGAGTTTAGGGGATGTCAGGGTCGGTGTTCTTCTATTTATAAGGGCTTCAGGTGTGGCCGTGTCAAATGAGGGTCTTGTGATGGGTCAAGTGTGAGTCATCAGTGAGAGTCTTGTGATGGGTCTTGTGATAGGGAGGATACATCAAGTCAGGGTCATTGGGAGGTGAACTGCTGGTGGTGGTGGGGAGTTGTGTGGGTTGGCTGAGGGTCAGTGTTGTTTCTGGTTGGCTGTGTGGTTGATTTGGATTCTGAGGGGTTCGAAGGCTGGTTGTAGGTCTATGTGTCTGTGGATGTAATTGCTTGTGGAGTGCCAGCAGTGGTGGGTTGCTACCGGTTCTCTCCCGGTTCTTGCGAACCGGGGAGAAATTTTGAGTAGTTCGGAGAACCGGTAAATACCACCTCTGCCTGGCCCCGCCCCCAATCTATTCGCTGCCTCCCAAGTCCCAGCTGATTGGCTAGAAGGAAAAAAACTGTTTAAACTCTTGCCGCAGCGCTTCAAAGGGCTGCCCTACAGCTGATCAGCGGTAAAAGACAGTGTGGTGGTAGACCGGTGCGCTTCAAAAACAAATGGGTAGACCGGTACGGCTCTGCAAGCAGTTAAAAGCCTGGTAGACCAGTACCTCTGCTAAATCCTATAGAATTGTCACATGACCATCAAACCATGCCCACAAACTAAGCCACGCCCACAGAACCGGTAGTAAAAAATTTTAGAACCCACCCCTGAGTGCCAGGCTTCGATAAACTCACAAGTGGGGCGGATGGTAGTGTGGCCGATGATTTTTGTGTTGCTCCAGTCGAACTTGGTGCTGTTTGGTGTGGCTAGAGATTAAGGATTTGGAATTGTGGCATTTGAGTGCACTGATTTTTTTTTACTGTATTTCTCATATTTATATTCATCAATTATGGGCATTCCATCACTGGAGGTTTTTAAGAAGAGAATGGACAGTCACTTGTCTGAAATGGTATAAGGTTAAACAGAGTTGGAAGGGACCTTATAGGTCATCTAATCCAACCCCCTGCTCAAGCAGGAGACACTACACCATTTCTGACAAATGGCAGTCCAATCTCTTCTTGAAAGTCTCTAGAGATGAAGCTCCCACAACTTCCAAAGGCAACTTCTGTTCCATGGGTTGATTGTTCTCACTGTCAGAAAGTTCCTCCTCATTTCTAGGTTGAATCTCTCCGTGATCAGTTTCCATCCATTATTCCTTGTCTGGCCTTCAGGTGCTTTGGAAAACAGCTTGACCCCCTCTCCTCTCTGTGGCAGCCCCTCAAGTATTGGAACACAGCTATCATGTCTCCCCTGGTCCTTCTCTTGATTAAACTAGCCATGCCCAGTTCCTGCAACCGTTCTTCATATCATTTAGCCTCCAGTCCCCTAATCATCCTGGTTGCTCTCCTCTGTACTTGGATGCAGTACTCTAGGTGTGGTCTTACTAGAACTTTATTTTACTTTACTTTTATTTGATTTATATACCGCCCTACTCCTGAAGGACTCAGGGCGGTGAACAGCCAACAATAAAATACATACATACAAAATTTAAAAAGCAGAGATAAAATCGAATTAAATAGTTTGGCCCAGACAGATTTAAAACCTCAATCAATTTAAAACAAATTTAAACTTTGAATATTAAAAATACTAAAAAATATTTAAAAATATTAAAAATGTTTAAAAAGAGGGAGAAAGTTAGGCCAGGCCCGCCTGGTGGAATAAAAAGGTCTTAAGAGCGCGGCAGAAGGTGCGCAGATACAGGATCCTCTGTATCTCTGGGGGGAGCTCGTTCCAGATAGTAGGTGCCCCCACAGAGAAGGCTGTCCCCCTGGGGGCCGCCAGTCGACATTGTTTGGCTGACAGCACCCGGAGGAGCCCCTCTCTATGAGAGCGTACCGGCCGGTGGGAGGCTATTGGTGGTAGTAGGCGGTCCCGGAAGTACCCAGGTCCTGAGTCATGGACTCAGTTCACTAGAAGACCTCCAATGTCCCTTCCAGCTCTATTCTGATTGCTTGATTGAAATCATGGCATCAATTTCACACACAATTCCTAAATGCAGTTCCCGAGGAAGGGGGAGGGGGGGAATGATGCTGTTGGAATGTGCAAGTCAGCCTTGATCCAATTAAACTCTGATTACATTCAAATAGTTCTTAAAATGATTGAATTTGGGGAAAAGGCCTTTTTCCCATGCACAGAAGTCCATTACGAAATCAACTTTGATTCGATTGAATCGCCTTTGAATAGAAGCTTTGCAGAACCCTAATACAGCTTTGATTTCTATCCACATATATATTCAGTTTGATTGTTAATGTGATCTGTCCTAATAGCCTCAGTTTCCTGTCACAGGTACAATCCATTAAGAAAATACATTCAATGCTTCCAGGTTCTACATCTGTTTCTAAGCTTATATGCGCATTTCTATTCCTCTTGAGAACGGGTATGGTGTTATATAGCTCATAAAACTACTTAGAACTGTATACAAATAGTGTTTTGAAATTCCCCATAAGATTTGGGCAATGAGAAACTTGATGGAAGATTCCTTTGAATTTCTCCAACAATTTCTCAAGGGCAGAGTTATCCTTAGCATGACTGTGGGAAAAAAATCCCAAGGAAAGAGAAGTCCTCTGCTGAGATCTTCTGTTGGGTTGAATGAAAGTGTGAGAAGCCAAGAAGGTTGAAAACCACAAGAAATCAGAACAATGAAAATATAGAACAATCGGATATAACTTTTGGTTATCATATGAAGAATTGGGTATGTCTAGGTCAGTAATGGCTAACCTTTTTGCCATCACGTGCCAAAAGCGGGGGTCACGCAGGGGGGTCGCGCACACCTGCACCCACACCCATAAGTCAATGTGCCCCGCCCCCCTGTGCATGTGCGTGCGACCTCCCGCACTCCCCCCACTATTGGCACGCGATGGCACGGTGGGACCGGAAGGCCCATTTTTCACCTTCCCAAGGCTCCAGAGCCTTTCTAGGAGCCTGGGGAGGGTGAAAACAGCCTCCCCCCCTGGAGACTCTCCGGAGGTTGGAAATGGCCCATTTCCCAACTTCCGGTGGGCCCGGAAGACCCGAAAATCAGCTGGCCAGAGCTGAGCTAGGGCAATGCTCGCATGCCCAAAGATATGGCTCCGCGTGCCACAGGTGCCATAGGTTCACCATCACGGGTCTAGGTTAATGAAAAGGACTAGAGGGGACATGATAGCAGTGTTCCAATATCTAAGGGGCTGCTCAAAGAACAGGCGTCAACCTATTCTCTAAAGCACCTGAAAGCAGGACAAGGAACAATGGATTGAACCTAATTAAGGACAGAACCAACTAGAACTAAGGAGAAATTTCTTGATGGTTAGAACAATTAATGGCTTGGAATGGTGGAATAGCTTGCCTCCAGAAGTTGTGGGTGCTCCAACATTGGAGGTTTTTAAGAAGAGATTTGACAGCTATTTGTCTAAAATGGTATAGGGTCTCCTGCTTGAGCACAGGGTTGGATTAGAAGATCTCTAAGATCCCTTCCAACTCTGTTATTCTGTTATCTTGCAACATAAAAAGCGTAAAAATCATTGTAGACTAACTGTAATAATTTCTATTAATTTCTCTCTCTTTTTGTAAATAAGAAAAACCCTAAAAACAAATTAACGTCCATAGCACTGAGTAAAAACTGTTAAGGAAAAAATGGTGAATAGTCAAAAATCCACAATTAAAATATGGTAGAGCACAATGTTTGGGTAGGGCAATCTCTGAAAAAGTTTGAAACAGAGCAAAGGATAAGTTTCTAAACTTCTTCTCCAACCCCATGGAGAAATGAAATACATCAAAGGTCATTTCTGAAGTGAATTTGAATATTCACATAATTCCGTCATATCAGCTTTTTTGCAGTTTCTGGAAAATATCCAATGCTGTCCACAGATAAAGCTTATTGTTACTTTCAACTGTGTGTAACAGGCCCTTTCATTTAATCCATCTACTTGGGGTTCGGGATTGGCTTGTTTATTCTCATACTGCCAAAGTTCACAATTATCTCATTTAAAATTTGTCCAGAATGTCAGGCTCTGACATGTTGCAAATCAACTATTACTGCCACGAGAAATACAGAACAATTCAAATGAGATGATGCACACGCCTTCAGGTTGATCTCACAGTTTATACAAGTACAGTATATGCCAAAATCCTTCAATGTTAACCTTGGTGCCTTCTCAGCAGTGGTGGGTTTCAAAAATTTTTACTACTGGTTCTGTGGGTGTGGCTTGGTGGGTGTGGCATGGCTTGGAGAGCATGGCAGGGGAAGGATACTGTAAAATCTCGATTCCCACCCCACTCCAGGGGAAGGTTACTGCAAAGTCCCCATTTCCTCCCGATCAGCTGGGACTCAGGAGGCAGAGACTAGATGGGGGCGGGGCCAGTCAGAATTTTTACTACCGGTTCTCCAAACTACTCAAAATTTCTGCTACCGGTTCTCCAGAATCTGTCAGAACCTGCTGGATTTGAGTAGTTCGGACAACTGGCAAATACCACCTCTGGATGGCCCCAGAGTGGGGTGGGAATGGAGATTTTGCAATATCCTTTCCCCAAGAGTGGGGAGGGAATGGGGATTTTGCAGTATCCTTCCCCTGGAGTGGGGCGGGAATGGAGATTTTGCAGTATCCTTTCCCTGGAGTGGGGCAAGAATGGAGATTTTGCAGTATCCTTCCCCCAGGAGTGGGGAGGGAATGGGGATTTTGCAGTATCCTTCCCCCAGGAGTGGGGAGGGAATGGAGATTTTACAGTATCCTTCCCCTGGAGTGGGGCAGGAATGGAGATTTTGCAGTATCCTTCCCCCAGGAGTGGGGAGGGAATGGGGATTTTGCAGTATCCTTCCCCCAGGAGTGGGGAGGGAATGGAGATTTTACAGTATCCTTCCCCTGGAGTGGGGCAGGAATGGAGATTTTGCAGTATCCTTCCCCCCGTAGTGGGGAGGGATATGGGGATTTTGCAGTATCCTTGCCCTGCCATAGCCACCAAGCCACACCCACCAAGCCACACCACGCCCACCAAGCCATGCCCAGAGAACCGATAGAAAAAAAAATTGCCTCCATGACCTGGATGACTGAGAATCTCCATAGACATTTGCCAGGTAAATATAGTCAATTCTTATTATTCACAGGTTCCCATATTAGCAAATTCGCCTGCTTGCTAAAATTTATTTGTAGCTCCCAAATCAACACTTCTGGCACTTCCCCATCATTCATGGACGTGCTTAAAGCAGAGAAAAATGGGAGTCACCCAACGCACACATGTTTTCAGATGAGTTTCAGTGAGGTGATGGTCTGCCTTCTTGTTTCAGCTCTCACACCGCAAACCGGTGTCCTGTATTTCCCTTAGGAGCAACGATTCAGTATTCCCTGTTTCATTGTTCACAGTGACTTTGTAGAATATAACTACCGCAGAAAATGAGAATCAACGGTACCAGCAGGAGCATTGGAAAGTGAGCTAAGTTAGAAAATAGGATAATTCAGTTACCAGATTAAAAGGGTTATTGAAATACCGCTAACTGCTCTGCTATCACAAATCCCTTATGTTATTAGAGGTTTCAAGTGCCGTGGGAACACCAGGGAGTTAACTGACCCCATCAACTAACTCACCAGTTATGATCCAATCAGTTCTTTCAAGGGAGTGAGAAATGTTCTTCACACTTTTTCACTACGGGTTCAAAACATTAAGGAAGACACTATGCGCACATCTAATCTAAACAGACTTAGACATACATAGAGTTCAGTGGTGGGTTTCACTTTTTGTTACTACTGGTTCGCTGAGGGCGTGAACAAGAGGTGGTATTCAGCAGGTTCTGACCAGTTCTGGAGAACCGGTAGCGGAAATTTTGAGTAGTTCAGAAAACCGGTAAATACCACCTCTGACTGGCCCCGGCCAGTGGTGTGTTGCCCCTGGTTCGGACCAGTTCTATAGAAACAGTAGTAAAACTGGAGGGAGGTTCCACCCACCGACCCCAACGTCATCAGAACGCTTCTGCACATGAGCATGTGCATGCAGCCCCGTTGCAAACCAGTAGTAAAGGTAAGTAGAACCCACCCCTGGCCCCATCCCCATCTATTCTCTGCCTCCCGAGTCCCAGCTGATCGGAAGGAAATGGGGATTTTGCAGTAACCTTCCCCTGGAGTGGGGAGGAAATGGAGATTTTACAGTATCCTTCCCCTGCCACTCCCACCAAGCCACACCCACCAAGCATGCCACACCCACCAAGCCATGCCATACCCACCAAGCCACGCCCACAGAACCAGTATTAAAATTTTTTGAATCCCAGCACTGGCGCGAACACTCACTTCATGCGCTCATGCACCTTCCACGCATGCGCCAGGCCTAAAAAAAGTGCCTAAACAGGACAGCATAGAGCCAGGGCAAGTGGGTGGTCTCATCAGCAATTTCCGTTAACGGTTCGTGCGAACCGGTTTGAACCGGCTTAATATCACCTCTATTAACTCCATAGAGTCAAGTTGTGTTGTGGGAATCCTGAAACCTAATTTATTAGTCTGGATTGCACTCCTACTCCTCCAAGGAAAAGCTGGTGTAAAAAAGCATTTGTTCTGATTTGCCGGCATTGCCTGATGTGCTCAGAAGCCACATCAAAATCTGATTTCTGATTGAGGGATGAGCTTGTGATGTTATAACGTTTTGTCTGGTAAAAGAGCTAAACAATGCCAGATGAGAAGATTTGATTGGTTCATGACCAGGAGTTGGTTCTATTTTTTTTTACTACCGGTTCTGTGGGTATGGCTTATTTTGTGGGTGTGGCTTGGAGGTCATGTGACTAGGTGGGCGTGGCTAGCTGGTCAGAGTCATTTCTGGAAGGTCCTCGCACTTACGACCAGCCCTCGCACTTACGACCCGACTCATTTGTTTGCTTTTAACACTGATCAGCTGTAGGAGGGCCCTTTGAAGGCCCGCGGCAAGAGTTTAAACAGTTTTTTTCCCTCTAGTCATCAGCTGGGACTCAGGAGGCAGCAATAGATTGGGGATGGGACCAAATAAAAGGTAAGAATAGCGTGGGGTGGGGTGGGAGGGCGGGGGGGGAGAACCGGTTCGGTGACATCATATCGCCACTGCTACCGGCTCGGCCGAACCAGACCGAACCGGGAGGAACCCACCACTGTTCATGACTGATTGGAGGAAACATGTGAAGAAGGCCACCATGTAATGCCACATTTAGAAAGAAAAAGTACGTAAGCATTGTGATGGAGCCCTAAAAATCCAGATGTTCTGTGCTTGCGATCCAGTGATATCTTTAAAGAGAGTGAGAAATATTTCTACCATTTTTTTTTTATTGGATGTGGGGGTATTAAAGGAGAAATGAATTAATTCCTGAAGAGTTTTAACAACTTGTTTCCCCAGGTTGTTTTCCTCTAAAAAAAAACCCATGAAGCTGCCAAAATTTTGCATCCTGCTGTTGAATTTCTGTATGAGACTTCAGTGGGAGACTGTGGTGGAATGTACAGTAGTGGCCAAAATTGTGAAACCTTTTAGGAAAAGTGTATTTTTCAGGTTTGATGGCTAATAACATTTTTTGGGGAGGAGTTTCAAGATAATCCTATTCCACTGCTGGAATGGCCTGGGAATAGCCCAGACCCAATTGAACCCAATTGAAAATCTATGGAGCCGACTAAAGAAACTTGTTAGTCAGAAGCAACCCAGCAATAAAACCCGGTTAATAGAAGCAATCATTCAATCTTGGTTTCACATTAGAACAGCTGCAGAACTCAAAGACTTGGTTCACTCCATGGGAAGACGTTGTAAGGCCGTAATTCATGCTAAAGGTTAACCAACTAAGTATTAACTGACATGGTGATAATTTTTGTATATCTCGTTTTTTCTACGTGTTTCACTTTTCTTCTTTATACTGCAACTGCTATTCTAATAGCAAACCCTTCATAAAAGCTATTGCATTACATTCTTGATTAAATTATCTTTCCATTGATATATAATTTTATGGTACTATTCCAAAAAAAAAAAAAAATCGTGTTATTAGCTAGTTTTAGAAAATACACTTTTCCCAAAAGGTTTCCACAATTTTGGCCACTCCTGTAGTCTGGATTTCCAGAAGGGACCCAGGAGGGAGGGGCTGCATTCCAGAGGAGCAAAACACAATGAAGTTTAGAAGTTTGGTGTAAGACAAAGAGGGCGAAGGCAGCTTCTCTCTAGGAGTTCTTAGAGTAGATCTAAAATCTATGATCTATGATTCTTGACGGACGTATCTTTTCTTTTATGTACACTGAGAGCGTATGCACCAAGACAAATTCCTTGTGTGTCCAATCCCACTTGGCCAATAAAAAAAATATATATTTTATTCTATTCTATTCTAATGGTGCGAGTAGTCTACTTTACTTTGGCAAGATTTTTGTCTATAGGTGAGAAAAACAATAAAGGAAAGTGCTTGGAAGAACCTTAGCATATCATTCTTGGGTTTTGGAACTTGATGGTGACTCAGAAAAGAGATCAGAGATGGATTGTGGGTCAACGGGTGAGATATTCACCTATCTTGTAAAGTAATCAGCCACATGGAAACCCAATGATAGATGTACGTATCTTGGAAAGTGCATATTTTACACTAGAGACTCCCTTATTTAAAAAGCTTTGGGAAGCTGCCAGTGTTAAAACTCTGCCTTTGCTTTTATTTTCCCGCATTCCTACCCGTGTGTGTCAAAATTCAGTGTTGAGGGATGACGTTATGAATACGAATGCAACGTTCATCCGACATTCGACTTGGTTATCTGCTTTCTTGTTACAGAAAGTCAAGCGGGAATTAGTTCGTTTTAGCTGCCATTTCCACTGAATGCCATCAGAGGCTGATCTGATGAGTAACGCCGTTTCATAATTTTTAAAGAGAGTTTAAGTTACACCCAACTGCTTTCCCCTCAACCCCCTTCTTCCTCTCTCCCCCCTCCTACTTCTTCCTCGAGACATTTTTTGCAGCTGATCTGGAGGATATCACTCAAAACTGATTTTATCGTTCAAGAATAAAATGGATGTGATTGGCTTTCAAGGTACTGTGCAAATGCCAGATCTTAGAGGCCTTTTTAAAATAAGTTTTAAATGGTTTTTATTTTTTAAGGCTCCGAATATTTTCCATTGTGGAGAGGGAAAAAAAAAAAGATTTGGTGCCATTAAGTACATTTTTTTTTCATTGTGTGAAAAGCCCGATCTATTTTTTTTTTTTTTGTAAATTTCCTTTCTCAAACAAAACAAAATAAAAAAATATATATAACCAACATATATAATTTAATCCATTTCTTAAAACATTCGTGTATAAGATAAAAGGCCAGCTTTCAGCACATTGTCTTGTTTGGAAGGAACCCATTTCTAAATAAGCAAGATTGATACAGTATATAAAACTGATATACTTATTATATATAAATAATAAGAAATTATATAATTATATAATTATATATAAATAATAAGAAATAATAAGAAAAACCATGTTGTTCTGCCAGGCTGGGCTATCAATGTAAAGATTTTAATTGGTTTTAAATGGGATTTTAAATTTGGGGTTTTATAAATTGGGCCTATTATTTAATAATTTTAATTATTTTTAAATTTTGTCTGTCTTTGTGTTTTTAATTAGGTTGTACTAGCGGGGAGGACAGAGGCAGGTCTTGTGAGTATTATCTGGGAAGAGTTTGATTCTGTGACTCCCGAAGACGTGGACAGGATACTGGGCAGACTGAGCGCAGCCACATGTTTACTGGACCCGTGTCCCTCCTGGTTGGTGCTGGCCTCTCGGGAGGTGACACGAGGCTGGCTCCAGGGGATTATAAATGCTTCCTTGAGTGAGGGTGTCCTCCCTGCCGCCTTGAAAGAGGCGGTGGTGAGGCCTCTCCTCAAGAAGCCTTCCCTGGACCTGGCAGTGTTGGCAAATTATCGTCCAGTCTCCAACCTTCGCTTTGTTGCGAAGGTTGTTGAGAGTGTGGTAGCGCGACAGCTCCCCCAGTACCTGGATGAATCGTCGTATCTGGATCCGTTCCAGTCGGGCTTCAGGCCTGGGTACAGCACGGAAACGGCATTGGTCGCGTTGGTTGATGATCTCTGGAGGGCTCGGGACAGGGGTTGTTCCTCTGTCCTGGTCCTATTAGATCTCTCAGCGGCTTTTGATACCATCGACCATGGTATCATGCTGCACCGGCTAGAGGAGTTAGGGGTGGGGGGCACCGTCCTACGGTGGTTCTCCTCCTTTCTCTCTGACCGATCGCAGTCTGTGTTGACAGGGGGGCAGAGGTCGACCCCGAGGCCCCTTGTATGTGGGGTGCCACAAGGGTTGGTCCTCTCGCCCCTTCTGTTCAACATTTATGTGAAGCCGCTGGATGAGATCATCCGTGGTTTCGGGGTGAAGTACCATCAGTACGCTGATGATACTGAGCTGTACATCTCCACCCCGGACCACCCCAACGATGTCCTTGAAGTGATGTCCCGGTGCCTGGAGGCCGTGCGGATCTGGATGGGGAGAAACAGACTCAGGCTCAACCCATCCAAGACCGAGTGGCTGTGGTTTCCGACATCCCGATATAGTCAGTTGGTGCCATCACTGACTATTGGGGGTGAGTCATTGGCCCCCATGGAGAGGGTTCGCAACTTGGGTGTCCTCCTGGACTCATGGCTGTCTTTAGAAGAGCACATGACGGCCGTGGCCAGGGGGACTTTTTATCAGGCCCGCCTGATTCGCCAGTTACGTCCCTTTCTGGATCGGGACTCATTAAATACGGTCACTCATGCTCTCGTTACTTCCCGCTTGGACTACTGCAATGCTCTCTACATGGGGCTCCCCTTGAGGAGCACCCGGAGGCTCCAGCTGGTCCAGAATGCGTCCGCGCGGGTGGTTATGGGAGCGATGTGGCGCTCCCATGTGACCCCCCCCTCCTGCGCGAGCTGCACTGGCTCCCGGTGGTCTTCCGGGTGCGCTTCAAGGTTTTGGTTACCACCTTTAGAGCGCTCCATGGCATCGGACTGGGGTATCTACGAGACCGCCTTCTGCTACCAATAGCCTCTCACCGACCAGTACGCTCCCATAGAGAGGGGCTCCTCAGGGTGCCGTCGGCCAAACAGTGTCGACTGGCGGCCCCCAGGGGGAGAGCCTTCTCTGTGGGGGCACCTACCATCTGGAACGAGCTCCCCCCAGAGATACGGAGGATCCTGGACCTGCGCACGTTTCGCCGTGCTCTCAAAACTTTTCTATTTCAGCAAGCTGGCCTGGCCTAACTCCCCTCTTTTAAATTTTTAAATTTTTTAATTTGTTATTTTATAAATTGGGTGTTTTAATCTGTGTTTTGGCCAAAATATTTAATAATTTTAAGGGATTTTTAATATTTGTATTATCTGTATTTTATCTTAGCTGTTCACCACCCTGAGTCCTTCAGGAGTAGGGCGGTATAGAAATTTGATTAAATAAATAAATAAATAAATAAATAAATAAATAAATAAATAAATAAATAAATAACACCGCCCTGAGTCCTTCGGGAGAAGGGCGGTATAGAAATAAAATTAATAAATAAAAAAAAAATTCCAAGCATGTTTTGCTTTCTGATTAACAGAGTTGGAAGGGGCCTTGCAGGTCATTGAGTCCAACCCCCTGCCCAAGCAGGAGACCCTACATCTGCCTCTACCTAGGATCGAACTCACAACCTCCTGATTATGAGGCAAGAAGTCCACCTCTAGGCCACTGGCCGGTGGAGAACTTGAAAGCAAAAACTTTGTAGCTCGTAAAGTTTCATAGCTCTCCATGTGTGTTCCATCATGGACAAAAGGTTAACACAGGCACACATTTGAAAAATTAACATCTATTCTCAGTCTTTTGGGGAATACAAGCTAGAAATTTCTTGGGTAAATGCTGTCCAGTTTAGAAGGATCTAGGACAACTCGCCAAGGGCAGCTCAACAACAATATACAATTTTTACAGTAACAGAGTTGGAAAGGACCTTGGAGGTCATCTAATCCTGCTCACTCAGGAGACCTATATCAGTGATGGCTAACCTTTTTGCCATCACGTGCCAGGAGGGGGGCAGGGGAGGTTCGCACACGCACGTGCCCACACCCATAATTCTATGCACCCCACCCCCGGGCATGCACACGTGATCCCCCCACCCCTTCCTGGCACGCGATGGCCCTGTAGGCCTGTTTTTCTTTCTCACCTGGCTCCAGACCCTCTCTGAGTCTAGGGAGGGCAAAAACAGCCTTCCCTCTCTAGGAGTCTCTGGAAGCTGGGGACAGCAAAAAAGTCACTTCCTGTCCAACTGGAAGTTAGAAAACTGGCCGTTTCTGGCCTCCGGAGGGCCTCCGAAAGGGTGGGGAAGGCTGTTTTCACCCTCCCTAGACTCATAGAGAGGATCTGGAGACAGGTGAGAAAGAAAAACGGACCTTCCCCACCCCACCCCAAGCCCTCCGGAGGCAGGAAACAGTCTGTTTCCCTGCTTCTAGTAGGCCCAGAAGGCCCGAAAATCAGCTAGCCAGCGCATGCATGCACGCCGGAGCTGAGCTCGGGTGCCCACTGATAGGTTCGCCATCACTATACTATACTCACACAGGACAACTCACTGCAGCCAACTCATTGTGGGACAATTCAATACCGTATTAATTTTTTCATCCAGCTATTTTTATTATTGATGACCACGTTTTCATCGAAATTATTGTAACTCTTGTATTTCTGGATTGGCTTTCTTTATGTTATTATTATTACTGGCCACAGTTCTCTTGAAATTAATTTAACTTTTGTGTTTGTTGAATTGTCCCGTGGCGATTTGACCACTGTCCCATTCTGAATTTAGGATACAGCTATAAAGTAAGAACTACACAATAATACACAAGCAAAATAAAACAATTCCAACCTTTAATATTACCAATATATATATTGGTTGGATTCACACACAAAAAAGGAAAGCCAGGATAAATAAAACAGATCTGGGAAATAAGCCATAATTTAGCCTTAATTTAATTCACACATATTATTATCCCACAATAGATGAGTACCTATATTTGTGCCCCAGGGATAAAATGCACTTACCTTCGCTACCAGATCGCAAATCAGTGGTGGGTTGCCCCCGGTTCAGACCAGTTCGCAAGAACCGGTAATAAAACCAGTGCGAGGCCCCGCCCACCACCCCGGATGTCGTCATCAGCAATCTGCGCATGCGCAGAAGCAAGGCGTGTGTATTCTCTTCGCTCGTGCGCGTGTGCGCGTGATCCTGTTGTGAACTGGTAGTAAAGATAAGTAGAACCCACCCCTGTCGCAAATGTAAGTATGTGCGCCTCCTCCATGCATGCGCAGAGCCTTCTGTGCATGCGCAGAGGGTCAAAAATGGGACATGATGACGTCCGAGTGGGTGGGCAGAGCCTCCCGCCACCGGCCCTACCGGATCACGCAAGCCGGATAGATCCGGCTGCATTTCACCACTATTGTGCTGGAACCAATGACAGAATTGGAAGGAGGCAGTTAACTTTCTGCTCAGTGCAGAAACTCAAATTAAATATCTTGATTAGTTGATTGTGCAATTCTGACTAAACCTGCCCAGTGAAAGGAGTTTAGCATCTTCTTCAACAATGGCATTGGCTGCTAAATTTTTCTTACCAGTTTTCCTAAAATACCATCCGAATCTGCTCTTTTATAACAGGAAGCCATTATCCTGTGTCCTACATTATGGTATGATAGGGGCCTTCTGTGCTCCAGTTTCTCTGAATCTTTCTTTAAAATGAGTACAATTTTGAGAGCAACAGTTTGAGAGAACTATTGCTTCTCATCATTTGGGAAGTCTTATTTCTGCTGATAGGGTCTATAACTGTCTTTGACATTTCATGAGCCCCGTTGCGCCACTGATTCATTTTCAGCTTATGATCAACTGCAGGTTTCAATTTCATAAAGCTAGGCTCCCCCAGTCTGGTAGCTAGGTTTTGATATATTTTTTGTTGTTGTTGTTAAATGAAAAATTTTGCAATTATCACTATTATAGCACATCCTGCTTATTATCAGCTCATTTTCTCCTAACGTTAATGCTCTTAATGTCAAGAACATTTTGTGTTTTGGTTCTGATTTCTATACCTTTAGCTCTCTACCCAAATTTAATAGACATTCTTTCTGCTTCTTCATCCAAGTAATTAATGGAGATTGTCTTACTCTTCAGCTGTATTGTGGTCTATTCTGTTAGATCCACTAGATTCCATTAATTATATGTAAGGTAAAAGTAAAGGTTTTCCTTGTCCAGTCGTATTTGACTCTTGGGGGTGGTGCTCATCTACATTTCTTAGCCCAAAGAGCCAGAGTTGTCCAAAGACATTTCCATGATCATATGGCTGGCATGATTGTATACCAAGGGGGACAGAACACAGTTACCTTCTGATCGAAGTGGTACCTATTTATCTACTCACATTTGCATGTTTTACCCACTTTGGCTGGCTGTGAAATCTAACACCCTCCTGATTGCGGTCAGAAAAAAAATGTATGGAATTCACTTCAGTTCTCCCTCCCTCCTGCTCATGGCAACTTGAAAGCTTTGCAAGTTGACAGAGTGGTGTTTTAAAAGAAAACAAAAGCCTCTGACGATCAGGCAACTTAGCTGGGATCGTCAGAGCCTTTTAAAAGGTCTACAGCCAAAGAGGTTGTAGAAAAAAAATGCTTTTAAAAGTAAAAGTTAAAAAAAAGTTGGCCACGCCCACCCAGTCACAGTACCCCCTCCACCAAGCCACGCCCACAGAACCGGTAGGAACAAATTTTACATTTCACCACTGCTCTGCATGGTTTATAAAAAGTCTTCATTATTCCACGGAGAGTTTAGGTGGCAGGAGGAATTTTCTGCCCGTAAACCTCTGAAATTAACCTTCCTCAGAATTCCAACCAGTGATTTTTAGCAAAGCCAGTTAAAATTCACCTGCCACTCATCTAGTATCTAGAAGCCGAATGAAGCCTGTTTCAGCCAAATCCAGCTTGATCTTCCAGTTTATTATTCCATTTTTCAAAATTACTAGAGGGTATTTGAGTGAGCTTTTTTTTTTTTTCTCCACAAGCCACTAAACTCTTTTCTCCAGTCAGCTGAATTTCATTCTTTTGGCCCATTAACACAATACTTCAAATTGATATCAAAGCAATATCCGTTTGGGGGGAAGAAGAAAAAAAAAACTGAAGCCCTGTTCTGGTTTAAAATATCAAGGTGAATGGAAACATCCAGATAAAACAGAAGGTTTGGCTTGATACATTCTTCATTGTTTTTAAATAATTTACAGCTGTAACCCTTCATCCTTTCTGAATCCGGGCATGTGCCATATCTTTTTGTGCTTTTTCAAAGCATCTCTTGTCATCCTTTTGAAATCTATAGCCCAGATTCTGGAGCTATATATCTCCCTGGGGTGCCTCTTTAGTCATTCGCTGTGATTCACTCATCTTGAAGTTTGCTTTCCAGACTGTCTGTTTCTCTCATCTCCATTCTATTTCATTCATTATCTTAATTCACTCTCCCTTTTCCAAACAACCCCCCCTCCCCTCCACCCTTCATCTTGCTGAAGGGCCAACGCGTTGTGTTCTGTTAATCAGACAAATGGTGGGAGTTGCATATTTTTAATGGGGATGGGGAGGAAACAAGGAAAGTTTGCAAAACTGCTGTTACGCATTGCCTCCAAGAATTTAACGTTCCGCAGCAGAGCGATTTTGTGGATATGGGTTTTTCCTGGGGAAGGGGGGGGGGGGGTCATTAAAGGTTACAGCGGAGATAGACAACTTACAATTCTCTAGCCGCAGAGGGACTTCAACAGTTATAGCTTGTGCCCTTTGGCTAATTTCAAAAGCTTTCTCCCAGAGATCATAACAAACTCTGGTAGAGCTATCTGTTCTTTCGTTATTGCCTCTCCATAGGAGGAAAAAAAGAGGATTAAAAGAAAAAAAACAAAAGAGAAATACTGGAAGTCATATAAAGGGAATATCTGAGATGCAGCACTTACTTCAACCCACACATCATAAGCAATAGCGCTTAGATTTATATACCACTTCAAAGCACTTGTATCGGTTTCATCCTTTTTTTTTTTTAATTTGATTTATATGCCGCCCTTCTCTGGAGACTCAGGGCGGCTTACAGTGCGTTAAGCAATAGCCTTCATACTTTTGTATATTTTATACAAAGTCAGCTTATTGCCCCCACAAACTGGGTCCTCAATTTACCTACCTTAGAAAGGATGGAAGGCTGAGTCAACCTTGAGCCTGGCAAGAATCGAACTTACTTTATTTGCAGACAGCTGGTGTTAAATTACAGTGCCTTGTCCACAGAGCTATCCAGGCTCCTCCTTTCTCCCACATATCCCAAATCAATAAATGCCGGAAGGCAGGGGTGAAATCCTGCAGGTTCTGGAGAACCGGTAGCAGAAATTTTGAGTAGTTCAAATACCACCTCTGGCTGGCGGGAATGGAGATTTTGCAATATCCTTCCCCCAGGAGTGGGGAGGGAATGGGGATTTTGCAATATCCTTCCCCTGGAGTGGGGTGGGAATGGAGATCTTGCAGTATCCTTCCCCTGCCACGCCTGCCAAGCCACGCCCATCAAGCCATGCCCACAGACCCGGTAGTAAAAAAATTTGGATTTCATCACTGCCGGAAGGGAACTTATATGTATTGAACGGATATAGTTGTGTTAAAGTGAAACTAACTTTTAGATGACCCCAACTGTTTTGGAGGGAAACTTAGAACATTTATATTTGGGAGGGCTTTTTCTAGTTCTATGATTGGTTAAGGCCCTGTGACCCTAGAGTATAAATAACAGGCATTTGCCTGTATGTTCCTCAGTTCCATTTTTGAGTCAATAAATGCTGTTGCAGCTATGCTGGTCTGGTTCTTGCCTACTGAAGCCCACTATTCAACAGGAACAACAGTACTGGCAGCGAGTGGTTGTAGTTGGTACTTCCTGGAAGTATTTCATGGAGCACCCAAAATTGGAGCAGTTAAAAAGCACCTCCAAAGTAGTAAAAACAATCAGAAACAACCCTGAAATGCTCTCTTTGCTACAAAACCACTATTGCATCCCTTCAAATTGATCAGTAGACACTTTTTTTTTTTGCAGACTGGTCTACTCTCTTTTAAAAAGGAATGTAGAACTGTTTAATAATCATCTAGATGCAGATACAGAAACAGATTAACAGAGTTGGAAGGGACCTTGCAGGTCATCTAGTCCAACCTTGTGCCCAAGTAGGAGACCCTACACCATTTTTGACAGATGGCAGTCCAGACTCTTCTTGAAAGTTTCCTGTGATGAAGCTCCCACAACTTTTGTTCCATTGGTGGGTTGCTCTCACTGTCAGAAAATTTCTCATTTCCAGGTTGAAATTTCCTTGGTCAGTTTCCATCCATTATTCCTTGTCTGGCCTTCAGGTGCCTTGGAAAATAGCTTGACCCTTTCCTCTCTGTGGCAGCCCCTCATGTATTGGAAGACGGCTATCATGTCTCCCCTGGTCCTTCTCTTCACTAGACTAGCCATGCCCAGTTCCTGCATCCGTTCATTGTATGTTTTAGCTTCCAGTCTCCTAATCATTTTGGTTGCTCTTCTCTGCACTCTTTCTAGAGTCTTAACATCTTTTTTATAGGAACCCTAGTGGTTTGCCAATGTCTGCCCCACGTGCGCTCCCTCTGCTTGCCATCGTCTACACATTCGATTCTTCTATAGCAATAGCAATAGCACTTAGACTTATATACCGCTTCACAGTGCTTTACAGCCCTCTCTAAGCGGTTTTACAGAGTCAGCCTATTGCCTCCAACAATCTAGGTCCTCATTTTACCCACCTTGGAAGGATGGAAGGCTGAGTCAACCTTGAGCATAGTGGAATTTGAACTGCCAAACTGCTGGCAGCCAGTGATCAGCTGAAGTAGCCTACAGTACTGCACTCTAACCACTGCGCCACCATGGCTATTCTATTCTATTCTATTCTATTCTATTCTATTCTATTCTATTCTATTCTATTCTATTCTATTCTATTCTATTCTACTTTCTTCTCTTCTCTTCTCTTCTCTTCTCTTCTCTTCTCTTCTCTTCTCTTCTCTTCTCTTCTCTTCTCTTCTCTTCTCCTCTCCTCTCCTCTCCTCTCCTCTCCTTTCCTCTCCTCTTCTACCCTACCTTACTCTATCCTACCCTACCTACCCTACTGTACCCTACCCTACCCTACCCTACCCTACCCTACCCTACCCTATCCTATCCTATCCTATCCTATCCTATCCTATCCTATCCTATCCTATCCTATCCTATCCTATCCTATCTTATCCTACCCTATCCTATCCTACTCTACTCTACTCTACCCTACCCTACCCTACCCTACCCTACCCTACCCTACCCTACCCTATCCTATCCTATCCTATCCTATCCTATCCTATCCTATCCTATTATCTATTCTATTATTTCACGAGTGAGACCAAAAGATATGGGGCTTTTCTGAATGGGGCCATTCTGATGTTAACCTCAGCAGAAACCAGCTCCCCGATTGCATGAAGAGAAGATGGAAAATAATAATTTAAACCCGGAACAACCAAGGATACATTTAGGCTGCTTCTGCTGTAGGTTAAGGATGAGAAAGAGGCCTTTTCTTCTGAAAGTAATTGGTGAGCATGTTTTGTGCTGGAGGACATGAGGAAGATCCTTTGCTTCTATGTTCATTTTATGCCCGTTTCCTGTTTGAATTCATTTTTGGCAGCAATTTCACCCTAGGATAGGTTTGAGGAAGCAAACTGATTTAAGTGCTTCAGCTGACTCCCTGCCCTCTCTGTGATATATAGCAGGCATCGGTTTTATGGGTGGAAGGCAAGGGTACCATCTTTGTGAAGTGATGGATTAGTTCCACTTTTTAACACGCTAAATCTTCTAGTTCTGAATGAGGTAGCAGATGGTGATTTAAATAGATTAAAATACCTATTCAGCGGGCCATTGATTATGTTTTAGTTTCAAGTAGTCCCTAAATCATGCTCAACATACGCAGTCAACCCAAGAGTGAGCACTTCTCTTTGATAGCATGTTTAGCTACCAACTCATTGTTGGTACTTTAAAACTTGCCTACTCAGCAAAGCTAACATAAGGGCCATTTTTAATACTAACTCAGCGCCATGTCCACAAATATATATATATATTCC
Source organism: Pituophis catenifer annectens (assembly GCF_029215685.1). NCBI lineage: Eukaryota > Metazoa > Chordata > Lepidosauria > Squamata > Colubridae > Pituophis > Pituophis catenifer. The sequence goes on from NW_027256884.1 coordinate 121,492,235, forward strand.
CAGGTTTTGTTTTGTTTTGTTTTGTTTTGTTTTGTTTTGTTTTGTTTTGTTTTGTTTTGTTTTGTTTTGTTTTGTTTTGTTTTGTTTTGTTTTGTTTTGTTTTGTTTTGTTTTGTTTTGTTTTGTTTTGTTTGCAATTTAACTTTTTTATTAGTTTATCGAAGTATAAAATACAAAGAAAAAAAAACATGGAAAAGTAAGAAGAAAGGAAGGGGAAAAGAGGAGGTATGGTGTAACGGGAGAGGAGTGGTGCGGTGGCCTAGAGGTGGAGCTCTCGCCTCACAATCAGGAGGCTGTGAGTTCGATCGTAGGTAGAGGCAGATATTTCTCTCTCTGGGCACACTGAGAATATATCTGCTGAATGAAACTCTGCATTGGTGACAGGAAGGGCATCCGCAGTGGTGAAATCCAATTTTTTTTACTACCGGTTCTGTGGGCATGGCTTGGTGGGCGTGGTGTGGCTTGGTTGGCGTGGCTTGGTGGGTGTGGCAGGGGAAGGATACTGCAAAATCTCCATTCCCACCCCACTCCAGGGGAATGATACTGCAAAATCTCCATTCCCTCCCCACTCCTGGAAGAAGGATATTGCAAAATCTCCATTCTCACCCCACTCTGGGGCCAGCCAGAGGTGGTATTTGCCGTTTCTCCAAACTGCTCAAAATTTCCTCTACCGCTTCTCCAGACCCTGTCAGAACTTGCTGGATTTCACCCCTGGGCATCCAGCCATTAAAATGCTCTGCTAGCTCCATTCGGTAGCCCAGACTCCACCCCACAAAGGATTATGAGGCCGTTAAAAGATAGTGTAAGAGAAAATATACAAAAAATAGAAAACTTCCGACTCTCTTTGGCACAGTCGAAGGTAACAACATTACAATCACAACTTTTCGCTTTTACACAACAGACTGTACAAGCCAGAGGTGGTATTCAGCTGGTTCTGACCAGTTCTAGGGAACTGGTAGCGGAAATTTTGAGTAGTTTGGAGAACCGGTAAAAACCACTTCTGACTGGCCCCGCCCCCATCTATTCTCTGCCTCCCGAGTCCCAGCTAATCGAGAGGAAATGGGGATTGTGCAGTAACCTTCCCCTGGAGTGGGGAGGGAATGGAGATTTTACAGTATCCTTCCCCTGCCACACCCACCAAGCCACGCCTACAGAACCGGTAGTAAAAAAATTTGAATCCCACTACTGGTACAAGCCATTTCTATAATAATAAGCCTGTCTAATTTACAAAAACAGAATCAAAGTTTTATTACCATTCTCCCAAACTGATGGAGACCAAAACACCAAGGATCCAATATATACTTTCAAAGAGATAAAGTTGAATGTTCAGAATATCTTGCTGCTCCATTGTTCATTTGTCAAATATTGTCAAATTTGTCAAACGTTGACAAATTGCCATTTTGTCCCGAATGATATAGAGTCTCCTGCTTCTGCAGGGGGTTGGATTAGAAGACCTCCAAATTCCCTTCCAACTCTGTTATCCTGTACTTCTGTTCAAATAATAGCAATTGGAGCCTTGGGAAAATCTAAACCATAGTTTGATCAGGTTTACGTCAGGGTGAAAACCAAGTGGTTTAGAGCATTTAAGGTGTAATTGGTTTTTCCCCCTAAGAGACTTCTGTGAAATGTAAAAAATTTTATAAAACGGTAATAAAAAGAAATTGCATAGCCAGTGTGATTACGTTGCTGGCTCCAATTAATTAAGGTCATTAAAGTGAAGAGTGCTGTGGCTTATGGTGCTGGTTTATAGCTAAGTCCTGCTGCTGCAGTGGGAGCGTTCACTGTCTGAGAAATACATTATCAGTCTACTTTGGTGAGTTTATTGAACTTTAATTTCAGAGTCTGTTCTTCATTGGCTGCTTGTATCCCCCCTCTGAAGTTTTTAAATGAATTAAACAGTTGCAAAACTGTAAAGTCTACGGATGGTGTACAACATCTACCAAACTATCGAAATGAATAGTGATTGGTCAGTCCCAATTTTTATTTATTTATTTATTTATTTTATTGAATTTCTATACCGCCCTACTCCCGAAGGACTCAGGGCGGTGAACAGCCACGAAATAAAACACATACATATAAAAATTTAAAATCGAATAAAATGAATTAAATAAATTTGGCTGAATTAATACCCATGATTTAAAATACTCATATTTTAAAACACATTAAAATTTAAAATTTGCACTTAAAAGGGAGAAGATTTAGGCGAGGCCAGCTTGATGAAATAAAAGAGTCTTCAGCTCGCGGTGGAAGGTGCGCAGATCCGGAATCCTCCGTATCTCTGGGGGGAGCTCGTTCCAGATCGTCGGTGCCCCCACAGAGAAGGCTCTCCCCCTAGGGGCCGACAGCCAACATTGTTTGGCTGACGGCACCTGGAGGAGCCCCTCTCTGTGGGAGCGTACTGGTCGGTGGGAGGCTATTGATGGTAGTAGGCGGTCCCGTAAGTAACCAGGTCCTAAGCCATGGAGCGCTTTAAAGGTGGTAACCAGAACCTTGAAGCGCACCCGGAAGACCACCGGGAGCCAGTGCAGCTCGCGCAGGAGAGGTGTTACATGGGAGCTCCATGCCGCTCCCATAATCACCCGCGCGGCCGCACTCTGCGCCAGTTGGAGCCTCCGAGTGCACCTCAAGGGGAGCCCCATGTAGAGACCTCCCTATTGCTACAGAAAGTATACTGTAGAGGGTAGCCTTGAATAACAGAGGGAACATGCCTCAGAGTTCCTCAGACAGAGGGAAGATGTAATGCCTCAGATAGAAAGTCCCTACAGAGAGTGGTAAGGACAGCAGAGAAGATTATAGGAAGCTCGCTTATAAGCGCCATGTGCTTAGACCTCAAACCATTGTTAGAGACCCCACACACTCACTTCACAGTCTGTTTCTGTTGCTCCCCTCTGGGAGGAAGTTTCAAAGTATTTCTAGTAGGATTACCAGATTCTGTAACAACTTTGTACCTTATGCAATTCATCTTGTAAACTTGTGGGATTCTTTTTTTTTTTTTTTGCCATGTACATGTTTCCATCTGAACTAGACTGTGTTGTTTCGCTGTGTCATATAATATATGTTGATATATCCATAATTTTGTATTTATTTATTTGGTCATGTTTATGTTGTGTATATTGGAGGTGGTGACCCTTTGAGAGCTGTATGCAACAAACTTTTATTTTAATATACTGTATGCTGATTAGTGTACATTCAAAGTGAATAAAGTTATTCTAAATTCTAAGATCTGTTGCCAAGGCAGCCATCAAATAAACGTGGCTTGAACCCAGATCAAGAAAGTGATCTGTGAAAATTCCCCAGACAGGCCCTTCCACTCTTCATTCTCATGGATGAAAGACTGAAGAAGTAAAGTGCATTCAAGATTTGCAAGATTCTTGATTCCTACAGCTGTTCTGATCTACTGATCTTCTAAAGTAGCTTTAGGTCCAAAGAAAGTTGTCCGTTTCTTAGTTTGCTCTGATTTATAGCTTGACAATCAAGTTATTGGTGTGGATTGTTCAGGGAGTTGTAGTAAAGTTGGAGAAATGAAAAAACTGGTGAAAATTCATGAGAGTTTGTTATGAGAAGCAAGTACATAATTTGAGCACCAGGAACTGGAGCTACCCTGGCAATGTAATTAGCAGGATATATGAAAGAGGATATAACATTGAACGTAAGGAATGAGAATCCAGGGCTTCGTCATAAGTGGGAGGAGATGGGTGATAGGAACGATGAGAAGATTAATAGTAGTGCAGACTTAGTAACTAGTTTAACAGTGTTGAGGGAATTATTTGTTTAGCAGAGTGAGGGCGTTCGAGAAAAAACTGTCCTTGTGTCTAATTGTTCTGGTGTGCAGTGCTCTATAGCATCGTTTTGAGGGTAGGAGTCGAAACAGTTTATGTCCAGGATATGAGGGCTCTGTAAATATGTACTGTCCCTTTAAGGGATTGAATGAGTCACAAAGGTCCTTCTTCTGGAGTCCAAGATTCCAGCCCATTGAATTCAGTCATTTTTATTATATAAAATTATTCATGTTATCTATTGATAAATGTGCAATGTTTGCTGTCTTAATGAAAGATGTAAAATGGAGCTATTTGCAATTTCCCAGTTCTGCATGTGAAATAACAAGTCAAGTTGATGGTACAACTTTACAAATATATCTAAGGTTTACTGGATGGGTGGAGTAGAGGAGCTCACTGGTGGGTAGAAGGATTAGCAATAGGTTGGAAATCTATAGGAGCTGGTAGAGATTCTGTTTGGCACATCACTGTAGTGAATTCAGCTATCAAGCTGAGATCAATAAAAGCTGTTCAACCACAGTTGTAAAATTCCCTCAAGTCAACTCCTGGTGATCATATGGAGATATCGGTGTGGTTCTTGTGCCAATGCTACTTAACAGAAACTTAACAGAACAACAGAATAACGGAGTTGGAAGGGACTTTGGAGGTCTTCTAGTCCAAATCTCTGCTCAAACAGCAGACCCTATACCTGTGATGGCGAACCTATGGCACGCGTGCCACAGGTGGCACATGTAGCCATATTGGTGGGGATGTGAGCTCAGCTCCGGCATGATGTGCACATCGGCCAACTAATTTTCAGGCCTTCTGGGCCCACCAGAAGTAGGGAAACAGGCTGTTTCCTGCCTCCGAAGGGGTAGTGGAGAAGGCCCGTTTTTCTCTCTCCCCAGCCTCCAGAGCCTTTCTAGGAGTCTGGGGAGGGCGAAAATGGCTTCCCCCCTTGGAGGCACTCCAGAGGCCAGAAACGGCCCATTTGCAAAGTTGCCAAGTTTTCACCCTCCCCAGACTCCTAGAAAGGCTCTGGAGGCTGGGGAAAGCAAAAAAACAGGCCTACTGTGCCATTCTCGTGCCAGGAGCGGGGAAAGCATGGTGGGGTTGCATGCGTGGGGACAGGACGCATAGAATTATGGGTGTGGACATGCACACACATGACACCACCACCACCCCGCTCCTGGCACGCGATGGCAAAAAGGTTAGCCATCACTGCCCTATATCATTCTCTTCTCTTCTTAAAAGTCTCCGTGATGGAGCACCCACAATTTCTGAACTTCCGTTCCACTGATTAATTGTTCTAACTGTCAGGAAATTTCTCCTTAGTTCTAGGTTGCTTCTCTCCTTGATCAGTTTCCATCCATTGCTTCTTGTCCTCCCCTCAGGTGCTTTGGAAAATAGGTTGACCTCCCTTTTCTTTATGGCAGCCCTTCAAATATTGGAATACTGCTATCACTGTCACCCCTTCTTTCCACTAAACTAGACATACCCAGTTCCTGCAACTGTTCTTTGTATATTTTAGCCTCCAATCCCTTAATCTAACCTAAGTGTAGTACATAAAATTATCTGCCACAATGTCCTTCCTGTCAATGACTACTTCAGCTTCAACCACAACAATACACGAGCAAATAATAGATACAAACTCAAGGTAAACCGCTCCAAACTCGATTGCAGAAAATACGACTTCAGCAACAGAGTGGTCAATGCCTGGAATGCACTACCTGACTCTGTGGTTTCTTCCCCAAACCCCCAAAACTTTAGCCTTAAACTGTCTACTGTTGACTTCACCCCCTTCCTAAGAGGTCTGTAAGGGGCGTGCACAAGTGCACCAGCGTGCCTACCATCCCTGTCCTAATATTCTTTTTTTACTTACTCTTTTCATGTATTCAAATTATGTTTATACGTTTACCTGTTATCTTGTATATATGCTTGACAAAATAAATAAATTAATAATTAATAAATAAATCATTTTGGTTGCTGTTTTCTGCAGTCATTCGAGAATCTCAACATCTATTTTATAATATGGTGACCAAAACTGGATGCAGTATTCTATCTTCTAATCCATCCTACAGACCATGCTTAGCTTTCTAGAATTAGCAAGGTGAGCTACATGTTCCTATCTAACTCTGGGCTTGTTACTCTACCTATCATTTTAAAATGAGATACAGGTAGATTTGATCCAGTTTAGTATTATGCGCTCAGCTCATTGAGTGTGAATATGTATTTTATCCATATTGGAACCTGGTAGACTGGTATAACACTCTGGCTGAACACCAAGGGTTTAGAGCAAGAAAATCAATCTTGGAATGATATACTACCTCGTGGAAAAACACACCAATACCCACTGTTGCCTTGTTATGTTCCATTCATTGATTTTAATTTGATATTGGAATTGATCCCTGGGGACAAACACCAGTGGAGGACAAAACACTCATCCATGGATTGTTAAGTACGGTTCTTAATTGCAATGAAGTTGAAATGTGTCGACCAAGGCAACCTGTTGCCTCCAAGGCCATTCAAAGAGGGCTCCAGCACAGGTACAATCTAATTCCTTTGTGTGAACTTTATGTTGGGTTAAGTGATTGCTTGGGTATAAAAAGAAATAGAAATAGAATAGAAATAGAATAACAGAGTTGGAAGGGACCTTGGAGGTCTTCTAGTCCAACCCCCTGCCCAGGCAGGAAACCCTACACCACTTCAGACAAATGGTTATCCAACATCTTCTTAAAAACTTCCAGTGTTGGAGCATTCGCAACTTCTGCAGGCAAGTTGTTCCACTGATTAATTGTTCTAACTGTCAGGAAATTTCTCCTTAGTTCTAAGTTGCTTCTCTCCTTGATTAGTTTCCACCCATTGCTTCTTGTCCTGCCCTCAGGTGCTTTGGAGAATAGCTTGACTCCCTCTTCTTTGTGGCAACCCCTGAGATATTGGAACACTGCTATCATGTCTCCCCTAGTCCTTCTTTTCATTAAACTAGACATACCCAGTTCCAGCAACCGTTCTTCATATGTTTTAGCCTCCAGTCTCCCAATCATCTTTGTTGCTCTTCTCTGCACTCTTTCTAGAGTCTCCACATCTTATTTACATCGTTGCGACCAAAACTGAATGCAATATTCCAAGTGTGGCCTTACCAAGGCATTATAAAGTGGTATTAACACTTTAAATATTTTTTATTGTTTTATATCACAAATTCCATTTCTATATTGAACAGTGTGTTTCCTAGGTGTCCAAAGTGTTAAAATATAAACATCATCGTAATCATGATAATCATGTACATATAAACATATATGCTATAATACCAATCGTTATTGAAAAGTATACCGTCTTCCATTATAGTATCAATTATATAATTGCACCTGGAGGTTCCAACTGGTCCAGAATGCGGCTGCGTGAGTAATAATGGGGGCGACCCATCACTCCCATGTAACATCCCTCTTGCGCAAGCTGCACTGGCTCCCGGTGGTCTTCCGGGTGCGCTTCAAGGTGTTGGTTACCATCTTTAAAGCGCTCCATGGCTTAGGACCTGGCTATCTACAAGACCGCATTCTGCCACCGATTGCCTCCCACCGACTGGTACGCTCACACAGAGAGGGCCTCCTCAGGGTGCCGTCAGCCAAACAATGTAGATTGGCGAACCCCAGGGGGAGAGCCTTCTCTGTGGGGGCCCCTGCCCTCTGGAATGAATTACCCCCGGACATACGAAGGATCCCCGACCTCCACACCTTCCGTCATGCAGTGAAGACCCTGTTACTCCAGCAAGCCGCTCTGATGGGATAAATGATTTTAATTTGGTTTTAATGGGGTTTTAAAAGTTGGTTTTAAAATGAGAGTTTTAAATTCGGCCTATGATTTAATTATTTTAATCTGCTTTTAAATTCTATTTTTGTACATTATTTTTATTATGGCTGTTCACCGCCCTGAGTCCTTCAGGAGAAGGGCGGTATATAAATTAAATTAAATAAATAAAATAAATAACCGTCAAAATATTTACTCATCAGTTTTTCCTTCTCATGTAGTCCATATGTCACATAAATCCACACATCTAACCTCTGTATCTGTCAACTAACCATTTGTAGTCTGGTTCCTGTGTTATAAAAAGGGTTAAGTGATTTCTATGGTGGAAGCAGCCTCTAAAATGACATTTCATCTCCCAAAATTAAGAAGTAGGCTCACACCTATGTTTTATATAATGAAGACACAGTTATTCATTCCTTTATGTATGTGGCCCTTTGGACTCTTGCCTCCATATTGCAAAAGTGAGCAATTATTAGAACTTGTACAAAAAAAGAAAAAGTATATAACCTCAAGGAGGCAAGTGAATGATGAGGATGAATGAGAACATTTTAGAACAAATTAGGACCTTCAGGTCACCTGATATTAAAATTAAAATTCCTTTTTGACTTGAAATCAATTTCTGGTAAATTCGTGAACACCCATGCAATTCTGTTGGCAACGATATGGAAGATATTTTTTCTTTGTATTCTATCTAGAATATACATATTTTTCAACCTTCCAACCTATCCTATGGGTCTAAAATGTCTTAACAATTTCCATCTACAGTAGTAGCCAAAATTGTGGAAACCTTTTGGGAAAAGTGTATTTTCTAAAACTAGCTAATAATACCACTTTTTTTTTTTTTGGGGAGTAGTGCCATAAAATTATATATCAATGGAAAGATAATTTAATCAAGAATGTAATGCAATAACTTTTATGAAGGATTTGCTATTTGAGTAGCAGTTACAGTATAAAGAAGAAAAGTGAAATATGAAGAAAAAAACAAGATATACAACAATTATCACCATGTCAGTTAATACTTAGTTGGGTAACCTTTAGCATGAATTATGGCCTTACAACGTCTTCCCATGGAGTGAACCAAGTCTTTGAGTTCTGCAATTGTTATAATGTGAAACCAAGATTGAATGATTGCTTCTATTAACTGGGTTTTATTGCTGGGTCGCTTCTGACTAACAAGTTTCTTTAGTTGGCTCCATAGATTTTCAATTGGGTTAAGGTCTGGGCTATTCCCAGGCCATCCAGTAGTAGAATATGATTATCTTGAAACTCCAAAAAAAAAGGTGGTGTTATTAGCCATCAAACCTCAAAAATACACTTTTCCCAAAATATTTCCACAATTTTGGCCACTACGGTAGGTACCAGTGAATGTTGATGCTTACCTTACAACCCAGTTCTGCTGGGTTGCCATGTAGTGGGATCCTTTCACACAATAAAGGAACAAGTAAAATCTGCTTCTTAGAGCAGCCAAAATAGTTCCAGGATTATCCAAAGCTTTCTGGGGAAATCATTAACCTTGCTGAAAACAAATCAATCTGTCAAATGCTGAACAGCTTCCAGATCTGGATCTATACAGATTTAAGAGCAATGAAACTATTCAATTAAACAGCTGGATCTCTTGCTGCTCCTGAGGCCCATTGGAGAGACAATGGAAGATCCAGGGGCAGAAGGGAAATCCTGAAGAAAAGATCTAAGGAGATTCCTAGCAGCCATTTAGTAACGCAGTGGCTTTAATTATCTTAGTTTCAGCTTGGGTTTCACTTTGAATGTCTGTTAAATGTTCTTAACAGTTTTGTCTAAATCAGCAGTGGGTTTCACATTATGTTGCTACCGGTTCGTCGCACATGCTTGCTGCGTGTGTGAGAGCACCCGGTTCGCACATGCGCCTGCCTTCCGCAAATGCGCCTGGGCTTCCATGCATGCATTTTGTTCATATGCACACCTGTCACACATGCGACCAGCCTCAAAAATGTGCCTAAGTAGGATGGCATAGAGCCAGGGCGGGTGGTCAGGCTCACTCGTGATTTCCGCTACTGGTTCGGGCGAACCGGTCTGAACCGGCTGAATACCACCTCTGGTCTAAATGCTCATCAAATGGAAAGGCAGACCAAATGCCAAAGAGGCATTTTGAAAAAGATTATTAATGTCTCAGTAGGAGAGCCAGTGCTATGTTTAGATTATGAGCCTGAATTTGAGAAAGCCCATTTTCATATCCTCCCTTGATCATAGAACATAGTGTAAGGTCCCAAAATATACTTGAGTCACTAGAATGCCAAAGAGAGAGACTCAAGACGAGGCTTGCAAAAAAGCAGATTTTATTTATGGCCAAAAACAAAATACTGGGTGGAACTATATCCAGAACATACAGATACAATGCATGCGAGGAGATAGCCACACCTTGGGGAAAGTGTGGCGTCCTTTTATACCCTCAGAGACGTCAGCTTAGTACCCCAATTCTGGCCTCCTAATTTAGGTTTGTGTATTCCTTGTTGCCCTGCAAGAGGGAATAGAAACTTCCCAATTAGTTTTATCTTAAGCATTTCTTTGTTTACTCAATTGGCCACTTAGCCCCCTGACTCTGGAAGACAGGAGTTTATCCAGAACAAACATAAATTAAGGCTGAGGTGTAAATTATCCCTTTGTTGATGGCTGTAGTTTCAACTGAGATACATACCATGCTTTTAGATAGCACAGAAAGAAGATTGATATGAGTTCAGGTCAAATGGCAGGGACGTACGTTTGACAAATACCAGATACATTACAGAGGCCTAATAACAGAATATGTTTGTTACAGGAGATACAAATATAAAAGCATAATATATGTGATACAAATACAAAGGCATATATGCATTACAGGAACCTAATGGTTACAGAATCTAGTATCATACTAGATACTAGAATAGATTTCTAGTATTATTTATTATATCCTTATTATTGTTTCCCTTCAATAGAGCATAGATAAAAAGAATTGGGAAGGACCTTGGAAGTCTTCTAGTCCAACCCCCTACTCAAGCAGGAGACCCTATACCAGTGATGGCAAAAAGGTGATAACCTTTTTGCCGTCGCGTGCCAAAAGCAGAGGGAGTGTGAGGGGTCACTCGTGTGTGTGCCCATATCCATAATTCAATGCGCCCCACCCCCCCCTTGCATGCACTATTCCTTGGTCAGGTTCAATTTCCCCCTGAAAAAAAAAAACACACACACACATCCTCAGATCTCTTTCTTCATCCCTTTAATGGTAATTTGCTAACGTACTCGGCCCCTTCATTAATTCTTCATCACGGCAGTTGTGTACCTGTTATGTCTGCCTGCCACATCCTCCTTTGTCTTGCAACATAAAGCGAATGCAACGGGTGACCCTCGGAAGCTTGTTTCATTATACTCGATACGGTCAATGGCTGTAAACAGTGACAGAATCAGGTAAGGCCAAAATTAATGCCATTAGTTGTTGTTACATCGTGCCCGGCTTTCCCTTTGCAAGGATCAGGGGTCTCTTTATGAATTTTCAAGAAGCACTTTGTTAGTTCCCCTGCTTGTTTGTCCCGTCGCTTGTCATAATCACATTATTCCACAATGAAGCCAGAACAATGATGTTATGGGAGCTGGTTTCCCAGGTCAATAGCAGAAATGAGGTGTAGCCGCTAGGAACACAAGGACAAAATGTAATAAACTTGGCAAAATTCCTGGGGTATTAATGCAGCAGAGCTAGAAGCTTAGGAGAAAAAGACATTTCATCATGGAAAGGAGCCGGGGAAAGGGTTAGAAATTAAGGACATGAAAGCAATGCAAAGACTAAACAAATTACGTTATACAAAAAGGGGCAAGCTACAGTCCCCCAACCCGGTTTGAATTTTTAAAAGAAAAAAATAACCCCAAATGAGTATATTTGAGTGGGGAGGGACACAATTTTTTTTCCCCTTTACTTTAATAACATTTTCTCTGTTGTTGTTTTTTCCTCCCCTTGCAAGTGGAGAATGTAATTTAAGCACACAGCATCCCACAATAGACAGTATTTAATTAGATATTAGCCTGGTAAAATTAGATAGGCTTTGGTGAACCGCAAGTCCATACTAATGAATATTGTTTGAGCGTGCATTTTAAGAGCCTCTGAACTAAAGCCAGTCCTCGATGTAAAACCACAATGGTGCCCCAAAATTCTTGTTGCAAAGCAAAACATTTGTTAAGTGAGTCTTGCCCCATTTTGCTACCTTTCTTGCCACAGTTGTTAAATGAATCACTGCAGTTACTAAGTTAGTTACATGGTCGTTAAGTGGATCTGGCTTCCCCATTGACTTTGCTTGTCAGAAGTCACAAAAGGGGGACACATGACACTGCAACCGTCATAAATATGAACCAGTTGCCAAGCCTCTGCATTTTGATCGCATGACTTTGGGTATGATGCAATGGTCATTAGTCTGAAAAATGATTATGGATGGATGGATGGATGGATGGATGGATGGATGGATGGATGGATGGGCAGATGGGTGGATGGATGGATGGATGGATGGATGGATGGATGGATGGATGGATGGATGGGCAGGTGGATGGATAAATGGATGGGTGGGTGGATGGATGAGTAGGTGGGTGGGTAGATGGATGGATGGAGGGATGGACAGATGGATGGATGGACGGGCAGATGGATGGATGGATGGGTGGGTGGGTAGATGGATGCATGGGTTGGTGGGTAGATGGATGCATGGATGG